>NC_086447.1:676550014-677170514 GCF_028390025.1 Pseudophryne corroboree
AGGACTAGGTTTAAGGAGACATTGGGTGCAGTTAAATATACACTGCTCAAAAAAATAAAGGGAACACTAAAATAACACATCCTAGATCTGAATGAATGAAATATTCTTATTAAATACTTTGTTCTTTACATAGTTGAATGTGCTGACAACAAAATCACACAAAAATTATCAATGGAAATCAAATTTATTAACCCATGGAGGTCTGGATTTGGAGTCACCCTCAAAATTAAAATGGAAAAACATACTACAGGCTGATCCAATTTTGATGTAATGTCCTTAAAACAAGTCAAAATGAGGCTCCGTAGTGTGTGTGGCCTCCACGTGCCTGTATGACCTCCTTACAACGCCTGGGCATGCTCCTGATGAGGTGGTGGATGGTCTCCTGAGGGATCTCCTCCCAGACCTGGACTAAAGCATCCGCCAACTCCTGGACAGTCTGTGGTGCAACGTGGCATTGGTGGATGGAGCGAGACATGATGTCCCAGATGTGCTCAATTGGATTCAGGTCTGGGGAACGGGCAGGCCAGTCCATAGCATCAATGCCTTCGTCTTGCAGGAACTACTGACACACTCCAGCCACATGAGGTCTAGCATTGTCTTGCATTAGGATGAACCCAGGGCCAACCGCACCAGCATATGGTCTCACAAGGGGTCTGAGGATCTCATCTCAGTACCTAATGGCAGTCAGGCTACCTCTGGCGAGCACATGGAGGGCTGTGTGGCCCCCCAAAGAAATGCCACCCCACACCATTACTGACCCACTGCCAAACCGGTCATGCTAGAGGATGTTGCAGGCAGAAGAACGTTCTCCATGGCATCTCCAGACTCTGTCACGTCTGTCACATGTGCTCAGTGAGAACCTGCTTTCATCTGTGAAGAGCACAGGGCGCCAGTGGCGAATTTGCCAATCTTGGTGTTCTCTGGCAAATGCCAAACGTCCTGCACGGTGTTGGGCTGTATGCACAACCCCCACCTGTGGGCGTCGGGCCCTCATACCACCCTCATGGAGTCTGTTTCTGATCGTTTGAGTAGACACATGCACATTTGTGGCTTGCTGGAGGTCATTTTGCAGGGCTCTGTCAGTGCTCCTCCTGTTCCTCCTTGCACAAAGGCGGAGGTAGCGGTCCTGCTGCTGGGTTGTTGCCCTCCTACGGCCTCCTCCACGTCTCCTGATGTACTGGCCTGTGTCCTGGTAGCGCCTCCATGCTCTGGACACTACGCTGACAGACACAGCAAACCTTCTTGCCACAGCTCGCATTGATGTGCCATCCTGGATGAGCTGCACTACCTGAACAACTTGTGTGGGTTGTAGGGAGGTTATACAGGCACGTGGAGGCCACACACACTACTGAGCCTCATTTTGACTTGTTTTAAGGACATTACATCAACGTTGAATCAGCCTGTAGTGTGTTTTTCCACTTTAATTTTGAGGGTGACTCCAAATCCAGAACACCATGGGTTAATAAATTTGATTTCCATTGATAATTTTTGTGTGATTTTGTTGTCAGCACATTCAACTATGTAAAGAACAAAGTATTTAATAAGAATATTTCATTCATTCAGATCTAGGATGTGTTATTTTAGTGTTCCCTTTATTTTTTTGAGCAGTGTACTTACCTAGCCCCTGTCAGGATTCTATGCATCGGGTGCCTCAGTCGGTCTTGGGCCCGCCGGCATCCTGAATGCCAGCATATCATAATCAATACAGCAGAAAGAGAGCCAGTGAAAAAATAGGTCCCAAAATATAAAAGAAACACTGGAATGTACAAAAAAAGGGCTCAGTCAATGGAACTATCCTTCCAGATAGACCTATCCATATTTAGAGAAAGGCACCCAATCTGAAATCTAAATTAGTGTCAAGTGCGCTTCCCACCAAGCACAAAGAGAGCACCATAAAATCACAAGGATTTTACAGGTGTGGTTGTTGCCAAGGCTGCCATCAGAAATAAATAAATAAATTAATTAATAAAAAAACAACTATATATGTATATATATATATATATATATATATATATAACATAAAGAATAATAAAGACAGTATATATATATATATATATATATATATATATATATATATGTAGCATACGGATGGCAGCACTTAAATGAACCAGTCTCAGACAGCCAGGAAATTATCAACGTTACAAGATTTTAATCTCATCATCAGGATACATAATGCATACAACCAAACAGTGCACCAGAGTACTAGAGACTCGGGTATTAAGCAGCGGTATGTCATTTGTACCCACGACTCGGTTCAATGACTTACAGTGGCAGGTTGAAAAGTTTAAAACCAACCGCCAATTAAGACTACACAAATTTTTCAAGGGGACTAAGAGTGCTCAAGGTACACCATTACAATTCCTGTACAGATTGAGAACAGTATACCTATGCAGGTACGTAAATTGCAGAAGAAGAGTGGCTTTGAGCCCTATTCTACTAATGCTTCTATCAGGACTTTTTGTAGGATGTTAAATCAGGAGGTGTCTGATACTATTAGTACAAAAGCTAAACGGAACTTTGGGTCATATGGTAATCTTAGTCATTCTGAACGTGGTGCATTGAGTTATTTGGCCGGCTATACCGATATTATCATTCGCCTCGCTGATAAAGGTGGGGTCATTGTTGTACAAGATGTTGCAGTATATATGCAAGAAATTGAGAGACAACTAGCTGATGATAAAGTGTACCATTTGTTACCGTCTGATCCTACTTCTAAATTTACTAAGAATTTGTCTTTATTGTTGAATACTGCTGTATTGAAGGGTTTTTGTCACAGGAATTATGCACTGCACTTATTCCAACCAATTCTATAGTACCTGTTATTTATACTTTACCTAAATTACACAAAGATCCTGTGTGTGTCCCCGGTAGACCCATCATAGCTGCACGCGGCTCCTTGTTTCAAATTTTATCGACATATTTAGATACATTATTGCAGCCATGTATTACCAACAGTGCTGGGTTTCTATTGGATACCACTGCTTTTTTACAAATTTTGAATACTATAATACAAATACGACCATACCTTACACAAGACACTGCTAAAACTCTAATCCACGCTCTCATTATCTCCCGCATTGATTATTGCAATAGTCTCCTAACTGGTCTTCCCAAAACGAGACTCTCACCACTACAATCCATTCTGAATGCAGCGGCGAGGCTTATCTTCCTCGCTAGACGTTCATCGTCTGCAGATCCACTCTGTCAGTCCCTCCATTGGTTACCTGTACTCTACTGCATTCAATATAAAATACTTTTACTCACACACAAGGCCATTAACCAAACTACACCAACGTACATCACTTCGCTTATCACAAAATATCTCCCAACCCGACCTCTTCGCTCTTCACAAGACCTGCGTCTCTCATCCACACTCATTACTCGCTCCCACTCACGACTGCAGGACTTTCATCGGGCTGCACCCACTCTGTGGAATGCCCTACCACGCACAATAAGACTCTCCTCTAGTCTCCAAACCTTCAAGCGTTCCCTCAAAACTCACCTCTTTAGGCAAGCGTATCAAATTCCTGAACCACCCACATAACTTTCATAAACCTTCCTATCAAATTACATCCACTCTGTACAGTCCACACATATCCTCACATGTCTTCTCATTCTATGCAATAGATAGCACCTTTCCTTGTGTACATATGCCTATTTCCCTATAGATTGTAAGCTTGCAAGCAGGGCCTTCCTACCTCTATGACTGTTATCACCCAGTTTGTTATTGTTATTTCAAATTGTAAAGCGCAACGGAATTTGCTGCGCTATATAAGAAACTGTTAATAAATAAATAATAAATAAATACTATAGACAGTATACCATCTGGGAGCTTTCTGTGTAGCTTGGATATTTCAAGCTTATATACCATTATTCCTAATACTTCAGGTTTGAATGCGGTACATAATTTAATTGAAAACAATGAATTTTACACTGGCTCTGATGTTAATTTGTTTTTGGAAATGTTGAACATGGTATTGACTAGTGATGAGCGGGTTCGGTTCCTCGGGATCCGAACCCCCCCAAACTTCACCCATTTTACACGATTCCGAGGCAGCCTCGGATCTTCCCGCCTTGCTCGGTTAACGCGAGCGTGCCCGAACGTCATCATCCCGCTGACAGATTCTCGCGAAATTCATATTCTATATAAGGATAAGGAGCCGCACGTCGCCGCCATTTTCACTCGTGTTTTGGAGATGATAGCGAGAGGACGTGGCTGCATTCTCTTCAGTGTGCTGCAAATATCTGTGCTCAGTGTGCTGCAAATATCTGTGCTCAGTGTGCTTGCAAATATCTGTGCTCAGTGTGCTGAAAATATCTACGTTCTCTGCCTGAAAAACGCTCCACATCTGTGCTGCATTGTAGTATATAGTAGGAGGACAGTGCAGAATTTTGCTGACCACCAGTATATATATAGCAGTATGGTACAGTAGTCCACTGCTCTACCTCTGTGTCGTCGAGTATACTATGCATCCATACCTGTGCTGCATTTAAGTTGTTCGCAGTATATAGTAGGAGGGGACAGTGCAGAATGTTGTTGTGACCACCAGTATATATATAGCAGTACGGTACAGTAGTCCACTGCTCTACTTCTGTATCGTCAAGTATACTATGCATCCATACCTGTGCTGCATTTTAGTTGTGCGCAGTATATAGTAGGAGGGGACAGTGCAGAATGTTGCTGTGACCACCAGTATATATATAGCAGTACGGTACAGTAGTCCACTGCTCTACCTCTGTGTCGTCAAGTATACTATGCATCCATACCTGTGCTGCATTTTAGTTGTGCGCAGTATATAGTAGGAGGGGACAGTGCAGAATGTTGCTGTGACCACCAGTATATATATAGCAGTACGGTACAGTAGTCCACTGCTCTACCTCTGTGTCGTCAAGTATACTATGCATCCATACCTGTGCTGCATTTTAGTTGTGCGCGGTATATAGTAGGAGGGGACAGTGCAGAATGTTGCTGTGACCACCAGTATATATATAGCAGTACGGTAGAGTAGTCTACTGCTCTACCTCTGTGTCGTCAAGTATACCACAAAAGTTCAGTAAAATGACCCAAAAATCTAAATTAAAAGTGTCTGATGAGAAGCGTAAACTTGCCAATATGCCATTTACGAAACGGAGTGACAAGGAACAGCTGAGGCCCTGGCCTATGTTCATGGCTAGTGGTTCAGATTCACATGAGGATGGAAGTACTAATCCTCTCGCTAGAAAACTGCAGTGTTACTCCTAGATGGGCCAGGTGTTTGTGTCGGCCACTTGGGTCGCTTAGCTTAGTCACACAGCTACCTCATTGCACCTCTTTTTATCTTTGAATCATGTGCTGTTTGGGGACTATTTTTTAAATCTGCCATCCTGTCTGACACTGCAGTGCCACTCCTAGATGGGCCAGGTGTTTGTGTCGGCCACTTGGGTCGCTTAGCTTAGTCACACAGCTACCTCATTGCACCTCTTTTTTTCTTTGCATCATGTGCTGTTTGGGGACTATTTTTTAAATCTGCCATCCTGTCTGACACTGCAGTGCCACTCCTAGATGGGCCAGGTGTTTGTGTCGGCCACTTGGGTCGCTTAGCTTATCCATCCAGCGACCTCGGTTCAAATTGTGGGGTGTGAGGTGTTCAGAATAGACTGAAAATGAGTGGAAATTATGGTTATTGAGGTTAATAATACTATGGGATCAAAATGACCCCCAAATTCTATGATTTAAGCTGTTTTTGAGGGTTTTTTGTAAAAAAAACACCCGAATCCAAAACACACCCGAATCCGACAAAAAATTTTCAGGGAGGTTTTGCCAAAATGCGTCCTAATCCAAAACACGGCCGCAGAACCGAATCCAAAACCAAAACCCGAAAAATTTTCGGTGCACATCACTAGTTCCTTGTTTAGTGAGTTGTATACATACATATTGTTGCTATATCTACGATCTCTTTGTGATTTGGACAGGGACTAGGGATCAGTTTGATTGGTTTATTGAGTCTCACAATGCATCTCCTAGTCCGATAAACTTTACGGCCAACATTCATGAATGTACAGTGAACTTTTTGGATGTTGAAGTATCTATCAATAACGGATCAATCAAGACCACATTGTTTCATAAGCCCACTGATCATAATAAACTTTTACATGCTTCCAGATTCCATCCCCAAACATGTAAATATGGGTTACCTTTTTCTCAATTTGCTAGAGCTAAGCTTATTACCAGTGATAATATCATGGCAGAGAAGCAGATTGATGACATGGTGTGGCCAGGGCTGGTGCAAGTTTTCCCAGCACCCTAGGCAAATCAGCAGCGTCACTCCCCCCCCCCCACCCCTTACCACCACCACCAATATACCGAGACCCTCAGAAGAAAAAATGCGGACACGACATCTCTTATAAGTTCCATAGCCCCCTCCTGATAATTTAGCGGTTTGAGTTATGGTATAGGCCAGGGTTAGTCCAGGGTCCAGCAGCTCAGTGGCCTTATTGCATGGTTTGTGGTCCCGGCAGAGATAGCAGATCTTGTAAATCTACACGGTCATCAGGTTGGGCAGGCCGGGGAGAAGCGAGCAGTGCAGGAGAGGGGAGGTGGGAACATCGCCAAATATGTGGCTCCAACCCTTCAGATCCGACACCAGGTGAGCCAGGAGCGGGTGCCTCACATCCCTCATGGCAATCACAGAGAACAGTCACTGCCTTCATTTTTTTTGTTGCACTTAGTACCACCCTTCAAGTGGCGGTAGCTCCTGCACTGATTATATACAACACAACAGTGAGTCACGGGGGATCAGGATACTAGAGCTGCAGCATGCCAGGTATTAATAGCCGGATTCTGAGGAGGGGGATGTGCTGCCACTATGAAGGGCCCACCTTCAGGTGCGCTAGATGGGCACCCGGCAGCTGTCCAATCACTGTCAGCTTGCCGGGACTCAAACAGTCCAGCGCTGGGACTTTTTCGGCGGAGCTCATGGTCCACCAAAAAAGAGAAATATCCTCCAATGCACTATGATTCAATACTGTCAGTGAGCCCCCAAGTGCCCGCTTGGGTTGCCTAACAGTAAATCCGCTAATGGAGAGAAGTCTGGGACATAGGGAGCAGTCAGGAGCATAGGGAGCAGTCAGGGGTGTATCTGGGACATAGGGAGCAGTCAGGGGCATAGGGAGCAGTCAGGGGTGTATCTGGGACATAGGGAGCAGTCAAAGGCATAGGGAGCAGTCAGGGGTGTATCTGGGACATAGGGAGCAGTCAGGGGCATAGGGAGCAATCAAGGACATAGGGAGCAGTCAGGGATGTGTCAGTAACATAGGGAGCAGTCAGGGGTATAGGGAGCAGTCAGTGACATAGGGAGCAATCAGGGATGTGTCAGGGACATATGGAGCAGTCAGGGGTGTATCTGGGACATAGGGAGCAGTCAGGGGCATAGGGAGCAGTCAGTGGTGTATCTGGGACATAGGGAGCAGTCAGGGGCATAGGGAGCAATCAGGGGTGTATATGGGACATAGGGAGAAGTCAGGGGCATAGGGAGCAATCAAGGACATAGGGAGCAGTCAGGGGCATAGGGAGCAATCAAGGACATAGGGAGCAGTCAGGGATGTGTCCGTAACATAGGGAGCAGTCAGGGACACAGGGATCAGTCAGGGACATAGGAAGCAGTCAGGGATGTGTCAGGGACATAGGGAGCAGTCAGGGGTGTATCTGGGACATAGGGAGCAGTCAGGCACATAGGGAGCAGTCACGGATATAGGGAGCAGTCAGGGACATAGGGAGCAGTCAGGGTTGTGTCAGGGACATAGGGAGCAGTCAGGGGTGTATCTGGGACATAGGGAGCAGTCAGGCACATAGGGAGCAGTCAGGGACATAGGGAGCAGTCAGGGACATAGGTTGCAGTCAGGGTTGTGTCAGGGACATAGGGAGCAGTCAGGGGTGTATCTGGGATATAGGGAGCAGTCAGGGACATAGGGATCAGTCAGGGATGTGTCAGTAACATAGGGAGCAGTCAGGTGCATAGGGCGCAGTCAGGGATGTGTCAGTAACATAGGGAGCAGTCAGGGACATAGGGCGCAGTCAGTAGTATATGGGACATAGGGAGCAATTAGGGGTGCAGCATATTGTAAGGAATGGGGCTGTACTAGTGACCTGCTGCGGGTATACATCAGGCAAGCAGAGACGGCGACTGTGACTCACCTGAAACAGCAGCAGCAGCGCCAGTCCAGCTTCCCCCGGCCTCCTGTGTTCAGTGCTGGGGCTTCTGTAATGTCCACTCCCCGTGGAAGATCCTATGCGGGGCGGAATCATTGCCATCCACACCAACGACGGATGATCAGGTTCAGATTCAGTGCTGCTTGCAAAGAGATGCGGCCGCTGGTCCCTGGGGAGGGGACAGCCAGCCACGCGGAAGTGCATGGTAATCTTAGCCGGCTCCAGCAGTGTGACCTGGAGCCGGCTCACAGGCAGTCATCAGTAGCACCCTGAGCATCATCCTTAAAGGAAAGTTCCGCCTCTTGGTGCTGTGGACTCCTGCCAGCGGGTGCTGGGCGGCATTGTAAATAAAAAATGTATTTCCAGGCTACGCACCCGCCCACCCTGAGTCCGCCCAGAATCCGCCCTGAATCCACCACAGGCCGCGGCCTCCTGCTCGGGCTCCAGCAGCTCCGTTCCTTAATTATTTTTTTAGTTACTGCACTCAGTGCCGCCCTTCAGGAGCCGGCGCCCATAGGCAGCTGCCTAAAGCTGCCTAATTGTAGCGCCGGCCCTGGGTGCGGCTGTTTCTGCAAAGGGGTTATGATTATGAATTGTTAATGCAGGCGAAAAATCGGGCCATGTCTATACCCAGGTCTCAACTACTTGTTAGACAACCTAAAAAGAAACAACATAATTTTATTCCCTGGGTCAATCATTATAACCAGAACAGTTCAGTTATAAATAAGGTTTCAAAAACACTTGTGGCCGATTGTGCAATCTGATCCCTCACTGAATCTTAAAGATGTTCGCATCATGCCTTGCTATACCAAGGGACGAACCATTAGTGACATTGTTATGAAAACTGACATCACTGATTTGCAAGCCAAACAGAAGATGTAGTCCAGCTTTCTGACACTCAAACCTGGATGTTATAAATGTTTGGGGTGCACTACATGTAGACATATGCGTCATGCACATTTTGGCAACAGTATTCAGTACTGATGAACAGATGTTGTTTTATGTGTTTTTAAACAATGTTTGTTTATTTATGTTTTTTCAGTATCACGTGTGGGTTACCTGTCTGACAGGTTCCTGTGAATGACATCCTGTGGGCGGCTTCCGGGAGTCCTGAAGGCGGGATTGGTCTGTGGTAGAGGGGAAGGTATTTAGTGCACTGTTTGGTTGTATGCATTATGTATCCTGACAACGAGATTAAAGCCTCGAAACGTTGATCCTTTCCTTTCAGTCTGAGACTGGTTCATATGAGTGCCGCCATCCATATGCTATATTGGGTCCCAGCGAATTGAGACAACTAGGAAGGCACAAGACCTAAGAATTCACTTAATTGGAGTGCAGCCCACACGTTGTCTATATATATATATATATTAGAGATGAGCGGGTTCGGTTTCTCTGAATCCGAACCCGCCAGAACTTCATGTTTTTTTTCACGGGTCCGAGCGACTCGGATCTTCCCGCCTTGCTCGGTTAACCCGAGCGCGCCCGAACGTCATCATGACGCTGTCGGATTCTCGCGAGGCTCGGATTCTATCGCGAGACTCGGATTCTATATAAGGAGCCGCGCGTCGCCGCCATTTTCACACGTGCATTGAGATTGATAGGGAGAGGACGTGGCTGGCGTCCTCTCCGTTTAGACACTTGATTTACTAATTTTGGGGAGCATTAGGAGTACTCAGTAGTGTACAGTGCAGAGTTTTGCTGATAGTGACCAGTGACTGACCACCACTTTTATTTATAATCCGTTCTCTGCCTGAAAAAAGCGATACACAGCACACAGTGACTCAGTCACATACCATATCTGTGTGCACTGCTCAGGCTCAGGCCAGTGTGCTGCATCATCTATTATCTATATATAATATTATATATCTGTCTGACTGCTCAGCTCACACAGCTTATAATTGTGGGGGAGACTGGGGAGCACTACTGCAGTGCCAGTTATAGGTTATAGCAGGAGCCAGGAGTACATAATATATTATATAGTGAGTGACCACCAGACACACAGTGCAGTTTATTTAATATATCCGTTCTCTGCCTGAAAAAAGCGATACACACAGTGACTCAGTCAGTCACATACCATATCTGTGTGCACTGCTCAGGCTCAGGCCAGTGTGCTGCATCATCTATATATATTATATATCTGTCTGACTGCTCAGCTCACACAGCTTATAATTGTGGGGGAGACTGGGGAGCACTACTGCAGTGCCAGTTATAGGTTATAGCAGGAGCCAGGAGTACATAATATTATATTAAAATTAAACAGTGCACACTTTTGCTGCAGGAGTGCCACTGCCAGTGTGACTAGAGACCAGTGACCTGACCACCAGTATATAATATTAGTAGTATACTATCTCTTTATCAACCAGTCTATATTAGCAGCAGACACAGTACAGTGCGGTAGTTCACGGCTGTGGCTACCTCTGTGTCGGCACTCGGCAGCCCGTCCATAATTGTATATACCACCTAACCGTGGTTTTTTTTTCTTTCTTTATACATACATACTAGTTACGAGTATACTATCTCTTTATCAACCAGTCTATATATTAGCAGCAGACACAGTACAGTGCGGTAGTTCACGGCTGTGGCTACCTCTGTGTCGGCACTCGGCAGCCCGTCCATAATTGTATATACCACCTAACCGTGGTTTTTTTTTCTTTCTTTATACATACATACTAGTTACGAGTATACTATCTCTTTATCAACCAGTCTATATTAGCAGCAGACACAGTACAGTGCGGTAGTTCACGGCTGTGGCTACCTCTGTGTCGGCACTCGGCAGCCCGTCCATAATTGTATATACCACCTAACCGTGGTTTTTTTTTCTTTCTTTATACATACATACTAGTTACGAGTATACTATCTCTTTATCAACCAGTCTATATATTAGCAGCAGACACAGTACAGTGCGGTAGTTCACGGCTGTGGCTACCTCTGTGTCGGCACTCGGCAGCCCGTCCATAATTGTATATACCACCTAACCGTGGTTTTTTTTTCTTTCTTTATACATACATACTAGTTACGAGTATACTATCTCTTTATCAACCAGTCTATATATTAGCAGCAGACACAGTACAGTGCGGTAGTTCACGGCTGTGGCTACCTCTGTGTCGGCACTCGGCAGCCCGTCCATAATTGTATATACCACCTAACCGTGGTTTTTTTTTCTTTCTTTATACATACATACTAGTTACGAGTATACTATCTCTTTATCAACCAGTCTATATATTAGCAGCAGACACAGTACAGTGCGGTAGTTCACGGCTGTGGCTACCTCTGTGTCGGCACTCGGCAGCCCGTCCATAATTGTATATACCACCTAACCGTGGTTTTTTTTTCTTTCTTTATACATACATACTAGTTACGAGTATACTATCTCTTTATCAACCAGTCTATATATTAGCAGCAGACACAGTACAGTGCGGTAGTTCACGGCTGTGGCTACCTCTGTGTCGGCACTCGGCAGCCCGTCCATAATTGTATATACCACCTAACCGTGGTTTTTTTTTCTTTCTTTATACATACATACTAGTTACGAGTATACTATCTCTTTATCAACCAGTCTATATATTAGCAGCAGACACAGTACAGTGCGGTAGTTCACGGCTGTGGCTACCTCTGTGTCGGCACTCGGCAGCCCGTCCATAATTGTATACTAGTATCCAATCCATCCATCTCCATTGTTTACCTGAGGTGCCTTTTAGTTGTGCCTATTAAAATATGGAGAACAAAAATGTTGAGGTTCCAAAATTAGGGAAAGATCAAGATCCACTTCCACCTCGTGCTGAAGCTGCTGCCACTAGTCATGGCCGAGACGATGAAATGCCAGCAACGTCGTCTGCCAAGGCCGATGCCCAATGGCATAGTACAGAGCATGTCAAAACCAAAACACCAAATATCAGTAAAAAAAGGACTCCAAAACCTAAAATAAAATTGTCGGAGGAGAAGCGTAAACTTGCCAATATGCCATTTACCACACGGAGTGGCAAGGAACGGCTGAGGCCCTGGCCTATGTTCATGGCTAGTGGTTCAGCTTCACATGAGGATGGAAGCACTCAGCCTCTCGCTAGAAAACTGAAAAGACTCAAGCTGGCAAAAGCACCGCAAAGAACTGTGCGTTCTTTGAAATCCCAAATCCACAAGGAGAGTCCAATTGTGTCGGTTGCGATGCCTGACCTTCCCAACACTGGACGTGAAGAGCATGCGCCTTCCACCATTTGCACGCCCCCTGCAAGTGCTGGAAGGAGCACCCGCAGTCCAGTTCCTGATAGTCAGATTGAAGATGTCAGTGTTGAAGTACACCAGGATGAGGAGGATATGGGTGTTGCTGGCGCTGGGGAGGAAATTGACCAGGAGGATTCTGATGGTGAGGTGGTTTGTTTAAGTCAGGCACCCGGGGAGACACCTGTTGTCCGTGGGAGGAATATGGCCGTTGACATGCCAGGTGAAAATACCAAAAAAATCAGCTCTTCGGTGTGGAGGTATTTCACCAGAAATGCGGACAACAGGAGTCAAGCCGTGTGTTCCCTTTGTCAAGCTGTAATAAGTAGGGGTAAGGACGTTAACCACCTCGGAACATCCTCCCTTATACGTCACCTGCAGCGCATTCATAATAAGTCAGTGACAAGTTCAAAAACTTTGGGTGACAGCGGAAGCAGTCCACTGACCAGTAAATCCCTTCCTCTTGTAACCAAGCTCACGCAAACCACCCCACCAACTCCCTCAGTGTCAATTTCCTCCTTCCCCAGGAATGCCAATAGTCCTGCAGGCCATGTCACTGGCAAGTCTGACGAGTCCTCTCCTGCCTGGGATTCCTCCGATGCATCCTTGCGTGTAACGCCTACTGCTGCTGGCGCTGCTGTTGTTGCCGCTGGGAGTCGATGGTCATCCCAGAGGGGAAGTCGTAAGCCCACTTGTACTACTTCCAGTAAGCAATTGACTGTTCAACAGTCCTTTGCGAGGAAGATGAAATATCACAGCAGTCATCCTACTGCAAAGCGGATAACTGAGTCCTTGACAACTATGTTGGTGTTAGACGTGCGTCCGGTATCCGCCGTTAGTTCACAGGGAACTAGACAATTTATTGAGGCAGTGTGCCCCCGTTACCAAATACCATCTAGGTTCCACTTCTCTAGGCAGGCGATACCGAGAATGTACACAGACGTCAGAAAAAGACTCACCAGTCTCCTAAAAAATGCAGTTGTACCCAATGTCCACTTAACCACGGACATGTGGACAAGTGGAGCAGGGCAGGGTCAGGACTATATGACTGTGACAGCCCACTGGGTAGATGTATGGACTCCCGCCGCAAGAACAGCAGCGGCGGCACCAGTAGCAGCATCTCGCAAACGCCAACTCTTTCCTAGGCAGGCTACGCTTTGTATCACCGCTTTCCAGAATACGCACACAGCTGAAAACCTCTTACGGCAACTGAGGAAGATCATCGCGGAATGGCTTACCCCAATTGGACTCTCCTGTGGATTTGTGGCATCGGACAACGCCAGCAATATTGTGTGTGCATTAAATATGGGCAAATTCCAGCACGTCCCATGTTTTGCACATACCTTGAATTTGGTGGTGCAGAATTTTTTAAAAAACGACAGGGGCGTGCAAGAGATGCTGTCGGTGGCCAGAAAAATTGCGGGACACTTTCGGCGTACAGGCACCACGTACAGAAGACTGGAGCACCACCAAAAACTACTGAACCTGCCCTGCCATCATCTGAAGCAAGAAGTGGTAACGAGGTGGAATTCAACCCTCTATATGCTTCAGAGGTTGGAGGAGCAGCAAAAGGCCATTCAAGCCTATACAATTGAGCACGATATAGGAGATGGAATGCACCTGTCTCAAGTGCAGTGGAGAATGATTTCAACGTTGTGCAAGGTTCTGATGCCCTTTGAACTTGCCACACGTGAAGTCAGTTCAGACACTGCCAGCCTGAGTCAGGTCATTCCCCTCATCAGGCTTTTGCAGAAGAAGCTGGAGGCATTGAAGAAGGAGCTAAAAGGGAGCGATTCCGCTAGGCATGTGGGACTTGTGGATGCAGCCCTTAATTCGCTTAACAAGGATTCACGGGTGGTCAATCTGTTGAAATCAGAGCACTACATTTTGGCCACCGTGCTCGATCCTAGATTTAAAGCCTACCTTGGATCTCTCTTTCCGGCAGACACAGGTCTGCTGGGGTTGAAAGACCTGCTGGTGACAAAATTGTCAAGTCAAGCGGAACGCGACCTGTCAACATCTCCTCCTTCACATTCTCCCGCAACTGGGGGTGCGAGGAAAAGGCTCAGAATTCCGAGCCCACCCGCTGGCGGTGATGCAGGGCAGTCTGGAGCGACTGCTGATGCTGACATCTGGTCCGGACTGAAGGACCTGACAACGATTACGGACATGTCGTCTACTGTCACTGCATATGATTCTCTCAACATTGATAGAATGGTGGAGGATTATATGAGTGACCGCATCCAAGTAGGCACGTCACACAGTCCGTACTTATACTGGCAGGAAAAAGAGGCAATTTGGAGGCCCTTGCACAAACTGGCTTTATTCTACCTAAGTTGCCCTCCCACAAGTGTGTACTCCGAAAGAGTGTTTAGTGCCGCCGCTCACCTTGTCAGCAATCGGCGTACGAGGTTACATCCAGAAAATGTGGAGAAGATGATGTTCATTAAAATGAATTATAATCAATTCCTCCGCGGAGACATTGACCAGCAGCAATTGCCTCCACAAAGTACACAGGGAGCTGAGATGGTGGATTCCAGTGGGGACGAATTGATAATCTGTGAGGAGGGGGATGTACACGGTGATATATCGGAGGGTGAAGATGAGGTGGACATCTTGCCTCTGTAGAGCCAGTTTGTGCAAGGAGAGATTAATTGCTTCTTTTTTGGGGGGGGTCCAAACCAACCCGTCATATCAGTCACAGTCGTGTGGCAGACCCTGTCACTGAAATGATGGGTTGGTTAAAGTGTGCATGTCCTGTTTTGTTTATACAACATAAGGGTGGGTGGGAGGGCCCAAGGACAATTCCATCTTGCACCTCTTTTTTCTTTTCTTTTTCTTTGCATCATGTGCTGATTGGGGAGGTTTTTTTTGGAAGGGACATCCTGCGTGACACTGCAGTGCCACTCCTAGATGGGCCCGGTGTTTGTGTCGGCCACTAGGGTCGCTAATCTTACTCACACAGTCAGCTACCTCATTGCGCCTCTTTTTTTCTTTGCGTCATGTGCTGTTTGGGGAGGGTTTTTTGGAAGGAACATCCTGCGTGACACTGCAGTGCCACTCCTAGATGGGCCCGGTGTTTGTGTCGGCCACTAGGGTCGCTAATCTTACTCACACAGCTACCTCATTGCGCCTCTTTTTTTCTTTGCGTCATGTGCTGTTTGGGGAGGGTTTTTTGGAAGGGACATCCTGCGTGACACTGCAGTGCCACTCCTAGATGGGCCCGGTGTTTGTGTCGGCCACTAGGGTCGCTAATCTTACTCACACAGCTACCTCATTGCGCCTCTTTTTTTCTTTGCGTCATGTGCTGTTTGGGGAGGGTTTTTTGGAAGGGACATCCTGCGTGACACTGCAGTGCCACTCCTAGATGGGCCCGGTGTTTGTGTCGGCCACTAGGGTCGCTAATCTTACTCACACAGCTACCTCATTGCGCCTCTTTTTTTCTTTGCGTCATGTGCTGTTTGGGGAGGGTTTTTTGGAAGGGCCATCCTGCGTGACACTGCAGTGCCACTCCTAGATGGGCCCGGTGTTTGTGTCGGCCACTAGGGTCGCTAATCTTACTCACACAGTCAGCTACCTCATTGCGCCTCTTTTTTTCTTTGCGTCATGTGCTGTTTGGGGAGGGTTTTTTGGAAGGAACATCCTGCGTGACACTGCAGTGCCACTCCTAGATGGGCCCGGTGTTTGTGTCGGCCACTAGGGTCGCTAATCTTACTCACACAGCTACCTCATTGCGCCTCTTTTTTTCTTTGCGTCATGTGCTGTTTGGGGAGGGTTTTTTGGAAGGGACATCCTGCGTGACACTGCAGTGCCACTCCTAGATGGGCCCGGTGTTTGTGTCGGCCACTAGGGTCGCTAATCTTACTCACACAGCTACCTCATTGCGCCTCTTTTTTTCTTTGCGTCATGTGCTGTTTGGGGAGGGTTTTTTGGAAGGGACATCCTGCGTGACACTGCAGTGCCACTCCTAGATGGGCCCGGTGTTTGTGTCGGCCACTAGGGTCGCTAATCTTACTCACACAGCTACCTCATTGCGCCTCTTTTTTTCTTTGCGTCATGTGCTGTTTGGGGAGGGTTTTTTGGAAGGGCCATCCTGCGTGACACTGCAGTGCCACTCCTAGATGGGCCCGGTGTTTGTGTCGGCCACTAGGGTCGCTAATCTTACTCACACAGCTACCTCATTGCGCCTCTTTTTTTCTTTGCGTCATGTGCTGTTTGGGGAGGGTTTTTTGGAAGGGACATCCTGCGTGACACTGCAGTGCCACTCCTAGATGGGCCCGGTGTTTGTGTCGGCCACTAGGGTCGCTAATCTTACTCACACAGCTACCTCATTGCGCCTCTTTTTTTCTTTGCGTCATGTGCTGTTTGGGGAGGGTTTTTTGGAAGGGACATCCTGCGTGACACTGCAGTGCCACTCCTAGATGGGCCCGGTGTTTGTGTCGGCCACTAGGGTCGCTAATCTTACTCACACAGCTACCTCATTGCGCCTCTTTTTTTCTTTGCGTCATGTGCTGTTTGGGGAGGGTTTTTTGGAAGGGCCATCCTGCGTGACACTGCAGTGCCACTCCTAGATGGGCCCGGTGTTTGTGTCGGCCACTAGGGTCGCTAATCTTACTCACACAGCTACCTCATTGCGCCTCTTTTTTTCTTTGCGTCATGTGCTGTTTGGGGAGGGTTTTTTGGAAGGGACATCCTGCGTGACACTGCAGTGCCACTCCTAGATGGGCCCGGTGTTTGTGTCGGCCACTAGGGTCGCTAATCTTACTCACACAGCTACCTCATTGCGCCTCTTTTTTTCTTTGCGTCATGTGCTGTTTGGGGAGGGTTTTTTGGAAGGGACATCCTGCGTGACACTGCAGTGCCACTCCTAGATGGGCCCGGTGTTTGTGTCGGCCACTAGGGTCGCTTATCTTACTCACACAGCGACCTCGGTGCAAATTTTAGGACTAAAAATAATATTGTGAGGTGTGAGGTATTCAGAATAGACTGAAAATGAGTGTAAATTATGGTTTTTGAGGTTAATAATACTTTGGGATCAAAATGACCCCCAAATTCTATGATTTAAGCTGTTTTTTAGTGTTTTTTGAAAAAAACACCCGAATCCAAAACACACCCGAATCCGACAAAAAAAATTCGGTGAGGTTTTGCCAAAACGCGTTCGAACCCAAAACACGGCCGCGGAACCGAACCCAAAACCAAAACACAAAACCCGAAAAATTTCAGGCGCTCATCTCTAATATATATATATATATATACATACACACACACATACATACACATAAACACACACACACACATACATAGACACTTTCTTTCTCCCACTCACTCTCCATCAACTTACCTATCACAGGCTGACCGCAGATGTAGCAGGTGTGGTAGCAGCCTAGTCCCATGTAGCTCTGCCCCCTCAATTTAATGTAGCTCCGCCCCCTTTTCATGATCGAGATCTGGCACTGTCACAGGAGGGGAAGAGTAAGCTGCAAGCTTCTATTGTAAATGTCCCTCCAAAAATGGGCACCGCCTCAGAGGAGATAGTTATTAAATATACTAGAGGAGCCTCCTCTAGTATCTTTAATAACTGTCTCCTCTGAGGCTGCGCCCATTTTTGGAGGGACGTTTACAATAGAAGCTTGCACCGTCCTCTCCTGTGACAGTGCCAGGATCTGTCATGAAAAGTGGGTGGAGCATCGCGGCGGGCAGGCAGACAGCGGCATGAGCTGCCCAGGCCCACTCCTCTCTATTAGGAGGCAGGGCCCGGGACAGCTGTACCCACAGCACCCCCTGATGGTGGGCCTGGCCAAGGCTGTAGAAACACTGAACATAGGGGTTAATTCTGAGTTGATCGCAGCAGGAAATTGTTTAGCAGTTGGGCAAAACCATGTGCACTGCAGGGGGGCAGATATAACATTTGCAGAGAGAGTTAGATTTGGGTGGGTTATTTTTGTTTCTGTGCAGGGTAAATACTGGCTGCTTAATTTTTGCACTGCAATTTAGATTTCAGTTTGAACACACCACACCCAAATCTAATTCTCTCTGCACATGTTATATCTGCCCCCCCCCCCCCCCCCCTGCAGTGCACGTCTTTTTGCCCAACTGCTAAAAAATTTCCTGCTGCGATCAACTTGGAATTACCCCCATAAAGTAGGGGTAACAGCAAGTTTGAACAAACTTTAGATCAAAGGGACTGAAGTCTTTATTTAAGACTCCATAACCTGTAATTCAAAATTTTTTATATACATGGTACATTGTACCTGTGATAAATGTTATATTGGCCGAACATCTAGACAGTTTTAAAGTTCGTATATCTGAACATCTAAGAGATGTTAAGAAAGGGCTGGAAACCCATGGTCTGCATCTCCATTTTAAAGAAGTCCATGGCAGCTCAATGAAACATATTAAAGGTTTCTTTGGGATTCAAACAGTAAAAAGGAATATCAGGGGTGGCAATATTGCTAAAGCATTAGAAAAGATGGAAATGAATTGCATTCATTCATATAAAACTCTTATCCCTAGGAGCCTTAATAAAGATTTAAAATTGAAGGGGTTCCACTTCCTTTGCTAATACATGTTGCTGCCTCTTTTTCTTTCAGGAATTGATTTGATGTACTTTTACTGATTTATGCTCTTTTTAGATGCAGTACTGGGACTATTTCAAAAAAGATACTGGACTGAAATTACCTATGGAACTTTGGGGGTCATTCCAACCCGATCACTCGCTGCAGTTTCTCGCAGTGCAGCGATCGGGTCGGAACTGCGCATGCGCCGGCGCCGCAGTGCGCCGGCGCATGGCAGCCGTCATTGCCTAGCGATCGCCTCTGAGGCAGAGGCGGTCGCTGGGCCGGAGAGGGCTGGACGGCGGCGTTAAGCCGCTGTTTAGGGGGAGTGGTCCGACCAATGCAGGTGTTGCCACACCGTTGGGGGGGTCGGTCCGCGGCAGCTGTGTGGCATCACACGCAGCTGCTGTGGGTCGGGGAACGACGAGTAGATCCCGGCCAGCAAGCTAAAGCTGCGCTGGTCGGGAGCTACTCTGACATGCGGGTGGCGGACTAGCCCTGTGCTGGGTGCCCCCCCCTCCCCCCGCATGTCAGAGTGAATGATCGTAGCTGTGCTAAATTTAGCACAGCTACGATTAACTCAGAATGACCCCCTTTATACCATCTATGGGGATACTCAAGTTGTCTCTGGATTACTTCACTCCATTCAACGTAAAATGTGAAAACAATTACAAACATGCATTTATTTGTCATCCATATGTATGTTTTCTCTTATGTCCTAGGGGGTACTGGGAATCCATTTAGTACCATGGGGTATAGATGGGTCCACTAAGAGCCATGGGCACTATAGAAGTTTGATTGTGTGTGCTGGCTCCTCCCTCTATGCCTCTCCTACCAGACTCAGTTTAGAAAATGTGCCCGGAGGAGCCGGTCATGTCTCTGGAAGCTCCTGAAGAGTTTTCTTAATTTATTTTTAATGTTTGTTATTTTCATGCAGGACTGGATGGCACCTGCCTGCCTGCTTTGTGGGACTTAGGGGGGGGGGGGGGACCCAACCCCACTAAGGGTTAATGGTCCCATTCTCCGCTGACAGGACGCTAGCTCCTGAGGGAACTATTCGTAAGCCCCACCACGGCGAGCGTACATTCCCGCAACATGCCGCCACCCCTAACAGAGCCAGAAGAATGAAGAGTGGTGAGTACTAAGCTGGCATCCTGGTTAGCGGGTCGCTGGACATTATGGCGGCATGAGGGTACGGAGATGCACGGCTTCTACACGATATGTACTGAGCCTCCTGACTAAGTACACGGTAGTGTACACAATACCCAGCCTGGCACTACAGCCATAAAAGGGGAATGTCTTCATTTTATGCACACAGACACATAAGCAAGTATAAAGAAGAGCAGGAAGACCACACGCCATTGAAGGGGCGGGGCTTCACTATGAGCGGATCCAGCAGCTCACAAGAGCCATTTTCCCTACTGCAGCTGACACAGACGTTGACTGACAGGGACGTGTAGCTCCTCCGGAAATCCTACAGTTTACCTCAGCGGTACCAGGGGGGTATAGCAGAAGGGAGTGGTTTACTAGTGTACTAAGTCCCTAATCTAGGTATTTAGTCTGCGACCTGGCTAAGCTTGACATTAGCGATAAGGACACCGTGTGCTGGTTCCATACTCTCTTTGTCTCTCTCGGGAAGGGCTCTTTGTTGGTTAATTGTGCTTTTAACCTTTTCCTGTGTGTGTTCTGTCACTACTTCAGTATGTCAGGCAAAGCGTGTGTTTCATGTAAGGCACAGTGTTCCTCTTCTCCTGGGTGCTCACTAGTGTGTACTCAGTGTAGTATCCCTTCCCAAGCTAGTGGGGTAGAACCAACATGGCTGGACTCAATTAGGGTTATGATTTCCACCATTTCTACAAAATTATCTCGTAATGAGAAAGAGATGCAATACTTAAGGCAGTCTATGGATGAGTTTATGAAAAATAACTCAGTACCCAGACCAGCGTCTCAGTCCTCATTTGTCCGCAAAAACATACTTTGGCCCATATACTGCATTCTGACTCTGATAATGAAGGCTCAGAAATGCAGGAAGGTGAGGTGGACACAGAGGTAGGGGAGGGTACTCTTACAGGGTGTAGAGGCTCTCATAGATGCTATCAGAGAAATTATAAATATTCCTGATAAGGTGACTGATAATGTCGATATTATCTTAGACTGAAAAGCTATACCTCTAGAAACACTATTACCGTGGAGCCACTATGGCCGCTAGACTGAATACAAGTGCTACGCACTTTGTACGCTATTTGCGTACAGAGTCCTGCACGTGGTACGCACTTGGCGTACACACACCGCGCTGAGTGTACAGAGTACACACAGCGAGCGCACACACAATTGATAACCTTTAAACCTTGTTAATGATACAATGTAATGATATGATTACACTTTAAACCCTTAACAGCAAAGTACTGCAACGATGTTATACCTTAAACCTTAAGTAGCGCTGACGGTATAAAGTACCCACAGTGCGTACACCTTATCAATACTTATACACCATATACAGATAAATACACTCTAAAACCCTTGCAGGAAAGTGAAGACACAACACTGATTTGTAGTTGAAACCACAGGGTTCTAAGGCCACAGTGGATTAATTCCAAAAGGTAAAACAGTACAAATCATACACTACAGGCTAACAAGATAAATCTAAACAGAATAATGGCTACAGAGAATGTACATACGTGAGACTGTTCGCAAGCGCAACCCGGCCGGTCCTCCGCTAGTCAGATAGAAAGCGTTCAGAGTCTTCTGACCGGCCAGGCAACAATGGGCTTTTTATACACAACATGCATACACAATACAATGGTCACTGTAATCTCATTGTCTATTGGACACAGGGATGTGGCTTTACATTACAGAAGAGGTCATAGGTGGATTTGAATAGATGGGCGATGTCTTTCCCCAACTGCTCTTGTGGGTGGTATCCTCTAGATTCCCGCCGCATACATAATATACAGTAAATACAGTTAATATCTATACTCTGCTTCTGCACATAACTATACGCTGGAACATGCGATCTTTCTCTAACCAACACCGGAATGTTACCCTCAAAATACCCTACAGCTGGATACTAGACATCACCTTCCAACCTTTATCTGACCCTTCCTATCATGCAAAGGCGAATCTCTTGGTAGGAACTGTTTAAACTATTAATACTCGCTGATGTGGTGAAAGGGAACTATGGGTACAAAATGCACTATTTGGGTTAAATATGTAATGTTCTAATAACCCTCTACGCGCTCAAAAACTCCACCGTAAATATCCATATCACGCGCATGATCGCCGGAGCGATCCTACGCAAATTGCGGATATGTGCACGCACGGCGGACTGAGTGCACGAGCAGCGGGCATGTGCATGGCATATGCAATACAATATTTTTCGACTTTAACAGTCCACCCTTTGGCAGTCAACAATAACTGCCACTATCTAAACATTAAACAGAAAAATATATAATACAATATCTACATATGGTTGGATAAAAATATACAATACATTATCCATAAATGATTGGATGGTAGGAGGAGAGGTGTAGGCGGGAAATGTATGACCTAGTTGGATAGTAAAAGCATGTATGTATGAAATTCATGTCTGAGGGGCATGTATCATCGTGCCGTATATGTTCTAGATAAGCTTCGAGGTATTGCGAAGTATACATTAAATCCTTCTCATCCCGTATTAAGGGTCTGTAAGTGGGCCAACAAACACTACCGAGCTCTTTTCGGCTTCTTGTTCCAACAAATGGGGTGCACATTTAGTTGATGATACATGGAGGGGGAACACATGTGAATGCTAATATGTGGATATCACCTGTCGACTATGTGTGTCACTACCTGAAGGTTGTAGAGATGAAGATAAGAAACATATCAAAAATACAATCACATAACATTTGTGCAATCGTTCTTGGGTGTTGATCGAAGTCTTGTCCGGATGGGTGTATTTTTGCTGAGAGTGTTCATCAAAGACTTTTCTGGATGGGTGTATTTTTGCTGAGAGAAAAACAGAGGAAAAAACGGGTGAAAGAAACGGACTGTGGAATCACGTTTTATCACAACATTGCCTCTATTGATGGGTCATAAATGAAATCGGTTGCTGTAACAATGCCCCCGCTCCTCAAACTCATCACTTTGGTACCGCGCTTGCGCCGCGTTAAAATTCGAACACACCTAAATATCAAACCAATCATTATGACAACTCCCAGGATACAAAGGAGAAACTTTCCTACACTCACGATAACATTTTGAGCCCATTCTCCTAATCCTGAGAACCAATTGCGTGGGTTCAACCATGAGACCCAGCCGGTCAGTTCATTACTCACAGCAGTAAGGGTAAGGTTGTGTTTCCTTCGGAACTCCCACTTCAATTGCAAGATATCGTCCATCTTTTGATCTCTGACTTCGGTTGGGTCATCAGTGTTGTTTGTAATATACGTGCAGCACTTCACACCATACTGAGTTGCCAAGGTGACACAGTACCCGCCTGTCACCGCTGTGATATAATTTGGAACCATCCTGTGCTGGATCAGTTCCGTTTTGTAAGCTTGCAACTCCCTCCCTGTATACCTGAAGGTTCGCTAGCGCATGAATATACCTATAATTTATAATTCCCCTGGCAGTACGGGTGATATCTAACGCGAGTAGGAATTGAATCCCGGTGGATTCGTGGATCAAATCAGAGGCTGCGTGCTCTGTCCTATCTATAAGGTGTCTCTTAACAATGTGTTCATAGTGAGTATGAGTGTAAGGAGCTTGAGAATTGCGGTGAACGTCTTTCATCTTATTATGGGTTATGGTCATAACTTCTGTCAACACTCTTCCAATGTAACACAATCCCTCTGAGTTTGGGGCAAGCCACTTATACACCTTCCTCCCGCATATGAAATATGCATCATCGGGGAGGACATATGGGACAGAATATGACGTTACCATATTGCAAACCTTCCAAGTGAAAAATCCTATCCCTAACTCTCTCATCTGCTCAGTACACGTATCAGGCTGTATGATATGCGCACAGTACCCTGGTGATACTTCTCCAACCCGCATGGTCCTACTTCCTAGAGTATACCTGTACCGAAAATACCTTCCACCGTCGGCTATTTGGCGTATAAGTTCAGAGTCTAGGGGTATTCTGTCGGCTCTGTGTGAAAATGCCATGGTTTGGTTATTCCATGTCACTTCCCAATTTCCCGGCTTTCGGGAATTGGAAATGTTGAAACATACTAAGAATCTATCCACATGATATTGGTGGAGCTTCAAACTAGGGGGCCTTGAAATATTAAATTTCTTGTCCACCGGTCTCCCACCCCTAATTCAAGTACCTCATCTATTGTTAGAGGATACGGTACTAGTCCTGACTTGCTCTGGCCTTGAGGTACTTGTGAGCACACCCAGCATTCTGTTTGGTTTAAAACCTTATGACTAGACGGGGCGATCGGGCATCGGTCAAATTGATACAGTATTATTACGAGAGAACCAAAAACGGACAAATAGATACTCCAAAATTGGAAAGAAAAGAAAAAAACACCTGTTTTTAACTTAGATAGATAACGTTGTCCTTAGTGGCGGTGCGCCCAGAGCCAGAGAGTACATGTACTAGAAAAAGGGAGAGAGAGAAGGCTCTTGTGTGGGCGCACTCTTTAGAAAATGAGAAAAATTCCTATGACATGTGAAAGGAAATAATAAAAACATGGGGGGTCATTCCGAGTTGTTCGCTCGCAAGGCGATTTTAGCAGTATTGCACACGCTAAGCTGCCGCCTACTGGGAGTGAATCTTAGCATCTTAAAATTGCGAACGAAAGATTCGCAAAATTGCGAAAAGACATCTCTGTCCAGTTTCTGAGTAGCTCGAGACTTACTCGGCATCTGCGATCAGTTCAGTGCTTGTCGTTCCTGGTTTGACGTCACAAACACACCCAGCGTTCGCCCAGACACTCCTCCGTTTCTCCAGCCACTCCCGCGTTTTTCCCAGAAACGGTAGCGTTTTTTCCCACACGCCCATAAAACGGCCTGCTTCCGCCCAGAAACACCCACTTCTTGTCAATCACATTCCGATCGCCTGAGCGATGAAAAAGCCGTGAGTAAAATACCAAACTTCTTAGCAAATTTACTTGGCGCAGTCGCAGTGCGGACATTGCGCATGCGCACTAAGCGGAAAATCGCTGCGATGCGAAGAAATTTTCCGAGCGAACGACTCTGAATGACCCCCATGGTTTTTAATGTTAACGTTTAAAATTAAAATACCCCTATAGTTGATCCATATGAAATAAAGATAATTGAAATTTTAAAAATGTTCTGGTCTGTTTAATCACAAAGTGTGATTGGAATGGTTGTAGACATTTGATCGTCTTACCCCCATTTCCCCTGACCAGTACAGATTATCTGTATTAATGGGACCGAGGAGTGGTCATAAAGAATTATATGATAAGTACATCCCAAAAGGGCTACTTAGATTCAGAAATTAGTGGTCACCTGCATTCAAAAAGACCTGACTTTATAACGTGAGCCACAATAGTTGGTCGTAAGCCTCAAATAAGACAGAATATAATGGAAGTAAGAGTTGGTGGTGATACTGCTGTTGGCGTCGCAACTCACATAGAAAGGGAAATGATCCTTGCTCTACAACACCAGGTATTCGCAGGAAGTCTCCTCTCCCGGTACTAACCCGGCCCAACACTGTTTGGCTTCCAAGATCGGACGAGATCGGGCATTGGCAGCGTGGTATGATAGTAGAGAATTTATATGATAGTACACCAATGAGAGTGCACCTATATATGAAATAAGAGAAGGAAAGAAGAGTGTGGAGACAGTTTAGAAGGCGAAGAAGAGAGATGAATGAGTAAAGTAAATTATGTGGATCTGCTTTCTACGTTAGGCACGGCTTATCAATCCCACATTGAGCTCCGTGGAATATAGATGAGAGTCCACGGAAGAATAGTAAAGCATGGGCAAGAGGTACATGATCTGTGAGTTTGTTTAAATTATCTGACAAAAAGACAGCACAAAAAGCCAATGAGAGATTGGGTTAAAGATCTGATGACTAATACATTAATTGTCTGTGTCACCAGAAAGATGTAGCCATGAACAGTAAATACTGGCATTAGCCCATGAGGAAAAGAAAAAGAAAAAGAAAGAATTGCTTTCTATTATTTGAATCCTTGGCATGTTATTCAGACTGGATAGAAAATGCAATCATGGTATTTAAGCATCAATTTGTGAAATCTCATTACTAATCATGATACATTTCTGAACTGAGTGTGGAGATTCATTTAGGTTTGAAAAATCAAGTATAATAAATCCCACAGATTAAGCCAGAAAGACAGTAATATTGTCAGTAACAAAGAAGGCACTGAAATTGACAGTGAATGAACAAAATTCTATAACAATATACTGGTTTCTACTGATGTAGAATCAGGCAAACAGTATGAGATATTTAACAAATATAAAAAAAGTTATTATATATGTGTGTACAGCTGCAGTTTGGGAAATAGAGCTTATAGCAGCAATCTGTATGTGTACTACACAAGTCTGGTAGAATCTGTGCTGCAATACACCATATTGTCAAAAACACACATATAATGTTACTGTCTGTGTATATTGTGCACAAGACAGTAGTGGGCTTACGATCACCAAGATTGTAGAAGTCAAAGTGGGCAAGTCAGAGCATCTTCAGGTACCGAATGCAGGAGCCAAGAGTTTACTTCATGTGCGATCCCCTCCGTGGAAGACGCGTTTCGCTCTGGCGGGCTTGTTCACTTCCGGGTCCACCGGTCTCCCACCCCTTATTTCAAGTACCTCATCTATTGTTAAAGGATACGGTACTAGTCCTGACTTGCTCTGACCTTGAGGTACTTGTGAGCACACCCAGCATTCTGTTTGGTTTAAAACCTTACCCACTAATGAGTGATAATCACTCAATGGATGACGGTCCATGTTGATATTAAGGCTGGACTGACATCTCTGGATGCACCAGTCCTCAACTATGTTTTCACAGTTTCTACAAATATAATTTTCCTCAGCCAATAACCCTTCACAGTGCCTCCTAGTTTCTTGACTACTAGATCGTTTTCTGATACTCGCCTTTGCTCGATGGATGTGTTGCTCTTGGAATTCTACAAATCCGTCCTTGCCATCAGAACCCATTCCAGATCCTTTCTCGACCTCTCTGGCACTCTCACCGAAATAGACTGCTCTGGTCAACAACAGGGTCAACAGAAAAACCCGGAATGCAGTCTCTTGGGGTAAGTCCATCTTGTTAAGGGGAGAGAAAAAGGAGCAAGGAAGGGGGGAAAGGAGGGTAATGGGAGATGGAGAAAATAATAAAAAGGAAAAAGAAATTTGGTGCGACAACCGCCTCTGGTCTTGTAGTTCTCTGTGCTCAGGTGCCGTGACAACAGTCCTGTCTCTCAACCTTCCCGACAAAGGAACTCCAGTGATATGATTTCCTGTACACTCTGCTCTTTGTCACGGGCTCTCTCTGGGTCAGCGACCTTCTTACAGTGGGACGAGTGGACCCAAGTCTCTCTCTTGGCAACCTTTAATGCTGTCGTGCTGGTCAGTAAGACTTGGTACGGTCCTTCCCACCGGTCAATAAGGCAACCTGAGTGTAGAAAATTTCAAATCATTACATAATCCCCAGGTTCAATGTCATGACAATTACTGTTTGGTAGGTCAGGAATCACCAGCTTTAGATTTCTGTTTTGATTCCACAGCTGCTGGCTCATCTTAACCATATATTTTACAGTCACCTCATTATTGCATTTCAAATCATCCTGGGGGTCAATCATTACATGGGGTTGTCGACCAAAAAGAATCTCAAAGGGGGATAGGTTAAGGGGGGACCTGGGAGTGGTTCTGATGCTGTACAATACAAGTGGCAAAGCTTCTGGCCATAACAATCCAGTTTCAGCCATCACTTTGCTCAACTTGTTCTTAATAGTGCTGTTTACTCTTTCCACTTTCGCACTCGCCTGTGGGCGGTACGGAGTATGCAGCTTACTATTAATTCCCATCAGTTTGCACATAACCTGAAAGACTTCACCTGTAAAATGGGTACCCCTATCGCTTTCAATTATCCCAGGGATACCATATCTGCACACAAATTCCTGCACAATTTTCTTTGCAGTGAACGTAGCAGTATTTGTGGCAGCGGGGAACGCTTCTACCAAATTTCTCTGACGTCCTAAGTGGATGCTGGGACTCCGTAAGGACCATGGGGAATAGCGGCTCCGCAGGAGACTGGGCACAACTAAAGAAAGCTTTAGGACTACCTGGTGTGCACTGGCTCCTCCCACTATGACCCTCCTCCAGACCTCAGTTAGAATCTTGTGCCCGACTGAGCTGGATGCACACTAGGGGCTCTCCTGAGCTCCTAGAAAGAAAGTATATTTTAGGTTTTTTATTTTACAGTGAGATCTGCTGGCAACAGACTCACTGCAGCGAGGGACTAAGGGGAGAAGAAGCGAACCTACCTAACAGGTGGTAGCTTGGGCTTCTTAGGCTACTGGACACCATTAGCTCCAGAGGGATCGACCGCAGGACCCGACCTTGATGTTCGGTCCCGGAGCCGCGCCGCCGTCCCCCTTACAGAGCCAGAAGCAAGAAGTGTTACTGAAAATCGGCGGCAGAAGACTTCTGTCTTCAACAAGGTAGCGCACAGCACTGCAGCTGTGCGCCATTGCTCCTCATGCACACCTCACACTCCGGTCACTGATGGGTGCAGGGCGCTGGGGGGGGGGGGGGCCCTGAGGGCAATATAAACACCTTGGCTGGCAAATCATCACACTATATAGTCCCAGGGCTATATATGTGATAAATTACCCCTGCCAGAATCCATGAAAAAAGCGGTAGAAAAGTCAGCCGAAAAAGGGGCGGGGCTATCTCCCTCAGCACACTGGCGCCATTTTTTCTTCACAGTGCAGCTGGAAGACAGCTCCCCAGGCTCTCCCCTGTAGTTTTCAGGCTCAAAGGGTTAAAAAGAGAGGGGGGGCACCAAATTTAGGCGCAATATGTGTATACAAGCAGCTATTGGGGGAAAAATCACTCAGTTATAGTGTTAATCCCTGCATTATATAGCGCTCTGGTGTGTGCTGGCATACTCTCTCTCTGTCTCCCCAAAGGACTTTGTGGGGTCCTGTCCTCAGTCAGAGCATTCCCTGTGTGTGTGCGGTGTGTCGGTACGGCTGTGTCGACATGTTGGATGAGGAAGGTTACTTGGAGGCGGAGCAGAGGCCGATAAATGGGATGTCGCCCCCTGTGGGGCCGACACCAGAGTGGATGGATAGGTGGAAGGTATTAACCGACAATGTCAACTCCTTACATAAAAGGCTGGATGACGTAACAGCTGTGGGACAGCCGGCTTCTCAGCCCGCGCCTGCCCAGGCATCTCAAAGGCCATCAGGGGCTCAAAAAACGCCCGTTACCTCAGATGGCAGACACAGATGTCGACACGGAGTCTGACTCCAGTGTCGACGAGGTTGAGACATATACACAATCCACTAGGAACATCCGTTGCATGATCTCGGCAATGAAAAATGTGTTACACATTTCTGACATTAACCCAAGTACCACATAAAAGGGGTTTTATGTTTGGGGAGAAAAAGCAGCCAGTGTTTTGTTCCCCCATCAGATGAGTGAATGAAGTGTGTAAAGAAGCGTGGGTTCCTCCGATAAGAAACTGGTAATTTCTAAAAAGTTACTGCTGGCGTACCCTTTCCCGCCAGAGGATAGGTCACGTTGGGAGATATTCCCTAGGGTGGATAAGGCGCTCACACGTTTGTCAAAAAAGGTGGCACTGCCGTCTTAGGATACGGCCACTTTGAAGGAGCCTGCTGATAAAAAGCAGGAGGCTATCCTGAAGTCTGTACATACACACTCAGGTACTATACTGAGACCTGCAATTGCCTCAGCATGAATAGTGCTGCTGCAACGTGGTCTGACACCCTGTCAGATAATATTAATACCCTAGACAGGGATAATATTTTGCTAACATATAGCATTTTAAAGACATCGTCTTATATATGAGGGATGCACAGAGGGATATTTGCCGGCTGGCATCCAGAATTAATGCAATGTCCATTCTGCCAGGAGGGTATTAGAGACCCGGCAGTGGACAGGTGATGCTGACTTTAAAAGGCACATGGAAATTCTGCCTTATAAGGGTGAGGAATTGTTTGGGGATGGTCTCTGGGACCTCGTATCCACAGCAACAGCTGGGAAGAAAAAAAATTACCTCAGGTTTCCTCACAGCCTAAGAAAGCACCGTATTTTCAGGTACAGTCCTTTCGGCTTCAGAAAAGCAAGCGGGTCAAAGGCGCTTCTTTTCTGCACAGAGACAAGGGAAGAAGGAAAAAGCTGCACCAGACAGCCAGTTTCCAGGATCAAAAATCTTCCCCCGTTTCCTCTGAGTCCACCGCATGATGCTGGGGCTCCACAGGTGGAGACAGGTGCGGTGGGGGCGCATCTCGGGAACTTCAGGGACCAGTGGGCTTGCCCACAGGTGGATCCCTAGGTTCTGCAAGTAGTATCACAGGGATACAAGCTGGAGTTCGAGGCGACTCCCCCTCGCCGTTACCTCACATCAGCCTTGCCTGCTGCCCTCGGAGAAAGGAAGGTAGTACTGGCGGCAATTCACAAGCTGTACTTCCAGCAGGTGAAATCAAGGTACCCCTCCTTAAACAAGGCCGGGGTTACTATTCCAAAATGTTTGTGGTACCGAAACCAGACGGTTCGGTGAGACCCATTCTAAAAATTGAAATCCTTGAACACTTATATACGAAGGTTCAAGTTCAAAATGGAATCGCTCAGGGCGATTATTGCAAGCATGGAGAATTTCATGGTATCACTGGACATCAAGGATGCTTACCTGCATGTCCCTATTTACCCTCCTCACCAGGATTGTCATTACCAATTCCAGAAGTTGCCGTTGGTCTAACCCCGGCACCGAGGGTATTTACCAAGGTAATGGCCGAAATAATTATCCTGTACTTGGACGATCTCCTTATAAAGGCGAGGTCCAGGGAGCAGTTGTTCGTCGGAGTAGCACTATCTCGGGAAGTGCTACAACAGCACGGCTGGATTTTGAATATTCCAAAGTCGCAGCTGGTTCCTACGACGCGTCTACTGTTCCTGGGTATGGTTCTGGACACAGAACAAGAAAAAAGGGTTTCTCCAGGAGGAGAAGTCCAAGGAGTTGTCGTCTCTAGACAGAGACCTCCTAATACAAATACAGGTGTCGGTGCATCAATGCACGCGAGCCCTGGGAAAGATGGTAGCTTCTTACGAAGAAATTCCATTCGCCAGGTCCCATGCAAAGATCTTCCAGTGGGATCTGTTGGACAAGTCGTCCGGGTCGCATCTTCAGATGCATCGGCGGATATCCCCCCCTCCAAGGGCCAGGGTGTCGCTGTTGTGGTGGCTGCAGAGTGCTCATCTTCTAGAGGGCCGCAGATTCGGCATACAGGACTGGGTCCTGGTGACCACGGATGCCAGCCTTCGAGGCTGGGGGGCAGTCACACAGGGAAGAAACTTCCAAGGACTATGGACAAGTCAGGAGACTTCTCTACACAAAAATATTCTGGAACAAAGGGCCATTTACAATGCCCTAAGTCAGGCTAGACCCCTGCTTCAACAACGGCCGGTGCTGATCCAGTCAGACAACATCACGGCGGTCGTTCATGTAAACCGACAGGGCGGCACAAGAAGCAGGATGGCGATGGCAGAAGCCACAAGGATTCTCCGATGGGTGGAAAATCATGTGTTAGCACTGTCAGCAGTGTTCATTCCCGGAGTGGATAACTGGGAAGCAGACTTTCTCAGCAGACACGACCTCCACCCGGGAGAGTGGGGACTTCATCCAGAAGAAATTCCATTCGCCAGGTCCCATGCAAAGATCTTCCAGTGGGATCTGTTGGACAAGTCGTCCGGGTCGCATCTTCAGATGCATCGGCGGATATCCCCCCCTCCAAGGGCCAGGGTGTCGCTGTTGTGGTGGCTGCAGAGTGCTCATCTTCTAGAGGGCCGCAGATTCGGCATACAGGACTGGGTCCTGGTGACCACGGATGCCAGCCTTCGAGGCTGGGGGGCAGTCACACAGGGAAGAAACTTCCAAGGACTATGGACAAGTCAGGAGACTTCTCTACACAAAAATATTCTGGAACAAAGGGCCATTTACAATGCCCTAAGTCAGGCTAGACCCCTGCTTCAACAACGGCCGGTGCTGATCCAGTCAGACAACATCACGGCGGTCGTTCATGTAAACCGACAGGGCGGCACAAGAAGCAGGATGGCGATGGCAGAAGCCACAAGGATTCTCCGATGGGTGGAAAATCATGTGTTAGCACTGTCAGCAGTGTTCATTCCCGGAGTGGATAACTGGGAAGCAGACTTTCTCAGCAGACACGACCTCCACCCGGGAGAGTGGGGACTTCATCCAGAAGTCTTCCAAATGATTGTACACCGTTGGGAAAGGCCACAGGTGGACATGATGGCGTCCCGCCTCAACAAAAAACAAGGGACCCTCAGGCGATAGCTGTGGACACTCTGGTAACACCGTGGGTGTACCAGTCGGTGTATGTGTTCCCTTCTCTGCCTCTCATACCCAGGGTAATGAGAATAATAAGAAGGAGAGGAGTAAGAACTATACGCATTGTTCCGGATTGGCCAAGAAGAGCTTGGTTCCCAGAACTCCAAGAAATGGTCTCAGAGGACCCATGGCCTCTGCCGCTCAGACAGGACCTGCTGCAGCAGGGGGCCTGTCTGTTCCAAGACGTACCGCGGCTGCGTTTGACGGCATGGCGGTTGAACGCCGAATCCTGAAGGAAAAAGGCATTCCGGAGGAAGTTATTCCTACGCTAATTAAAGCTAGGAAAGAAGTGAACGCAAACCATTATCACCGCATATGGCGGAAATATGTTGCGTGCTGTGAGGCAAGGAAGGCCCCAACGGAGGAATTTCAGCTAGGTCGATTTCTGCACTTCCTACAGTCAGGGGTGACTATGGGCCTAAAATTGGTTTCCATTAAGGTCCAGATTTCGGCTCTATCGATTTTCTTCAAAAATAGAACTGACTTCACTGCCTGAAGTTCAGACTTTTGTTAAAGGAGTGCTGCATAGTCAGCCCCCGTTTGTGCCTCCAGTGGCACCGTGGGATCTCAACGTGGTGTTGGATTTCCTGAAGTCGCATTGGGTTGAGCCACTTGCATCCGTGGAGCTAAAATACCTCACGTGGAAAGTGGTCATGTTGTTGGCCTTGGCGTCAGCCAGGCGTGTATCAAAATTAGCGGCTTTATCATGCAAAAGCCTTTATCTAAATTTTTTATACGGATAGGGCGGAATTGAGGACTCGTTCCCAATTCCTTTCTAAGGTGGTATCAGTTTTTCATGTGAACCAACCTATTGTGGTGCCTGCGGCTACTTGGGACTTGGAGGATTCCAAGTTACTGGACGTAGTCAGGGCCCTGAAAAATATATGTTTCCAGGACGGCTGGAGTCAGGAAAACTGACTCGCTATTTATCCTGTATGCACCCAACAAGCTGGGTGCTCCTGCTTCTAAGTAGACTATTGCTCGCTGGATCTGTAGCTCGATTCAACTTGCACATTCTGTGGCTGGACTGCCGCACCCTAAATCTGTAAAAGCCCATTCCACGAGGAAAGTGGGCTCTTCTTGGGCGGCTGCCCGAGGGGTCTCGGCTTTACAAATTTGCCGAGCTGTTACTTGGTCGGGTTCAAACACTTTTGCAAGAGTCTACAAGTTGGATACCCTGGCTGAGGAGGACCTAGAGTTTGCTCATTCGGTGCTGCAGAGTCATCCGCACTCTCCCGCCCGTTTGGGAGCTTTGGTATAATCCCCATGGTCCTTACGGAGTCCCAGCATCCACTTAGGACGTCAGAGAAAATAAGATTTTACTCACCGGTAAATCTATTTCTCGTAGTCCGTAGTGGATGCTGGGCGCCCATCCCAAGTGCGGATTGCCTGCAATACTTGTATATAGTTATTGCCTAACTAAAGGGTTATTGTTGAGCCATCTGTTGAGAGGCTCAGTTATATTTCATACTGTTAACAGGGTATAGTATCACGAGTTATACGGTGTGATTGGTGTGACTGGAATGAGTCTTACCCGGGATTCAAAATCCTTCCTTATTGTGTCAGCTCTTCCGGGCACAGTATCCTAACTGAGGTCTGGAGGAGGGTCATAGTGGGAGGAACCAGTGCACACCAGGTAGTCCTAAAGCTTTCTTTAGTTGTGCCCAGTCTCCTGTGGAGCCGCTATTCCCCATGGTCCTTACGGAGTCCCAGCATCCACTACGGACTACAAGAAATAGATTTACCGGTGAGTAAAATCTTATTTTGAAAACACGTCAATACACACTAACACATACTTTAAATTTCTGCAGGGTGGCAACTGTATGAAATCAATTTGTATTACCTGAAAAGGGCCGTCTGTTGGCGGGATATGGGATGGTTCTGTTGGTATTGACTTTTCAATATTTTTCCTCAAGCAGATAAGACATGTCATTGCTCTCTTACCCGCATGAGAAGAGAATCCTGGCGCATACCAGTAGGCTCTCACCAGCTTACACATAGCCTCTTTGCCCAGATGAGTCAGACCATGTGCCGCCTCAGCTAAGCTTGGAAGATATGCTCTGGGGGCTACTGGCTTACCCTGTCAATCTGTCCAGAGTCCTGAGGACTCCTGGCCATATCCTTTTGACCTCCAGACTGTCTTTTCCTGTGGAGAACCCAAATTTTGCATTTCACTTAATTTTTGTGTGTTGACAGTATTGAATACCATCAGTTGTGTGATATCTGTCTGTATGGGGTTGCTGGCTGCTGATTTAGCAGCTTCGTCTGCCCGGCTGTTACCAAGTGACACTGGGTCTTGACTGTAAGTGTGGGCTTTGCACTTGAAAACAGCCACTCTGTCAGGTTACTGTATTGCTGTTAGAAGCCTTTTTATATGGGATGCATGCGCTACAGGTGTGCCAGCTGCCGTCATGAAATTTCTGAGGCGCCATAGGGCCCCGAAATCATGCACTACTCCAAAGGCATACCTAGAATCTGTATATATATTAGCTGACTTACCCTTAGCCAATTCACACGCTCTGGTTAGGGCGACCAGCTCAGCAACTTGTGCTGAGTGCGGTGGGCCCAGGGGTTCAGCTTCTTTGATACCTTTGTCGTCTACGACTGCGTATCCAGTACACAAGTCTCCCGAGTCCGTCTGTCTGTAGCAACTACCGTCAGTGTAAAAAGTAAAATCTACACCTTCCAGTGGGTTGTCACTAATGTTGGGTCTTGCAGTGAAAATTTGGTTCAGATATTCCATACAATCATGTGTGTCAGTGTCTGTACTAAATCCTCCTTCACCATCACTCTCATCCTCCACCCTTTGTGCCTGTCCAGGCACACCTGGGAGATAAGTTGCAGGATTTAGTGCGTTGCATCTCTTTATGGTGATGTTTACAGGTGCCATTAGTGCTAATTCCAACCTTGTAAACTGTGCTGATGAGACATGTCTGGTTTGGGCAGAGTTCAGTAAGGCTGATACTGCATTGAGGTGCATGGATGGTCAGGTTGTGTCCCAACACTACATCTTCACTTTTACTCACTAGCAAAGCTATCGCTGCAACACTTCGCAAGCATGTGGGGAGAGACCGTGCTATGGTGTCCAACTGTGCACTGTAGTACGCTACCGGCCTGCTGGCATCACCATGTTTCTGGGTTAGGACACCTGCCGCACACCCAGCACTTTCCGTACCGTACAACTCAAAGGGTTTCCCATAATCTGGCATGCCTAATGCAGGTGCCTGTGATAGGCATTGTTAAAGTCTCTCAAATGCCAGTTCGGACTCATCTGTGTGAGAGATCCGATCTGGTTTGTTCGAGGAGACCATTTCCTGCAAAGGTAAAGCCAGTATGGAGAACCCTGGGATCCAGTTTCGGCAGTACCCACACATTCCAAGGAAAGTGCGGATCTGCTGCTGGGTTTGTGGCAGAGTCATGTCGCGAATCGCCTGTATTCTATCAGCGGTGAGGTGTCTCAGTCCTTGTGTCAAGCAATGTCCCAAATATTTTACCTTGGTCTGGCACAACTGTAACTTATCCTTTGAAACCTTGTGTCCCATATTAGAAAGGTGAAACAGAAGCTGTTTCGTGTCTTTCAAGGATGGTTCGAGTGAATCTGAACACAGCAGTAAGTCATCTGCATACTGTATTAATACTGATCCGCTCTTAGGTTGAAAGGATTGTAAACAGTCATGCAAAGCCTGGGAGAAAATACTTGGGTTGTCAATGAAACCACCTTGGGGTAGGCGGGTCCAGGTGTACTGTACTCCCCTGTATGTGAATGCAAACAAGTATTGGCTGTCAGGGTGCAGAGGGACCGAAAAAGAAAGCAGAACAGAGATCAATGACAGTGAAAAATTTCGCAGTAGGGGGAATTTGCATGAGGATGACAGCTGGATTTGGCACTATGGGGAATTGGCTCTCAACTATCTTGTTTATCCCCCTTAGGTCCTGCACTATCCTGTAACCCCTCCCCCCACTCTTTTTCACAAGGAAGATGGGACTGTTGGCAGTCCAGGACGTCCTAACTAGGATGCCCTGTTGTAGCAAGCGCTCTATGACTTGGTACACTCCTAATTCCACCTCTGGCTTCAGAGGATATTGTGGGATTTTTGAAGCTATCCTACCATCTTTTACTTGCACAACTACAGGAGCTACATTTGCCATCAATCCAGTGTCTTGTCCATCTTTGGTCCAGAGGGATTCCGGTATCTGGGAGATCATTTCCTCTACCTTGGATGGACACCTGTCTATAACAGCAGAGTGTGACATTAACCTTTGTGGGGTGTCTAACATATCCTGCACTTCCTGAACGTGATTCTCGGGTATATCTAAGAAGACACCCTCAGGAGTACAATATATGACACACCTCATCTTACACAATAAATCTCTCCCAAGTAGATTAGTTGGAGCCGATGCAGCTAGCAAAAAGGAGTGCTTGGTCTGCAAAGGCCCTATCGTAATCTCCGCTGGTCTACTTAAAGGGTAGTGTTGCACTACTCCTGTTACCCCCATTGCTGAAATTGTTTTACCCATGGTTTTCATACCTACCGTTGAATTTAACACTGACCTGGCCACCCCTGTATCTACAAGGAAAGGTAGTGATCTACCAGCTACATCAACTGTAACCTCGGGTTCATTTCCAAGGCTAGCAATCAACTTCACTGGCTGCAAACTACAGGTGTGGCCTAATCCCTATTGTATGTTGTGACCCTCCCGCAGCGCGCTGGCAGCTACAATATGTGAGGGGGGTAGCTGAGAATTTTCAGAGGTCTACCAGTCCCTCCTAGGTGGGTACCTCCTCGTTTCCCCTGCATGTGGCTCATAGTTCCTCCTATGCGGTCCCTGATCCCAATTACATGTGTTATGCTGTGAGTCATGTTCTGGTCTAGGGGGTCGATATACGTTGCTTTTATAATTACAGTTCCATGCGTAATGTCCTTCCCTCTTGCAATTATAACATTTCACTACATACGACTTACCATCAGGGGTCTGGGGTTTTGGCTGATGTGGCTTCGTTGTCAGGGCTTTGATACTTATGGTCATCAGCTTATCCCCCTGTGACTCCCTGTGCTTAATGATGTTCCGATCATGCTCGATAGCGGACTCTCTTAATGCAGCCAACGAAATACCTCTCCAGTTAGGTTGAGTGGTTTGTACCCTTGTTCTCAACGTTTCTTTCAAGCCGTCCATTTATACGGACACAGCTACCTCTCTATGATGTACATTTTCCTTAATGTCCTCGACCCCAGTGTATCTAGCCATTTCCTGCAGTGCTCGATGGAAATATTCAGAAGCAGTTTCACCTTCTTTTTGTCTTATGGAAAAGATTTTATTCCACTTGACAACAGTAGGGAAATATACCCCTAACTGCAGATTGATCTGTTTTACATTCTCCTGAATTTACAATCAGTAATGAATTTCACAGGGTCAATATTGGAGGGCAAGCATGCCCATAGCACTGTCCGCCAATCTTTGTTTGTGGGTTCGGTGGCGTTACCTAATTCTCTAATAAACCTCTGACATGCGGCTAGATCCTTTCTGGGATCGGGAAATTCAGACATAATTGTCCTCAATTCTGTCCGGGACCAAGGACAATGCATAGCAATGTTCATGACGGGAGTGATTCCCTGAGCGTCAGTTTTCCCATTGGGGACTGCGATCACCCTGACAGGATTTAGTTCAATTACAACATTCTGGGTTGCTTCTACAATGTGAGGTGCAATTGTCTCTGCATAATGTACTGTACCGTACCTACCTGTGGACATGACCTCACCTGTCCCTCCGCTAGGGGCCTTTGCAACTGTTCTTACTGGTTGGGCCGTGCCCACTTGTGTGTCTTGTATGGTGGCTGCTAGAGAGAGTGCCGATATCGTGCTGGGCTCATCTTCTTGGTCGCAGTCCTGAGGGAAGTTTAAGATGGGATACAACTTGCACGGGTTAGCATTAATACATTTATCAAGTTCACTCTTATCATATATTAGTATGCCATTGTCTGTAGCCACTTTCTCCCATGTAATATACGGTGGTGGTGGTGCAGTTGCAATCAGTTTCCTGCTAGGGTTGGAACTGGCTGCGTGAGCTAGTTCCCTTTGCATATCACTCTCTCGTTGCCATAATTGTTAACAGTTTGAGTGTCTGATCCTTTCTTTTCGGGATTTTAACAGACATATCCTAATCCTTAAATTCTGCAACACCTCTGGATTAAAACTGCCTACCTTAGGGAATGGTTCCCTATCTTCCGCAGTCATACGTTCCCATTCATTGCATAAAACCTCTGCGTGTGATCCATATTTCTCACACATTATGTACCTCGCCGACCCCTTGGGCCGCGGAATATCAACCTGAACCCTGGTTGATCGTCCCTTACTTGAGCAACTGGCCCCCATCTTTTGCAGGTATTGCCTTCTCAGCTAATTCCTACAAAAAAACAAAATACTCAATTATAAGGCAACGGTGAAAGTTCAACGAGTGCTCTCACCCACTCACGCCCACGTTGGCCAATACACCAAAGCACTGTCGTCAGCGCCGGTACGTACCTAACCTAGGGCCCCTGTGTAACCTCTATTTAATGAGAGTGTGTGGGAGTGACTTACCCTTCCCAGTAAATATTGGTCGTTGGAGATTTCCTGAGTGACCAGCGAAACTCCCTTAAAACAAAAAAATTGTTACGCAAATCACGTTGCGTGTGCTACACCTAGCACCAATGATCCCGCGATTTTACGCAAAACTCGTAAAAGGGTATCGCGGTGGGCTAAGTATTGCACCCACGAACGCGCAGTCCAATCGCCCAGCGTATAGGTAACTGTTACTTATCTGCCGTGCGACCAATGGAATCGTTTTTCAGGCAGCGAAACCTCAGCCGGAGCGTATCTGAATGGGCCTATATGGGTTCTACGCCAAACCCCCTGGGCTGCGCTCTCTACACAAAAACCTCGCTGACCTTTTTAGGCCGCGGTATTCAGAGCTTCGCATGACTTTGTTATTGGTTTTCTGACTTCGCTGACCTCTTGGTCTGCTGTTATCTACTACTTGCTCCTTTGTACCTTAATCAATGTTAACGTGAGCAAGCCACTCTCACACCACCAAGTGTCCACTCACCTGGTGTGGTCTCCTACGGGATCCCGAATTCCCTGGGTCCACAAAATCTTTATTGTTTGCACACTCACGCTCGTTCACTCATTTACACTTTGTTTTTCTGCACAGAAAATTAACTTTCATTCAGATAAAACAGCCTTAATTCCAGAGGTAATACAGTAAAAAAGGTATTTAAACTAAATATTGGAAAGTGATCAATTTGTGCTATTATCGCGTGGCTACCGTCTCGCGCCTAAACTAAAACAATGCTATTGTGTGATTTGTATTTAGCGGGCGTACTTTTACGCACGTTGTGTGAACACGCCACGTGTGTATGCCTTTACGTTGCGTATGCAGTCCCTTACTTTGTCCGAGACACATGTACAAAGGCCGTACGTCCGCAGTACTACAAAACCCACACTTCTATAAATGTAAGCGATATTTAACTATAATCGCTTACTGAACACAACACACAGTTTCTACTGTATAAACCTTTACAACTAGGCCAGGCTGCGTGTGCGTCTTACACTTACTTCCTTAACTCTTCTCTATATTTTAACTAAATAGCAACAAATTTTCTCAGTACAGGTCAAAATGAATCTAGTAATCAATGCTTATGGCAATAATGCGAGCAGATATGCAAAGTACAAAATACAGGTGTATGCGTGTGTTGTGTGCGCATTTGGCGCCAAACAGAAATTTGCAGATTTTTTAAAATAGCTTTTGCGTTCTTACCTTATGGATCCCTCCAGCATCCCTTCAAACCATACAGGGCAGACGCTTATCTAATCAGCACTAGTGTATCCACCGACCAAGAGAAGGCTTACAGGGGATACCTTTCCGCCCTTTGCTGATAGATAAAGTCTGCGTAAACCTGCTAGGCTGCGGGTATGAGGAAGAACCGGACGATGCCCCCAATTGATAATGTCGATATTATCTTAGACCGAAAAGCTATACCTCTAGATACACTATTACCGTGGAGCCGCTATGGCCGCTAGACTGAATACACGTGCTACGCACTTTGTACGCTATTTGCATACAGAGTCCTGCACGTGGTACGCACTTGGCGTACACACGCCGCGCTGAGTGTACAGAGTACACACAGCGAGCGCACACACAATTGATAACCTTTAAACCTTGTTAATGATACAATGTAATGATATGATTACACCTTAAACCCTTAACAGCAAAGTACTGCAATGATGTTATACCTTAAACCTTAAGTAGCGCTGATGATATAAAGTACCCGCAGTGCGTACACCTTATCAATACTTATACACCTTATACAGATAAATACACTCTAAAACCCTTGCAGGAAAGTGAAGACACAACACTGATTTGTAGTTGAAACCACAGGGTTCTAAGGCCACAGTGGATTAATTCCAAAAGGTAAAACAGTACAAATCATACACTACAGGCTAACAAGATAAATCTAAACAGAATAATGGCTACAGAGAATGTACATACGTGAGACTGTTCGCAAGCGCAACCCGGCCGGTCCTCCGCTAGTCAGATAGAAAGCGTTCAGAGTCTTCTGACCGGCCAGGCAACAATGGGCTTTTTATACGCAACATGCATACACAATACAATGGTCACTGTAATCTCATTGTCCATTGGACACAGGGATGTGTCTCTACATTACAGAAGAGGTCATAGGTGGATTTGAATAGATGGGCGATGTCTTTCCCCCACTGCTCTTGTGGGTGGTATCCTCTGGATTCCCGCCGCATACATAATATACAGTAAATACAGTTAATATCTATACTCTGCTTCTGCACATAACTATACGCTGGAACATGCGATCTTTCTCTAATCAACACCGGAATGTTACCCTCAAAATACCCTACAGCTGGATACTAGACATCACCTTCCAACCTTTATCTGACCCTTCCTATCATGCAAAGGCGAATATCTTAGTCCAGGAACTGTTTAAACTATTAATACTCGCTTATGTGGTGAAAGGGAACTATGGGTACAAAATGCACTATTTGGGTTAAATCTGTAATGTTCTAATAACCCTCTACACGCTCACAAACTCCGCCGTAAATACCCATATCATGCACATGATCGCTGGAGCGATCCTACGCAAATTGCGGATATGTGCACGCACGGCGGACTGAGTGCACGAGCAGTGGGCATGTGCATGGGGTTAGTACAAGGCATATGCATTACAATATTTTTTGACTTTAACATGACAGAGGAGAGTGAGGAATCTTACTTACATTTTAAGAAAAAATCCTCAGCCACTTTTCCTGTGTCAAAGGAACTAAATACCCTGTTTGAAGAACCGTGGGTTAATCCAGACAAGAAATTTCAAATTCCTAGGCGGTTGTTATCATCTTTTCCTTTTCCTCCTGAGGATAGGAAAGCAGTGGGAAAATCCATCGATTGTACTACCTGTGCCTGGTGCAGCCTCCCTAAAAGATGCGGCTGATCGAAAGATTGAGAGTACACTCAAATCTTTGTATACTGCTGCAGGGGTGGCTCAGAGACCCACTATAGCATGTGGGTGGATTACAAGAGCCATTGATAAATGGTCAGGTAATTTAATTGAGGGGTTAGATACCTTACCTCAAGAGGAAATTATTTTGCTCCTGTAATATATACAAGACACTGCGAACTTTATGATGGAAGCCATAAAAGAAATAGATTTGTTTAATGCACGCTCTACAGCTATGGCAGTGTCGGCATGCATAGGATTATGGCTACATCAAGAAAGGAGTGGAAGGCCTATCTTTCACAGGTGAGGCCTTATTTGGAGATGAACTCAACAAATGGATCTCCTGAGCTACTGCGGGTAAGTCCACATACCTACCTTTTGCAGCTCCGCCAGCTAGGAAGTTCTACTCAGGACCTAATCTACAGTCCTTTTGTACAGCCAAGTTTGGGGCAAGGTCAGAGGTTCTTCTACCGCCGCCAAAGGTGCTAGAGATAAATGACGCAAACCAGCGACTGCTGGTTCACAAGAACAGGGCTCAGGCTCTGTTTCCTCAAAACCTTCCACATGACGGTGGACCGCAATCCCTGGAAGACAGGAGACTGGGAGCCTGGCTAAAATTCTTCAGTCACATCTAGACAGGTTCGTGCCAGGATCCCTGGGTCATAGACCTTATATTCTAGGGCTACAGACTTGCGTTCAAGGAGCTCCCACCTCACTGATTCTTCAATCAGGCTTTTACTAGTTTCACAAGAAGTGAGAGTAAACTTACAAGACGCCATTCAAAAACTGTTACAGACCCAGGTCATTATTCCAGTTCCACCTCATGTACACAACAAGGGTTACTAATCTAGCTTGTTTGTAGTACTAAAACCGGACAGTTCGGAAAGACCGATTTTGAACCTCAAGTCATTGAACCCGTACTTACTAGTGTTCAAATTCAAGATGGAATCATTGAGAGTGGTAATTTCAGGTCAGGAGGAGGGAGAATTCCTAGCATCTCTGGATGTCAAGGATGTGTACCTTCACATTCCGATCTGGCCGCCTCATCATGTTTATCTATGGTTTGCACTGCAGGACTGCCACTACCAGTTTCAGACCCTGCCATTTGGTCTCTCCACAGCACCGAGTGTGTTCAGAAAGTGATGACAGAGATGATGATGTTGCTCCGCAGACAGGGAGTGAACATACAGTAGTTCCATCTTTGGACGATCTTCTGATAAAGGCACTGTCCAGAGAACAGCTGTTGGAGAACATTGCCCTCTCAATCAGACTACTCCTGGATCATGGGTGGATTCTGAACCTGCCAAAATCTCACCTAGAACCAATGCAGAGGCTTCAGTTCCTGGGAATGTTGCTGGACACAGAGTCTCAGAAAGTATTCCTTCCCTTGGAAAAGGCAATGGTAATCCAGTCGATGGTTCGGGCCGTCATGAAGCCAACCTAAATCTCAATGCCACTCTGCATATTTTCTGGGGAAAATGGTGGCTTCTTATGTAGTAATTCAGTATGTAAGGTTTCATGCGAGGCCCTTCCAGCTGGATCTGTTAGACAAATGGTCCGGATCGCATTTTCACATGCACCAGAGAATTTGTCTGTCACCAAAAGCTAGGATCTAACTCCTGTGGTGGCTACAGACCTAGTCGAGGGTTGGAGGTTCGGGATTCAGAATTGCATTCTGCTAACCACAGATGCAAGCCTCAAAGGTTGGGGAGCAGTCACTCAGGGGGTGCAGTTTCAGGGAAGATGGTCAAGTCAGGAAGTCATCCTTCCAATAAACATCCTGGAACTCAGGGTTATCTACAATGCCCTTCTGCATGCCTCATCTCTTCTTCAGAATCAGGCCATTCAGGTCCAGTCGGACAATGTGACGGTGGCGACGTACATAAACCAACAGGGTGGAAAGAAAAGCAGAGCGGCAATATCATAGGTCTCAAGAATGCTCCTCTGGGCATTGTTGGCGATCTTCATTCTGGGAGTAGACAACTGGGAAGCAGACTTCCTCAGCAGACATGATCTGCACCCAGGGGAATGGTGCCTCCACCCGTAGGTGTTCCAGTGGATAACACATCAGTGGGGGTATCCACAGATCGACATGATGGCCTCTCGACTCAAAAAGAAGCTCAAGCGGTATTGTTCCAGGTCGAGGGACCCACAGGCAGTATCGGTAGACGCCCTGAAAACTCCGTGGGTTTACCAGCTGGTGTACTTGTTTCCTCCCATTCCTCTGATGCCAAGAATTCTAAAAAGAATAAAAAGGGAAAAGGTTCAAGCAATCCTCATTGCTCAGGGCTGGACATGAAGGGCCTGATATGTGGATTTTCTCGAGATGCTGATCGAAGATCCATGGCCTCTGCCTCTTCGAGAGGATCTTCTGCAGCAGGGCCCATTAATCTATCAAGACTTACCATGGCTATGTTTAATGGCATGGAAGATGAATTGTTGATTCTAGTCAGGCGAGGGATTCCTGACAAGGTCATCCCGACTATGATCCAAGCCAGAAAGGGGGTAAGGTCTAATCATACCATCGTATTTGGAAGAAATATGTCTTTTGATGTGAGGGCAGACAATATTTTGCGGTTTAATTTAAACTGGGACATTTCCTGATTTTTCTGCAGTCGATAGTTGACGTGGGCCTACGCCTAGGCTCCATTAAAGTTCAGATTTTTGGGCTTTTCTATTTTCTTTCAGAAACAACTGGCTTCTCTCCCTTAGGTACAGACGTTCTTAAAAGATGTTCTGCACTTACAGCCTCCCTTTGTGCCTCCTACGGCACCGTGGGATCTCAATTTGATACTGCAGTTCCTTCATTCGGACAGGTTTGAACCATTGCAGGAGGTAGACGTAAAGTACCTTACGTGGAAGTCCGTCACACTGTTGGCCTTGGCTTAAGCAAGACGTGCGTTGGAGCTGGGGGCATTGTCTTACAATAGCCCCTACTTAATTTTCCATGAGGACAGAGCTGAACTCAGACAGCAATTTCTTCCTAAGGTGGTGTCCGCGTGTCACATCAACCAACCTATTGTGGTTCTGGCTGTTACAGACGCCTCTGCTACTTCAAAGTATTTGAAGGTCTATGTGAAGAGAACAGCTAGTCACAGAAAATCGGACTCGCTGTTCGTTCTTTATGATCCAAATAAAATTGGGTGTCCTGCTTTGAAGCAGTCCATTGCACGCTGGATCAGGCTTACTATCCAGCATGCTTATTCCACGGCAGGTTTGCTGATTCCAATATCTGTTCAAGCCCACTCTACAAGGTTCCTCTTGGACGGCTGCCCGGGAAGTCTCGGCTTTACAACTCTGCTGAGCAGCTACTTGGTCGGGTTCGAACACGTTTGCTAAATTTACACGTTCGATACTTTGGCCTCTGAGGACCTTCAGTTTCGTCAAGCAGTTCTGCAGGAACCTCAGCACTCCCCCACCAGGTTTGGGAGCTTTGGTACTTCCCCATGGTACTTTATGGTTTCCCAGTATCCCCTAGGATGTAAGAGAATATAGGATTTTAATTACCTACCGGTAAATCCTTTTCTTGTAGTCTGTAGGGGATACTGGGCGTCCACCCGGTGCTTCGTTCGTCCTGCTCTGTTACTTTGTTCAGTAATGTTGTTTGGTTCAGCTGTTGCTGTCCCTGTTTGCAAATTTGGTTAGAATGGCTTTCCTCTTGTTCTGGTTGTGCTGGTTCGAATTCTCACCACTTTCCTTTTCTATATCCTTCTCTCAAAGTATGTCCGTCTCCTCGGGCACAGTTTCCTAGACTGAGCCGGTAGGAGGGGCATAGAGGGAGGAGCCAGCACACACAATCAAACTTCCATAGTGCCCATGGCTCCTAGTGGACCCGTCTATACCCCATGGTACTAAATGGATTCCCAGTATTCCCTACGGACTACGAGAAAAGGATTTACCGGTAGGCAATTAAAATACTATTTTTTAGTTGGTGGCGTGGGATTCGCCTCTGCCTGAGGCCGACGTGCTCCGTCGACGCCCGTTCTCAGGTGGCGTGGGTTCTGTGGTCTGGGTCTTTTTTTGGGGGGGTCCTGCGCACCAACACAGAAAGTAATATGTTCACAAAATGATTCAAACCCTATTTTTATTCATTTTTTATGTCTTTACATAAATGTTTGAATTCGATTCACATCCGCATAAACAGAGTGAAATGCTAATGGGACTTGGCTGCCATCGCAACCTAACAACCGGGGCTCTGTGACACACACGTGTCACTTCCGGTGTTGTAGGTGGTACACAGGGACAGATCCACTGGAATGCAGTTGATTTCCTTGTCTGAATCCCTGAAGTGGGGCTTGAAACGCAGGCGGTGCCGCTGTGGAACACAATCAGCACCGCCTGTCAGATACTGTTCTCCGACTCCGGTGTTTGACAGATGCTGGACAGGGTGGATGGGGTCTGGGGAGTTCCAAATTAGAATGTGTACATATATGTATATTTAGAGCATGGTGATCTGGGGGAAGGGGTATCCACTTCCGATCTTGCATTTTCACCTTGGCATTGATTGAAAAAGCTTAATATAAAATAATTTTCTTTCTCTTGGATGTCATGCATAGAATAAAGGAACCTTATACTAAGTATAACTTGCAAACATTTTAATGTAATTTTGATGAAAAAAATCATGTAAAAGAGTAATTGTTAACAGTGTCACTTCCTGTGTTCCTTATTGGTCAGGACTCATTTAAATAGCTTGGGATCTCACAGTGCCCACATGTCTTGAGGGAGCCTCCAGCTGAGCCGAAATGCATCAACAACTACTGGGCACTGTGACAGCTTTTTTTTAAATCAGGATATGAAGATTAAGGTAATTCCTCATTATTTGCCTTATTGATAGTCCGCATTCCATTCTCTGTGCAAGTCTTTTGGTGTAATTCCATCTGGATTCTCTTTTTATGTATGTTTTTTGTATATGTTTTTTCTACCTGCCACTTTTTCTGTCACTGTAGATATCCCAACTATGGGATTTTTTTGTATAATACATTTTTTACGTGTGGACTGGCTGAAACCATTGCACTTTATTTATCAATTTATTTTTTTTGTGTGTGAAAATACATCCACCATAATCTCTGAGAACCAGCGCATTAAGGGCAGTGTGTATTGTAAAGTAACCCAGATAAGAGTCCTATTACCATTGAATGTGGTACACTTATCTATTGTTATATAAATAAAAAAGCTACCTGTATATGTTCCATTTACTTATAGTTAGAGATGTGCGGTGGACACTTTTCGGGTTTTGTGTTTTGATTTTGGATCTGGATCCCGGCTCGTGTTTTGGATCTGGATTGGTTTTGCCAAAACCACATTTTCGTTTTTTTGTTTTTGTTTTGGATCTGGATGATTTTTGAAAAAAACTACAACATAAAAACAGCATTAATCACAGAATGTGTTGGTAATTTTGATCCTACGGTATTATTAACCTCAATAACATTCATTTTCACTCATTTAGAGTCTATTCTGAACACCTCACACCTCACAATATTATTTTTAGGCCAAAAGGTTGCACTGAGGTAGATGGATGACTAAGCTAAGCGACACAAGTGGGCAGCAGAAACACCTGGCCCATCTAGGAGTGGCACTACAGTGGCAGACAGGATGGCAGTTTTAAAAACTAGGCCTCAAAGAGCACATCATGCAAAGGAAAAAAAAGAGGTGCATGCTGGAATTGTCTTGGGTCCTCCCACCCACCCTTATGTTGTTTAAGTAGGGCATGCACATTTTAATAAACCCATAATTTCAGCGACAGGTGGTCCCCATGGAAAAAGCTCGCCAAGTACTCCAAATCATAGCTAGTTTCAAACATATCACCTCCATATTTGATGTCTTTTCACTTTATGAGAAGAGGCAAGAGGAAGAGGACAGTGTCAAGAAGGTGATTCAAAAGTAGAGAGGCACATGCAGTCAGGAACAACACACAGGCTTTCACTTCCCCTCCTATATTGGTGTGGAACAGAAAGGACTTCAACCAAGCAAATATATAATTACCACATTACTGGACAAACTGAAAAACTAGGGCAAAAGCCTCCAAAATTGTACCCCCTTCTCCATTTTCAGGGATTAATAATAATAATAATAATAATAATAATAATAATAATTTTAATATATAGCGCTCTTTCTCCAATAGGACTGAAGGCGCTTAACAGATATATAGCATGATATAATACAGAAAATAATGAAGTACATTTTCATAAAATACAGAAGCACGAAGATACTAAAAGGTACACTATGGAAATGCTTGAGTAAACAGGAAAGTCTTGAGTCTACTTTTGAAGGATTCCATAGTTGGGGCCTCTCGCACTGTGCGGGGAAGTGAGTTCCATAGAGTCGGAGCCGCATGACTAAAAGCTCGACCCCAACATGAATTACGGTAGTTTCTAGGTACAGCTAAAAGTCCTTCATCTACAGATCGCAGTAATCGAGTGGGGCAGTATGGGGTCAGAAGCTGTTTCAGGTACCTTGGGCCTTGGTCATGTAATGCTTTGAAACTCAGTAAGCCAATCTTGAAGATGATTCGCCATCTTACAGGCAGCCAGTGAAGGGAGTAGAGGATGGGTGTTATGTGGCTAGAACGGGGCTGGTTGGTTAACAGCCTGGCAGCTGTGTTTTGCACCAGCTGTAAGCGTTGCAATTCTTTTGCTGGTAGACCAAGGTAGAGGGCATTACAGTAGTCTAATCGAGATGATACAAATGCATGTATGACTTTTGGCAGATCATCTGACGGAATTAAGTGCTTGATTCTGGCTATGTTCCTCAGGTGAAAGAATGAGGATTTGATTGTGGCTGATATCTGATGTTTAAGTGTCAAGCCACCATCCAGGACAACGCCAAGATTCCGCACACGATCACTGGTCTGTAATTCTGAATCCCCGAGTGTAAGTCCAGTTGGTTGGGTATGCTGCAGTCCTGTCCTTTGATGTTGCGGTCGTATTATAAGGACCTCTGTTTTATCCGGGTTCAGTCGTAGCCAGCTGGCGCTCATCCACTCCTGTAGTTCAGCTAGACAGCCATTTAGGGTTGCTATTGGGTTATCAGTGCCCGAAGCAAAGGACAAGTACAATTGTGTATCATCTGCATAGCAGTGGTAGACCAGGCCATGGCGCCTGATTATTTTGCCCAATGGGAGCATGTATACTGCAAAAACCATGGGGGATAGTATAGAACTTTGTGGGACACCACATGGCAATGGCACTGGTGGTGATGAGTATAATCCAGATGATACTCTCTGTGACCTGCCTGTGAGAAATGATTTGAACCAGCTTAGGACTGTGCCATCCAAACCACAGAAATGTATCAGTCGCTCAATCAGAAGCCCATGGTCCACGGTATCAAATGCTGCCGAGAGATCCAGAAGGATTAATATTGAACAGTCACCTCTGTCTTTTGCCATCAGAAGATCATTTAACACACACACCAGGGCTGTTTCAGTGCTATGTCTTCTCCTGAATCCTGATTGAAATGGATCATAAATATCATGGGTTGTCAGGCGGGTTTCCAGTTGATTTGCCACCACTTTCTCAATAACCTTTCCTAGGAAAGGAAGGTTTGATACCGGTCTGTAGTTGGTCATGCAGTCGGGATCTAAATTAGGTTTTTTAAGAAGCGGTCTAACAATTGCTTCCTTTAGGGGTCCAGGAAAAATGCCTGTCTGCAAAGAGCATTGAACAATTTTTGCAAAGACAGGACCAATTATATCCATACAACCTATTAGAAGCTTTGTTGAGGCTGGGTCCAGACCACAGGTGGTGGGACGCAAAATCCGAGCAATTTCAGCAGTGTCCTTTACATCCACTGGGTCAAAGCTGGTCCATGAAGGCAGGTAGCTTATATTGGCAGGCTTTGTAGTTTGGCACTCCTTTGATGGCACTGTGGAGATTCCAGCCCGGATGGTGGATATTTTATCTGCAAAGAAGTTTGCAAACTCGTTGCATCTTGCCTGGGAAAGGGTCTCATCAGTCTGCAGGCATGCTGGCTTGCAAAGCATCTCCACTGTGCGGAAAAGTTGAGCTGGCCTATTGTTTGCTGCTGTGATCTCATTTGACAGGAACTGTGATTTCTTACGAGTGATTGTCGATTGATATTCTTCGTTATGCTTTATTAGTTTTATTTTGTCATCCACTAGGTTAGTCTTCCTCCATCGTCTTTCCAGTCTACGCCCCCTTTTCTTGAGCTCACTAACACTGTTGTCGAACCATGGAGCTTGACGTTGTGGTTTGCGAGGTCTTATACGCACAGGGGCGATAATATCAATTGCAGCCATAACATCCCTATTATAATAACGGACTAGGGAACAGGGATCTTCACAGGCACCCAGTATAGCAGAGAGATCCAGATTTGCTGCAAGAGCCTGGGGAGTCATACCCCTCCTTGGACGATACCTGGTCAACTCCACGGGCAGAGATCTTATTTGAGGGGTTGCAACTGAGAACCAGAGGGAGTAGTGGTCTGACCAGATGACTGGGTTTATTTTTAGGTCAGTGACTTCTAATCCAATCTGAAAGACAAGATCAAGAGTATGACCACTTTTATGTGTGGCAGAGGGAATGACCTGTGTGAAGCCCAGACCATTCATTGTGCACAGGAGGTCTTGGCCAAGGCGTGAGAGCTCATCATCCACCCATGCATTGAAATCCCCGAGGATGAGCCATCTTTGATGTTCCAGAACCAGGCCAGCAACAGTGTCTGCAATTTCTTGTAGAAATATCTTTCCATCTCCAGGTGGACGGTAAATGAGAAGTACTCTGAAACCTAATCCTGTCGAACTCCGGGCAGCAATGCACTCGAATGAGCGAGTAATTTCAATAGGGTGGACCCTAAGTTTAAGTTCTTTTTTGAAGCAGATAGCCACCCCGCCACCCCTGCGGTCCAGTCTTGGGTTGTGGATGACCGAGTAGTTTGTTGGTACTGCAGCCTCCAATATAGGTGCTGCATTTTCATCTAGCCAGGTCTCTGTAATACAGGCTAGATCTGCAGATTCAATAAGGTCAGCAATTGTTGCAGTCTTGTTTCTTATAGATCTGGCATTACAAAGAACTGACCTGATTGGGCATACCAGAGGGCCTTCAGTTTTCTTTATGTTAATTGCAGGAGCTCTGGGTATGGGGGTCACAAAGCAAGAGTTGACCGTTTTGTCCTTCCAAACATAGGGCCGTCTTTTGGGTATCACTTCTATTTGATTGTTCTTTGAGTATGGGGGTGAGCAGGTGGGCAAAGGACGTAGATGGTTACGGGGGGAGATACATTTCCGGCCTGCTCGCTTCCCACGAATGCGCCTGTGTTTTCTTTTTAAAATGCCAAGGGATTGGAGAATAGAAGCCTGTGATGGTGTGATAGGAACTGCAGAACGTGGTGGGCGGAGTGAAAGAAAGAAGCTGGAGCAATACGTATACATTTGGACATCAATGACAGATTACTATAAGTTTGAGCTGCATATGATGATGATGAGAGAGGGAGAGAAAGCAGTGTTTTTTTTTTTTTTTTTTTCTTTTTTTTTTTTTTTTTGTGTTTTGTTTTCCCCCAATTCGGTATGTGATCCAAAATTATAATGGGTTTATGAACAAAGTTATTGCTATAACCTATTGGGTATATTTGAAGCAAGTGATAAATAAAATAACTGCTGATTTAGTCAATTATCCTAGGATAGGCAGACTTTGGAAAGGTGTTAGAAGCCAGTTCCTACTGTGTAGGTGTGAAAAGTCTCAGTGTGAGAGGCCTTTGATGTAGATTTCTTGTGTGGGGGGTAGTGATAACATGTCCTGGGAAATGGATCCTGAGTTGAAACAGTGAGCCTTCAGCAATTCAGAGCCTGAATATACTGATATTAATAGATTAATGCAATAAGTCAGTTATTTGTTGCTCAGAGAACAGAGGTGGATGATGTCTAAGTGAGGGGCTGGATGTAGCCAAAAATAGGTTGTAATCCACAGTACTTTATCTGGGTAATGTCCAATGCAGAGTACAGCAGCTGCTAAACTGAAGGATTTCTCAGTGGAGATATGCAGAGGATTCAGTCCAGGATTCAATCCAGTGTGTATCTCAGCGCAGGAATGCAATCCGTTGGTTTTGATGAGATGTCCGCGTAGAGTAGTACAAGTTAAAGGTAAGTCCTTGGATATTTATGATGATTCATAGGTCAGTTGTGGTGAATTTAAGCTGTTTTATGGAGATGATCAGGAGCATACAAAAGGAGAGGCAGCCATCTTGGGCGCCAGTATCATAAGCAAAATCTCGGATTTAATGCTGGAATGCAAATAAACTGGTGTATACCACAGGTTCAAGATTTGATATTTTCCTCTCCACGGAGTCTGGAGACTTATTTTGTGAAAATCTCATGGGTTTCTTTTTATTCCATTTTTTTAATGCATTTTTATTGACATATTTTGTAGCAGATGCCTTATTTTTGTTTTTCACAGCTCCCAGTTACAAGCATGTGATCATACCAGTGTGTCCCAGTTACATGCATGTGAGAATACCTGTGTGTCTCGTTTATTTTATTTGTATTTTAATTTTAAATAAAGCAGCCCCTTAGATGTTTTAGCAGCCCCTCCTGAGCCCCAACAGCAGCCCCAGGTGGGGCAAGTTGAGTTTGGCTGGGATCGGTAACGTACTAAGGGGGTCATTCCGATTTGTTCGCTCATTGCTGATTTTCGCTATGCTGCGATTTGTTGCTAATTGCGCATGTGCAAGGCACACAGGGCGCATGCGCTTAGTTATTTAACTAAAAACTTAGCAGTTTTACTGTGGATCCTGCAACGCTTTTCAGTCGCTCTGCTGATCGTGAATGATTGACAGGAAAGGGGCATTTCTGGGTGGTAACTGAGCGTTTTCCGTGAGTGTGCTAAAAAACGCAGGCGTGTCAGGGAAAAACGCGGGAGTGTCTGGAGAAACGAGGGAGTGGCTGGCCGAATGCAGGGCGTGTTTGTGAGGTCAAACCAGGAACTAAACGGGCTGAGCTGATCGCAATCTGTGAGTAGGTCTGGAGCTACTCAGAAACTGCAAGGAATTATTTATTAGCAGTTCTGCTAATCTTTCGTTCGCTATGTGCTAAGCTAAGATACACTCCCAGAGAGTGGTGGCCTAGCATGTGCAATGCTGCTAAAAGTAGCTAGCGAGCGAACAACTCGGAATGAGGGCCTAAGCACGACTGTGCAGTATTTTTTTTTTGTTCTTGAGCCTCTGCCCTAGTGGAGCTTACCACTGTACAGTCCAAACTCATTTCATACTATAGGACTGTGGGAGGAAGCAGTACTAACCTCAGTGCCCACAGCATGCCTCAGCCTGGCAAGCCAGACATCTTCCTCGCTGTAAGCCACCATGAGACTCCATACTGAGCCTTATTCAGTAACTGTTTGTGCCTCACAGGAGCTCCTGGCCCATCTAGTGCTGCAATGCAAGATCACTGAAACTCTGTTCTTCTAACACCGTGTGTTCTTATGATAACCCTACGCAGCCCTTAGGGAAAGAAGACCCCTGTACAACAAATGTGCATCTTCTAAATAAATAATCCCAAAATGTGGAACATCAATAATAAATCAAAATTAAGGTTGACTAATTGGAGCCATTCATTTGAGTCAGTCCCTAACATGAAATAATTGAGAAGAAGCTCTTTCTAAAGCTCCAGTAGAAAATCTCACTTTTACCTCTCCAGCAGTTGCACTGGATTATGAATCAGTCTCTTCTGAGTCACACTGACTTTGGCCACAAATGTGGTCTCTCCCCACTTTATTTAAAAACACTTCGGCAATTTCCATTTCCACCATTGCGGCTAGTTTTCACAAATCTGTTTGTGATGTTGAAGCTTGTTTCATATCTGCTCTAGGCTTTCATTTAAACCTAGGAGCAAGTACAGCAGCACCCCTGAACTTATACAGTATAGGCAGCACCCATGGAGAATTACACAGCACAGCAGACAGGCAACAGTACCCCTGGACTTAAACGGCAGTGAGGCAGAAGCCCTGGACTGATAGGGCAGAGGGGCAGCACCCCATATGGGGCAGAACCCCTGAATGATATGGCAAAGAAAAGACATGCTAGATGGAATTGTCTTTGGTCCCTCCCACCCACCCTTATGTTGTATAAACAGGACATGCACGCTTTAACAAACCAATCATATCAGCAACTGAGTCTGCCACACGACTGTGGCTGAAATGTTTGGGCCACCACCAAAAAAAGCAATTAATCTCTCCTTGCACAAATTGCCTATACAGTGGCAAGATGTCCTCATCCTCAGATTCCTCCCCATCAGTGTTTACATCCTCATCCTCACAGAGAAGAAATATTCAATCAAAACCACATCATTTAGGTGTCAGTGGACTGCTTATGCTATTACCCAATGACCTATGTTGAATGCTCTGCAGGTGACGTATAAGGGAGGATATTTCTAGGTGGTTAATGTCCTTACTCCTACTTATTATGGATTGACAAAGGCAACAGAGGGCTTGACACCTGTTGTCCGGATTTGTGGAGAAATAATTTTTACACAAAAGAGGTGTCTTTTTTGGTATTATGCCTAGGCATGACTATGGGCTTTTTCATCCCATGGCCAACAACTGTCTCCACTGGTGCCTTATTCAAACATACCACATCACCATCAGAATCCTCATTGTCAACTTCCTCCATATCCTCCTCATCCTGGTGTACAGTGACGTCCTCAATCTCAATATCAGCAACTGGACTGGCGGTGCTCCTCCCAGCACTTGCAGGGGGCGTGCAAATGGTGGTAGAAGCTATCTCTTCTCATACAGTGTTGTGAAGGTCAGGCCTAGATATCACAACTGTGGACAGTGCCAGCACCTCTGTATTTTCACAAAACCCCTTTAATTTTACAGCATACAAGACAAGGCCAGTGTACATTTATTTTCACTGGACCCCTGTATTTTTTACAGCATACAAGACAGGGCCAGTGTACATTGATTTTCACAACACCCCTGAATTTTTACAGCATACAAGACAGGGCCAGTGTACATTGTTTTTCACTGCACCATAGAATGATTACAGCATATAAGACAGGGCCAGTGTACATTTATTATCACTGTACCCCTAAATTTTTACAGCATACAAGACAGGGCCAGTGTAAATTGATTTTCATTGCACCCTTTTACAACATACATTTTTAACAACTGCACCCCTGAATTTTTATAGCATACAGGGCCAGCAGCACCCCTTTAATTTACAGCATACAGGAGCAGTGTGCTTTTCTTTTTTATCAACTGCACCCTTGAATTTTTATAGCATACATGGCCAATGTAATGTTATTTGAACAGCAGCACAACATACAGGGCCAGTGTAATGTTATTTGAACCGCAGCACCCCTATATTTTACAGCATACAGGAGCAGTGTGCTTTTAATTTTTAACAACTGCACCCCTGAATTTTTACAAGATACAGGGCCAACAGCTCCCCTATATTTTACAGCACACAGGAGGACAGTACCCCTGCACCCTGTACAACACAATGACAGCCAGGATAGCAACACCCATGTACAGCTGCAGCACAGGAACCACCAGTGAGAGCCAGGACAGCACCCCTAACACAGCACAGGTACACCACAGTGACTGTAGCAGCACCCCTTCAGAGCACACACTAACCCACCCGACACCACCACCCACAGAGAGAGACAGAGGATTGTCTCCCTCACACTCCAAGTCTGGAGTGAAATTGGCAGTGACACGAGGCTGTTTATATGGGATCCAAATCCCACAAAAATCCGACAGCTAGATGATGACATTTTGCCTTTTTCTGGTTTCCGAGTCTGGCGGGAAGACTCGAGCTGCAGCACCCGGCCGTAACAGCACATGAAACACCAGTGACAGCCAGGACAGCCAGGACAGCACCCCTAACACAGCACAGGTACACCACAGTGACTGCAGAAATGCCCCTACAGAGCACACACTAACCTCACCTGATGCCACCACCCACAGAGAGAGAGACAGAGGTCTGTCTCCCTCACTCTCCAAGTCCGGAGTGAAAATGGCTGCAACACACGGCTGTTTATATGGGATCCAAAATTCCACAAGAATCCGACAGCTGGATGATGACGTTTTGCCTCGTTCTGGTTTCCGAGTCTGACAGGAAGTCCTGAGCCGGACTCGGATCCGGGTTCAGAACGGGATGTTTGGGAGAGTTCGGTTCTCAGGGAACCGATCACGCTCATCTCTACTTACAGTACATCTAAAGTGAGTTGGGTATTCTCCCTATCTTTTTTGGTGGAAGACACACAAAGGGGTTGAGAAGAGTAAAGAAACCTTGTATGCACACATATATTGGACTTTACTGTGAGTGGGGTACGCTTCTTCCCTGTCCACTTAAAGTTCCCCTTCTCCCGTCTCTTTCCTAATTCAACTTTATGTGATAAGGATACTCTTGACTAAAGAAAAAATTATATGAAACAATACTACACATTGCCTCCTTTGTTTATTCTCTCTTCCACATACTTGCTGAGATTGGATCACGACATTTGAAACACATTCGAAACAGTGGACAAGTAGAAAAACAAAAGGAGGAAGGCTACAGTCATCCATATAAGTAATGTACTGTATAACTGTTTTATATAACATTGTGGCAGTTTCCATTTATTGTTTGTATGAGTTGTTTGTGTGGTATGTGGTGACATCCCTTTGGGAAATTAGATTTGTTAAAGCTGCCTTGCCCACATTTCAAGTGTCCTATCTGATTGTTTTATTGTGTTTTGTCACAAGGAAAGTGTGACAAGAGGAAAGTTATTGGCAGGAATAGCCCACCAAAAGACAAACACTGTCAACTTGAACAAATCAAAGCTAAAAATAGCAAGCACTGTATAGTCACCTCCTAGATCATATACCAAATAGAGAACACCGATAATATTGGAACACTAACAAAAGGAGCACTCAAAAGAATCAAAACAATGAAATTACTTAAATAAAGTAGATACGAAATAAATAAATTTCAAGTATGCTTATAACATACAAAGAGCTATTAAATGTATAGCTAATAGCTGTGAAGGAAAATAAAAACCCATATGGTGCGTTGTAATGGAGTATGAGATCGCCGCAGGTGTGAGATGCTGGCTGATCTCGGATGTTTTTTTTAAGGGGCAATCCTTACAAGGTATGGTTTTGTTGCGTAAGTGTTTGCCCTTTTTAAAAAACATTCGAGATCGGCCGGCATTCTGCACCTTTGGCAATCTCAGACTCCATTACATTCTGCCAATGGCCTGGTTCAAGGGCTGCAGAACTGGATTTTGCAGAGTGATCCAAAAATATTTGAAAAACTTGTCATTGCTGAGTTAAGGTTTGGGTGCTATGAAGCAGACATCTAAGCCTTTTGCAGTATGCAGTAATAAGGCTGGCAAGAACATAGCCGACAATTATTCTTGTTGACACCCTAATCCTTGCACAATGATTTGGAGAACACTGAAATGCTAAATAAAGCATTTTAATAGTGTTGGCAATACAACTGTAAACCTGCTGCTTTAACTTGCTAGTCTAAAGAAGTTGCTTTTCCAGGTTGCCATTTGAGAATCATGATGGGCAAACCCCAGAAAATTATGGTAGTCAATGCAGGGCCATAAAGGTCAATCTTTGTTCCACACAAAAAGATGAGGTAAGCCTCAGGGTAGGTAGAATGCAGTATGAATACCCAGTTTTATATTCTCATCTCTATATTTCTTTAAACTTTTAGTTTTGGTTCAGAAGAAAATGTAATTGGTCAAAAGGAATATGAGAACATAGTAAATGATTAATAGGACAGTCATATTGCTTGTGTATGGTTTGTTGTACTAAAAATGTCTGCTAAATTTATGGAAGCTACAGCCGGATGTTCCATTGGAGCAGGTGTGATGTAAAATGAAAGAGAAACTGAAAATAGTGCATACAAAAAAATACATTCAATGCTCAGGTATCCCAGTTAATAATATGAAGAGTGGACCAAGTTGAGAACAAGTAACTACTGATGGCAATAATGAAATGTAATAGTTCTATGGTCATTTGTGCATATCTGTTCCTATTGACTTACAAATTCTACTCTACTTGAACTATGGACCATTGCTTTTGATGTATGGACCTATTTTTCTCTATATCAAACAATGCTGCCTGTCTTTATAGTCTTTAAATCTGACTTGCTTTCAGAATGTAATAGGCACTATTTCCGATCCTTACACAAGCGTAACAAATATATATCTCCTTGTCAGGTTAGCAGTGTAAAAGCTATAATGCAAGACATTGGGATCATTACACTGCAAATTGAAGATTTTTTTTTTGCACATTTGGGAATTGTAAATTTGCTAGTTATATTTATTATTATCATGGACAATAAAGCTAATATACTGTACAAAACTCCCAAACTATTAAATAGAGACTATGATGGCTAACGTGTGGTGAAAATGTAAAACAGAAATTCATTGATGGCGAGCAAAAAATATTTGAAACAGGTCTGTAGATGAAAGTAAAACATCAAAGTTGTATGATATATTACTTCTGATTCTTACAGTTTGAATGGGGTTTTATGTTTTATGATATGTTTGAATGAGGTTTTATGTTTCTCTTAGCGAAATTATCAAAAGATTTACTTTTCAATACCAGGTGTTTTCAAAAAGAGAGGATTTTAGGTGTCTCGAGATCAAAACACATTATATTATATTATAAATATTACAGTCTGCCATCCTCAAACTCTTCATAGGAATTACAGTATTTATCATGTAATTTTAAATGTGTGAGATCAGCATTGTGAATTTCAGAGAATGTTGACATATGGCATTTGATACATTTTTAATTTGCTGTTGGTGTTCATAAATGTGTTATTTAAATAGTCTAATTTTATAAACCACATGTAAAATTTCTTAGATATACTACATAAGAGGATTGACAAAAAATATTACCTTTGATAAAGTACAGTATTTATTATAGGTACATTATTTACCAGGTGAGAATGTGTATATCATAAGTGCATAAATGTACCTTCAATTTCCAAATTGTTGACTTTAGAAGCAATTATAATTTTCAAGTGCAGCTTTTTTTATATGCATAGAGTCCTGCTAGTTGCAATTTTGGAAAAATCGTTAAAATCAAAGGATGAAAAGCAAAGTATTTATTTGTGTAGTTCATAAAAATAAACCATGTTTTCATTTGGTTAGTTTTCTTGAAATTTCAAGAAAAAACACTTTTTGAGCCATTTGATCAAATTATATTTTACATATTGGAGCAAAAACCTCTGTCCACAAGGCAGGCTAACAGTGTTGGTTTTAGTGATATCTAGACTTCAGCACATATTGTTAAATCAAAATAGCTGAGGTACTAATTAAGTCACCTGTGCTCAAGCATGGTTATCACTAAAACCTGTACTGTTAGTGTGCCTTGAGGACAAATTTTGGGAATGGACTTGATAGAGAAATTGTATATGCTGAATTCTGCATCCCTAAATTAGGCAAAAACACATTCATAAAACAGGTGCAAACAATTTTAAAAAAATTGTTGAGTAGCGTAATTTGCGTCGTTTCTACTTAAGAAATAGTGATATTGATCTTGGTATGTTACAAGCGCAAATGTTAAAAAAAAAACCTCAGCAACTACAGATGTGTCCTCTTGTGGTGTACTTAAGATACTGGCTGTTGGGATCTTGGCTTTCAGGAACCCAACGCCATAATCCCGACAGCCAGTAAAATACCGACCGCTCCCCTGTATTCCCACTTGGATGGTGGGTCCATGCCACCACCTGAGGGAAAATAGAACCCGTGGAAAGCAAAGCTCACCACCGAGCTCGATGCATGGTGAGAGCAGAGGGAAACTATTGGGATCCTGACAGATGGTATCCTACTGAATCTGTCCTCTTATGTTTAGTGTCCTGACCTGTACTGTAGCATGTGCATGTGTTAAATAGCTAATGTACTGTAGTTTCTGTGGCACCTCCCACCAAGAGAACTGTCTGAGAGAGCCATGTCATGGATCAGGAGGTTTATTGTTTTCTAAAGACTGGATCCTGAAAACCAGTCTAAGTGAGTACTGTATGTAGTCTGAGTGTGAGTGTGCCTGAGTGTGTAATGACAGATGAAATCATTTGGTGTGTGGACCTTGTCATTTTTTTAAAGTGTTTTATTTACAGTGGGAGTACACGTGCAGTAAGTCTTGTGTGTGTCTTACTGTACTGTACCTGTAATAGGAGCTTTGCAGACAGGGATGCAGTACACTATAAGTGTCAGCATGACAGCATCTCTTTTTTTAATCTGTATGTTTACTAGGATAGTTGACAAAAAAATGCATGGCAACAAGAATCGTGTTACACTTACATAAAATTGCATATATACCAGGCATCCTATTCCTACAACTTGACATTAAAATTGGCTTCAAACTACTATATAGATTTTGTAATGTTTATACTACAAATAGCATCTAAATTTATCAGACTAGACGTGCGACTTTAGACTATTGGCAGTTCAGTGGTATATTTAAAAATATCAGAGTCATGTTGTGCAAGCTGCTAGCAGCAATCTCTGCAGTGATTAGCAGCTTGTTGTGTAGCAGATGGGAACACCACTTGTGCAATATCATTTAAAAGATTGGTTGCAAAATAAAAACCCTGTTCAAGCAACTTAGCTTTACAATGCTGTATGTACATATGCAACTGTTAACACTCTATGTGATTGGCCCCCCTGTCAGGGCTTACTATCAGGGGCATAATTAGAATGTTGTGTAGCAAAATCTTGAAGTCCCCCCCACCCCCCACCATTATCCTTGCAATGCCCCTTAAAGCAGTAAGAGAAAGTGAGGGACAAAAGGGTGTCAGAGGGAGAGAGAGAGAGAGAGAGAGAAAGAGAGTAGCAAGAGAGAGAGAGAGAGAGAGAGAGAGAGAGAGAGTGGGTCAGGAAGAGTTCCATGAAAAAAGAGGGAACAAGAAAAAGAGAAATGGTGTCAGGGAGAAAGCGAGAAAGGGATGGGAGGAGAAAGAGAGAGAGGGGGCATCAGGGAGAGAGAGGGTGTCAGAGAGAGTGGGTATCAGAGAGAGAGAGAATGGGGAGGAGCGAGAGGGAGTGAGAGAGAAATAGAGAGTGTCCAGGAGGGAGAGAGAACAGGGAGCAAGAGAGAGTAAGAGAGAGTGTCAGGGAGATACAGAGAGTGGAGAGAGAGAATGAGAGAGGGTGTCAGGGAGAGAGAGTCAGGAAGAGAGGAATAGAGAGCCGGTGTCAGGGGGAGTGAAAGATACAGTGTCAGGAAGAGTGTTGGATAGAGAGAGATCGGGTGTCAGAGAGAGAGAAGGGGGAGGAGCAAGAGAGGGAGAGTGCCAGGGATAGATAGAATGAGAGAGACAGAGAGAAAGGGAGAGAGAGAAAGAGAGTATCAGGGAGAGAGAGGGAGTCAGGGAGAGAGAGATACAGTGTCAGGGAGTGTGTCAGGGAGAGAGAGACAGTGTCAGAGAGAGAGAGAGAGAGAGAGAGAGAGAGAGAGAGAGAGAGAAAGACATCTTCAGCAGTAAAGAGAGACAGTGTAAGAGAGGGAGAGAGAGACAGTGTCAGGGAGAGAGATAGTGTCAGAGAGATGCAGAGAGAGACAGTGTCAGGGAGAGAGAGATGGAGAGAGGAAGTGTCAGGGAGTGATAGACAGTGTTAAGGAGAAGGAGGGAGGGAGAGAGAGACCGTGACAGGGGCAGAGACAGTGTGAGTGCAAGAGAGAGGGAGAAAGACAGTCAGTTAGGGAGAGAGACAGTGTCAGTGAAAGATAGTGTCAGGGAGAGAGGAGAAAGAGAAGGAATTTGTCAGGAAGAGAGTGAGGGAGAAAGACAGTGTCATCAGGGAGAGAGAGAGAAAAAAACAGTGTCAGGGAGAGAAAAAAAGAGAGAGAGAGGAGCATGAAAGAGTGCCAGGGAGAGAGAGGCAGCAAGCACTACCTGAGTGCAGCAGAGGTCTCTGATGGTTGTGAGCATTTCCTGGCATTAGGCCCTGCCCCCAAATACCCAGGAATCATGGCACTCGGAGACAGCCAGGTAGCCCCCGCTACCCTACTGCTGCATCCTCCATGCGGCTGCAGCCTCATGGGGAATCGAGTGGGGTGTAATTTATGCTATCGGAGGCCACGTTTTTACGGGGGCTGAAGGGGAGCTACGGCATTCTGTGTCTGAGTTCAGGGAGAGCTGCGGGCCCTTGAAGCAGCCTGGGCCCCATAGCAGCTGCAGCCCCCGCACCCACAGTGGTTACACCACTGCTTGCTATGCGCATTTACTGCCACCTCCCTCTATTGTATTCAGTATTGTAATTTTCATCATTGGAGCATTCGTCACCCAGCTATTAAGCTGTGTATTACATGGCATGGATCCTCTAACGTGTTAGCACACCAACACACGGTACAGTATTTACATGCCATGACTAGGATGCCTGAATGGCAATCCATGAGCAAGGATGTATGAGGACACATCTGTAAGTGGTTAATTATGCACATGTAAGTGAATCTGTATTACTTGGTCAATAATTCTTAAAACATGACCTTGTTTGGGATACTTGAGGATTGGTGTTCTGATCCTCTGCATCACAGATATGTCCACATATACTTAAACTCACATACCTCCCAACATGATCCTCTCGAAGAGGGACAGAAGGCTCTGCTCCTGGACTTCCCTCTTAGTTTATGATTGTACTCACCTGTGGTAAAACACCTTTCTTATCAACTAACCTCTTCAATACAGGTGCAGGCAATCATATATTAAAGGAAAAGGCCAGAAGCAGAGCATTGTGTCCCTCCTGGGGAGGGTCATGTTGGGAGGAATGAACTCAACATGCACCAAAATCATACCCTTCAACATGACCCGCCACACTAGGTACAAAATGCTCTGTTTCTGGACTTCCCTCTTAATTTATTATTGCCATCACCTGTGAAGAAACAGCTTTCTTATCATTTAACTAGTTCAACACAGGTGATGGAAATCATAAATTAAGAGCGAAGTCCAGAAACAGAGCATTTTGTACCTAGTGGGGCGGGTCATGTTGGAGGGTCTGCAAAATGCCTGTTTGGCACACCACAGGCTTTGCAACTACTGTAAGCCACAAGATCCATCCCATTGCATAATGTTATACTGAATTTGCATCTTATTTGCATTATTAATGTGACAAAAGTGCAATGCACAGGCACTGAACCCTCATCATTGGCACTGACAAAGCATGCAACTACTGTGTGTATATCAAACGCGCTAACCTGGGTAAAAAGACAAAACACTAAAGACTGATACAAGTGAGTCGTGTTATGCAGCATTGTGCTTAGGGGGTAATTCTGAGTTGATCGCAGCAGCAAGTTTGTTAGCAATTGGGCAAAACCAGTGCCCTCATTCCGAGTTGTTCGCTCGTTGCCGATTTTTGCTATATTGCGATTAGTCACTTACTGCGCATGCGCAAGGTTCGCAGAGCGCATGCGCTTAGTTATTTTACACAAAAGTTAGGTATTTTACTCACGGCATAAGAGGATTTTTCATCGTTCTGGTGATCGTACTGTGATTGACAGGAAGTGGGTGTTTCTGGGCGGAAACTTGCTGTTTTCTGGGCGTGTGCGAAAAAACGCTGGTGTTTCTGGGAAAAACACGGGAATGTCTGCAGAAACGGGGGAGTGTCTGGGCGAACGCTGGGTGTGTTTGTGACGTCAAACCAGGAATGAAACTGACTGAACTGATCGCAATGGCTGAGTAAGTCTGGAGCTACTCAGAGACTGCTAAGAAATTTCTATTCGCAATTCTGCGATTCTTTCGTTCGCAATTCTGCTAAGCTAAGATACACTCCCAGAGGGTGGCGGCTTAGCATGTGCAATGCTGTTAAAAGCAGCTAGCGAGCGAACAACTCGGAATGAGGGCCCATGTGCACTGCAGGGGGTGGCAGATATAACATGTGCAGAGAGAGTTAGATTTGGGTGGGTTATTTTGTTTCTGTGCAGGGTAAATACTGGCTGCTTTATTTTTACACTGCAATTTAGATTTCAGTTTGAACACACCCCACCAAAATCTAACTCTCTCTGCACATGTTATATCTGCCTCCCCTGCAGTGCACATGGGGGGTCATTCCGAGTTGTTCGCTCGGTATTTTTCTTCGCATCGCAGCGATTTTCCGCTAACTGCGCATGCGCAATGTTCACACTGCGACTGCGTCAAGTAAATTTGCTATGCAGTTAGGTATTTTACTCACGGCATTACGAGGTTTTTTCTCCGTTCTGGTGATCGTAGTGTGATTGACAGGAAGTGGGTGTTTCTGGGCGGAAACAGGCCGTTTTATGGGAGTGTGTGAAAAAACGCTACCGTTTCTGGGAAAAACGCGGGAGTGGCTGGAGAAACGGAGGAGTGTCTGGCCGAACGCTGGGTGTGTTTGTGACGTCAAACCAGGAACGACAAGCACTGAACTGATCGCAGATGCCGAGTAAGTCTGGAGCTACTCAGAAACTGCTAAGAAGTGTCTATTCGCAATTCTGCTAATCTTTCGTTCGCAATTTTGATAAGCTAAGATTCACTCCCAGTAGGCGGCGGCTTAGCGTGTGCAAAGCTGCTAAAAGCAGCTTGCGAGCGAACAACTCGGAATGACCACCATGGTTTTGCCCAACTGCTAAAAATTTTCCTGCTGCGATCAACTTGGAATTACCCCCTTAATGGGCCTAATTCAGATGCAGTCACAAAGAGGCTATTGTAAGCAAATAGGTTGATGTTTTCTTACTGTGGGGGTCATTCGGAGTTGATCACTCACTAGCTGTTTTTAGTCGCCGCCCAAAGGGGAGTGCTTTTGCTTTGCAAGTGTGCGTTCGCATGTGCAGCCGAGCTCTGAACTTACTCAGCCCTTGTGATCACATCAGCCTGTCTGGGGCCAGAATTGACATCAGACACCTTCCCTGCAAACGCTTGGACATGCCTGCGTTTTTCCAAACACTCCCAGAAAACAGTCAGTTGACACCCACAATCTCCTTGCAATCGGCTGTGCGAATGGATTCTTCGTACAATCCATTGCCCAGCAACGATCCGCTTTGTAGCCATAGACGTGCCTGCGCATTGCGGTGCATACACATGTGCAGTTCTGACCTGATCGCAGTGCAGTGAAAAAGCCTAGCGTGTGATCAGGGGGGAATGAGCTCCTGTGTACGCATCTGAGCCACAGTGCATATGCTCAGTGATTGAACTGTGATTGCGGTTCAACAAGGGATTAGTTGCAGAGTGAGTGACAGGGAGACAGCATTTGGGGGTAGTAATGGAGTGATCAGGTAAACTCAGGTGTCCCATGGCTACTCAGATGGTATTTTCTGGGCGTGCATAAATTACCAGTTGTAATCTTACTTGCTACTACAGAACCCTCTGCGTCCCAGGAGAGCAGCTCAGCCTGTGCGTCTTCAGAGGCACTCAGAATCTGCGACATGACCAGATTTGTGATAATGGTACCGCTGCATCAGCAGTAATATGCCATCAGATGGAAATTATGCAACAGCAGTGGGCATCCCTATGCTCATGTTACCTTCTGCTCATATTAGCATGTATGGATGCAGCAAGCCTACATTTTTGAGGCCCTGAAGCTTGAACTGTTATGGGGGCCCCTTTACAACCAGCAACAATAGAACAACATTCAACAATGTACAAAGGACCTCGAGACCCAAATAGCGGAGAATGAGGTGGAGTCCTTGAAATTTGGCCATACAATGAGCCCCTTCCAACCAACCTTTGTCTGTGGGGACAGTTCAGGAATTTGGCACTGCGAGAGAGTCTGCAGAGGCGGATGTGGTGGGTGACGTCTAAGAGAGTCAGCATGGCAGATGTGGTAGGTGACAGTGCAAGAGTCTGTGGGGCAGGTCTGGTTGCAGCACTACCTCCACCCCCGCAACCCCTTCTGGTCCTCTCAGGCTTAGCCATTCCTTGGAATATCACAAAGAGAAGTTCTACAGGTTATTAGGAACTGTAGATTAAAATGAATACATGTTTTACACTGTCTACAGTGTGCAAATCACAGATCTAGACTACAACTCCCAGCAGCTCCTGCAGTACTAAGCGATGCACAGTGGTTATCATGGTGTTATTGGTGTCAAGCTATAACCATACAATATATAAAAACAAGGAGTTAAATCGGCCCATCTAGGATTGTGACCCGCTGCATCTTAAGCTTCATTAGTTTCATATTAGATCTGCCCCTGGCAGCAATAACATTATATTTAGAAATAAGTATGAACGTCCTGCTACCTGTGGTGTATAATCTAAGCCACACCATGTGTCTAACACCATATGGTGCAAAAAGGAGTGTACGAGGACCATCTGTTGATTATTCTATTACATATTCTTCCTCATAAACAATCACATTATATTATACAGCATTAATAGGATTATCCTATATAATAATAGGCTAAGGTTGTTCCTCACCACTGTTATATGTGTCAGCAGTCACTAGAGGCCACTCCACTGACCAAATGACTCCCTTGTATGTCAGGGAGATGTTACAGTCTGCAGATAATTACTTAAAATTACTGATCTGACTGTTTCACACATGCTGCATATGGCGAGAGAGAGAGGGTGCTAGGGAGAGAGAGAGGGGGGTAGGGGTAGGTTTTTAGTGTGGCAGATGCCATTTCTAAACATGGTGGCAGTGTCCCTGAATATGGCTATGTATGCAGGGGGTCGTCCTCTGTTTTGAGTCCTGCAATGCGATTGCAGGACAGACGCAATACATGCTGGCCAGCCTTGCCCTGTGCTGGGCAGCCACTAGCATGCTATTTGATCCTTAGCAGTTTTTGCTAATGTAGCAAAAACTGCTAAGGACACTGAAAACCCCCCTTAGATCATAAATAATTAGCTTGGCCTAAGGTCATAGGGGGTGATTCAGAGTTGATTATAGCTGTGCTAAATTTAGCACAGCTACAATCACTCACACTGACATGCAGGGGGACGCCCAGCACAGGGCTAGTCCGCCCCCGCATGTCAGGCCCGGTCCCACCACACAAGTACAAAAGCATTGCACAGCGGCGATGCTTTTGTACTTGAAGAGTTACTCCCTACCAGCGCAGCTCCTGCGTGCAGGCAGGGAGTTACTCATCGTTGTGATGGTCGCAGCAGCTGCATGTGATGTCATGCAGTCGCAGTGGCCCGCCCCCCGCACGGTCCAGCCATGCCTGCGTTGGCCGAACCATGCCCACAAAGTGGCGGCCAAACGCCACCATGTCGCCCCCTTCCACCTAGCGAACACCTCTGCCTGTCAATCAGAGGCAATCGCTGGGCAATGATAGCCGTCGCGCACTTCTGACCTGATCGCTGCACTGCAATGAACAGCAGCCTGCAATCAAGTCAGAATGACCCCAATAGTGCTAGTCACATACTTATAAATTGTTACTAAGCAGCTGCAAGCATACTTTATGCACTGTATATATTCCCAGTTGATTTCTGCAATCATGGGCGTTATCCTATTAGCTGTGGTGAATTACCGCAACTAATGGATTCCTGCAGGGCTGTATTATTAGCCCTGTAGCCTGGCACTTATTGGGAATTTTGCTTTGCATGCCACAGACACGTAAAGCCCAATTCCTAATAACCAACCCACAGAGACCCGTTTTCAGGCGGTAACACATGGGTCCACAAACTTATCATGGATACCATGTGCTATCGCCCGATAACGGGTGATTAACCGCAATGATAATGGGCTGTAATACGATAGCCCAATAGTATTACAGGTTGAGTATCCCTTATCCAAAATGCTTGGGACCAGAGGTATTTTGGATATCGGATTTTTCCGTATTTTGGAATAATTGCATACCATAATAAGATATCATGGGGGTGGGACCCAAGTCTAAGCACAGGATGCATTTATGTTTCATATACACCTTATACACACAGCCAGAAGGTCAATCTAGAAAAGATTTTTAATAACTTTGTGCATTAAACAAAGTGTGTGTACATTCACACAATTCATTTATGTTTCATATACACCTTACACACAGCCTGAAGGTCATTTAATACAACATTTTTAATATCTTTGTGTATAAACAAAGTTTGTGTACACTGAGCCATCAGAAAACAAAGGTTTCACTATGTCAGTCTCACTCCAAAAATTCCGTATTTCGGAATATTCCGTATTTAGGAATATTTGGATATGGGATACTCAACCTGTATCAGGCTAAAAAGCTAATTATTACAGTGTAGAAAATCACATGTAACAGGATACCGCCCCAAGTCTGTTAGATACTGTATGACATTTTTATTGATTAAACTTTCAGAACTGAAAATATTTAAATATGATCAAATAACTTAAGTTTGACAGTGTGTCAAACAAGACGAAACATAATGTAAAAATACAATATACATTTGGGATGGAACGGAATAGGATGTGAGTTCTAAAAATGTGTGAGTTTAGCGCTAAGCTCGCACTTTTTTGGAACTTGCAAATGTAATTAGAGATGAGCGGGTTCGGTTTCTCTGAAACCGAACCCGCACGAACTTCATGTTTTTTTCACGGGTCCGAGCAGACTCGGATCCTCCCGCCTTGCTCGGTTAACCCGAGCGCGCCCGAACGTCATCATGACGCTGTCGGATTCTCGCGAGACTCGGATTCTATATAAGGAGCCGCGCGTCGCCGCCATTTTCACACGTGCATTGAGATTGATAGGGAGAGGACGTGGCTGGCGTCCTCTCCATTAGAAATTAGATTAGAAGAGAGAGAGAGATTGTGCAGAGTCAGACAGAGTTTACCACAGTGACCAGTGCAGTTGTTGTTAGTTAACTTTTATTTATTTTAATATATATCCGTTCTCTGCTATATCCGTTCTCTGCCTGAAAAAAAACGATACACAGCAGCAGCCAGTCACACAGTGTGACTCAGTCTGTGTGCACTCAGCTCAGCCCAGTGTGCTGCACATCAATGTATAAAAGGCAAAGCTTATAATAATTGTGGGGGAGACTGGGGAGCACTGCAGGTTGTTATAGCAGGAGCCCCCAGGAGTACATAATATTATATTAATTTAAAATTAAACAGTGCACACTTTTGCTGCAGGAGTGCCACTGCCAGTGTGACTAGTGGTGACCACAGTGCCTGACCACCAGTATAGTAGTATATTCATTGTTGTATGTATTGTATACTATCTCTTTATCAACCAGTCTATATTAGCAGCAGACACAGTACAGTGCGGTAGTTCACGGCTGTGGCTACCTCTGTGTCGGCAGTCGGAACTCGGCAGGCAGTCCGTCCATCCATAATTGTATTACAATATATACCACCTAACCGTGGTATTTTTTTTTCTTTCTTTATACCGTCATAGTGTCATACTAGTTGTTACGAGTATACTACTATCTCTTTATCAACCAGTGTACAGTGCGGTAGTTCACGGCTGTGGCTACCTCTGTGTCGGCAGTCGGCAGGCAGTCCGTCCATCCATAATTGTATTATTATTATAATATATACCACCTAACCGTGGTTTTTTTTCCATTCTTTATACCGTCGTCATAGTGTCATACTAGTTGTTACGAGTATACTACTATCTCTTTATCAACCAGTGTACAGTGCGGTAGTTCACGGCTGTGGCTACCTCTGTGTCGGCAGTCGGCAGGCAGTCCGTCCATCCATAATTGTATTATTATTATAATATATACCACCTAACCGTGGTTTTTTTTCCATTCTTTATACCGTCGTCATAGTGTCATACTAGTTGTTACGAGTATACTACTATCTCTTTATCAACCAGTGTACAGTGCGGTAGTTCACGGCTGTGGCTACCTCTGTGTCGGCAGTCGGCAGGCAGTCCGTCCATCCATAATTGTATTATTATTATAATATATACCACCTAACCGTGGTTTTTTTTCCATTCTTTATACCGTCGTCATAGTGTCATACTAGTTGTTACGAGTATACTACTATCTCTTTATCAACCAGTGTACAGTGCGGTAGTTCACGGCTGTGGCTACCTCTGTGTCGGCAGTCGGCAGGCAGTCCGTCCATCCATAATTGTATTATTATTATAATATATACCACCTAACCGTGGTTTTTTTTCCATTCTTTATACCGTCGTCATAGTGTCATACTAGTTGTTACGAGTATACTACTATCTCTTTATCAACCAGTGTACAGTGCGGTAGTTCACGGCTGTGGCTACCTCTGTGTCGGCAGTCGGCAGGCAGTCCGTCCATCCATAATTGTATTATTATTATAATATATACCACCTAACCGTGGTTTTTTTTCCATTCTTTATACCGTCGTCATAGTGTCATACTAGTTGTTACGAGTATACTACTATCTCTTTATCAACCAGTGTACAGTGCGGTAGTTCACAGCTGTGGCTACCTCTGTGTCGGCAGTCGGCAGGCAGTCCGTCCATCCATAATTGTATTATTATTATAATATATACCACCTAACCGTGGTTTTTTTTTCATTCTTTATACCGTCGTCATAGTGTCATACTAGTTGTTACGAGTATACTACTATCTCTTTATCAACCAGTGTACAGTGCGGTAGTTCACGGCTGTGGCTACCTCTGTGTCGGCAGTCGGCAGGCAGTCCGTCCATCCATAATTGTATTATTATTATTATAATATATACCACCTAACCGTGGTTTTTTTTCCATTCTTTATACCGTCGTCATAGTGTCATACTAGTTGTTACGAGTATACTACTATCTCTTTATCAACCAGTGTACAGTGCGGTAGTTCACGGCTGTGGCTACCTCTGTGTCGGCAGTCGGCAGGCAGTCCGTCCATCCATAATTGTATTATTATTATAATATATACCACCTAACCGTGGTTTTTTTTCCATTCTTTATACCGTCGTCATAGTGTCATACTAGTTGTTACGAGTATACTACTATCTCTTTATCAACCAGTGTACAGTGCGGTAGTTCACGGCTGTGGCTACCTCTGTGTCGGCAGTCGGCAGGCAGTCCGTCCATCCATAATTGTATTATTATTATAATATATACCACCTAACCGTGGTTTTTTTTCCATTCTTTATACCGTCGTCATAGTGTCATACTAGTTGTTACGAGTATACTACTATCTCTTTATCAACCAGTGTACAGTGCGGTAGTTCACGGCTGTGGCTACCTCTGTGTCGGCAGTCGGCAGGCAGTCCGTCCATCCATAATTGTATTATTATTATAATATATACCACCTAACCGTGGTTTTTTTATACCACCTAACCGTGGCAGTCCGTCCATAATTGTATACTAGTAAACTATCCAATCCATCCATCTCCATTGTTTACCTGAGGTGCCTTTTAGTTCTGCCTATAAAATATGGAGAACAAAAAAGTTGAGGTTCCAAAATTAGGGAAAGATCAAGATCCACTTCCACCTCGTGCTGAAGCTGCTGCCACTAGTCATGGCCGAGACGATGAAATGCCAGCAACGTCGTCTGCCAAGGCCGATGCCCAATGTCATAGTACAGAGCATGTCAAATCCAAAACACCAAATATCAGAAAAAAAAGGACTCCAAAACCTAAAATAAAATTGTCGGAGGAGAAGCGTAAACTTGCCAATATGCCATTTACCACACGGAGTGGCAAGGAACGGCTGAGGCCCTGGCCTATGTTCATGGCTAGTGGTTCAGCTTCACATGAGGATGGAAGCACTCAGCCTCTCGCTAGAAAACTGAAAAGACTCAAGCTGGCAAAAGCACCGCAAAGAACTGTGCGTTCTTTGAAATCCCAAATCCACAAGGAGAGTCCAATTGTGTCGTTTGCGATGCCTGACCTTCCCAACACTGGACGTGAAGAGCATGCGCCTTCCACTATTTGCACGCCCCCTGCAAGTGCTGGAAGGAGCACCCGCAGTCCAGTTCCTGATAGTCAGATTGAAGATGTCAGTGTTGAAGTACACCAGGATGAGGAGGATATGGGTGTTGCTGGCGCTGGGGAGGAAATTGACCAGGAGGATTCTGATGGTGAGGTGGTTTGTTTAAGTCAGGCACCCGGGGAGACACCTGTTGTCCGTGGGAGGAATATGGCCGTTGACATGCCAGGTGAAAATACCAAAAAAATCAGCTCTTCGGTGTGGAGGTATTTCACCAGAAATGCGGACAACAGGTGTCAAGCCGTGTGTTCCCTTTGTCAAGCTGTAATAAGTAGGGGTAAGGACGTTAACCACCTCGGAACATCCTCCCTTATACGTCACCTGCAGCGCATTCATAATAAGTCAGTGACAAGTTCAAAAACTTTGGGTGACAGCGGAAGCAGTCCACTGACCAGTAAATCCCTTCCTCTTGTAACCAAGCTCACGCAAACCACCCCACCAACTCCCTCAGTGTCAATTTCCTCCTTCCCCAGGAATGCCAATAGTCCTGCAGGCCATGTCACTGGCAAGTCTGACGAGTCCTTTCCTGCCTGGGATTCCTCCGATGCATCCTTGCGTGTAACGCCTACTGCTGCTGGCGCTGCTGTTGTTGCCGCTGGGAGTCGATGGTCATCCCAGAGGGGAAGTCGTAAGCCCACTTGTACTACTTCCAGTAAGCAATTGACTGTTCAACAGTCCTTTGCGAGGAAGATGAAATATCACAGCAGTCATCCTACTGCAAAGCGGATAACTGAGTCCTTGACAGCTATGTTGGTGTTAGACGTGCGTCCGGTATCCGCCGTTAGTTCACAGGGAACTAGACAATTTATTGAGGCAGTGTGCCCCCGTTACCAAATACCATCTAGGTTCCACTTCTCTAGGCAGGCGATACCGAGAATGTACACGGACGTCAGAAAAAGACTCACCAGTGTCCTAAAAAATGCAGTTGTACCCAATGTCCACTTAACCACGGACATGTGGACAAGTGGAGCAGGGCAGGGTCAGGACTATATGACTGTGACAGCCCACTGGGTAGATGTATGGACTCCCGCCGCAAGAACAGCAGCGGCGGCACCAGTAGCAGCATCTCGCAAACGCCAACTCTTTCCTAGGCAGGCTACGCTTTGTATCACCGCTTTCCAGAATACGCACACAGCTGAAAACCTCTTACGGCAACTGAGGAAGATCATCGCGGAATGGCTTACCCCAATTGGACTCTCCTGTGGATTTGTGGCATCGGACAACGCCAGCAATATTGTGTGTGCATTAAATATGGGCAAATTCCTGCACGTCCCATGTTTTGCACATACCTTGAATTTGGTGGTGCAGAATTTTTTAAAAAACGACAGGGGCGTGCAAGAGATGCTGTCGGTGGCCAGAAAAATTGCGGGACACTTTCGGCGTACAGGCACCACGTACAGAAGACAGGAGCACCACCAAAAACTACTGAACCTGCCCTGCCATCATCTGAAGCAAGAAGTGGTAACGAGGTGGAATTCAACCCTCTATATGCTTCAGAGGTTGGAGGAGCAGCAAAAGGCCATTCAAGCCTATACAATTGAGCACGATATAGGAGATGGAATGCACCTGTCTCAAGTGCAGTGGAGAATGATTTCAACGTTGTGCAAGGTTCTGATGCCCTTTGAACTTGCCACACGTGAAGTCAGTTCAGACACTGCCAGCCTGAGTCAGGTCATTCCCCTCATCAGGCTTTTGCAGAAGAAGCTGGAGGCATTGAAGAAGGAGCTAACATGGAGCGATTCCGCTAGGCATGTGGGACTTGTGGATGCAGCCCTTAATTCGCTTAACAAGGATTCACGGGTGGTCAATCTGTTGAAATCAGAGCACTACATTTTGGCCACCGTGCTCGATCCTAGATTTAAAGCCTACCTTGGATCTCTCTTTCCGGCAGACACAGGTCTGCTGGGGTTGAAAGACCTGCTGGTGACAAAATTGTCAAGTCAAGCGGAACGCGACCTGTCAACATCTCCTCCTTCACATTCTCCCGCAACTGGGGGTGCGAGGAAAAGGCTCAGAATTCCGAGCCCACCCGCTGGCGGTGATGCAGGGCAGTCTGGAGCGACTGCTGATGCTGACATCTGGTCCAGACTGAAGGACCTGACAACGATTACGGACATGTCGTCTACTGTCACTGCATATGATTCTCTCAACATTGATAGAATGGTGGAGGATTATATGAGTGACCGCATCCAAGTAGGCACGTCACACAGTCCGTACTTATACTGGCAGGAAAAAGAGGCAATTTGGAGGCCCTTGCACAAACTGGCTTTATTCTACCTAAGTTGCCCTCCCACAAGTGTGTACTCCGAAAGAGTGTTTAGTGCCGCCGCTCACCTTGTCAGCAATCGGCGTACGAGGTTACATCCAGAAAATGTGGAGAAGATGATGTTCATTAAAATGAATTATAATCAATTCCTCCGCGGAGACATTGACTAGCAGCAATTGCCTCCACAAAGTACACAGGGAGCTGAGATGGTGGATTCCAGTGGGGACGAATTGATAATCTGTGAGGAGGGGGATGTACACGGTGATATATCGGAGGGTGAAGATGAGGTGGACATCTTGCCTCTGTAGAGCCAGTTTGTGCAAGGAGAGATTAATTGCTTCTTTTTTGGGGGGGGTCCAAACCAACCCGTCATATCAGTCACAGTCGTGTGGCAGACCCTGTCACTGAAATGATGGGTTGGTTAAAGTGTGCATGTCCTGTTTTGTTTATACAACATAAGGGTGGGTGGGAGGGCCCAAGGATAATTCCATCTTGCACCTCTTTTTTCTTTTCTTTTTCTTTGCATCATGTGCTGATTGGGGAGGGTTTTTTGGAAGGGACATCCTGCGTGACACTGCAGTGCCACTCCTAGATGGGCCCGGTGTTTGTGTCGGCCACTAGGGTCGCTAATCTTACTCACACAGCTACCTCATTGCGCCTCTTTTTTTCTTTGCGTCATGTGCTGTTTGGGGAGGGTTTTTTGGAAGGGACATCCTGCGTGACACTGCAGTGCCACTCCTAGATGTGCCCGGTGTTTGTGTCGGCCACTAGGGTCGCTAATCTTACTCACACAGTCAGCTACCTCATTGCGCCTCTTTTTTTCTTTGCGTCATGTGCTGTTTGGGGAGGGTTTTTTGGAAGGGCCATCCTGCGTGACACTGCAGTGCCACTCCTAGATGGGCCCGGTGTTTGTGTCGGCCACTAGGGTCGCTAATCTTACTCACACAGCTACCTCATTGCGCCTCTTTTTTTCTTTGCGTCATGTGCTGTTTGGGGAGGGTTTTTTGGAAGGGCCATCCTGCGTGACACTGCAGTGCCACTCCTAGATGGGCCCGGTGTTTGTGTCGGCCACTAGGGTCGCTAATCTTACTCACACAGCTACCTCATTGCGCCTCTTTTTTTCTTTGCGTCATGTGCTGTTTGGGGAGGGTTTTTTGGAAGGGACATCCTGCGTGACACTGCAGTGCCACTCCTAGATGGGCCCGGTGTTTGTGTCGGCCACTAGGGTCGCTTATCTTACTCACACAGCGACCTCGGTGCAAATTTTAGGACTAAAAATAATATTGTGAGGTGTGATGTGTTCAGAATAGGCTGAAAATGAGTGTAAATTATGTTTTTTGAGGTTAATAATACTTTGGGATCAAAATTACCCCCAAATTCTATGATTTAAGCTGTTTTTTAGGGTTTTTTGAAAAAAACACCCGAATCCAAAACACACCCGAATCCGACAAAAATAATTCGGTGAGGTTTTGCCAAAACGCGTTCGAACCCAAAACACGGCCGCGGAACCGAACCCAAAACCAAAACACAAAACCCGAAAAATTTCAGGCGCTCATCTCTAAATGTAATACGCTGCGGGAACATGCAAACTAGAGATGTGCGCCACCCCAAATCTTGGGTTTTGGTTTTGGATCTGTATCTCCTTCGTGTTTTGGATCTGTATTGGTTTTGGTTTTGAATCTGTATTTTTTTTTTTTAAATCATAAAAACAACTAAAGTAACAGAATTTTGGCCTGTTCTTGTTCCTACAGTATTATTGACCTCAATAACATTAATTTCCACTCATTTGTAGTCTTTTTTAACCACATCAAAATTAGAGATGTGCAGCGGGCATTTTTCGGGTTTTGTGTTTTGGTTTTGGATTCGGTTCCGCGGCCGTGTTTTGGATTCGGACGCGATTTGGCAAAACCTCCCTTAAGAATTTTTGCAGGATTCGGGTGCGTTTTGGATTCGGGTTTTTTTTTTAAAAAAAACCCTCAAAAACAGCTTAAATCATAGAATTTTGGGGTAATTTTGATCCTATAGTATTATTAACCTCAATAACCATAATATCCACTCATTTCCAGTCTATTCTGAACACCTCACACCTCACAATATTATTTTTAGTCCTAAAATTTGCAACGAAGTCGCTGGATGACTAAGCTAAGTGACCCAAGTGTGCGGCACAAACACCTGGACCATCTAGGAGTGGCACTGCAGTGTCAGACAGGATGGCACTTAAAACAATAGTCCCCAAACAGCACATGATGCAAAGATAAATAAAAATAAAAAAAAGGTGCAAGATGGAATTGTCCTTGGGCCCTCCAACCCACCCTTATGTTGTATAAACAGGACATGCACACTTTAACAAACCCATCATTTCAGTGACAGGGTCTGCCACACGACTGTGGCTGAAATGACTGGTTGGTTTGGGCCCCCACCAAAAAAGAAGCAATTAATCTCTCCTTGCACAAACTGGCTCTACAGAGGCAGGATGTCCACCCCCTCCTCATCGTCCGATTCCTCTCCCCTTTCACTGTGTACATCCTCTTCACTGAGTATTAATTCGTCCCCACTGGAATCCACCATCACAGGTCCCTGTGTACTTTCTGGAGGCAATTGCTGGTAAATGTCTCCACGGAGGAATTGATTATAATTCATTTTGATGAACATCATCTTCTCCACATTTTGTGTAAGTAACCTCATATGCCGATCGCTGACAAGGTGAGCGGCTGCACTAAACACTCTTTTGGAGTACACACTGGAGGGGGGGCAACTTAGGTAAAATAAAGCCAGTGTGTACAAGGGCCTCCAAATTGCCTCTTTTTCCTGCCAGTATATGTACGGACTGTCTGACGTGCCTACTTGGATGCTGTCACTCATATAATCCTCCACCATTCTTTCAATGGTGACAGAATCATATGCAGTGACAGTAGATGACATGTCAGTAATCGTTGGCAGGTCCTTCAGTCCGTTTCAGATGTCAATTTTCGCTCCTGACTGCCCTGCATCACCGCCAGTGGGTGGTTTTAGAAATTTGATCCTTTTGCTGGCAGCTCCAGTGGCGGTAGAAAATGAAGGAGGAGCTGTTGGCGGGTCACGTTCTGCTTGACTTGACAAGTGTCTCACCAGCAGGTCTTTGAACATCTGCACACTTGTGTCTGCCGGAAAGAGAGATACAACGTAGGCTTTAAACCTAGGATTGAGCACGGTGGCCAAAATGTAGTGCATTGATTTAAACAGATTGACCACCCGTGAATCCTGTTAAGCAAATGAAGGGCTCCATCCACAAGTCCCACATGCCTAGCGGAATCGCTCTGTTTTAGCTCATCCTTCAATCTCTCCAGCTGCTACTGCAAAAGCCTGATGAGGGGAATGACCTGACTCAGGCTGGCAGTGTCTGAACTGACTTCACGTGTGGCAAGTTCAAAGGGTTTTAGAACCTTGCACAACGTTGAAATCATTCTCCACTGTGCTTTAGTTAGGTGCATTCCCCCTCCTTTGCCTATATCATAGGCAGATGTATAGGCTTGAATGGCCTTTTGCTGCTCCTCCATCCTCTGAAGCATATAGAGGGTTGAATTCCACCTCATTACCATCTCTTGCTGCAGCTGATGGCGGGCATGTTCAGGAGTGTTTGCTGGTGCTCCAGTCTTCGGCACGCGGTGGCTGAATGCTAAAAGTGGCCCGCAATTCTTTGGGCCACCGCCATCATCTCTTGCACGCCCCTGTCATTTTTAAAAAAAATTCTGCACCACCAAATTAATTGTATGTGCAAAACATGAGACGTGCTGGAATTTGCCCACATGTAATGCACGCACAATATTGGTAGCTTGTCCGATGTTACAAATCCCCAGGAGAGTCCAATTGGGGTAAGCCAATATGCGATGATGTTCCTCAGTTTCCGTAAGAGGTTGTCAGTTGTGTGCCTCTTATGGAAAGCGGTGATACAAAGCATAGCCTGCCTAGGAACGAGTTAGTGTTTGCGCGATGCTGCTACTGGTGCCGCCGCTGTTGTTGCTGCGGGAGGCAATACATCTACCCATTGGGCTGTCACAGTCATATAGTCCTGAGCCTGCCCTGCTCCACTTGCCCAAATGTCCGTGGTTAAGTGGACATTGGGTACAACTGCATTTTTTAGGACACTGGTGAGTCTTTTTCTGACGTCTGCGTACATTCTTGGTATCGCCTGCCTAGAGAAGTGGAACCTAGATGGTATTTGGTACCGCGGACACACTACCTCAAGAAATTCTCTAAGTCCCTGTGAACTAACGGCGGATACCGGACACACGTCTAACACCAACATAATTGTCAAGGCCTGAGTTATCCGCTTTGCAACAGGATGACTGCTGTGATATTTCCTCTTCCACGCAAAGTTGGACAGTCAATTGCTTACTGGAAGTAGTACAAGTGGTCTTCCGACATCCCCTCTGGGATGACGATCAACTCCCAGCAGCAACAACAGCAGCGCCAGCAGCAGTGGGCGTTACACTCAAGGATCCATCGGAGGAATCCCAGTTAGGAGAGGACTCGTCAGACTTGCCAGTGACATGGCCTACAGGACTATTGGCGTTCCTGTCTAAGGAGGAAATTGACACTGAGGGAGTTGGTGGTGTGGTTTGCAGGAGCTTGGGTACAAGAGGAAGAAAGGATTTAGTTGTGACTGTCAGTGGACTGCTCCCGCTGTCACCCAAAGTTTTTGAACTTGTCAATGACTTCTGATGAATGCGCTCCAGGTGACGTATAAGGGAGGATGTTCCTAGGTGGTTAACGTCCTTACCCCTACTTATTACAGCTTGACAAAGGCAACACATGGCTTGACACCAGTTGTCCGTATTTCTGTTGAAATAATTCCACACCGAAGAGGTGATTTTTTTTTGGTATTTTGACCAGGCATGTCAATGGCCGTATTCATCCCACAGACAACAGGTGTCTTCCCGGGTGCCTGACTTAAACAAACCACCTCTCCATCAGAATCCTCCTGGTCAGTTTCCTCCGCAGCGCCAGCAACACCCATATCCTCATCCTGGTGTACTTCAACAGTGACATCTTCAATTTGAATATCAGGAACTGTACTGTGGGTGCTCCTTCCAGCACTTGCAGGGGGCGTGCAAATGGTGGAAGGAGCCACCTCTTCCCGTCCAGTGTTGGGAAGGTCAGGCATCGCAACCGACACAATTGGACTCTCCTTGGGTATTTGTGATTTAGAAGAACGCACAGTTCTTTGCTGTGCTTTTGCCAGCTTAACTCTTTTCATTTTTCTAGCGGGAGGATGAGTGCTTCCATCCTCATGTGAAGCTGGACCACTAGTCATGAGGAACATAGGAGAGGACCTTAGCCGTTCCTTGCCACTCCATGTCGTAAATGGCATATTGGCAAGTTTACACTTCTCCTCAGACACTTTTAATTTAGATTTTTGGGTCATTTTACTGAACTTTTGTTTTTTGGATTTTACATGCTCCCTACTATGGCATTGGTCATCGGCCTTGGCAGACGACGTTGATGGCATTTCATCATCTCTGCCATGACTAGGGGAAGCAGCTTCAGCACTAGGTGGAAGTGGATCTTGATCTTTCCCTAATTTACCCTCCACATTTTTGTTCTCCAATTTTTAATGTGTGGAATTATATTCCAGTAATATATCTGGAATTAGACGGCAGTAATGTCTGGAATTAGAGAAAGCAGCAGAACAATTAGTGAGTGCGCTGTCAACGGCAGCCTCTATAGGGATGGTTAGTCCCAAAAGGTAAAATACAAGAAAGAAAGAAATACTGGCGCCGGCTGGATCTCAAGAAAAAGAACGGAAACAATTATATCAGTTAAAATATTAACCATACATTTATTAAGACAAATCTAAAAAATATATATAACATATATGTTATATATATTTTTTAGATTTGTCTTAATAAATTTATGGTTAATATTTTAACTGATATAATTGTTTCCGTTCTTTATCTTGAGATCCAGCCGGCGCCAGTATTTCTTTCTGTCATGTCTGGAATTAGATACCACTAGATAGATACCAGATACCACTGTGACTGGAATGATGATGACCTATGCACAGTGACAGGACACTATCACAGCACCCTACAGCAGCAAGATGCAGCACAAGACACTGGACTTTTAGTCACCACAATGCAGCACTGATAATAATGAGCACAGATACACTGTGCACTGATCAGGATAATAGAACTAAGTGACACTGGGCAGCGAGAACAGCACTGGACTACTGTACTGTACTACCATACACTGGTCTCCACAATACAGCGCTGAAACTGAGCACAGATATTGAGCTGAAATTTGCTGATATTGGGCATATTCGGGCAGAGAACGTAGCCACGTCCTCTATCTCGACAATGCACGAGTGAAAATGGCGGTGACGCGCAGCTCTTTATATGGAATCCGAATCTCGCGAGAATCCGACAGCGGGATGATGACGTTTTACCCCGTTCGGGTTTTGCGTGTAAGGCGGGAAGAACCGAGGCTGCCTCGGACCCGTATAAACCATGTGAAGTTCGGGGGGGTTCGGATCTCGACGAGCCGAACCCGCTCACCTCTAGTTAAAATGTAGTATTTTTGCATAATGTAAATATATGTAATCTTGGGAGATATCTGTACAGTATGACATTGGTAGGACACCATTCCCATAAAAAGCATTTAAAACAGTAAACTGGAATTAAATCTAAAAAGTAGGGTGCAAGTTTAATTGAGCACTGCAAGCCATAAAATAACTTTACCTTACATTAGGTACAAATTCAGCTATAAGGGGTATATTTACTAAGGGGTGAGTTTTTTTCAAAGTGAAGATGTTACCCATAGCAACCAATCAGATTCTAGATATCTTCTAGAAGCAGCTAGATAACAGTTACGTGGAATCTGAATGGTTGCTATTGGCAACATCTCTCACTTCTAAATAAAATCACCTTAGTAAATATACCCTTAAGAGTTTTTTGTAATAATTTTAAATTGTATTATACTATAGCTGGTGCTTCTTTTTGTATTCAGTCTTCACTGCCGGCATATCTGATATTTTATTTTTTTCAATACCAGTACATTTCTACTGGTATAACAGTATGTGACAATGAAATATGCAATCACTCGCAATAACTCTCAGCTTTCCTAAGCACTACTTCCCCCCAAAAAAGGATATAAAACAATTATACGTTTAACACTGACAATTAAATCAAAATATATTAATCCTTTTTGATGGGTGCTGTCCTTTCCAAATCTCTTCTCACTGTGATATTTCCTTACCCATAATCATGAAAACAGCACAAAAAATTAGACAATAATAGTGTAATGTTAATCCAGTTTAAATCACCCGCAAATATCCAAAGCAAAAGTGTTCTTTAAATGCTGCCTTCATCAGTGTTCAATTAGTTTGCTCAATTGCTCTTACTAAATCCATGTAATTAGAAGTAGTGATGTGCACCGGAAATTTTTCGGGTTTTGTGTTTTGGTTTTGGATTCGGTTCCGCGGCCGTGTTTTGGATTCGGACGCGTTTTAGCAAAACCTCCCTGAAAATTTTTTGTCGGATTCGGGTGTGTTTTGGATTCGGGTGTTTTTTACAAAAAACCCTCAAAAACAGCTTAAATCATAGAATTTGGGGGTCATTTTGATCCCATAGTATTATTAACCTCAATAACCATAATTTCCACTCATTTTCAGTCTATTCTGAACACCTCACAATATTATTTTTAGTCCTAAAATTTGCACCGAGGTCGCTGGATGGCTAAGCTAAGCGACACAAGTGGCCGACACAAACACCTGGCCCATCTAGGAGTGGCACTGCAGTGTCAGGCAGGATGGCACTTCAAAAAAATTGTCCCCAAACAGCACATGATGCAAAGAAAAAAAGAGGCGCACCAAGGTCGCTGTGTGACTAAGCTAAGCGACCCAAGTGGCCGACACAAACACCTGGCCCATCTAGGAGTGGCACTGCAGTGTCAGGCAGGATGGCACTTCAAAAAAATAGTCCCCAAACAGCACATGATGCAAAGAAAAAAAGAGGCGCACCAAGGTCGCTGTGTGACTAAGCTAAGCGACACAAGTGGCCGACACAAACACCTGGCCCATCTAGGAGTGGCACTGCAGTTTTCTAGCGAGAGTATGAGTGCTTCCATCCTCATGTGAAGCTGAACCACTAGCCATGAACATAGGCCAGGGCCTCAGCCGTTCCTTGCCACTCCGTGTCATAAATGGCATATTGGCAAGTTTACGCTTCTCCTCAGACGCTTTTAATTTTGATTTTTGGGTAATTTTACTGAACTTTTGTTTTTTGGATTTTACATGCTCTCTACTATGACATTGGGCATCGGCCTTGGCAGACGACGTTGATGGCATTTCATCGTCTCGGCCATGACTTGTGGCAGCAGCTTCAGCACGAGGTGGAAGTGGATCTTGATCTTTCCCTATTTTACCCTCCACATTTTTGTTCTCCATTTTTTAATGTGTGGAATTATATGCCAGTATCAATAGCAATGGCCTACTACTATATATACTGCGCACAACTGAAATGCACCACAGGTATGGATGGATAGTATACTTGATGACACAGAGGTAGGTAGAGCAGTGGCCTTCCGTACCGTACTGCTATATATACTGGTGGTCACTGTCAGCAAACTGCAAAACTAAAATGCACCACAGGTATAGAATCCAGATGGATAGTATACTTGACGACACAGAGGTAGGTAGAGCAGTGGCCTTCCGTACCATACTGCTATATATACTGGTGGTCACTGTCAGCAAACTGCAAAACTAAAATGCACCACAGGTATAGAATCTAGATGGATTGTATACTTGACGACACAGAGGTAGGTAGAGCAGTGGCCTTCCGTACCGTACTGCTATATATACTGGTGGTCACTGGTCAGCAAAACTCTGCACTGTACTCCTCCTATATAATATACTGGTGGTCCCCAGTCCCCACAATAAAGCAGTGAGAGCACAGATATATGCAGCACACTGAGCACAGATATGGAGTGTTTTTCAGGCAGACAACGTATACTGGTGGTCACTGTCAGCAAAACTCTGCACTGTACTCCTCCTATATAATATACTGGTGGTCCCCAGTCCCCACAATAAAGCAGTGTGAGCACAGATATATGCAGCACACTTTGCACAGATATGGAGTGTTTTTCAGGCAGAGAACGTATAATACTGGTGGTCACTGTCAGCAAAACTCTGCACTGTACTCCTCCTATATAATATACTGGTGGTCCCCAGTCCCCACAATAAAGCAGTGTGAGCACAGTTATATGCAGCACACTGAGCACAGATATGGAGTGTTTTTCAGGCAGACAACGTATAATACTGGTGGTCACTGGTCAGCAAAACTCTGCACTGTACTCCTCCTATATAATACAGCTGCTCCCCAGTCCCCACAATTAAGCAATAAGCAGCACAAATATTATTAATAAACGGAGAGGACGCCAGCCACGTCCTCTCCCTAACATTTCCAATGCACGAGTGAAAATGGCGGTGACGCACGGCTGCTTATATAGAATCCGAATCTCGCGAGAATCTGACAGCGGGATGATGACGTTCGGGCGCGCTTGGATTAACCGAGCCATACGGGAGGATCCGAGTATGCCTCGGACCCGTGTAAAATGGGTGAAGTTCAGGGGGGTTCGGTTTCCGAGGAACCGAACCTGCTCATCACTAATTAGAAGGCATATATCAGGATCTTTAAACATATCCCTTTCAATTACCAAATAATTAAAACTGCCACAACTTGTATAAAGTGTTGCTTTTAGCCTTCCCAGGCTTTTACCAGATAAACAGAGAAACAGTCACATCTAAAGTCTTGCACTCACAAACTCAGGGTCCATGGACAAGCTCAGGAGCTTCTGTTCCTGTTAGTCTGGGCGGGTCCTTTGGCGTTCCTCTCACTTGCCGCTGACTGGTTTTTATATGCAAAATTCTCTTTTTCAAAGTACTTTCAATACATGCATACTATTATACTAATATTCTGAAAGAAGACAAATTATTAGGTTCTGTATGGTAGAAAATGTTTTGATTAATCAAATCAAACCTGACATAAATTTTACCAACCGAGTGTCGGATTATTTTTGATGAAAATGTTTTTGGCTCTAGGCATAAATTTACAGGTTCCTAAATTAGGTATGTATAATACTTTCTATTCTTTAATTATGAAATGCCTTCAGGGTTTTATTTTAATCCACAATATTAATAGATTTACAGGGCATAGCATTGCTGGTGATGGCAATTCATTACTGAGACACAATGCAGTTAAGAGTTAATTTTTTATTTTTACAAATTTTGACACTTATTTTTAGGAGTAGGGTTGCTTTGCAGTTCTTTAAAGGAAAATAACTATGGATTGGCCTGTAACTCAAGCATAAAGCAAATGCCTGAGATGGGATATCTACTTAAGGTGGCGATCACTTAAAGTTAATAAGTCTGGTCTTTAGGGCGAGATGTAATAGGGTTCCAGATCGCTGGATTCTGAATGATCTCTGATGTTTTTTAAAGGGGCAATCACAAGGCATGGTTTTGGTTTGTGATTGCCCCTTTAAAAAAAATATCCATGATCATGCCGCACCTCTGACGATCTCGGACCCTATTACTTCTTGCCCCTAATGTGAAAATAAAATAAATATTTGAGCTAATCTTTATTCTCCAAAAGCAAAGCCTTTTCATAATACTAGTACTAATAAAGGCTTGAAGACCAAGATGGCTGGTGCCCATATATTTTAGCGTTGCGCTCTAGCACCATTTAAAGTGCAGCGAATTCCCATGTCAAATGGAATACAAAGATTTATGTCTCCATGACATTCCCTTAGGGGTTAAAGAAAGAATTTCTGAGCCTCATTGCAAAATTTGATACAGGGCACATAAATGGTCACACTTGCTCAGAAGAGGACAGGCATTTCCCATCACCGCTAAATTCCAGACTCCATAAGAGCAGCATTCCCTTTGCTGGCAGTAGTTCCACCACTACCTGCACTACCATTCAGAGATACCACTTACCGAGTAGACTCCAGTCCTCAAGAGAGGCTTTTTGCTCTATCACAAGAAGGCAACAAAGATCACTACTGAGCATGTGCAGGGGCCATCTTGTCTTAAGTGTGACAGGGTGGGAGACAGAAGTCTCCCTCCTCCTAAAGTCTTCATATGAGAGACCCGATCAATACCTACTATACAGCTGTTCCAGCATACGGCACCTCAACATGTTTGCAGCATCACTCACCAGCTAGTGAGCATTATGAAACCCTACTCCACTCAAGCCCTGCTCCCATAATGATAATCTATCATTAGGCAGCTTTAGGTGGCTGCCTAGGGGCGCCGCTGAATATATATAGCAAAAACTGAAGGATATCTCTATATGTGGCTTCCTCCTTTTACACTGTGCTGGCTGCTGCTGCGGGTCAGATCATGTTGAGCCGCCGCTATCAGGCTGTAACACATGTGTCTCAGCACTTCCTCCTTGCTGACACATGTAACATCAAGTCATGTGAAGGCACATAGGAGGCAGATGTAACTATGACTTCCACGGGCCACCTCCATGGTCACTCCTCATAGCCCTGATCAGTGGTGCAAGTAGAAAATCTTAGTAGTACTGTGCCACATAGGGCATGGCCAGTAAAAATGGGGATGTGATACACATATTGGGGGGCCAGATACACAAATGACCCCAATAGTGCAGTGCCAGATACACATATGCCCCAAATAGTGCCATATACACATATGCCTCCAGTAATGCAGTACCAGATACACATATGCCTCCACAATGCCAGATACACATATGCCCCCACAGTGCCAGATATGCTCCCACAGTGCCAGATACACATATGCCTCCATGGTGCCAGATTTGCCCCCACGGTGCCAGATACAAATATGCCCCCATAGTGCCAGATACAAATATTCCCCCACAGTGTGGATACACATATGTCCCAACTGTGCCAGATAAAGATATGCCGCCACAGTGCTAGATACACATATGCCTCCACAGTGTCAGATATGCCCCCACAGTGCCAGAAACACATGTGCCCCTACACTGCCAGATACACATATGCCCCCCCCCCCCCACAGTGCCAGATACACATATTCCCCACAATAATGGCAGATACACATATGCCCCCAGCAGTGCAACTCACTACTGCTGCTGCCTGGGGCCAGGTCTGCTGTCATGGGGCCGGCTCTGCAGCATGCACCTCTCCTGTTCCTATCCTGCCCTCAGCCTGGTCTCCAGTGGAGGTGGAGTGTATCTCAAATCAGGTGCGGCTTCGTGAGCCAATCAGAACTCGCAGTCCTACAGTGGTGGCTCCTAATTGGCTGCCTGCCCATGAGCTCTGATTGGCTCACGAACCGGAGGCTGATTTTGATACACGTCGCCACCACTGCCACCGGAGGGAGACTGGACTGAGGGCAGGAGAGGGGCAGAAGAGGTGCATTCTGCACTCTCCTCCCCTCAGTCACAGTGGCTGCATGGTGGTCAGCCAGGCGGTACTGCGTACTGGCTGCTAAATTCTTGCCTGTAAGCAGTACTGCCCCATAACCCCATACTTGCAGCACAAAGCAGCACCTAACTACTTGCCTGCACCCAGCATTGTCACTGTAATGCTGCTGCCACCTGTAAAAAGAACCGTGCCAATGACAAGGGGAAAAAAAGTGCACCGAGGTTGCTGTATGACTAATCTAAGTGACACAACCACCTGGCACATCTAGTAGTGGCATGCAGTGGCTGAATGTCGAAAGTGGCCCGCAATTTTTCAGTCCACTGACAGCATCTCCTGCACGCCCCTGTCATTTTTCAAAAATTCTGCAATTGGTGGACTTATACGGCAGTACCCCTGGACTAATACAGCAGTACCCCAGGACTTATACGGCTGTGTCAGACAGGATGGCACTTTAAAAAACCATGCCCCAAATAGCACATGATGCAAAGATGAAAAAGAGGTGCACCAAGGTTGCTGTATGACTAAGCTAAGTGACACAAGTGTGCGGCACAAACACCTGGCCAATCTAGGAGTGGCACTGCAGTGTCAGACTGGAGGGCAGATATAAAAAAAAGGCCCCAAACAGCACATCATGCAAAGATGAAAAAGAGGTGCAATAAGTGACACAAACAATTGGCCCATCTAGGAGTGGCACTGCAGTGTCAGACAGGAGGACACTTAAAAAAAATAGTACCCAAACAGCACATCATGCCAAGAAGTAAAAGAGGGCAATGAGGTAGCTGTATGACTAAGCTAAGCGACACAAGTATGCGTTACAAACACCTGGCTCATCTAGGGTTGACACTGCAGTCCCACTGCACTAATGGCAGATGCCGGACACACATCTAACACCAGCATAGTTGTTATGGCCTCAGTACTCCACTTTGCAACAGGGTGTGTATATATATATATATATATATATACGGCAGTATCACTGGACTGGACTTATATGCCAGTACCACTGGAATTATACGGCAGGATCACTGGACTTATACGGCAGGATCACTGGATTTATACGGCAGGATCACTGTAATTATATGGCAGGACCACTGGAATTATATGGCAGTACCGCTGGACATAAACAGCAGTATCAATGGACATATACGGCAGCATCACTGGACATATACGGCAGTATCAATGGACATATACGGCAGTATCATTGGACATATCTGGCAGTATCACTGGACTGTACTTATACGGCAGTACCACTGTAATTATGTGGCAGGATCACTGTAATTATACGGCAGGATCACTGGAATTATACACCTGTACCACTGGAATTATACGGCAGGATTACTGGATTTATACGGCAGGATCATTGGATTTATATGGCAGGATCACTGGAATTATATGGCAGGATCACTGGAATTATACGGCAGTACCGCTGGACATATACGACAGTATCAATGTACATATACAGCAGTTTCACTGGACATATACGGCAGTATCACTGGACTGTACTTATACGCCAGTACCACTGGAGTTATACAGCAATATCACTGGAATTATATGGCAATATCACTGGAATTATACAGCAATATCACTGGAATTATGCGGCAGTATCACAGGAATTATACACCAGTATCAAAGGAATTATCAGGGGAATTATATGGCAGTAACACTGGATATATGGCAGCAGAGGACACCACCACTGTGACTGGTCACTGGACTGATGCTGCACAAGACACTACCCCTGGTCTGATGCAAGACAACACAGCAAAACTGCAAGGGACTTATACAGCAGCACTGGGGACATATAGCAGCAGAGGACACCACCACTGTGACTGGCTAGACTGATGCAGCATAAGACACTACACTGGATGAGCAGCACAAGACAGCACTGGAATTGTCACCCCACTTTTCCGCCCACACAGACACTGAGGATGGAGACACGTCCTCTCACTACACTCTCCCAAGACTGTAGTGAAAATGACGGTCCCTATATGGTATCCAAACCCCGTGAGAATCCGACAGAGGGATGAGGGCATTTTGCCTCGTTCTGGTTTCCGAGTCAGGCGGGAAAACCCGAGCCTGACTCGGATCCGGACTTGGGTAGGGAGGTTCTGTAGGGTTTGATTCTCAGGGAACCGAACCCGCTCATCTCTAATTCCTAACATACCAGCTAGCGTGTATGCATAGGCAGAAAGAATGGTCATCACTTAAGGATTTCAAAGTGAAAGTATATTGTGGACAAAGTCACAAAAATGTGTCCACAATATACTTTTTCACTTTAAAAGTCCTTAATTTTTGTCCCTTTTCTCTATATATGTATAATGATGCAATTCACCCCAGCCCACCTGCATCTCCCATTCAAGACGTGATGGTGTTGAGGATTGCCGGTTATGAGGAGCTAGGCTGAAGCTTTGCCTAGGGTGCAGAGCAGGGCTTAAAGTGGTCCTGGAGAGGTGGTGGAACTCATTTACCACGCCACCTCCCCCCCCCCCCTCCCCTCCCCATCACATTAAGCGGAGACAGAGCCAGTGGTAGTGTTTTTGGCACCACCCTGCTCCTCTTTGTGGCCCTTCTTCACTTCAGGAGTAGTGACAGCATGACATCACATATGCCATGCCATAAAAGGAAGCCACTGGGGCCTGAGGAGGGGATGAATGCTTTCCAACAGCCACATCGTGTGTGAGTACCAGGGGGTTGGCTGTAGATGGAGGAGGACCATGGAGCCACCAGGACCTGTGGTAGGTGGAGGAAGCTGCAGTAAAACTAGTACCCCCTGTGTCATCTATTGACTAGGTGATGGAGCGGGCGTTTCTGTTGGACCTACTGTGCAGGGCAATGGAGGAGGTGGAACTAGTTACCCCTACCATTAAAGGTGGTGGAACTCAGTTCCACCTCATTCCCCCACACATTAACCCCTGGTGCAGAGAGACCTTGCACCGGCCCTGCCTGCTCCATCATCAGTGTACATGCTATCAATAAAACAACTCTAGAGATTGGTTCAGTAACAGGGCTGTTCATAGTTCATCTGCTCGTGTGGGCCTATATAATTGCAATATTAACACCTGCAAACACATCATTTCCAAGAGGTTATAGGCCCAGGCACTCAGACACACAAGCTACTAGGATGCCCAGAGCAGCTATGCCATCTTGAGCACATGTGTAGTGTACACTGCTATAGAACACAGCACAGAGTGTTTCAAGCACAGTGTACCAAAACAGAAGCTGTTAAGTGCACACACTGACAACAGATTCACACTTTCATATTTTTTCTACTTTTCTCCTACTTACTTATCACCTTCTTCTGGCGGCTCACATTGTCCTTGTCTAACCGAACAGACGTATTGAAATTATTGCTTAGGCGCTATATATATATATTCTTTTGATCATCAAATTTGTTAAAATTATGTATTGTGATCAATCTGTGAACCTATCATATACAGGATAATCCTCAATTAACTACTAAATCATGGCAGACAGCAGTTATCTGTAAATTAACAGCAATCTTTATTGTTATTATTGTTGTTATCACTAATTTTGTTATCTTTAAACAATCAAAGTACTGATATATTTTACTATGAATTTAATAAAACTGAATTAATTTTATATCCTTTTCATGATTCATTACTTCTATTGATTTTTCTATGATACAAAGAGTGCCCCCACAAAAGAGTCTTCTTTTTCTCCTTCTGTGTCTGTAAAGTGCACAAAGGCTGCATAGTTATGTCTGTTAGAAATATGAATACAGGAGCTACACTCATAATGAAGTTTATCCATTTAAAGAGAATTTACAACTTGGAAGCTTGCTTTGGAAATGAGTGATAGATTGTCACAATAGATTCTGGTGCAGATACAAGCCCACATAATATAGAGAGGGCCATATGAAAATGTGGACATAACCCAGGTAGCGTACCAAGATGGAGGTCTCATGAGGAGTAAAAATGTAAGATGTGCATTGTATAACAGCAGTATGAAAGTACAAATAGATGATGATTGCTACATCAATACTACAGAACTTGATGCATGAGTTTAACTTCCTTGTTGTGGTGTTGGAAGGAGAATCTCTCAAGAGAAGGGAAACTTTTGTTTAGAAAATATGGAACACAGCATTAATTGACTATTGCTTTTACTCCTAAGCAAAATGGCAAAAGTGAATGGGCAAACCATACACTGGTGAAGAGAGCAAGATGCATGCTAAAGGTTGCAGGCCAAGACAGTAGTTTTGGGTAGAAGCCATGTCCCCAGCAAGCTATCTGAAGAACGATTCTTCTACAGTTGCCCTAAAGGACATTCAGAGGTGTCCTTATAGTTTGTTGCTGCAATGCATATGGCATGCATGGCTCATATTGGCGGGAGCACATGTACAGTACACATGCACCTACTATCCATTCAATATAGATGGGGGACCAGCATGTGCGATCTAGCTCAGCAATTTCATACGCAACATGGTAGTGCTCAGAAATGATACATACCGCAGCAACAGTACGAGGACACATCTGTAACACCTATTGAAGTGTGGAAAAAGAGAAAACCCAGTGTACATGGTAATGGTCAAGTCTAGAGGTGTTATTTTCAAAGATATAGCAAAACTTGAAGAAAACTTGGAAGTTTATATGGAGTCAGAGACTATCATCATGGAAGATAAACCACAGTGGAGATCTTCTAAATGCTGAAATATTGGCTAACCACTTAAGAGGCATGATGAAGAACTAGCAAACATTGCAGTAAGCGAGCCTCAAGATATCCAGAAACCAAAACTAAAGTCTGACTGATGTGAATGTAAGTCCAAGATAAGGAAAAGGACTTTACAAGATTTAAAAACCACAAGTGTAAAAAGCAACAAGAATCGCGACAGCAGTCCCAAGTTCATGAGTCAAGAGACTGTAACCATTGTCCATGTTGTCAATGAGGGGACTATTACTGATATATTTGCCAAGAATACCAGGCCAGAGTCACATGATGTTTTTATGCTTTTCTTAATGAGTTTAGCAATGCTTAAATTAAATGTTTGTGTAACATGGAGAAGCTTTAATGTGGTATGTATGTATGTATGTATGTATGTATGTTTGTATGTATGTGTCATAAGGTTTAGGAACTTTCATTGTCAGTTCACTACATCTGGGTACATGGCCAAAAGTAGGACCCTAACATATTTATCCATCGAGTGCCATTTCAACCTTTCTCTACCGCATTTCTCCACATGTTTTTATGTACAATTCTGAGCATTATAGATAAAGGTTTAGTCATTGGCTTTCTAGTCTGCTACTAGCCATGTGATTTGTTAATTGACACCTACAGAAATTAGTCTGGGTCCTAACCAGAATAATATGTTATACATGTATCAGAGGTTCCCAAACGCGGTCCTCAAGGCACCCCAACGGTCCAGATTTTAAATGTATCCATGCTTGGCCACAGGTGACTTAATAAGCACCTCAGTCAATTTGATTTAACCATATGTGCTGAGCCATGGATATACCCAAATCCTGGACTGTTGGGGTGCCTTGAGGACCGCGTTTGGGAACTTCTGTTATATGATGTATGATACTGATCTGTATATTGTACAATATGAATATATCTAGGAAAATTCTTTATTTATAAGTATGACAAATTGATGAACCCCACAAGTGTGAGGTATTTGCCTATTGTATAGACACATGCCTTTGAAAACCAGTGTACAGTAATTGAGCTGCTTTTTTTAAAAAAAAAGTACATCACACTCTGTGAGATAATATACTGTATACTGTACAGTACATTACTAAGAGCAATATTGACACTGTATCTTTATTATAAACTGTACTAGAGTCCATTATCATCTATCTATTCCATTGCTATTAGTGTTAAGTGCTATTTCACGCTGTGATGTCAGCACACCTCCTTCTTAGGTACAGTGTCCTGGACCTGACAGTTGATTAAGCAACAGAACAAAGCACACTCCCCTTCAAACATCTGTATTGTTTCCTCGTGCTTGATTTTGCTGCATTGTCTCCTGGGAAGAAGTTCACAATTTGCTTGGCTATGGGATCATCCTTTGCTGCTGCTGTCTCTATGGCATCCACAGTGTGTCCCAGTGGTCTTCATTTCTGGAGAAGTTCCTGCCACAGCTCAAGCTTCTTTGCTGCTGAGGTGCCCCAGGTCCATCCTCCAGAGACATGTAATGTCACCCCACTTCATTGGTTGATCTGCTGTGGGCAGTGAGTGTACTTATAGCTGGTCTGACATCATTATAGAGGTGAAAAAACAAGTATGGTCCTTTAGAGAGAACAAAGAACCAAAAAAAGCAACTATAGGCCTTTTTCTGAGCACACTTGAAAAAATTGTAATGATGAGATTATTAAAAATTAACATTTATTAATATATACTTAAGAAAAAGCGAGAGCTGGCATTAATAATTAAAGAGCATAAGTGTTTGCCAGTACCAATGTACCTGTTATAGGCAAAATTATAATATAGGTGAGCGAAAATAAATGAACCCTCATACATGGAGAAAATTCATACATATCCTCTCTAATCAGGAATTTATATGAATGAGTTTGTATTCTCTGACCTTTGTGAATCTTACACCAAACACATCATATTGTGGACACATTACATTGATGACATACTAATCATATGGGATGGCACACAAACCGAACTTTTGGAATTTAAACAGCAACTCAACAATAATACTCTTAATCTTTCATTTACTTGTGACTACAACAAAGACAGCATTTCCTTCTTGGACCTTCGAATCTATAGGGACACCAACAACATGATCTCCACGGAAATATACAGGAAAAACACAGCCACCAACACTCTTCTGTATCAAACCAGTTCACATTTTCCCCCTACAATAACCAACATTCCTAAAGGAGAATTCCTACGCCTTAGGAGAAATTGCTCAAATTACGAAGTCTTCAAGATAAGAAGCAAAGAACTGACACTCAGATTAAAAGACAGAGGATACAGCATGCGATCCATCAAAAAAGCAAAACACAACATAACTCAAACCACAAGAGAAAATTTAATCTTTAATACAATAACAATAAAAAAATGTAAAGAAGAATCCCAAACCATAAGATTTGTGGGGGATTTCTGCAAAGAATGGAGGGCGATCAAGTCCATCCTGCAAAGACACTGGCACATTGTACTCTCTGACGAAGATCTGGCCAAAAAACTCAATACCAAAATTGAACTGAGCTGGCGACGATCACCCAATTTAAAGGACCTTTTAGTCAGTAGCCACTTCTTACATCAACCACCACGTGGGCCACTAATAAAAGGAAGCTACTCTAGTGGTAACTGTAAGATCTGCCAACATATGGTTAACATACAAGAACTGGTGGACAAATATGGTGATCAGATAAAAATCCATGATTTTTTCAACTGCAAAAGTAAGAATGTTGTTTATTGCATTTCCTGCCCATGTGGTCTGCGATATGTAGGAATGACTACTCGCATGCTAAAAATCAGAACTCTTGAACATATGAGCAATATTAGGAATGCTGCCAAACACCAACAAAGAATGCAACAACTGACAACCATCGCAAAACATTTCCTAACTCATCATTCAAGCTCAATTCAAGATCTCAAAGTACACGGTCTTGAACAAATCAAACCAGGAATCCGAGGTGGAGACATTACACGAATGCTCCTCAGGAAGGAGAGTGAATGGACCTTTAAACTAGACACCTTGGCTCCAAAGGGCCTAAATGAACATTTAAATTATAGTTTCTTTCTGTAAAGGCTCTTTTCCTACTGAGCATGATCCATCCTGCTCAACACAACTTTACACTTGCTCACCTTCAGACCTCTATTCCCCCTTATAAATAAACTCACACTTTGTCCTTGTTACCCAGCACATTCAAGTCCATCTCCTTTTTTCAAAATTCACTTGCACTCAGTCCTCATTTCAATACCCTACCCTTTTTTTCCCCTTTTCCCCTTTTCACCATTATTCTTACGTTACCATGCCAATTTATTCACATTTTCACATATTTCACATCCCCACAGACATACGCAATGGCATGTTTCCACTCACAACCTAATCACTGCCCTCATACCCACTAGCCCACAGGTCCGTCTACTTTCTCCATTCTGAGATCGCAATCAATCGAGGAGATACGCCAGGATCAGATGAAGAAGCATATATGGTTTATTTTGCATCTAGGCCCAGATGGGTGTCAGCAGAGCACGCAGGCTCAGTGAGACAATTTGTGTTACAGTCATCTCGGTTTATATAGCATAGAATACACATTACATCAGAAATGGCTTACGTGACAGGGAACATAGTTCGTCTTTATTACTGTCATCCAAATACAATGCTTATTCATAATTATGGGCCAGGAAAGACCCCGGGCAGTCACTTAGGGGCCACGAGTTACTAATAAAGCACTATACACCACTCTAAGCCCCTTAATTATGGAAAGGGGCCCTTATCAGTGGGTCATGCACATAAAGCACAATTAACAGAAAGCAGGTGCAGATGAAAACAGAACACTTCTTATACATGGTTCAGAATATATGTTTTCCTGCAAACAAGGAATATATTGATACATCAAGCTTTTAACCCTATAGACACTCATTCCCAGTATAAGGGGTCCAAATTTCTCTGACAATTCCCTCCCCCCTTTTTCTTTTCCACCCCCCCCCTTTTTTTTTCCCTCCCCCCCTTCCCATAAAAAACACCCCCCCCCCTCCCCCCAACCTACAAACCCCCCTTTTTTTCCCCTTTCTTTCCCCCCCTTCTTTTCAACCCCCCCTTTCCCCCTCCCCCAACCCCACCCCACCCCCCACCCCGCTCACCCCCCTCCCCCATGTTATCAACCACTCTGCCCACCTAAAAATGTATAATCAGCATCAAGATCATATCAAATTATATTAGTTTATCCCATACCCCACACCTATTTCAACATTCCAACTCCTTTCTCCCCCATCTTACCATCCACCTCCCTCCCATTCCTTCCCTCCCTCATATATATCACATCAATAACTCTTCCTCATTTAATACAAACAGTTGCTTTTTGCCTTAAACAATTGATATGGTTCCAACAGGCTTTTCAAGCCAGATTTCGGTTATTCATAACCTCTAGTGTTCCAATCACCTCCTCATATTCACTACATGATTCTTACTTCTATTTATATTTTTGTATATAATTTTCTCATTTTTTATATTCCATATTTACTCTAATATTATTTCTATTTTCAGTTTTATCATTATCCTTTCCTTTTAATTTAATTTTCATTATTAATCTTCATATGTAATTATCACACTTATTTTCACTCAGTTCATTCCTTTGCATTCATTTTTATTTATTATTTTATTTTTATTCATTTCATGTCATTAGATTTGTTTACATAACTTCATCACAACATCCCAAATGATTTCCAATATCCGCTGTATGATTTCTTCTGTCTGTTCTCCAAACCTAACCAGATTAATATCACATTAAGCGTATTCTTAATGACACCTTTGGTGTACAGTCTTAATCTGCCGCAATCTAATTCCCTATTTCAGATGATCTAATTCAGATAATTACCAACAGGTGCACCTCACACCTCCCGACAGGCTGCGCTCATAAATACAGGCAGCGGGGGACTCCGAGAGCAGGCGATCATGTGATCAAGCTCTCGGAGCGAAACGCCCGAACTTCCGGTCGTACGGACCGCGGCCGCCGGCGCCTCACTCCTCGATTCCTGTCCCGTCTACCGGCTAGAGGGTCTCCACAAGAGGTTGGGTAAGACAGTCATCGGCTCCTGGCCGAAAACGTACTCTCCTTGCCCGACCTGCAGCTCCCCCTTACTTTCCCACAGGGTTCACCATGCATTTCCCCATTCATTAGGGGAAACCTGAGAAATTTATTTTGTGATATATAAATTCTTTTCATATCCCCATGAGTATTATGCTCAACATTCCTTTTGGTGCATAACTACTGGGTAAGGGTGGAGAGGGAGTAACCCTCTCATAAGGGACATTTGCAATCTGCAATTACCATATATGCTCTAATTAATACCACTGATAATTACTATACTGTATACACATTTTCTATTGTCCTGATTATTGTGGAGATTACTAAACCCATTTGTTGCTTGGGCTCTTTTGGAGCACAATTGTAATAGATTTTCTGTTATTCCACCATTGTGGGCACTATTAAGCCCTCCTGCTGCTTAGGCTGATTAGGAGCACAATTGTTTCTTTGATAATATCAATCTCAAGACTGCACAGTCAGCACTATTGTTTGAAGTCTACCACCGATCAGAAATTTATAAATCTACTGTGTTATTATCATACTCATTTCTGACCATATATAATCTAATATCCAATTAATTCACGATTGATTCTGGGTCCCAATACAATCGGAAAACGGTGCGCCTAGGAGACAATTTCACCTACGGTCAGACCGCACTGAGTATGCCCAAACTCGTCTGATCTTGGAAGCCAAGCACTGCAGGGCCTGGTCAGTACCTGGATGGGGAACCACCAGGGAATACTAGGTACCGTAGGTATTTTACTCTCCAACAGTTTAAGCAACTTGGGACTCATTACATCAATCTGATCTCAGGTCAATAGCATTTGTCAGATTATATCGGACTCGAGGTAGTGACCTCATTCATATAAATTCCTGATTAGAGAGGATATGTATGAATTTTCTCCATGTATGAGGGTTCATTTATTTTCGCTCACCTATATTATAATTTTGCCTATAACAGGTACATTGGTACTGGCAAACACTTATGCTCTTTAATTATTAATGCCAGCTCTCGCTTTTTCTTAAGTATATATTAATAAATGTTAATTTTTAATAATCTCATCATTACAATTTTTTCAAGTGTGCTCAGGAAAAGGCCTATAGTTGCTTTTTTTGGTTCTTTGTTCTCTCTAAAGGACCATACTTGTTTTTTCATAGTTGTTATAACTATCCTCCTGGAGCACCACCAACTATTTGCTGAATTTATTATTTGAGTAGGCCTTTATGTTGGTTTAATACATAATACTCCAAATTACTGAACTGAAATTGTAATATCCTGTGCAGATTTATTTCCTTTTGCAAGATCATTATAGAGGTGTCATTCCAGAGGTTGTGCTGCAGCATGCTGGTCTTCTTCACTGGATAAGCAGTGAACTAATTTTGGAGCCTGCTATGCTGGACTCACTGCTTGTGGTCATATGTCCAGCTCACAGCCATTGCTCTGGACTCAATAACCTTTACAGTTGACCACCAGGGACGCCCATGTGTCTAGAACACCTGAGCTAAACTGACACCATACAGAATCATATATAATAGCTGATAGTTGCAAGCTAAGTGGTTGCTATGAGCACTTGTATTCTGAAAAAACTTTGATAAATATCCCCCTATGACTCTTCTTGAAACTGATTAGTATTGACTTACAGTATCAATAACATTGTAGCCATGTTTTTGCAAAGATTTTTCTACTTTTTGAGATACTGATTAACAAATTATGAGTATTTTTGTTTAAAATAACCTGTATTATTTGAACAAAAATATCAAACATGTTGAAAGATGTGACACCAAAGTAACTGGTACGTGCAAACACACATATACTATGGGGCTAATTCATCTTTGTATGCAGATGAAATTGTGATTTTCACAGCAACAGAACTGCTAATGTTAGCAAGTAAAGCTGCCATCCAGGAATAAAAAGAGCCGCCCACCGAAGCTGTAGCAAACTCATTTGCAATTATGTAAACAATCTCAGCCTATGTGTACAAATGAGGAACATCGGGTCTAAGAGTAAGCCTAAAGCTACACAGATTGGATACGGCAGTAGTTATGCATGCGCCATGTTTTTGTAAGTACGAGCTCGCAGCCAACAGCAGATACATGCCCACGACATGCCTGCATTCTTCCAACCACCCCCCCGTAAACACCTCCAAAGAGTCACTTCCTGTCAATCACTTTTCCAAGAAATACTCATTTTGAGCGGAACCGCAGCGACACCTTCACAAATACTAGTGATGTGCACCGGACATTTTCGGGTTTTGTGTTTTGGTTTTGGATTCGGTTCCGCGGCCGTGTTTTGGATTCGGACGCGTTTTGGCAAAACCTCCCTGAAAAATATTTGTCGGATTCGGTTGTGTTTTGGATTCGGTTCTTTTTTAAAAAAACAACTCAAAAACAGCTTAAATCATAGAATTTGGGGGTCATTTTGATCCCATAGTATTATTAACCTCAATAACCATAATTTCCACTCATTTTCAGTCTATTCTGAACACCTCACACCTCACAATATTATTTTTAGTCCTAAAATTTGCACCGAGGTCGCTGGATGACTAAGCTAAGTGACACAAGTGGCCGACACAAACACCTGGACCATCTAGGAGTTGCACTGCAGTGTCAGGCAGGATGGCACTTCAAAAAAATAGTCCCCAAACAGCACATGATGCAAAGAAAAATGAAAGAAAAAAGAGGTGCAAGATGGAATCGTCCTTGGGCCCTCCCACCCACCCTTATGTTGTATAAACAGGTCATGCACACTTTAACAAACCCATCATTTCAGACACAGGGTCTGCCACACGACTGTGACTGAAATGACTGGTTGGTTTGGGCCCCCACCAAAAAAGAAGCAATCAATATCTCCTTGCACAAACTGGCTCTACAGAGGCAAGATGTCCACCTCCTCCTCATCGTCCGATTCCTCACCCCTTTCACTGTGTACATCCCCCTCCTCACAGATTATTAATTTGTCCCCACTGGAATCCACCATCTCAGGTCCCTGTGTACTTTCTGGAGGCAATTGCTGGTGAATGTCTCCATGCAGGAATTGATTATAATTCATTTTGATGAACATCATCTTCTCCACATTTTGTGGAAGTAACCTCGTACGCCGATTGCTGACAAGGTGAGCGGCTGCACTAAACACTCTTTCGGAGTACACAATGGAGGGGGGGGGCAACTTAGGTAAAATAAAGCCAGTTTGTGCAAGGGCCTCCAAATTGCCTCTTTTTCCTGCCAGTATACGTACGGACTGTCTGACGTGCCTACTTGGATGCGGTCACTCATATAATCCTCCACCATTCTTTCAATGGTGACAGAATCATATGCAGTGACAGTAGACGACATGTCAGTAATCGTTGGCAGGTCCTTCAGTCCGGACCAGATGTCAGCACTCGCTCCAGACTGCCCTGCATCACCGCTAGCGGGTGGGCTCGGAATTCTTAGCCTTTTCCTCGCACCCTCAGTTGCGAGAGAATGTGAAGGAGGAGCTGTTGAAGGGTAACGTTCCGCTTAACTTGACAATTTTCTCACCAGCAGGTCTTTGAACCTCTGCAGACTTGTGTCTGCCGGAAAGAGAGATCCAACGTAGGTTTTAAATCTAGGATCGAGCACGGTGGCCAAAATGTAGTGCTCTGATTTCAACAGATTGACCACCCGTGAATCCTGGTTAAGCGAATTAAGGACTCCATCCACAAGTCCCACATGCCTAGCAGAATCGCTCTGTTTTAGCTCCTCCTTCAATGTCTCCAGCTTCTTCTGCAAAAGCCTGATGAGGGGAATGACCTGACTCAGGCTGGCAGTGTCTGAACTGACTTCACGTGTGGCAAGTTCAAAGGGTTGCAGAACCTTGCACAACGTTGAAATCATTCTCCACTGCGCTTGAGTCAGGTGCATTCCCCCTCCTTTGCCTATATCGTAAGCAGATGTATAGGCTTGAATGGCCTTTTGCTGCTCCTCCATCCTCTGAAGCATATAGAGGGTTGAATTCCACCTCGTTACCACCTCTTGCTTCAGATGATGGCAGGGCACGTTCAGGACTGTTTGCTGGTGCTCCAGTCTTCGGCACGCGGTGGCTGAATGCCGAAAGTGGTCCGCAATTCTTCGGGCCACCGACAGCATCTCGTGCACGCCCCTGTCGTTTTTTAAATAATTATGCACCACCAAATTCAATGTATGTGCAAAACATGGGACGTGCTGGAGTTTGCACAGATGTAATGCACGCACAATATTGGTGGCGTTGTCCGATGTCACAAATCCCCTGGAGAGTCCAATTGGGGTAAGCCATTCTGCGATGATGTTCCTCAGTTTCCGTAAGAGGTTGTCAGCTGTGTGCCTCTTATGGAAAGCGGTGATACAAAGCGTAGCCTGCCTATGAACGATTTGGCGTTTGCAAGATGCTGCTACTGGTGCCGCCGCTGCTGTTCTTGCTGCGGGAGGCAATACATCTACCCAGTGGGCTGTCACAGTCATATAGTCCTTAGTCTGCCCTGCTCCACTTGTCCACATGTCCGTGGTTAAGTGGACATTGGGTACAACTGCATTTTTTAGGACACTGGTGACTCTTTTTCTGAAGTCTGTGTACATTTTCGGTATGACTGCTGTGATATTTCATCTTCCTCGCAAAGGACTGTTGGACAGTTAATTGCTTACTGGAAGTAGTACAAGTGGTCTTCCGACTTCCCCTCTGGGATGACGATCGACTCCCAGCAGCAACAACAGCAGCAGCAGCAGCAGGTGTTACACTCAAGGATGCATCGGAGGAATCCCAGGCTGGAGAGGACTCGTCAGACTTGACAGTGACATGGCCTGCAGGACTATTGGCTTTCCTGTGTAAGGAGGAAATTGACACTGATCGAGTTGGTGGTGTGGTTTGCAGGAGCTTGGTTACAAGAGGAAGGGATTTAGTGGTCAGTGGACTGGTTCCGCTGTCATCCAAAGTTTTTGAACTTGTCACTGACATCTGTTGAATGCGGTCCAGGTGACGTATAAGGGAGGATGTTCCTAGGTGGTTAACATCCTTACCCCTACTTATTACAGCTTGACAAAGGTGACACACAGCTAGACACTAGTTGTCCGCATTTCTGTTGAAATAATTCCACACCGAAGAGGTGATTTTTTTTTGTATTTTGACCAGGCATGTCAATGGCCATATTCGTCCCACGGACAACAGGTATCTCCCCGGGTGCCTGACTTAAACAAACCACCTCACAATCAGAATCCTCCTTGTCAATTTCCTCCACAGCGCCAGCAACACCCATATCCTCATCCTGGTGTACTTCAACAGTGACATCTTCAATTTGACTATCAGGAACTGGAATGGGGGTGCTCCTTCCAGCAATTGCAGGGGACATGCAAATGGTGGAAGGCGCAATCTCTTTCCGTCCAGTGTTGGGAAGGTCAGGCATCGCAACTGACACAATTGGACTCTCCTTGGGGATTTGTGATTTAGAAGAACGCACAGTTCTTTGCTGTGCTTTTGCCATCTTAACTCTTTTAAGTTTTCTAGCAGGAGGATGAGTGCTTCCATCCTCAGGTGAAGCTGAACCACTAGCCTTGAACATAGTCCAGGGCCTCAGCCATTCCTTACCACTCCGTGTCGTAAATGGCACATTGGCAAGTTTACGCTTCTCCTCAGATGATTTTGATTTAGATTTTTGGGTCATTTTACTGAGCTTTATTTTTTGGGATTTTACATGTCCTCTACTATGACATTGTGCATCGGCCTTGGCAGACGACGTTGATGGCATTTCATCGTCTCGGCCATAACTAGTGGCAGCAGCTTCAGCACGAGGTGGAAGTAGATCTTGATCTTTCCCTCTTTTACCCTCCACATTTTTGTTCTCCATTTTTTAATGTGTGGAATTATATGCCAGTAATAGATCAACGTATAATACTGGTGGTCACTGGTCAGCAAAACTCTGCACTGTACTCCTCCTATATAATATACTGGTGGTCCCCAGTCCCCACAATAAAGCAGTATGAGCACAGATATATGCAGCACACTGAGCACAGATATGGAGCGTTTTTCAGGCAGAGAACGTATAATACTGGTGGTCACTGGTCAGCAAAACTCTGCACTGTACTCCTCCTATATAATATACTGGTGGTCCCCAGTCCCCACAATAAAGCAGTGTGAGCACAGATATATGCAGCACACCAGAAAAAAGTTATTTGCAGCCCCCTGAAACAAAGTGAGAGGACGCCAGCCACGTCCTCTCACTATCATTTCCAATGCACAAGTGAAAAATGGCGGCGACGCGCGGCTCCTTATATAGAATCCGAATCTCGCGAGAATCCGACAGCGGGATGATGACGTTCGGGCGTGCTCGGGTTAACCGAGCAAGGTGGGAGGAACTGAGTCGCTCGGACCCGTGAAAAAAAAGGTGAAGTTCGGGCGGGTTCGGATTCCGATGATCCGAATCCGCTCATCACTAACAAATACCTTTGCTACTGTAGGTGCAGTTTCTCTGTCTGACCACGGCCTCCGATGCTTGCAGCGGTGGCTAGGAAAGCAACCATTTGCATTGACATGCCTGTAACGCTCGCATAACACGGCCATGAAACAAACTTTTTTGCATTCACTTTAAGCCACCACAAAATCACCGGCCAGGAACACCCATCACTTTTCCACCACCTTTCTGATACCATCTGACTCATTCACAATAGCACCTTTGTGCATACACTCAGTGTACTGCATGCGTCATAGGAGTTTGTGGAACTTTTTGTGGATGCGCAGTTGCAAATAGTCACTTAACTACATGAACATATGCATTGCATGTGGATTGCGTGTGACCAAGAATCAGACACTTTGTCATATTCAAAATAAAATTGTGATTGTACTGTAATTGCTACACAAAACTAGGAAGATCATTGCACAACTACAGTACCTAGTTACTGTGGTAAAGAACACCCTCATTCTGACTAATGTTTTCCTTCCTCTTGTCCACAAATGCCTTTGGGGGTAATTCCGAGTTGATCGCAGCATCAAATTTGTTAGCAGTTGGGTAAAACCATGGGGGTAATTCCAAGTTGATCGCAGCAGGAAATTTTTTAGCAGTTGGGCAAAACCATGTGCACTGCAGGGGGGGCAGATATAACATTTGCAGAGACAGTTCGATTTGGGTGGGGTGTGTTCAATCTGCAATCTAATTTGCAGTGTAAAAATAAAGCAGCCAGTATTTACCCTGCACAGAAACAAAATAACCCACCCAAATCTAACTCTTTCTGCACATGTTATATCTGCCTCCCCTGCAGTGCACATGGTTTTGCCCAATTGCTATCAAAAATCCTACTGCGATCAACTTGGAATTACCCCCCATGTGCACTGCAGGGGAGGCAGATATAACATTTGCAGAGAGAGTTAGATTTGGGTGGGTTATTTTGTTTCTGTGCAGGGTAAATACTGGCTGCTTTATTTTTACACTGCAATTTAGATTTCAGTTTGAACACACCCCACCCAAATCTAATGTTATATCTGCCACACCTGCAGTGCAAATGGTTTTGCCCAACTGCTAACAAATTTGATGCTGCGATCAACTCGGAATTACCCCCTTTATCTTCTCATCAAGCATACTCATGTTGGTAAATTGAGGCATTAGGCAGGACCAAGGATGATTTGTGCTACATAACTGTCATTTTTTATTTCATAAATAATTACCTACATTGGTATTTTCACTTTTATCAACTTGCCAGATCATGGGATATTTTTGCTAATCTTTAGCATACTTAAAAGGAACTGGAAGTAATTAAAGGGGGGTACACACGGAGAGATCCGTGCTTAAAATCTAAGCAATCTTGCTAGATTGCTTAGATTTTAAGCACGGATCTGCCGTGTGTATGCCCTCCAGCGATAGCGATGCGCGGCCCCGCGCATCGCTATCGCCGATGCTAGATTGAGCTGCATGCAGGCTCAATCTAGCGGGTCGCTCACCTCACCGTTGTGTGAAGTGAGCGGCCCCCCCGTCGGCATTCCCCCTCGCTCAGCACACCGCGCTGTGCTGAGCGGGGTGAGAGATGTGTGCTGAGCGGTCTGTGTTTAGATCGCTCAGCACACATCTCTCCCGTGAGTACCCCCCTTAAGTTTGTGTGTAAAATGGAAGATAAAAATAAATGAGTAGTGCACTGTTAACAGGCATCTCATCAATATAGAATAACAATTACATTGGGGACTAGTCATCTGGAGTAATACCATACACCATGATATAGTAATCATCCATACATTAATAATGAAACAGTGACATTTTAATCAAAATAAAATTGAAATAGGACATTATATTAAATAGGGGAAAAAATCTTAAAAGAATCTAAAACTTTGTGTTTGTGTTATAATACATTTTACTAACCTTTGCTTACTGTAAAACTGATTCATGTACAGTAGAAAGAGCTCATTAAGAACAGTTACAGTATAATGACTCTTAAAGAGAAGTATACTTACAAAACTTTAGGATTAGATCATTTCAATATTATTTAATAATATTTATCATTGCTAGTTTTTAAGAGTCTAATAATCACTATCTCTGATAATTTTCATAGTGCATAAACTAAATATTGCAGCATCATGGGATTGCATCTATATTTAGTGGACAGTGTGTACAAGGATACACATTCCTACAAGCAAGCTCTTGTTTCCTATTGGTATCAGTTGTGTACAATCATGTTTGCTGTAAAGGGGGGTACACACAGAGCGATAATCTAAGCAATCTGACTAGATTGCTTAGATTTTCAGCAAGATCGCTCCGTGTGTAGCCCTAACAGCGATAGCGATACGCAGCAACGCTGGGTGAAGTGAGCGCCCCCCCGTCTCCCCCCGCATGCTCAGCACAGATCGCGCTCTGCTGAGCACCGGGAGAGATGTGTGCTGAGCGGTTCACTCAGCACACATCTCTCCCGCATCGGGCCGTGAGTACTGGCCTTAAAGGTAATCGATGACAGACTGGGGCATGAAGGGCCCACTAGGGTAATGCAGTAGTAGCGGCCCATGTCTAGGGATGTGGCAAGTCTCCAGAGGGGGTGTGGCCAGCCAGCACAGAGGATTGGCTAACCATTAGATAGTGCATGGTCTGGGCACCTTGAAAAATATATATAGTAGACATTGCTAGTGCATACATGATAATTTACCAGATTAATAACAGCAATGCATTGTAGAGAATACACCATAGTCCTGTGCAGTATAAGGTAACAGAATGTATGTATAATATATAATTCAAGTGCACAGTCTGGAACCTGATCGAGTAGATGGTGGGGTGCTCGTGGGTTTTCCCTGTTCCCCTGTGGGCTAGTCCAACCCTGCAGGTAATGAAGTTCTGCCTGTGCCCTTTAACTTAGTATTTTAAAACATAAATTGGTTTATCTGTGCGCCTAGATAGTAAACTATTTGCAATATATGAAACTAGCTTACTCTTTCTTAAGTGTTTTAAAATAGTATTATAGCATTTAAATTCCCTATTTTTTTAACAAAGGTAATTGCAGAGTTAAAAATATTTTAGTTCAAATATTTTATTTATGAAGTAGTGATTTATTACTCAGTACTGGATGTCGAAAAGATCATGACAAAAACAAATTATATAAAAGACATGAAACAGAAGATAAAGATGGCCCTGCCCAAATAACATTGCAGTCTAATGGTGCCCATATACTTATGAGATTATCGGTGCTATCCTTCGATTTCGACCACATCTGTGAGAGAAATCGAAGTATTGTACGCACATTTTAGGTACCTTGAGACGCGATGCGCAGGCACGCCGGTCGAATATCGCGTCTCATGATATTATGTGCTGCACATAATATTTCTCGCATCACAGTGCGATTGCATGTGGTTTTAAACCCACATGAGATATATCGCACTGCGATGTTCGATGGGCACCCGCCGGGAGCGGCCAGAGGCCGCTTCCACTCGGCGGTGACGTGCCCATCACATGATTACCATGCGATCTATCGCATGATTGCATGGTAACCACTTTGGCAGTTCAGGTGCGATTTGATCGCACCTGAACTGCCGGTGCAATGCCCCACGATGTTGCGTCGCGGGGCATCGTACAAGTGTATGGCTTGCATAAAGGTGTGTACACACGGTGAGATAAATCTGTAAGATTTTGACTATATAGTCAAAATCTTAAGGAACGTTAGTGCACATCTCAAGGTGTTAGGCAGCTTATGATACCAATTTGATCCCGATGCGCACTCCCGTTGGGTCGGTATCGCAAAGCTAGATAGACTGTGCAGGCAAGTCAATCTTGACTGTCTAGTATACTATCTAGTAAAAAGTATAGTCAAAATCGGACATAGACAAAATCAAAAGTACAGATAGTCAAAATCTGTGCTTTCTGGGCTCTAGGGGAGTTCAAGGGAAATCTCATAGTCAAAATTGGGCATAGCAAGGATCTCATCGTGTGTACACACCTTAAGACTTGGGAAGAACACTTGATGAATAAGGCAGAGGAATGCAGATATATCACTGCACATTCATGCTGCAAAATCTCCTGTTCCACCATATCCCAGAAGTGAGTGATAACCTTTAGATTTAGGTAGCAGTGATCACCATAATCAGGGCATATTGATATGATACTACCTGTTTAATGTAGGGAAGGATAGCTTGGCTGAAGAGGGTCCAAAGGTTGTTTGAGAAAGAAAGTATGAAGCTTGGAGGGGTAAAGAAGTTGAGAGATGAAAAGATAATTTGAGAGAGAGTTTCAGAACAAATTTGTTAGAACAGGAGTAAACACTTTATGCTTGAATAATGATGGAATGATACCAGCAGGGAAAGAGATTACAGATTTTAGGTAAAATGAGCACATGAGATGGGGTTCAATTGATTTGTGAGGATTAAGCTCAATAGAACATGTACTAGATTAGGAAGAAAAGAAAATAATAGATAATTCACCTTCAATTGTGGTATCAAATTATTACATTATGCCACAGGGTACAGGTAAGGTATTAAGCAAGTTACTATCTGAGGAAGAGAACACCTCTCAAGTGAGATCTTATTAATCATGTAGGTACTACAGTAAGATCTATGGCACTGATGGTAGTCAGTTAGGGGTCTATTTACTAGGCCTTGGATAGGGATAAATTGGACGAAGATAAAGTCCCAACCAACCAGCTCCTGTCATTTTTCAAACACAGCCTGTGACATGGCAGTTAGGAGCTGATTGGCTGGTACTTTATCTCCGTCTACTTTCTCTCCACCCAAGGCTTAGTAAATAGACCCATTAGTTTGTTTATTATACTAATAAAGTGAAGAAATGCAAATTAAGTGAAGCAATCTACAGTACTTGGTTTTTAATAATGTTATAATTTAACATTTTTGTACACTGTTACACTAGTAGCTTCTGTTGTCTCATCAAAGGTACAAAACCAGACATGATTTCCTCTACTTTAATGTTTTTTTGTTCATGTATGGCAAGGAACCTGAAAATGGATCCCATTGACCAGTGTATCTATTCTAAATATAAGAAGTTTACAAGGATGCAATGGATCCAATACAGTCAATCTGATTTGATACTACTCACTAAAGAGGCAGGGAGCAGGTGTTCACCTGGGACCACCTCAAGGAGGTCAGACTTCAATGCAGACATTTTGCAGGTAACAGTACTCCATGTGAGTACCAGTCATGACTAGTAAAAAGAGATGACAATGAGGCACAAGGATATCATTAACAGAATGAACATATATTTCACTATAGATTGTAAGCTTGCGAGCAGAGCCTCCCTACCTCTATCACTATTTGTTTTTACCCAGTTTTGTTTTATCATTGTTGTTTCCAATTGTAAAGCACAATGGAATATGCTGCACTATATAAGAAAATGTTAATAAATAAATATGGCAATGAGGGATAAGCATATCACTGGCAGTATGAACAGATGAAAATAAGGCATGATGTACAGAACAAGAACATCAGAAAATATTGAGCAGGAAATGAGAAGTTGGCTATCAGCTACATGGAAATTGGAAGTAGATATAAACCATAAGTCTATTTACTAAGACTTGGATGGAGTTAATGTAGACGGAGATAACATGCCAGCCAATCAGCTCCTAATTGTCATTTTTCAAACACAGCCTGGGACATGGCAGTTAGGAGCTGGTTTGCTGGTACTTTATCTCCGTCCACTTTATCTCTATCCAAGGCTTAGTAAATAGACCAGAGTATGAGCCAAGAGTGTCCAAGCAGCAAGCTAATGAAAAATGACGATCTGGAAACCAAACAAGTATTGAGAAGGCTGTATAGTATGGTTTGTGACTCAATTCACATAATAACATTATTTCTGCACCAATACTTTGCTAGGAATGCTTTTATTCCTCCACACTTCATATGCAAATATGTACTCATTTGCATAAGTGGCCATATTTGCTTTGCCAATTTATACCCCGTGGAGTAGGTTGCATTACTTATTTTTTTCACTTTGTAAATGATCTCTTCTGTATCTCAGTTTTGCTTCTGAATGTAGCAAAAATCAGTGCTGCACTGGAGACAGAAAGATTGTAGAAGAACATTTCTGTCTTATAATGCATGTTCCAATCTATACTTTAACATTAGATTTCAGGAAAAATTCACTAATGGGGTATTTACTGTAGCTTGTAAGAAACTATAAACTATGCTCTATGTCCTTCCATCAGAGCTGGCTCTAGCCAATTTGATGCCCTAGACAAAATTTTGGCTGGTGCCCCCTAGCACCGCCACTAGTTCTGCATCTGACCCAGCAACACTCAGGCAGTGGGGACCATCGGGGGTGTTACCCTGTGCACCTATGGGCCAGTTCAACCTGCATAATTCCACACATTAATGCACATTACACATATGGCCCACATTAGTAATGTCCATAATACACACAATTCCACACAGTAATGCCTATAATACACATAATTCCACACAGTAATGCCCATAATACACATAATTCCACACAGTAATGCACCTTGCACATATGCCTCACATTAGAAATGGACATAATACACATAATGCCACACAGTAACGCACCTTACACATATGCCTCACATTAGTAATGCCTATAATATACATAATTCCACACAGTAATGCACCTTACACATATGCCCCACATTAGTAATGCTAGTAGCTTTTTTTTATAAAACTTACTTTTGCTTGCTGGCAAGATTGCAGTGTGTACGCCAATGCAGCTCCCTGGATCCGTGACTGCGTTTTGTGAGATGGGAGTGGCGGGATGGGTGGGTGCAAGCTTGTGCTCACACCTGTTAAAGGGGCACCCATACAAGTGATGTGACCTCACAGGGTATGCCGTCCTTTGCAAGCCTCACCCTTTATTTTCACTTGCTGGTTGGACACAGATAGCAGCAATGTCCAGATACTGCCATACTTGCTGGTTATCCAAAAAGACCAGTATCAAACATGTAACAACAGTCCATTCTCTTCACTGTTCAGTGTGATGCTGGTGTCTGCTACTCCCAGCAACTGCATGCCTTTTATTTTATACTACGGGAGCAATATGCTCTGCTCTCCAGTCTGAAACTTCCTAAAGTCACGCTGCACTAACGTTTCATATAGAAATAGCACAAAACAACTTACTGACCATGTTACAGTGCTGGGGGCAGGGGAAATTTATGGCATGGACGGACTGAGAAATAAAGTGTTGGGAGAACACTGCCCATGTTATGTCCCTGCAGATACCTGGGGTTAGCTCAGGGATAACGGACACACCCCTCCCCCATGTGCACAAGCAGTATAGGTGATGTCAGATTTATGTGGAGTAGTCTTCCAAAATACACATGTGGTATCATAAGAAGCCATCCAGTAATAACCTTATATAATCAGTGAAAATGTCACATGTCCAGGAATTCCAGTTAACTGGCTTCTGCTGTCTGAGTTCTCACAAGTCAGGGGCATTCAATCATGTTTCAGGGAGTTTAAGGGACTGTCTGCATTCTATTTGTCAAATGTAAACAGCAGTATATAGAAGTACTGATTGAATACATTTGGAAAGTAACAGATAGTTTGCAGACTGTCCCTCCAAACATGAGATACTGCAGGGACATGCTTGGATGTCCCTAGACATGCTTGGATGCCCTAGGCAAATCCTTAGCCTGCCTATAGCTAAGGCCGGCTCTGCCTTCCATAGTATAGGGAATTGGGCTATATCACTATTTTACTTATTTAAATGCTAGTCTACTGTATTTTATAATTCCAATTATTAATATTGTAACTTTTAGAGCAAAGGGGCTAATTCAGACTGGATCGCTGCAGCGACAGCGATAGCAATCTGAATTTTTGTGTGGAGTGCGCTTGCACAGCGGGTGCACTGCACATCCACACCCTGGGACCCAGTGAGATGCTAAAAGCATCTCTGGGCTGCGATCACCTCTGCCTGATTAACAGATGTGAGGGGGCATGCCAATGGTATTAGAAAGCCGTTGGCAGTGCATGGTCCGGACAACGGAGGCATGTCTGGGCTGTTGCGGGGGTGGGCCACGGTGGCTGCGTGATGTCACACACAGCAGCTGCAACCCGGGATGTGGAGATTAGCAGCCTACCAGTGTGCAGGAACTGTGCTGGCAGGTAGCTACTCACCAGTTGCAAAAGCATCGCCACCGTGCGATGATTTTGCACCCTTGTGGGTAAGGGAGTAGCCTAGCCAGACATGTAGTGCGGACTAGCCCTTTGCAGGGCGTGCCCCCGCATGTTTGAGTAAATGATTGTAGATATGCTAAATTTAGCACATCTACGATCAGATCTGAATTACCCCCGAAGACAAAATTAAAGACATCGATATTTGTAGTGCTTTAACAGTAATGAAAATAGTGAAACCAAATCAATAACCAAATAATTATTTATTTTCTTTAAAAAAAATGATAGCAACATATCAGATATACTAGAATATTCTTATATCTCTTTTCAAATGGATAAATATTATAACTGATAAAACATATGTTATTATAAGCTATCTTTTACAATCACATAAAATGTATTTTCAGATACAATGTACATGACAAGTCTATACAGAAAACTGTGCTTCATACTCCATCATTTACAAAATTACATTTCTTATAATAGCAAGTGACAGCTTTCACACACTGGTTAAACTTGTTTAAAATACTTAAACTTCCAAAGGAAAGTTACATTTAAATCTTAAGCATTTAATTTTATTTTGAAGCAATTTAAGATGGATTTATATTGTTATATGTACATCATATTATGAAACATTTATTATTTTACTTATATACCATATTATGCAGCATGCTCAAGAAAATATTATATAGTTCACACAACTTTTTCTTCCATAGCCAAAGCTTACAGTCTTGACTTGAGTTTCCCTCCTACAAACAACATTGGGTCCGTTTTTGTCAGCAGCCAATTAAACTACTAATCCAGTTTTGGACTGTGGGGGGAAATTAGTACATCTAAAGGAAACCACAGAAACATGAGGAAAACATAACCTGCTATACAAGATGACTAAGGCAAAGAAGAAGAAAAAAAGACAATATTTTAGATTTAATTTCATTTATATTTTCAATTTATTTTAATTTCATTTATTTAATTTAATTTATTAGAATCAAATTCTTTATTTCCTCCCAGATATCTTCGATATGCAGAAAGTTAGTATGTGAGAGTGGAGAGTTTTTTTTGTAATGTTTATTTAATTTAAATTTAGCTAATTTATAATAATAATAATTATTATTATTAATAATATTAATTTGAATTAATTACAATGTGAAAATAGGACAATCATTTATAATACGAATATGAGCTACGGATGCCGCACCCTCAAATGGACGGAGAATGCCTGGATGTATTCTAGGAGGATACAGCACAAAATATAAAAAAAAAATGTCTTTTATTTTGGGTGGACTGAAAGAACACTCCTAGATGGACGGAGCAGCTGCACTCCCTAGATGTATACTGGGATGACACAGCACAAAATATTAATTTAAAACAAAATATATATATTATTTATTATATCACACACTGCAGTTACAGTGTCGCACAAATGAGTCAAAAATATGCAGAAGTATTTTTAATATCAAACACCAGCAGTTACAGTGCGGCACAAATTAATCAGAAATATATATAATAATTACACACTGCGGTTGACTACACTGATAGCGTTGCACAATGCGTTTATGAGTAGGAAATAATATACTGCGGTCTGACTAGCAGTGTCATAGTACTTATGAAAATAAATTAAAAATTATATAGTACACAAGGGTACAGGCCAAACAAAAATAAATATTTTTAGAATTAGTTTTTAGGCTTTTTTTGCTTTTATTACTTTAATTTTACACTGAGACGAAGCCCCTGGATGGATGGACAGTTCACCCCTTTCAGATACAGCAGACAGAGCACCCCTTTCAAATACATAATAGAAATATATTTTTGGCTTTGGATCACACACAGTGGATATATAGCAGCCGCTGTATATGGCAGCCTCTGCACTAGTAGTCAGAGGGATGCACCAATAGAAATATATTTTTTGCTCTGGATCACACACAGAGGATATATAGTAGTAGTGTACGGCAACCACAGTACTAATAATCAGAGTGACACACCAATTAAATATATTTTTGACTTTGGATCACACACAAATATAGCAGTAGTGTTAGTGTATGGCAGCCGCAGAACTGAGTGATGCACAAATTAAATATTAAATTAAATACAGTTTTGGCTTTGGATCACACAGCGATATATAGCAGTAGTGTACAGCAGTACACAGCCCATTATAGACAGAGAACAACCACTGGTCTGTCCTATACACAGCCACAGTATGCTAGTGCAGTGCACTACTGTAATGTGCAGAGCCCTACACAGTGACTGACACAGCACACCTACACAAGCAGCACTGCTCTCTCCTGTCACCCTCTGCTCTCTTCTTCCCCCCTTTGACCTCTCCTTCCCCCCCCCCCCCCCTGCTCTCTCCTGCCCCTTCCCTAACTAATAGGACATGTGCAATCTCAAAATTCGGAGTGAAGATGGCGCCGATCACCGGATCACCGATCATTTTCGGATCTGAGATAGGAACGAAAAACCAAGCCTGACTCGGATCAGGGCTCTTATCTCAAAGTTTGGGTGGCTTCGGTTTTCAGAGAACTGAACCCGCTCATCCTTAATTTACATTGGCATTTACAACATACAATACATTATTAGCTTAACCGAAAAATATAACTTAGCATTTGGGTTGTACTAGATTTGTTTTAGAATCAAACAGACATTAGTGAAATGCTAGAGTAAACAGCTAAGTCTTGAGTCAGAGCTGCAAAGTTAAAGGCTTAAACCCCAGATAATTTCAGAGAGATTCTAGGTACTATTAATAGTCCTTCATCTACAGATCGCAGTAATCAAGTGGGGCAGTAAGGAATCATAACCTGTTTCAGGTACCTTGGCTCTTGTCATGTAGGGCTTTGAGAGTCGGTAAGCCAGTATTAAAAAAGATTTGCTATCTTGCAGATAGCCAGACAGGGAATAAAAAGTAAGAGTTACAGTATGTGGCTGGAACAGGGCTGGTTGGTTAATAGCAGCTTAAATTGTACCAGTTCTAAGCGGTGTAAGTCTTTTGCTGGAAGACCCACTAATTCCAGTTAACCTCTTGAGTACAGCTTTAATTATATTCATATCATGGATCCAGTTAACAAAACAATGCAAACAACAAGGGCATTCCCTATAATTGTACTAAAAGTGGATTAATTACAAAACCTCCAACAACAAAAAAGGTGTCAACATTTTGGTCCTCATGGAGGCCATTTATTAAGACTTATAGCAGAGTAACAACATTTGACAAGGTATTTGAAGGATATGCCAAAATATTGTATGACAAAATATATTACTTGTCTGGACTTACATCATGGGACAGGCCGACAGCAGGTGTAATTAATTATGCAGCATCTACATGCCGGATTGCAGAAACTTCAACCAAGGCCCTCATTCCGAGTTGTTCGCTCGCTAGCTGCTTTTAGCAGCATTGCAAACGCTAGGCCGCTGCCCTCTGGGAGTGTATCTTAGTTTAGCAGAATAGCGAACGAAAGATTAGCAGAACTGCTACTAAATAATTCTTGCAGTTTCTGAGTAGCTCCAGACCTACTCCTAGACTGCGATCACCTCAGTCCGTTTAGTTCCTGGTTTGACGTCACAAACACGCCCTGCGTTCGGCCAGCCACTCCCCCGTTTCTCCAGCCACTCCTGCGTTTTTACCTGGCACGCCTGCGGTTTTTAGCACACTCCCTGAAAACGGCCAGTTTCCGCCCAGAAACACCCACTTCCTGTCAATCACACTACGATCACTCGAGCGATGAAAAAACTTCGCTCGAACTTGTGTAAATCTACAAAGTTTTGTGTGAAAGTACTTAGCGCATGCACGCTGCGTACTATGCGCATGCGCATTTTTGCCGTTTTTTACTTAATCGCTGCACTGCGAAAATCGGCAGCGAGCGATCAACTCAGAATGACCACCAAAGTTGTGTCAAAGAATCACTCAGTCAGTGTGAGGCTGAAATGTGTAATGCCAGACAATCAAATTGATGCATAAAGACAAACCTAGCACATGTTACTGTAGCTTGGAACTCGAGTCAGAAAAATAAAGCAAATCAAACAAATGAGGTATATCAACAATTTAAAACAAAATACCAAAACGAATTACAACATAGACACCAATATATATATATATATATATATATATATAGGTATTGGAGAAAATAAGCGCTAATGAGTGTAATAACAATTATAACGGAAATACTCAGGTGGGTGGAGTTATGGCCTTGGACACTTATCTGGTAAGTGAGAACTTCCAGCCGATGTTCATCATTTAAGATTAACATGTAAAAAGAAAAGAACAGCAAACATAGTGTGTATCGTTCATGAATTAAAATGATGTCATTTACAATATAGGGCAAGAAATTAGGGAACTTGCTTATTCCCAATAAAATGTAATCTGTAGCCCAGACTTCACAAATGCAGATTTAATGAACAATAACATAAAAACGGCTAGACAACACACGTACAAGATTTAAAATTATAAAAGCTTATCTGTCCATCATAGGAATAGGGAGGTCAGCAACAAACTATCCCCAGGACACAAGATAGCCAAAGATTATGTGTACAGGATAAAAAAGGTTCAAACGCGTATCTGTCCATCAAGGGGAGTTCAGCAGCAAACAGTACCAACGCGTTTCGTCCGTCAAGGTGTGGACTTCTTCAAGGGGATCCCCTACCTATTTTTATTTATGTGTACACCATACACTAATCTTGTATTATGAGCTGCTACTCTTAAAAGGGTTAAAGAGTGTTCTTTATAACTTCCACTGCACATCTGTACTAAAGCGCCTAGGTTTCTGCTTTTATATATATATATATATATATATATATATATATATATATAATTACAATTGTAATCCATAAGTATTTTAGCTCTAATTGTATCAATTTAAATATACGTAGCAATATATTATTTTATAGAGAACCATGTTATAGTCAATCTAACACACAGATACAGTATAGAAAAAGTATCTGCAAACAAAGGATTCTGATAGTTGTGGTCCATTATTAAATCCTACATAGAGAAATAAGGCAAAAAAAACCCAATGGTCTATTATAGAGATGAGCGGGTTCGGTTCGTCGAGATCCGAACCCCCCCGAACTTCACCTATTTTACACGGTTCCGAGGCAGCCTCGGATCTTCCCGCCTTGCTCGGTTAACCCGAATGAGGCCGAATGTCATCATCCCGCTGTCAGATTCTCGCGAGATTCGGATTCTATATAAAGAGCTGCGTGTCGCCGCCATTTTCACTCGTGCATTGGAGATTGAACGGAAAGGACGTGGCTACGTTCTCTCCCTGAAAAGCTCCATATCTGTGCTCAGTGTGCTGAATATATCTGTGCTCAGTGTGCTGCAGATATCTGTGCTCAGTGTACTGCAAATATCTACGTTCTCTGCCTGAAAACACTCCATATCTGTGCTCAGTGTGCTGCAAATATCTATGATCTCTGCCTAAAAATCTCCATATCTGTGCTCAGTGTGCTGCAAATATCTGATCAGTATGCTGCATTGTGGGGACCACCAGTATATCATTATAGTACAGTACAGTAGGCCACTGCTGTGTCTTGCAGCTCCATGTCAGACTCAGTTCTAGACAGTATCCTGATCATCAGTGCACAATATCTGCTGCATTGTTGTGTGACCAGTATATATATATTATATATAGTAGTACAGTGCATAGTACAGTACAGTAGTCCACTGCTGTATCTTGCAGCTCCGTGTCACTGCAAGTATCCATCCATAACTGTGCTGCATTGTTGTGAGCAGTATATATTGTCCCTCCTTCTGGGCAGCGCAGGGTCAGGCATTACAGGGTCATCTATCCTCTGCTTTACGGAGACGTGGCTGGACGACCATATTGCGGACAACCCGATGTCTCTGCCGGGCTTCAGTCTCTTCAGGGCCGATCGCTCCAAGGTTCTCTCAGGAAAAACGAAGGGTGGTGGCATCTGCTTCTACATCAACGACGGATGGTGCACCAATGTCACGATCATAGGCAAATCATGCAGCCCTCACCTGGAGATGCTGAGTATCAACTGCAACCCCTTCTATTCCCCCCGGGAATTTGCCTCAATTGTCCTTGTGGGAGTGTACATCCCCCCCCTCGCCTGCGCGAACGAAGCCCTGCACCACCTGGCCATATGTATATCCGACATAGAACAAAAACACCCAGACTCTCTGCTTATAGTACTGGGTGACTTCAACAGAACTAACCTGAGCAAGGAGCTACCTAAGTACAAACAACAAGTCACGTGTCCCACTAGGGAAGGGCGCACCCTTGATCACTGCTACACTACCCTCAAGTCTGCCTTCCGGTCTATCCCGCGTGCTGCACTCGGCCTATCTGACCACTGCCTCGTCCACCTACTCCCTACCTATACACAGAAGCTGAGAGCAGTTAAGCCTGTCGTTAAGACTGTCAAGAAATGGACCAATGAGGCCAAGATGAAGCTCCAGGCCTGCTTTGACTGCACGGAATGGGGGGTCTTTGAAGCCTCGGCAACCGACCTGAATGAATTGACAGACACTGTCACATCCTACATCAGCTACTGTGAGGACATGTGTGTACCTACCAAGACTTACCGCATTTACAACAACAACAAGCCCTGGTTCAATGCCCAGCTCAGGCAACTTCGTCGAGCCAAAGAGGAGGCCTATAGCAGCGGTGACAGAGCACTATACAACCGTACTAGGAACTCTCTGACTAAAGGAATTAGGCTAGCAAAAAAGCGGTTCTCGGACAAGCTGACAAATGATCTCTCCACCAATGACCCCGTATCTGTATGGAAAGGAATGCAATCCATAACCAACTATAGGAAAACAACAAAGTCCACCGCCATGCACCAAGACCTTGCAGATGAACTGAACCACTTTTATTGCAGGTTCGCAAAAGAAGTCCCCTGCAACCCAAACAATCACCTCTACGATGCCCCGAACACCGACGGCCAACCCCAGGCACTGCAAGTCACCCAAGAAGAGGTGGAGGCATTGTTCAAAAGGACCAAAACCAGGAAAGCTCCGGGTCCTGACGGAGTGTCACCATCTGCCCTAAGAGCATGTGCGGGTCAGCTAGCCCCCATATTCACCAAGATCTTCAATAAATCGCTGGAGCTACAGAAAGTCCCTTCCTGCCTCAAAAGGTCTACTATAGTCCCGGTCCCCAAGAAACCCACTATCACGAACCTGAACGACTACAGGCCGATAGCACTGACGTCTGTGGTCATGAAAACGTTCGAGCGTCTGGTTTTGAATCACCTGAAAACTGTGACTGGCCCCCAACTGGACCCCCTGCAGTTCGCCTATCGCTCGAATCGGTGTGTCGAGGATGCAGTCAACCTGGGCCTGCACTACATTCTACAGCACCTAGACATTCCCGGTACCTACGCGAGGGTCCTGTTTGTCGATTTCAGCTCGGCCTTCAATACAATCATCCCCAGCATCCTCCACCCCAAATTACTTCGCCTAGGGGTCCCAGAAGCTACCTGTTCCTGGATAATAGACTTCCTGACAGATAGGACACAGGTGGTGAAAGCGGGGGAATTCACCTCTCAAGCGCGGTCCATCAGTACAGGGGCCCCTCAGGGCTGTGTCCTCTCACCCCTGCTCTTCTCCCTGTACACAAATGACTGTACCTCAGAGGCGCAATCAGTAAGGATCATCAAATTCGCCGATGACACCACCGTCATCGGCCTCATCAAGGATGGGGACGAATTGGCCTATAGACGGGAAGTAGACCGGCTGGCCCAGTGGTGCATCCACAACAACCTTGACCTCAACCCCCTCAAAACTGTCGAGATGATAGTGGACTTCAGGAAGAAGTCATCTAGTGCACCTCCGCTAACGATTGCTGACAGTGTGGTATCGCTAGTGGACTCCTTCAAGTTTCTAGGGACCACAATCTCCAGGGACCTTAAATGGGGGTCCAACACTGACGCCACTGTTGGGAAAGCGCAGCAGAGGTTGTTCTTCCTCAGGCAACTAAGGAAGTTCAACATCCCACAGAAGCTCCTGCTCCTCTTCTACTCCGCGATTGTGGAGTCGGTACTGTGCTCCTCGATACTCGTATGGTACAGCTCCGCCAGCGCGAGGGACATATGCAGGCTCCAAAAGGTGGTCAGAACCGCAGAGAAGATCATCGGGGCCGACCTTCCCTCAGTCCAGGACCTGTACTTGTCCAGAGCTAAAAAGCGGGCAATGAAGATAGTAAAAGACCAGCTACACCCCGGCCACAGCATGTTTAACTTGCTTCCTTCAGGCAGGCGTTACAGGGCTGTCCCCGCCAGATCCACCAGAAGCCTCAAAAGTTTCTTTCCCCAAGCTGTCCGCCTGCTGAACTCCTGACCATTGACTGACTAGACGTACATGTAACTCACTTGTGTCCCTACGGTATACCTATCTGTGTAACTTTACTTGCCGCCCCCCCCCCCCCACACACACACACACACACACACACACACACACACACACCTGCTTACCTGTTACCTACTTGGCTGTTGTATAGCAAACCGAAGACAAATTCCTAGTATACGTAAGTATACCTGGCCAATAAAGCTGTTTCTGATTCTGATTCTGATATAGTAGTACAGTGCAGCATTTTGGTGACCAACAGTATATAGTTGTACAGTACAGTAGTCCATTGCTGTATATTGCAGCTCCGTGTCACTGCAAGTATCCATTCATATCTGTGCTGCATTGTTGTGAGCAGTATATATAGTAGTACAATGCAGCATTTTGATGACCAACAGTATATAGTTGTACAGTACTGTAGTCCATTGCTGTATCTTGCAGCTCCGTGTCACTGCAAGTATCCATCCATATCTGTGCTGCATTGTTGTGAGCAGTATATATAGTAGTACAGTGCAGCATTTTGATGACCAACAGTATATTATTGTACAGTACAGTAGTCCATTGCTGTATCTTGCAGCTCCGTGTCACTGCAAGTATCCATCCATATCTGTGCTGCATTTTTGTGAGCAGTATATATAGTAGTACAGTACAGCATTTTGGTGACCAACAGTATATAGTTGTACAGTACAGTAGTCCATTGCTGTATCTTGCAGCTCCGTGTCACTGCAAGTATCCATCCATATCTGTGCTGCATTGTTGTTAGCAGTATATATAGTAGTACAGTGCAGCATTTTGGTGACCAACAGTATATAGTTGTACAGTACAGTAGTCCATTGCTGTATCTTGCAGCTCTGTGTCACTGCAAGTATCCATCCATATCTGTGCTGCATTGTTGTGAGCAGTATATATAGTAGTATAGTGCAGCATTTTGGTGACCAACAGTATATAGTTGTACAGTACAGTTGGTCATTGCTATTGATATAATAATAATACTGGCATATAATTCCACACACTAAAAACTGGAGAACAAAATTGTGGAGGGTGAAATAGGGAAAGATCAAGATCCACTTCCACATAGTGCTGAAGCTGCTGCCACTAGTCATGGCAGAGACGATTCAATGCCATCAACGTCGTCTGCCAAGGCCGATGCCCAATGTCATAGTAGAGAGCATGTAAAATCAAAAATACTAAAGTTCAGTAAAATGACCCAAAAATCTAAATTAAAAGCGTCTGAGGAGAAGTGTAAACTTGCCAATATGCCATTTACGACACGGAGTGGCAAGGAACGGATAAGGCCCTGGCCTATGTTCATGGCTAGTGGTTCAGCTTCACATGAGGATGAAAGCACTCATCCTTCCGCTAGAAAAATAAAAGAGTTAAGATGGCAAAAGCACAGCAAAGAACTGTGCGTTCTTCTAAATCACAAATCCCCAAGGAGAGTCTAATTGTGTCGGCGATTGCGATGCCTGACCTTCCCAACACTGGACCGGAAGAGGTGGCTCCTTCCACCATTTGCACGCCCCCTGCAAGTGCTGGAAGGAGCACCCACAGTCCAGTTCCTGATAGTCAAATTGAAGATGTCACTGTTGAAGTACACCAGGATGAGGATATGGGTGTTGCTGGCGCTGAGGAGGAAATTGACAAGGAGGATTCTGATGGTGAGGTTGTTTGTTAAAGTCAGGCACCCAGGGAGACACCTGTTGTCCATGGGATGATTAAGGCCTTTGACATGCCTGGTCAAATTACAAAAAAAATCACCTCTTCGGTGTGGAATTATTTTAACAGAAATGCGGACAACAGGGGTAAGGACGTTAACCATCTAGGAACATCCTCCCTTATACATCACCTGGAGCGCATTCATCAGAAGTCATTGACAAGTTCAAAAACTTTGGGTGATAGTGGTAGCAGTCCACTGACAACTAAATCCCTTCCTCTTCTACCCAAGCTCCAGCAAACCATACCACCAACTCCCTCAGTGTCAATTTCCTCCATAGACAGTAACGCCAATAGTCCTGCAGGCCATGTCACTGGCAAGTCTGACGAGTCCTCTCCTAACTGGGATTCCTCTGATGGATCCTTGAGTGTAACGCCTACTGCTGCTGACGCTGCTGTTGTTGCTGCTGGGAGTCGATCGTCATCCCAGAGTGGAAGTCAGAAGACCACTTGTACTACTTCCAGTAAGCAATTGACTGTCCAACAATCCTTTGCAAGGAAGATGAAATATCACAGCTGTCATCCTATTGCAAAGCGGATAACTCAGGCCTTGGCAGCTGTGTTGGTGTCAGACGTGTGTCCGGTATCCACCGTTAATTCACATGGACTTAGAGAATTTCTTGAGGTAGTGTGTCCCTGGTACCAAATCCCATCTAGGTTCCACTTCTCTAGGCAGGCGATACCGAGAATGTACACAGACGTCAGAAAAAGAGTCACCAGTGTCCTAAAAAATGCAGTTGTACCCAATGTCCACTTAATAACGGACATGTGGACAAGTGGAGCAGGGCAGACTCAGGACTATATGACTGTGACAGCCCACTGGGTAGATGTATTGCGTCCCGCAGCAACAACAGCAGCAGCAGCAGCACCAGTAGCAGCATCTCGCAAACGCCAACTCGTTCCTAGGCAGGCTACGCTTTGTATCACCGCTTTCCATAAGAGGCACACAGCTGACAACCTCTTACAGAAACTGAGGAACATAATCGCAGAATGGCTTACCCTAATTGGACTCTCCAGGGGATTTGTGCCATCGGACAACAGCACCAATATTGTGCGTGCGTTACATGTGGGCAAATTCCAGCACGTCCCATGTTTTGCACATACAATTAATTTGGTAGTGCAGAATTTTTTAAAAAATGACAGGGACGTGCAAGAGATGCTGTCGGTGGCCCGAAGAATTGTGGGCCACTTTCGGCATTCAGCCACCGCGTGCCGAAGACTGGAGCACCAGCAAACACTCCTGAACCTGCCCCTCCATCAGCTGAAGCAAGAGGTGGTAACGAGGTAGAATTCAACCCTCTATATGCTTCAGAGGATGGAGGAGCAGCAAAAGGCCATTCAAGCCTATACATCTGCCTACGATATAGGCAAAGGAGTGGGAATGCACCTGACTCAAGCGCAGTGGAGAATGATTTCAATGTTGTGCAAGGTTCTGCAACCCTTTGAACTTGTCACACGTGAAGTCAGTTCAGACACTGCCAGCCTGAGTCAGGTCATCCCTCTCATCAGGCTTTTGCAGAAGCAGCTGGAGAGATTGAAGGAGGAGCTAAAACGGAGCGATTCCGCTAGGCATGTGGGACTTGTGGATGGAGCCCTTAATTCGCTTAACCAAGATTCACGGGTGGCTAATCTGTTGAAATCAGAGTACTACATTTTGGCCACCGTGCTCGATCCTAGGTTTAAAGCCTACATTGTATCTCTCTTTCCAGCAGACACAAGTCTGCAGAGGTTCAAAGACCTGCTGGTGAGAAAATTGTCAAGTCAAGCGGAACGTGACCCGTCAACAGCTCCTCCTTCACATTCTCCCACAACTGGGGCTGCGAGGAAAAGGATAAGAATTCCGAGCCCACCCTCTGGCAGTGATGCATGGCAGTCAGGAGCGAGTGCTGACATCTGGTCCAGCCTGAAGGACCTGCCAACGATTACTGACATGTCATCTACTGTCACTGCATATGATTCTGTCACCATTGAAAGAATGGTGGAGGATTATATGAGTGACCGCATCCAAGTAGGCACGTCAGACAGTCCGTACGTATACTGGCAGGAAAAAGAGGCAATTTGGAGGCCCTTGCACAAACTGGCTTTATTTTACCTAAGTTGCCCCCCCTCAAAGTGTGTACTCCGAAAGAGTGTTTAGTGCAGTCGGTGACCTTGTCAGCAATCGGCGTACAAGGTTACTTCCACAAAATGTGGAGAAGATGATGTTCATCAAAATGAATTATAGTCAATTCCTCCATGGAGACATTTACCAGCAATTGCCTCCAGAAAGTACACAGGGACCTAAGATGGTGGATTCCAGTGGGGACGAATTAATACTCTGTGAGGAGGGGGATGTACACAGTGAAAGGGGTGAGCAATCGGAGAATGATGATGAGGTCGACATCTTGCCTCTGTAGAGCCATTTTGAGCAAGGAGAGATTGATTGCTACTTTTTTTGGTGGGGGCCCAAACCAACCAGTAATTTCAGCCACAATCGTGTGGCAGACCCTGTGGCTGAAATTATGGGTTTGTTAAAGTGTGCATGTCCTGTTTATACAACATAAGGGTGGGTGGGAGGGCCCAAGGACAATTCCATCTTGCACCTCTTTTTTTTAAATCTTTGCATCATGTGATGTTTGGGGCCAATTTTTATAAGTGCCATCCTGTCTGACACTGCAGTGCCACTCCTAGATGGGCCAGGTGTTTGTGCCGCCCTCTTGGGTCGCTTAGTTAAGTCATCCAGCGAGCTCGGTGCAGATTTTAGGACTAAAAATAATATTGTGAGGTGTTCAGAATAGACTGGAAATGAGTGGAAATTATGGTTATTGAGGTTAATAATACTATAGGATCAAAATTACACCCAAATTCTATGATTTAAGCTGTTTTTGAGGGTTTTTTGAATAAAAACACCCGAATCCAAAACACACCCGAATCCGACAAAAAAAATTCAGGGAGGTTTTGCCAAAACGCGTCAGAATCCAAAACACAGCCGCGGAACCGAATCCAAAACCAAAACGCAAAACCCGAAGAATTTCCGGTGCACATCTCTAGTCTATTCCCAGTATTTAAAGAGCAATAACAATACCTACGTATTTAATCTTAATGAAAGTCCTTCAGTAGTGAAGTGTTTCATGTGCAGTAAATAAATTGCTTACAATCTGTACACATTATAAAACTGTAAGGGTTGTGGCTGTACATAGCAATTTATTTTTAGAAATATACTTCTAGGAACTGTTTATTAACTATGGAGAAAATAAAATCTGAATTGTTGTCTGTCTGTTCATTCCAGCATCATGAACTACTGTACTGCATGAATTTGGATCGCCTTTCACTGTTTATAACTTGGTGACCTACAAAGAAACTGAGGTATGTATGATCTTGATGTGGCATCAGGGAAAGGAGTAATAAAATAAAAACCAGATGCTTGACACTTGGCGTGTGCAGTGTTCAAGCTCCTCAAGTCTAAAGTTACTATATGTATATACATATTTTTATACAATATATACATATATTGCAGACCCCAAAAAATGCTCAGGACTGCAGGCATAGATCTTAGGACCAGCTGCTTCTCCCATGGGCAGCTTTACGTGGCTTGTTAGCAAGTTATTAGCCCCAAGCATCTTTTTGAGTTAATCCCTGAAGGAAAACTGCAGATCAAATATTCTTTAAAAAATGTTTTTGTGTTTAATGTATACAGTATAAAAAATACATCAGTATATTAAATGGCACTACTGTCTTTGTAAATTAGTCCTGCTGAGCAATACAAATATCCATGTGAGCTAAGCAATGAGCATACACTAGTTATGTGTTGAAATTATTGAAGTCTGCCTTCTTTATTAGTTCCAATACTTCTAGTATACTTCATAGGGATCATTAAAGAAACTAATAAACTGGTTTACTGTACATACACTTACTAGTACACAGCCTATTTATCTGTGGCATGTCTGTACTGTATATTTTAAGCAATAACACAGTATTATGTTATCCTCTTATTTTATATTCTGATAGGGAAGTCCCTACACCTGATAACATTCAAGGACCTTTTGGAAATTTTGGATGCATCTGCCCCATCTAAATAGATAAGGCTGCTTTTTATCATTTTGTTATGCAAGCATTTGTCACTTCTGTTAATGATTTATCTCACTACATTGTTAAGCTTCTGTCTCTTCATGGCATTCACATACTGCCCTACCACCAGCTGGAGTAATTGTTTGCAAATCTTGGCACTAGTGTTACACGGTGGTACTTTTAGATGTCTTGAGTGGCAAGGTCAGACCTTGTCATACTATGAACTGCTGCTTCTACCCTCCTGTTCTACCTCCTTCACTCACAAAGGAGACCTATTTGCCATTCTTTTCCACTTCCAATCAGGTGAACTCCTCCCCTTTAGACTGTAAGCTCTCACAAGCAGGGCCCTCAATCCTACTGTGCTTATCCTTCCCTTAGTTAAATCATCCTTGTCGGCACCTAATCCAGTGTTTTTTTGCCACTCTGATACTAATGTCAGTGTTATTTACCTTGTACTTGTCCTATATTGTCTTAAACTGTAAGTCACTATTGTCCCGTTTTGATTTTTCATCTATGTACTCTGTAATTGGGCACTGTGGATCCATTGTGGCACGATATAAATAAAGATAATAATAATAATAATCATGAAGTCTGAGCGTCTGTTGAGCATACCTTTCCACAGGTAGCAGTACAATATATTAAGCATGTCTCCAGACTACAAAATATTAAGTTAACCTGGGCAAACGATCTACAAATAGGGGAGGACAGGAAAGCCTTAAATATGTTTTACTCATCTACTGTATTACTTTTGTAAATGTATTTGTATACTGTGGTTGCCCTCTGGAACTTTGCTTTGTAATGTTGAGTGTCTGGCATCCAAGAGAATAATTCTATCCATGAGCTATAATAGACTAGGAGGGTGTAACTATAGTTGTAACTAGTGATGAGCGGGTTCGGATCCTCGGGATCCGAACCCGCCCGAACTTCACCTTTTTTTTCACAGGTCCGAGCAACTCGGATTCTCCCGCCATGCTCGGTTAACCCGAGCGCGCCCGAACGTCATCATCCCGCGGTCGGATTCTCGCGAAATTCGTATTCTATATAAGGAGCCGCGCGTCGCCACCATTTTTCACTCGTGCATTGGAGATGATCGTGAGAGGACGTGGCTGGTGTCCTCTCAGTTTCTATGTTCAGTGGGCTGCAAATTGTGCTGCAAATATCTGTGCTCAGTGTGCTGCAAATATCTGTGCTCAGTGTGCTGCAAGTGCAAATATCTACGTTCTCTGCTTGAAAAATGCTCCATATCTGACTGTGCTCAGTGTGCTGCAAATATCTGTGCTCAGTGTGCTAATTGTTTTATTGTGGGGACTGGGGACCAGCAGTATTATATAGTAGGAGACATATATGATGGTGAGCTCCTCAATTAGATTGTAATTTCACTCAGGTGCTAAAAGGGAGGGGTAATTCTGTGGAAGAAAACAATTTGTGTTCCCTAATGCACACTGAGTGAAAAATAATAATAATACTACATAATAATCAGATAATACGGAGATCTTAGTTGCGTATATCTGCAGATATAGGGTTAAGCCCCCAGGCCAATCGACAAGGCTTCTCCGTCACTGGGGGTCCCTAATACTAGGTATGGGTCCGGGGTGCAGGACCCCATCACGTCGGCACAGGTCGTCTACCCCAGGTCAGCACACAGGTGAAAATTAATAAGGGTCAATAAGAAGCACAAAAGTGCTATGTAAGTGGTGTGATTAAAATAATACAAAAATATATACAAAGTGATAGGGAAAATCATAAGTGTTAATAAAGTGTTAGGGTGTGCCGACCTGAAGCCGCCCAGCCATACCGACACAGGAGCCACCGCACCCCACACCCACCCCATAAATAATTACACATATGTCTGGGTCTAAATTCCCAGTGTAAGGCCACATGATAATGGCTCCTACAGTATCTGAGAGCCAGCTTACCAGGAGACACCCCTGACTTCTCCAATGGCACTCTGGAGTCAGCAATCCCTCCTAATGCTGACCCATCCATGCCTCTCTAATTACAATACACATATGATGGTGAGCTCCTCAATCAGATTGTAATTTCACTCAGGTGCTAAAAGGGAGGGGTAATTATGTGGAAGAAAACAATTTGTGTTCCCTAATGCACACTGAGTGAAGAAAAATAATAATAATACTACATAATAATCAGATAATACGGAGATCTTAGTTGCGTATATCTGCAGATATAGGGTTAAGCCCCCAGGTCAATTGACAAGGCTTCTCCGTCACTGGGGGTCCCTAATACTAGGTATGGGTCCGGGGTGCAGGACCCATCACGTCGGCACTGGTCGTCTACCCCTGGACAGCACACAGGTGAAAATTAATAAGGGTCAATAAGAAGCACAAAAGTGCTATGTAAGTGGTGTGATTAAAATAATACAAAAATATATACAAAGTGATAGGGAAAATCATAAGTGTTAATAAAGTGTTAGGGTGTGCCGACCTGAAGCCGCCCAGCCATACCGACACAGGGGCCACCGCACCCCACACCCACCCCATAAATAATTACACATATGTCTGGGTCTAAATTCCCAGTGTAAGGCCACATGATAATGGCTCCTACAGTATCTGAGAGCCAGCTTACCAGGAGACACCCCTGACTTCTCCAATGGCACTCTGGAGTCAGCAATCCCTCCTAATGCTGACCCATCCATGCCTCTCTAATTACAATACACATATGATGGTGAGCTCCTCAATCAGATTGTAATTTCACTCAGGTGCTAAAAGGGAGGGGTAATTCTGTGGAAGAAAACAATTTGTGTTCCCTAATGCACACTGAGTGAAAAATAATAATAATACTACATAAATCACCCATGACTTTATTCCGACGAACTTAACATTTATAACTAGCTAGCTTATCACTAAGAAATAAACACACGGACACCAACTGCTAGATTTAAAAGGTCAAACAGATATTTATTGTTTGGTGACCTGTCGTTTAAACTAAGAATATTGGAGGATGGCAAGAAAAAGGCGCTACCAACTCACCAGCACCAGTCAACTATAATAAACCATAAAATAGGAGGGGCCTCACAACCGCCTCCTTAACATAACCTGCACTGCGCAGGCTCACCCCCCTTACTTTAGCAGAGCCGTGGACGAACCCGCACGGGAACATCCGTAGTCCACCCGCAAGGGGAGGGCATACTCGCTGTTCATTCAAAAGGGGGTGCCCCACAGTGACCACTTATGTAACTATTTGACCGCTGGCTGGTAGCGACTTTCCGCCCATCTGGCTATCAAAGCCTGCTGAGAAATGGAATTAGAGGCCCGAAAAGCGAGCCTCAAGCAACCTTATAGGGAGGGTGGGAGGGCATCCAAGAAAAACTGGCAAGAGGAAGATGGCTGCCAAAACCCTGAACTATATACCCCTGTGCATACTCCTCCTACCTATCCCTAATAGGCACCCATCTGTCACCTGACCACCACTGTCAATCACTAAGGCTAGCCCTGCCTATCCTCAACACATGTCAGAAAAATTCAGGGAGTTTATGTGGCTTCGAGCCTATGCGGATCTCTGCCTGCCTAAATCACCCATGACTTTATTCCGACGAACTTAACATTTATAACTAGCTAGCTTATCACTAAGAAATAAACACACGGACACACACTGCTAGATTTAAAAGGTCAAACAGATATTTATTGTTGGTGACCTGTCGTTTAAACTAAGAATATTGGAGGATGGCAAGAAAAAGGCGCTACCAACTCACCAGCACCAGTCAACTATAATAAACCATAAAATAGGAGGGGCCTCACAACCGCCTCCTTAACATAACCTGCACTGCGCAGGCTCACCCCCCTTACTTTAGCAGAGCCGTGGACGAACCCGCACGGGAACATCCGTAGTCCACCCGCAAGGGGAGGACATACTCGCTGTTCATTCAAAAGGGGGTGCCCCACAGTGACCACTTATGTAACTATTTGACCGCTGGCTGGTAGCGACTTTCCGCCACAACAAGGATTTTAACAAAAAAACGCAGACCGCCATCCACCAACAACAGGAGAAGAGATTCAACCGGACAGTACTCTAAAAATACTGTCCAAGAACACACCAATACCCGCAGGGGAAAGGTGAATACCATCTTCCCTTTAAAACTGCACATTGTGCAGCACCAAAAGCGGATGCCTAACCACTAAACCTCCTATCGCCTGCACGTATACTGACACTGCGGAATTAACTTTCTTCCTAGCTTTTTCTATAGCGGAGAAACGAATGGCACCCCGCCAATGGAAACGGGGCACTATGTCGGACCACACCACTATCACCCATGGCCAAGATGCCCGTAACGCTACTAGGTCCGCTTTGATACTCAAGATGAGATCAATGCCTTTGGCCCTCCCCATATCATTCCCCCCGAGGTGAATGACAACCCAGCCGGGCCGCCCCCACCTCCGCTCATGGCGAAACAGCAAGCGAAGTAAACCCATCCAACGTAAACCTCTAACTCCTAACCATCTAACTACCTTGTCCCCAAATAATTCGCCCGTTCGTCCTGCCATTGGATGCCTCTCCGCCCAAAAAATAAAAGAATGGCCAATGAGCCAAATCTGATCCGGGATGTCCAAAGTAGCTGCAAAAAGAAAATTCCTTACCGTCTGACATTATAAAGATCAAAAACAAATTAACTTAAACATGCAAGTAAGAACCCGAGTGAAGGAGAAAACTCAAAAAACCTCCCGTGAACCGTGTGTGAATGCCAATTGTAATTCGGTCCCCTCGGAGGAAAATTTAAAAATTCACTTCACACCCTCCATTTCTGAACGCTAGCCGTTCAAAAACCGACGAGTAAAACACGTTTCCGGGTTCGCGCAACAGGCGCAATAACAACAATACTTAACAGATCCTTATACTAGGCGCAAACCTAGTCAACTGAATACCGGTTGCCCAAACCCAAACGGTATCCCGCCCACAGGGGCAAGACCCACTCACCAGGGAGGGCCTTAGTCAACGATTCTCCACAGGAAGGGCGGCACCAATAGACCCCCAACCTCCGCATCGGGTACCAGCTCCCTAAACTTGTCGAACTCAAAACGCGACAGTGCGTCAGCAATTCTGTTGTCAACCCCTGGGACATGCGCAGCCGTGAAATGAATGTTATGCCTCAAGCACTTGAGCACAAGATAACGCAACAAGCGCAGAGCCTCAGGAGAGGACGAGCGCTGGTTATTAATGGCGTGCACGACGCCCAGATTGTCGCAGCGAAATACAATACTCCGATCCGACAAGCTGGGTGCCCACAACTCAACTGCCACTATCAAGGGGAATAACTCCAGCAGGAGCAAGTTCTTTGTAAACCCTCGAGTCACCCATGCTGCGGGCCAAGGCGCGGCGCACCACTGTGTTCTGAAAAAAGCCCCAAAGCCCGAACCACCAGCGGCGTCGGTGAAAAGTTGTAACGCAGCGTTGGAACAGCGTTTCCCTGGCCACAACACCTCCCGGTTAAAAGAAACCAAGAAAGTGGACCAGGTTCTCAAGTCCTCCCTGACCTTGCGCGAAATGTAAACCGTATGATGAGGTTTCCGTACCCCCGCCATGGATCTCTCAAGTTTACGGCAGAAAACCCGGCCCATGGGTATGATCCTGCACGCAAACTTAAATGACCCGAGCAACGACTGAACCCGTTGTAGTCTGACCCTGCACGAGAGGAGGCACTGCTCTATGAGACCCAACAACTTGAGTACCTTATCGGCCGGAAGCCGGCAACAGCCGGAGCCCCTCCCTTTTAGCACCTGAGTGAAATTACAATCTGATTGAGGAGCTCACCATCATATGTGTATTATATTTAGAGAGGCATGGGTGGGTCAGCATTAGGAGGGATTGCTAACTCCAGAGTGCCATTGGAGAAGTCAGGGTGTCTCCTGGTAAGCTGGCTCTCAGATACTGTAGGAGCCATTATCATGTGGCCTTACACTGGGAATTTAGACCCAGACATATGTGTAATTATTTATGGGGTGGGTGTGGGGTGCGGTGGCCCTTGTGTCGGTATGGCCGGGCGGCTTCAGGTCGGCACACCCTAACACTGTATTAGCACTTATGATTTTCCCTATCACTTTGTATATATTTTTGTATTATTTTAACCACACCACTTACATAGCACTTTTGTGCTTCTTATTGACCCTTATTAATTTTCACCTGTGTGCTGACCTGGGGTAGCCGACCTGTGCCGACGTGATGGGGTCCTGCACCCCGGAGCCATACCTAGTATTAAGGACCCCCAGTGACGGAGAAGCCTTGTCGATTGGCCTGGGGGCTTAACCCTATATCTGCAGATATACGCAACTAAGATCTCCGTATTATCTGAATATTATGTAGTATTATTATTTTTCACTCAGTGTGCATTAGGGAACACAAATTGTTTTCTTATATAGTAGGAGGACAGTGCAGAGTTTTGCTGACCAGTGACCAGTGACCACCAGTATTATACGTTCTCTGTCTGAAAAACGATCCATATCTGTGCTGCATTGTAGTATATAGTAGGAGGACACTGCAGCATTTTGCTGACCACCAGTATAACTATATATAGTACACTGCTCTACCTACCTCTGTGTCGTCAAGTATACTATCCATCCATACCTGTGGTGCATTTCAGTTTTGCAGCGTTAGCTGACCACCAGTTTATACTATATAGCAGTACAGTACAGAAGGCCACTGCTCTACTTACCTCTGTGTCGTCAAGTATACTATTCATCCATACCTGTGGTGCATTTCAGTTTTGCACAGTTAGCTGACCACCGGTATATACTATATAGCAGTATGGTACAGAAGGCCACTGCTCTACCTACCTCTGTGTCGTCAAGTATACTATTCATCCATACCTGTGGTGCATTTCAGTTTTGCACAGTTAGCTGACCACCGGTATATACTATATAGCAGTATGGTACAGAAGGCCACTGCTCTACCTACCTCTGTGTCGTCAAGTATACTATCCATCCATACCTGTGGTGCATTTCAGTTTTGCACAGTTTGCTGACCACCAGTATATGCTATATATCAGTACGGTACAGTAGGCCACTGCTCTACCTACCTCTGTGTCGTCAAGTATACTATCCATCCATACCTGTGGTGCATTTCAGTTTTGCACAGTTTGCTGACCACCAGTATATACTATATAGCAGTACGGTACAGAAGGCCACTGCTCTACCTACCTCTGTGTCGACAAGTATACTATCCATCCATACCTGTGGTGCATTTCAGTTTTGCACAGTTTGCTGACCACCAGTATATACTATATAGCAGTACGGTACAGAAGGCCACTGCTCTACCTACCTCTGTGTCGTCAAGTATACTATCCATCCATACCTGTGGTGCATTTCAGTTTTGCACAGTTAGCTGACCACCAGTATATACTATATAGCAGTACGGTACAGAAGGCCACTGCTCTACCCACCTCTGTGTCGTCAAGTATACTATCCATCCATACCTGTGGTGCATTTCAGTTTTGCACAGTTTGCTGACCACCAGTATATACTATATAGCAATACGGTACAGTAGGCCACTGCTCTACCTACCTCTGTGTCGTCAAGTATACTATCCATCCATACCTGTGGTGCATTTCAGTTTTTCACAGTTTGCTGACCACCAGTATATACTATGATAATGTCGATTATCTATACAGGAATAAAAGCTATACCTTAAACACACCGTCAATATACTTTAAACCTTTAGCCGCTGCGGCCGCTATACTTAGTTCACACTCTATGCACCTTTTATGCTATTTACGGTCAGAGTCCCGTACAGTGTACGGACTTTGCGTACACACGTCGCGCTGACGGTACAAAGTACTCTCAGTGCGTACACATCCAGAGATGCACTTTAAACCTTCTACAGCAATGCTATGCAATAATAGTACACTTTAAACCTTAGCAGCGCAATGAGGACACAACACCAATTGTGATTAACCGCTGGGTTCCGACACCACAGTGGATTATTTCTGAAAGGGGGTTTACAATACAAATTATACACTACAATACAAACAATATATATAACAGAATAATGGCTACAGTCAATGTACATACGTGATAATATTCCTGGTCCAGTCCTCCGTAATCAAATAGATAACGTTGTGAGTCTTGTCACTGGCCGCTCTGCAGCAGGCTTTATTTATACAAGTCTTCCAAAAGCAATACAATGGATACTGTAATCCCTTTGTCCATTGGACACAGGGATGCACCTTTACAGTACAGGAGAGGTCATAGGTTGATTTGAAAAGGTAGGCGATGTCTTTCTCAACTGTTCTTGTGGGTGGTCTCCTCTGGATTCCCGCCGCATACATAATATACAGTAAATACAATTTATATCTATATTCTGCTTCTGCACATAACTATCCGCAGAAACATGCGATCTTCCGCAGACCAACACCGGAATGTTTCCCTTAAAATACTTATTCTTGGGTAGGGCTGATGTCTTTTCCAGATGGGTGTATCTGGGCAGAGGGGGAGACAAAGGAAAAACGGGTGAAAGAAACAGGCCATGGAATTCATTTGCAATCCTTATCATAACACTGTCTCTATGGATGGGTCATAAATTAAATCTGCTGCTATAACAATGCCCTCGCTCCTTAAACTCATCAAATTTGTGCCGTGCTTGCGCCGTTTCAGAATTCGAGCACACCTAAATATCAAACCAATAATTATGATGACTCCCAGGATACAAAGGAGAAACTTTCCTACACTCATAATAACATTTTGAGCCCACTCTCCTAATCCTGAGAACCAATTTCGTGGGTTCAACCATGAGACCCAGCCGGTCAGTTCATTACCCACAGCGGTCAGGGTAAGGTTGTGTCTCCTCCGGAACTCCCACTTGAACTGCAATATATCATCCATCTTTTGATCGATAATCTCTTTGGGGTCGTCTGTGCTGTTTGTAATATACGTACAGAACTTCACACCATACTGAGTTGCCAAAGTGACACAGTACCCACCCGTCACGGCTGTGATATAATTAAGGACCATCCTGTGCTGGATCAGTTCCGTCTTGTAAGCTTGTAACTCCCTTCCCGTATACCTGAAGGTGTCGTCATACATCTCAGTGATATTATCTATCAAGTTCTCTAGCGCATGGATATACCTATAATTTATAATTCCTCTGGCAGTACGGGTGATGTCTAATGCGAGAAGGAATTGAATCCCGGTGGATTTATGGATCAAATCAGAGGCTACGTGCTCTGTCCTCTCTATGAGGTGTCTCTTGACGATGTGTTCATAGTGAGTATGAGTATAAGGAGCCTGAGCACTGCGGTGAACATCTTTCATCTTATCATGGGTTATGGTCATGACCTCTGGCAACACTCTTCCAACATAACACAATCCCTCTGAGTTCGGGGCAAGCCACTTATACGCCTTCCTCCCACATATGAAATAGGCATCATCGGGGAAAACATAGGGGACAGAATATGACATTACCATATTACAAACTTTCCAAGTGAAAAACCCCATCCCTAGTTCTCCCATCTGCTCAGTACAAGTATCAGGCTGGATGATATGAGCACAGTACCCTGGTGATACTTCTGCAACCCACATGGTCTTGCTTCCTCGAGTATACCTGTACCAAAAATACCTTCCACTGTTGGCTATTTGGCGTACAAGTTCAGAGTCTATGGGTATCCTATCAGCTCTGTGCGAAAAGGCCATTGTCTGGTTATTCCATGTCACCTCCCAATTTCCCGGTTTTCGGTAATTGGAAATATTGAAACATAATAAGGATCTATCTACATGATACTGGTGGAGCTTCAAGCTAGGGGGCCTAGAAATATTGAATTTCTTGTCCACCAGTCTCCCACCCCGTAATTCGAGTACCTCATCTATTGCTAAAGGGTACGGTACTAATCCTGACTTACTCTGACCTTGAGGTACTTGTGAGCACACCCAGCATTCTGTCTGGTTTAAGACCTTACCCACTAGTGAGTGGTAATCACTCAATGGATGACAGTCCATGTTGATATTAAGGCTGGACTGACATCTCTGGATGCACCCATCCTCGACTATGTTCTCACAATTCTTACAAATGCAATTTTCCTCAGCCAATAACCCTTCACAGTGCCTCCGAGCTCCCTGACTACCAGATCGCTTTCTGATACTCGCCTTTGCTCGAGTGATGTGTTGCTCTTGAGATTCTACAAATCCATCCCCGCCATCAGAACCCATTCCAGATCCTTTCTCGACCTCTCTGGGACCCTCACCGAAACAGACTGTCCTGGTCAACATCAGGATTAACAGGAAAACCTGGAAAACAGTTGGGGTAAGTCCATCTTGTTAAGGGAAGAGAAGGGAAACAAGAAGGGGGAGAAAGAGAAGGAGAGAAGGAGGGTAGTGGGGGATGGAGAAAATAAAAAACTGGTGCGACAACCGCCTCTGGTCTTGTTGTTCTCCATGCTCAGGTGCAGTCTCAACAGTACTGCCTCTCAACCTTCCCGGAACAGACACTCCAGTGATACGATGTTCTCTACACTCTGCTCTTTGTCACGAGTTCTTTCCGGGTCAGCGACCTTTCTGTAGGGAGCATAAATCTTGCATTTCAATGTGTTTAACTGTTGTGTGAAGTGAACCATCTTTGGAAAGTGAAAAGAGAGGGGAAATAATAAAAAGAAAATTTGTCAGATTTGCGTTCACCATCAGGCTGTCACACCATCATGTATATCTGTATCTATGCACAGTCTCCCTTCACCAGTATTCCCTTTCTCCACCATTTGTGCATGGCCAGGCACACTGATACTGGTGTCCCTATGCTGGTGAGATATACTGGGTTTGGGCAGAACTCTGAAAAGACCGAGTAGGCATGTGACGTTTGAACTGTAATCCTGTCAGTGAACGTAAGAAATGAAGAGGAAACTTTGAAGACAAATCACAGGGTTTAGTAACAGGTAAGTTTGTAAAGGCAAAGAAGATTTTACAAAGTTTGACATCTGCATTGGGCACTACGGGGAATGATTCCCTAATCGGTCTGTTCCCCTTAAAAAAATTCTATGGGGTATATTTACTAAGGTCCCGATTTTGACCGAGATGCCGTTTTTTCTTCAAAGTGTCATCTCGGTAATTTACTAAGCAAAAATCTCGGCAGTGATGAGGGCATTCGTAATATTTTGGAAGTCATAGGAAAAAATCACGAATCAATACACCATCGGTCAAATACGCCTGCAATTTGGTAGAAATCGGTCATTTACTAAAAAGTGCAAAACACAAACACTGCCGACAATAGCCAAACACTGCCGTGCTAAAATACAAATCGTGAAAAAGTGCTAAAAAAAAAACAGACCTGCTTTTTTATCCCGTGTTTGTATAGGCATGCACGGATCCATGAGATCCGTGCATGTTTTTCAGTGGGAAGGGGTGGGAAATGTTATAATTTTTCATTAAAAAAATTAGGTAAGGTAATAAGGTAAGTATGTGTATATGGTGGTGTGTATGTATGCATTAAAGTTATACTTTCAAGGTGTGTGTGTAATGTCTTTATTGGGGTATTTTTTTAGTAGTAGTACTACAGGTACCAGCGGGCCCGGTTTTCCGCCGCATGCTGGTACTTGTGGTTCTCCAAGTACCAGCTTGCGGGGGAGGCTTGCTGGGAATTGTAGTACTGCTACTAAAAACAATATTCATTACTTTCAACAAAGGCTATCAGCCCCCCATCCGCAGCCCATTGGATGGGGGGGACAGCCTCAGGCTTCACCCCTGGCCCTTGGGTGGCTGGGGGGGAGGACCCCTTGATTGAAGGGGTCCCCACTCCCCCAGGGTACCCCGGCCAGGGGTGATGCTATGCAATAATAGTACACTTTAAACCTTAGCAGGGCAATGAGGACACAACACCAATTGTGATTAACCGCTGGGTTCCGACACCACAGTGGATTATTTCTGAAAGGGGGTTTACAATACAAATTATACACTACAATACAAACAATATATATAACAGAATAATGGCTACAGTCAATGTACATACGTGATAATATTCCTGGTCCAGTCCTCCGTAATCAAATAGATAACGTTGTGAGTCTTGTCACTGGCCGCTCTGCAGCAGGCTTTATTTATACAAGTCTTCCAAAAGCAATACAATGGATACTGTAATCCCTTTGTCCATTGGACACAGGGATGCACCTTTACAGTACAGGAGAGGTCATAGGTTGATTTGAAAAGGTAAGCGATGTCTTTCTCAACTGTTCTTGTGGGTGGTCTCCTCTGGATTCCCGCCGCATACATAATATACAGTAAATACAATTTATATCTATATTCTGCTTCTGCACATAACTATCCGCAGGAACATGCGATCTTCCGCAGACCAACACCGGAATGTTTCCCTTAAAATACCCTACAGCTGGATACCAAATACCACCTTATAACCTTAGTCTGTTCCCTCTTATCCTGTAACGGTGAATCCCTTTGTTCTGCAACCATTTAAACAGCTATAACTTTCTGATGTGGTGCAAGGAGACTGTGTACATTGTGCACTATTTGGATTAAATATGTAATGTGTTCTGATGGCCCTCCATGCGTACACAAACTCTGCCGTAAAAATACCCATACCACGCGCCGATGCGCAGGTCATGCGGGAGCGACCATACGCAAATTGCGGATATGTGTACTCACGGCAGAACAAGTGCACGCACAGTGGGCATGTGTGTGCAGTTTATATGTGCTGTGTGTTCTTCAATATTTTTCGACTTTGACAACTATATAGCAGTACGGTACAGTAGGCCACTGCTCTACCTACCTCTGTGTCATCAAGTATACTATCCATCCACACCTGTGGTGCATTTCAGTTTTGCACAGTTTGCTGACCACCAGTATATACTATATAGCAGTACGGTACAGAAGGCCACTGCTCTACCTACCTCTGTGTCATCAAGTATACTATCCATCCATACCTGTGGTGCATTTCAGTTTTGCAGAGTTAGCTGACCACCAGTATATACTATATAGCAGTACGGTACAGAAGGCCACTGCTCTACCTACCTCTGTGTCGTCAAGTATACTATCCATCCATACCTGTGGTGCATTTCAGTTTTGCACAGTTTGCTGACCACCAGTTTATACTATATAGCAGTACGGTACAGAAGGCCACTGCTCTACCTACCTCTGTGTCATCAAGTATACTATCCATCCATACCTGTGGTGCATTTCAGTTTTGCACAGTTAGCTGACCACCAGTATATACTATATAGCAGTACGGTACAGAAGGCCACTGCTCTACCTACCTCTGTGTCGTCAAGTATACTATCCATCCATACCTGTGGTGCATTTCAGTTTTGCACAGTATATATAGTAGTAGGCCATTGCTATTGATATATTACTGGCATATAATTCCACACATTAAAAAAAGGAGAACAAAAATGTGGAGGGTAAAAGAGGGAAAGATCAAGATCCACTTCCACCTCGTGCTGAAGCTGCTGCCACTAGTCATGGCCGAGACGATGAAATGCCATCAACGTCGTAGTAGAGAGCATGTAAAATCCAAAAAAATAAAGCTCAGTAAAATGACCCAAAAATCTTAATCAAAATCGTCTGAGGAGAAGCGTAAACTTGCCAATGTGCCATTTACGACACGGAGTTGCAAGAAACGGCTGAGGTCCTGGCCTATGTTCAAGGCTAGTGGTTCAGCTTCACCTGAGGATGGAAGCACTCATCCTCCTGCTAGAAAACTTAAAAGAGTTAAGATGGCAAAAGCACAGCAAAGAACTGTGCGTTCTTCTAAATCACAAATCCCCAAGGAGAGTCCAAGTGTGTCGGTTGCGATGCCTAACTTTCCCAACACTGGACGGGAAGAGGATGCGCCTTCCACCATTTGCACGCCCCCTGCAAGTGCTGGAAGGAGCACCCGCAGTCCAGTTCCTGATAGTCAAATTGAAGATGTCACTGTTGAAGTACACCAGGATGAGGATATGGGTGTTGCTGGCGCTGGTGAGGAAATTGACAAGGAGGATTCTGATGGTGAGGTGGTTTGTTTAAGTCAGGCACCCAGAGAGACACCTGTTGTCCGTGGGACGAATATGGCCATTGACATGCCTGGTCAAAATACAAAAAAAATCACCTCTTTGGAGTGGAATTATTTCAACAGAAATGAGGACAACTGGTGTAAAGCCGTGTGTTGCCTTTGTCAAGCTGTAATAAGTAGGGGTAAGGACGTTAACCACCTAGGAACATCCTCCCTTATACGTCACCTGGACCGCATTCATCAGAAGTCAGTGACAAGTTCAAAAACTTTGGATGACAGCGGAAGCAGTCCACTGACCACTGAATCCCTTCCTCTTGTAACCAAGCTCCTGCAAACCACTCCACCAACTCCCTCAGTGTCAATTTCCTCCTTACACAGGAAAGCCAATAGTCCTGCAGGCCATGTCACTGTCAAGTCTGACGAGTCCTCTCCTGCCTGGGATTCCTCCGATGCATCCTTGAGTGTAACGCCTACTGCTGCTGGCGCTGCTGTTGTTGCTGCTGGGAGTCGATCGTCATTCCAGAGGGGAAGTCGGAAGACCACTTGTACTACTTCCAGTAAGCAATTGACTGTCCAACAGTCCTTGGCGAGGAAGATGAAATATCACAGCAGTCATCCTGCTGCAAAGCGGATAACTCAGGCTTTGGCAGCCTGGGCGGTGAGAAACGTGTGTCCGGTATCCGCCGTTAATTCACAGGCAACTAGAGACTTGATTGAGGTACTGTGTCCCCGGTACCAAATACCATCTAGGTTCCATTTCTCTAGGCAGGCGATACCGAAAATGTACACAGACGTCAGAAAAACAGTCACCAGTGTCCTAAAAAATGCGGTTGTACCCAATGTCCACTTAACCACGGACATGTGGACAAGTGAAGCAGGGAAGACTCAGGACTATATGACTGTGACAGCCCAATGGGTAGATGTATTGCCTCCCGCAGCAAGAACAGCAGCGGCGGCACCAGTAGCAGCATCTCGCAAATGCCAACTCGTTCCTAGGCAGGCTACACTTTATATCACCGCTTTCCATAAGAGGCACACAGCTCACAACCTCTTACGGAAACTGAGGAACATCATCGCAGAATGACTTACCCCAATTGGACTCTCCTGGGGATTTGTGACATCGGACAATGCCACCAATATTGTGCGTGCATTACATCTGGGCAAATTCCAGCACGTCCCATGTTTTGCACATACATTGAATTTGATGGTGCAGAATTATTTAAAAAATTACAGGGGCATGCAAGAGATGCTGTTGTGGCCCGAAGAATTGCGGGCCACTTTTGGCATTCAGCCACCTCATGCCGAAGACTGGAGCACCAGCAAACAGTCCTGTACCTGCCCTGCCATCATCTGAAGTAAGAGGTGATAACGAGGTGGAATTCAACCCTCTATATGCTTCAGAGGATGGAGGAGCAGCAAAAGGCCATTCAAGCCTATACATCTGCCTACGATATAGGCAAAGGAGGGGGAATGCACCTGACTCAAGCGCAGTGGAGAATGATTTCAACGTTGTGCAAGGTTCTGCAACCGTTTGAACTTGCCACACGTGAAGTCAGTTCAGACACTGCCAGCCTGAGTCAGGTCATTCCCCTCATCAGGCTTTTGCAGAAGAAGCCGGAGACATTGAAGGAGGAGCAAAAATGGAGCGATTCCGCTAGGCATGTGGGACTTGTGGATGGAGCCCTTAATTCGCTTAACCAGGATTCACGGGTGGTCAATGTGTTGAAATCAGAGCACTACATTTTGGCCACCGTGCTCGATCCTAGACTTAAAACCTACGTTGTATCTCTCTTTCCGGCAGACACAAGTCTGCAGAGGTTCAAAGACCTGCTGGTGAGAAAATTGTCAAGTCAAGCGGAACGTGACCCGTCAACAGCTCCTCCTTCACATTCTCCCGCAACTGGGGGTGCGATGAAAAGGCTCAGAATTCCGAGCCCACCCGCTGGCGGTGATGCAGGGCAGTCTGAAGCGAGTGCTGACATCTGGTCCGGACTGAAGGACCTGCCAACGATTACTGACATGTCGTCTACTGTCACTGCATATGATTCTGTCACCATTGAAAGAATGGTGGAGGATTATATGAGTGACCGCATCCAAGTCAGACAGTCCGTACGTATACTGGCAGGAAAAAGATGCAATTTGGAGGCCCTTGCAGAAACTGGCTTTATTTTACCTAAGTTGCCCCCCCTCCATTGCGTACTCCGAAAGAGTGTTTAGTGCAGCTGCTCACCTTGTCAGCAATCGGCGTACAAGGTTACTTCCAGAAAATGTGGAGAAGATGATGTTCATCAAAATTAATTATAATCAATTCCTCCGTGGAGACACTCACCAGCAATTGCCTCCAGAAAGTACACAGGGACCTGAGATGGTGGATTCCAGTAGGGACGAATTAATAATCTGTGAGGAGGGGGATGTACACAGTGAAAGGGGAGAGGAATCGGACGATGAGGAGGAGGTGGACATCTTGTCTCTGTAGAGCCAGTTTGTGCAAGGAGAGATTGATTGCTTCTTTTTTGGTGGGGGCCCAAACCAACCAGTCATTTCAGTAACAGTCGTGTGGCAAACCCTGTCGCTGAAATGATGGGTTTGTTAAAGTGTGCATGTCCTGTTTATACAACATAAGGGTGGGTGGGAGGGCCCAAGGACGATTCCATCTTGCACCTCTTTTTTCTTTCATTTTTCTTTGCATCATGTGCTGTTTTGGACAATTTTTTTGAAGTGCCATCCTGCCTGACACTGTAGTGCCACTCCTAGATGCGCCAGGTGTTTGTGTCGGCCACTTGTGTCGCTTAGCTTAGCCATCCAGCGACCTTGGTGCACCTCTTTTTTTCTTTGCATCATGTGCTGTTTGGGGACTATTTTTTAAATCTGCCATCCTGTCTGACACTGCAGTGCCACTCCTAGATGGGCCAGGTGTTTGTGTCGGCCACTTGGGTCGCTTAGCTTAGCCATCCAGCGACCTTGGTGCACCTCTTTTTTTTCTTTGCATCATGTGCTGTTTGGGGTCAATTTTTTAAATCTGCCATCCTGTCTGACACTGCAGTGCCACTCCTATATGGGCCAGGTGTTTGTGTTGGCCACTTGGGTCGCCTTGATTAGTCACACAGCGACCTCATTGCGCCTCTTTTTTTCTTTGCATCATGTGCTGTTTGGGGACTATTTTTTAAATCTGCCATCCTGTCTGACACTGCAGTGCCACTCCTAGATGGGCCAGGTGTTTGTGTCGGCCACTTGGGTCGCTTAGCTTAGTCACACAGCTACCTCATTGCACCTCTTTTTTTCTTTGCATCATGTGCTGTTTGGGGACTATTTTTTGAAGTGCCATCCTGTCTGACACTGCAGTGCCACTCCTAGATGGGCCAGGTGTTTGTGTCGGCCACTTGGGTCGCTTAGCTTAGTCATCCAGCGATCTTGGTGCAAATTTTAGGACTAAAAATAATATTGTGAGGTGTTCAGAATAGACTGAAAATGAGTAGAAATTATGGTTATTGAGGTTAATAATACTATGGGATCAAAATGACCCCCAAATTCTATGATTTAAGCTGTTTTTGAGGGATTTTTGTAAAAAAACACCCGAATCCAAAACACACCCGAATCCGACAAAAAAATTTCAGGGAGGTTTTGCCAAAACGCGTCCAAATCCAAAACACGGCCTCGGAACCGAATCCAAAACCAAAACACAAAACCCGAAAAATCACTAGTTGTAACATGTATAATACAGCTGATGTGATTACTGCAGTCTTTCATTGAAAGATTTTTTTTCTTTATACTCCTTATACATGTTTTTGCACTTTATTTGATTGTATCTCGTTTGACAAAGCTAAACATCTGAATTTGTTTTCTTCTTTTTGTTTTAAATTGACCAAATAAAAAATTCTGCTGCCGCATTATTTAAGAGGCTTTATTGCCTTTGGCTAGCACTGATTAGTGTAATCTACATAAGAAGTTATGTGATGTTTATAACTACTCTAGATATTAATAATATTTCAGTTGTGTCTGATTATGAAAGCAGTCCTCAAGTTGGTGGTTTCAGATTGAAAAGCCAGATAGGATTCTGCTTAGTACAGTATGTGACTGCACAAATGATACAGTGCCTAATTTATTCTGTGCATCATGACATACAGTATGCCGTGAGGTCTACAATATATTCTTTTGATGGATTTCTCTCTAGGCTGTATATTAGCATTTGCATGTTTTATTGAACAGAACATTGCTGGGACTCTGAAATACATATCTAGCTTGCATATAAAAAGTATATGCTTTAATTTCCTGCTTTATACCAATTAGCTTTTGGCTACAGGATCAGCAATATGGCGAAATACAAATAAATATTTTCTCAAATGCTAACATATATAGTATACGTCCTAATAATAATAGTTAATATTTTTTAGATATTTATTTTCAAATAAAAGCAATATGTACAGTATATGTATCCTGTAAATATACTGTTATTCTGACAGTGGTGATGTATTTTTGGTGTGCCACTTGTGTCATATGATTCATTATAAAACATTAAATGCATCAGCAAAATAAAACATACCTGTTGAAGTAAGTTGCTTTGTTGAAAGTTGTGTACTATGAAATGAAATAATGTACTACTGTATAAAAGATAATGAATCCACCCCAGCACAATAAAAACATCACAATATTATGCCAGTCATCAAAATGTAAACTACCTTTATTTACACTAACTTTAACTTTGGTGGCTGTGCCTTGACATTCAAAACTGACAAGGTCTTTTCGTAGTTGTGTGGAGTTTACATGTGCACCCTATGCATGCATACTGTAAATATAAAACATACTAAATAAATTACGTCCTCATGTTTCCGATAGAGTAACAAAGATAACAACATTTATTGGTTAATTTTGCTGTCTTTCTCTATCAGATTTATCTCAGACATTAGACTAGTCAGAAATACAGCCACAGCTCAATTGGATTCAGGTCTGGGGAACGGGTGGGCCAGTCCATAGCATCAATGCCTTCATTTTGCAGGAACTGCTGACACACTACAGTTACATGAGATCTAGCATTGTCTTGCATTAGGAGAAACCCAGGGCCAACCGCACCAGCATATGGTCTCACAAGGGGTCTGAGGATCTCATCTCGGTACCTAATGGCAGTCAGGCTACCTCTGGCGAGCACATGGAGGGCTGTGCGGCCCCCCAAATAAATGCCACCCCACACCATTACTGACCCACTGCCAAACCGGTCATGCTGGAGGATGTTGCAGGCAGCAGAACGTTCTCCTTGGCGTCTCCACACTCTGTCACATCTGTCACATGTTCTCAGTGAAAACCTGCTTTCATCTGTGAAGAGCTCAGGGTGCCAGTGGCGAATTTGCCAATCTTGGTGTTCTCTGGCAAATGCCAAACGTCCTGCACGGTGTTGGGCTGTAAGCACAATCCCCACCTGTGAACGTCGGGCCCTCATACCACCCTCATGGAGTCTGTTTCTGATCATTTGAGTAGACACATGCACATTTGTGGCTTACTGGAGGTCATTTTGCAGGGCTCTGGCAGTGCTCCTCCTGTTCCTCCTTGCACAAAGGCGGAGGTAGCAGTCCTGCTGCTGGGTTGTTGCCCTCCTATGGCCTCCTCCATGTCTCCTGATGTACTGGCCTGTCTCCTGGTAGCGCCTCCATGCTCTGGACACTACGCTGACAGACACAGCAAACCTTCTTGCCACAGCTCGCATTGATATGCCATCCTGGATGAGCTGCACTACCTGAGCCACTTGTGTGGGTTGTAGACTCCGTCTCATGCTACCACTAGAGTGAAAGCACCGCCAGCTTTCAAAAGTGACCAAAACATCAGCCAGAAAGCATAGGTGCTGAGAAGTGGTCTGTGGTCACCACCTGCAGAACAACTCCTTTATTGGGGGTGTCTTGCTAATTGCCTATAATTTCCACCTGCTGTCTATTCCAGTTGCACAACAGCATGTGAAATTGATTGTCAATCAGTGTTGCTTTCTAAGTGGACAGTTTGATATCACAGAAGTGTGATTGACTTGGAGTTACATTGTGTTGTTAAAGTGTTCCCTTTATTTTTTTGAGCAGTTTATATATATATATATATATATATATATACATATATCCAAGGGAGTCCTGCACTCACATCCGTGTGTGGTCAACTGCGGGGTGCACCCAGTAGAATCCACACAGTCACGGTGGATCCACACATATAGTCGTAGTTCCAGTTTCCTGGGGGGCACTCTCCTTCACAAATCAAATCCAGTCGTATTTTCTTAGATCATAATCGGCTTTATTAGGTCGACGTTTCGGCTCAACAAGCAGAGCCTTTATCAAGACAAGCCATACATATTTTCATATTGCAAAAAAATCATAACCTGTCCAAATAACAGATACATGAAATAAATAAATGCAATCAGTCTCACGGGCCCAATCAGAAATTCACCACTAAAGTGCAATGTGCAAAATGAATAAAGTGCCAGGAATAATACTACCAAGCATATATATCTCTTGGATACCAGGTAGGGTGAAGAAAAGTAACTCAACAGAGACCAATCACCAAAAGGGTACTGGTAACATACTTACTAGGATGAAATAACTCAACAGTACAACACTGTGTAAAGACAGGACGCTCAAACGCTTCCCGGCTTCCTGTTTCCGGGACCCTGCACAGCGTGAGAGGTCATGCTGTGCTGGTAGCTGCTGCTGGGAGACGCCAGCAGCGTTCACGTGGTGTTCCACTCCCGCCTGCCCCTGGTATATGGTGAGTTATATGTGCGGGGTGAGTGGGGCGGGGTGGGGCGAGGGGGCGGCCACCTATGTAAAAGCCAATCCCGGGTATCCTGGGAATCCCGGGATTGGCCATTTTTCAATCCCGATACCCGGGATTGAAAAAATGGCCCGGGATTGGCTTCCCTAGCTACTACTTACTTCACACATAACTCCTGGGCAATTATCCAAACAGTGGCACATCAGTCAATAAGCCCTCTGTAATATGAGTAATGCATCATGAAATATCTCAAAAATAAACCTAACCTGATATCAAGCCAAACAATCAAAACTATATTCATCAGAAGAGGGCAAAAGTGACCCTTACCACTGGAGGCAAAGGATGGACGTCCATTCAGTGTGACTGTGTGTTTCCTAAAGGGAACTGCATGCCTTATATGAGTACAAAACTTGAAGTGCAATCAACCCAGATACACTGGTAAATTACCCTATTCCCATGTTAAAGAGAAGAATATGCTCAATCCCCAATAGATATTCATATTCGCAGAGCCCACAGCAATACTGACAGATCAAATAAAATAGAACCTGTGAAGGGGAGCTTAATGCCGCCGCTCGTCCGAGTGGCGTGCGTTCCATTACCCGGAAGTCGTGCGCCGGGTGCGTTCCAATACCCGGAAGTCATGCGCCGGGTGCGTTCCACCAGCCGGAAGGACCCAACAGTCATTGCGGTCGTTGCTTTGCAACGTCGTACCGCGGATCACGATACAGGGAAAATAACCAGCAAAATGCATGCCACAGCAACATATAGTCCCTGTGGTGTGGGCTAAAACAGGACTCACCATAAACAAACTGTACTGGGGGCACCCCCAGACCCTACACCAGAAATGGGTATAGATCCACGGGGCGGGAATAAGGGATAACTCACATAACCAGTCCACAGAATCCTATACATATTTTCAATCATAGTATGCATCAGAAGCTGATATGTCAAGGTCTCATACCCATAGGCTAAAGATTCATATAGGTATACAAACATATATAGGTGTATCTAATCAGGCCCGTGAGTGTAGACTTACTATAAACATAAACAAATTACAACACAATACATAAATACATTAAACACACAGTTAAGACAATAATATAATCTGTATCAGAAAACACCCATGAACAATAATACCATGTGTCCATGCCTGAAAAGAAAAAAATATATCATGGACAGATCACAGGAAAATGTTCATGGTGTTGTATTCATTAATGCCCATCGGGGCACCAGTATCAAGCATACTGATCCAAAAGCTTTCTTTCTTTTTTAAAGCCAATATCCTATCTCCCCCATTAGGTAGAGGGGGAATCCAATCAATAAGCATACATTTAAGGTTCGCTACCTGGTGCCTATTTTTCAAATAATGTCTTGCTACAGGTTTGTCAGAAGATCCAGTTTGAATAACAGCTCGTATAGTGGTCCTGTGATTTGCCATCCGGTCTCTAAAACACCTAGATGTAAGTCCCACATAATACATGCCGCAAGGACAGATTAAACAATAAATCACATGGTCTAATTTGCAATGTAGATGGTATTTAATTTTTATATTTTTTCCGGTATGTGGGTGGGTAAAGCTATTCCCAATTCTCATAGCCCTACACGTGGTACAATTCCCACATGAGAAGCAGCCAGGTTTCAGACTCATCATTCGGGAGGTACTCATTCGCTCATCAGGAGTGAGAGTAGGGCGCATGAGTATCTGTCTCAAATTGGCCCCACGTCCATAGGCCATCATAGGTGGCCCAGTGTGGGTAAAGGGCAAAGTAGGGTCTGTCGCTAGAATGGGCCAATGTTTGCATATAATCTTGTTAGTTTCTAGTGCATGACTATCATATTTGGTAGTATAAATCATTCTGTTGGTATTCTTACGGGTTTTAGAAACCTTGCGCAAATATATGTTACGTGCTTTACGCAAACATTTTCCCAAAATGCGTGGAGTATAGCCACGCTGCCTAAATCTGTGCATCATGTCATTCAGTTGGACTTCTCTGACAGTGTCATCGGTATTGTTTCTCATAACTCGAAGTAGTTGTGAGACCGGCAGATTATCCTTTAAGGCAGGAGGATGGAAACTACTAGTTAACAATGTAGTGTTCCTATCTGTGGGTTTCCTAAAGAGAGTGGTAGTAAAAGCCCCCCCAGTGTGTCCAATGGTAATATCCAAAAAGTTGACATACTCAGCTGAAATCTCAAATGTAAATTTAATCGGGCTGTCTAAATTGTTTAACTGATCAATCATAGCGATGAAGGACTCACGTGTGCCAAGCCAAACCACAAGTATATCATCTATAAACCTTTTGTAAATCTTAATATTCTGTCCAAACTCTGCCAATATTTGTCTTTGTTCAAATACCGTCATATACATATTAACATAAGAAGGTGCGAGGTTAGAACCCATTGCGGTCCTCCGAAACCTGGTAGTAATACTAGTTTTTATACAGGAAATGATTGAGTCCTAACACAAGATTAGTCAACTCAAGTATATATTCAGTTGGTATTCCCTTAGTGGGTTCAAGAGAAATCAATTCTCTTAATGCCCCCAGGCCTTCGGAATGAGGTATCACGGTGTACAAAGATTGTACATCCATTGTGGCAAGCAATATATTTTCAGGGAGATCCTGATAAGATTTCAGGTGTTCCAATAGGTCACTAGTGTCACGAATGTAACTCGGACTTTTAATGACATATGGTTGTAATAGAGAATCAATAAACTGTGCTATTGGTTGCAGCAGTGATCCTTCAACCGCTATAATCGGCCGTCCTGGCGGACTATGTAAGGTTTTATGTATTTTGGGTAATGTGTAAATTATTGGGCAACTAGGTTTTTCAACTGTCATATATTCAAATAAATCTACATCAATCCATTGATTGTCTAGACCCCTTTTGAGGCAAGCGTCAATTTGACTTTTAACTTGTGTCAAAGGGTTGTTCCTAACTCTCCTGTAGGTTAATTCATCTGTAAGTTGATGATTGATCTCTGTATCATAATTCACCCAGTCCTGTACGACAACTGCTCCACCCTTATCCGCTGGGCGAATCACTAGATTCGGATTGGAGCGCAATTTTTTAAGTGCTTTTCGCTCATCAGCAGGTAGGTTGTCTTACAGTCTGGGTGGTTTAATGGAACGGGTGTCCTTAGTAACCATTCTGAGAAAGGTTTTTAAACTTGAATTAGTCGAAGGGGGATCAAACCGAGAGTTTCTTAAACTGCGTCTTAGGTTTGGTACTATCTTTACCCGCAAAGTACTCTCTGAGGCGTAAATTTCTACCAAATCTATACTGGTCAACAGTTGTCTCAAATGGTTTGTGTGGAAAGAATGGTACAAAGGACAAACCCCGTGCTAATAGACATATTTCAGCGTGATCTAATTAGAGATGTGCACTTGAAATTTTTCGGGTTTTGTGTTTTGGTTTTGGGTTCGGTTCCGCGGCCGTGTTTTGGGTTCGACCGCGTTTTGGCAAAACCTCACCGAATTTTTTTTGTCGGATTCGGGTGTGTTTTGGATTCGGGTGTTTTTTTTTAAAAACACGAAAAAACAGCTTAAATCATAGAATTTGGGGGTCATTTTGATCCCAAAGTATTATTAACCTCAAAAACCATAATTTCCACTCATTTTCAGTCTATTCTGAATACCTCACACCTCACAATATTATTTTTAGTCCTAAAATTTGCACCTAGGTCGCTGGATGACTAAGCTAAGCGACCCTAGTGGCCGACACAAACACCGTGCCCATCTAGGAGTGGCACTGCAGTGTCACGCAGGATGGCCCTTCCAAAAAACACTCCCCAAACAGCACATGACGCAAAGAAAAAAAGAGGCGCAATGAGGTAGCTGTGTGAGTAAGATAAGCGACCCTAGTGGCCGACACAAACACCGGGCCCATCTAGGAGTGGCACTGCAGTGTCACGCAGGATGGCCCTTCCAAAAAACACTCCCCAAACAGCACATGACGCAAAGAAAAAAAGAGGCGCAATGAGGTAGCTGTGTGAGTAAGATAAGCGACCCTAGTGGCCGACACAAACACCGTGCCCATCTAGGAGTGGCACTACAGTGTCACGCAGGATGGCCCTTCCAAAAAACCCTCCCCAAACAGCACATGACGCAAAGAAAAAAAGAGGCGCAATGAGGTAGCTGTGTGAGTAAGATAAGCGACCCTAGTGGCTGACACAAACACCGGGCCCATCTAGGAGTGGCACTGCAGTGTCACGCAGGATGGCCCTTCCAAAAAACCCTCCCCAAACAGCACATGACGCAAAGAAAAAAAGAGGCGCAATGAGGTAGCTGTGTGAGTAAGATAAGCGACCCTAGTGGCCGACACAAACACCGTGCCCATCTAGGAGTGGCACTGCAGTGTCACGCAGGATGGCCCTTCCAAAAAACCCTCCCCAAACAGCACATGACGCAAAGAAAAAAAGAGGCGCAATGAGGTAGCTGTGTGAGTAAGATAAGCGACCCTAGTGGCCGACACAAACACCGTGCCCATCTAGGAGTGGCACTGCAGTGTAACGCAGGATGGCCCTTCCAAAAAACCCTCCCCAAACAGCACATGACGCAAAGAAAGAAAGAGGCGCAATGAGGTAGCTGTGTGAGTAAGATAAGCGACCCTAGTGGCCGACACAAACACCGGGCCCATCTAGGAGTGGCACTGCAGTGTCACGCAGGATGGCCCTTCCAAAAAACCCTCCCCAAACAGCACATGACGCAAAGAAAAAAAGAGGCGCAATGAGGTAGCTGTGTGAGTAAGATAAGCGACCCTAGTGGCCGACACAAACACCGTGCCCATCTAGGAGTGGCACTGCAGTGTCACGCAGGATGGCCCTTCCAAAAAACACTCCCCAAACAGCACATGACGCAAAGAAAAAAAGAGGCGCAATGAGGTAGCTGTGTGAGTAAGATAAGCGACCCTAGTGGCCGACACAAACACCGGGCCCATCTAGGAGTGGCACTGCAGTGTCACGCAGGATGGCCCTTCCAAAAAACCCTCCCCAAACAGCACATGACGCAAAGAAAAAAAGAGGCGCAATGAGGTAGCTGTGTGAGTAAGATAAGCGACCCTAGTGGCCGACACAAACACCGGGCCCATCTAGGAGTGGCACTGCAGTGTCACGCAGGATGGCCCTTCCAAAAAACACTCCCCAAACAGCACATGACGCAAAGAAAAAAAGAGGCGCAATGAGGTAGCTGTGTGAGTAAGATAAGCGACCCTAGTGGCCGACACAAACACCGTGCCCATCTAGGAGTGGCACTGCAGTGTCACGCAGGATGGCCCTTCCAAAAAACCCTCCCCAAACAGCACATGACGCAAAGAAAAAAAGAGGCGCAATGAGGTAGCTGTGTGAGTAAGATAAGCGACCCTAGTGGCCGACACAAACACCGGGTCCATCTAGGAGTGGCACTGCAGTGTCACGCAGGATGGCCCTTCCAAAAAACCCTCCCCAAACAGCACATGACGCAAAGAAAAAAAGAGGCGCAATGAGGTAGCTGTGTGAGTAAGATAAGCGACCCTAGTGGCCGACACAAACACCGTGCCCATCTAGGAGTGGCACTGCAGTGTCACGCAGGATTGCCCTTCCAAAAAACCCTCCCCAAACAGCACATGACGCAAAGAAAAAAAGAGGCGCAATGAGGTAGCTGTGTGAGTAAGATAAGCGACCCTAGTGGCCGACACAAACACCGGGCCCATCTAGGAGTGGCACTGCAGTGTCACGCAGGATGGCCCTTCCAAAAAACATTCCACAAACAGCACATGACGCAAAGAAAAATTAAAGAAAAAAGAGGTGCAAGATGGAATTGTCCTTGGGCCCTCCCACCCACCCTAATGTTGTATAAACAGGACATGCACACTTTAACCAACCCATCATTTCAGTGACAGGGTCTGCCACACGACTGTGACTGAAATGACGGGTTGGTTTGGACCCCCACCAAAAAAGAAGCAATTAATCTCTCCTTGCACAAACTGGCTCTACAGAGGCAAGATGTCCACCTCATCATCATCCTCCGATATATCACCGTGTACATCCCCCTCCTCACAGATTATCAATTCGTCCCCACTGGAATCCACCATCTCAGCTCCCTGTGTACTTTGTGGAGGCAATTGCTGCTGGTCAATGTCTCCACGGAGGAATTGATTATAATTCATTTTAATGAACATCATCTTCTCCACATTTTCTGGATGTAACCTCGTACGCCGATTGCTGACAAGGTGAGCGGCGGCACTAAACACTCTTTCGGAGTACACACTTGTGGGAGGGCAACTTAGGTAGAATAAAGCCAGTTTGTGCAAGGGCCTCCAAATTGCCTCTTTTTCCTGCCAGTATAAGTACGGACTGTGTGACGTGCCTACTTGGATGCGGTCACTCATATAATCCTCCACCATTCTTTCAATGGTGAGAGAATCATATGCAGTGACAGTAGACGACATGTCCGTAATCGTTGTCAGGTCCTTCAGTCCGGACCAGATGTCAGCATCAGCAGTCGCTCCAGACTGCCCTGCATCACCGCCAGCGGGTGGGCTCGGAATTCTGAGCCTTTTTCTCGCACCCCCAGTTGCGGGAGAATGTGAAGGAGGAGATGTTGACAGGTCGCGTTCCGCTTGACTTGACAATTTTGTCACCAGCAGGTCTTTGAACCCCAGCAGACTTGTGTCTGCCGGAAAGAGAGATCCAAGGTAGGCTTTTAATCTAGGATCGAGCACGGTGGCCAAAATGTAGTGCTCTGATTTCAACAGATTGACCACCCGTGAATCCTTGTTAAGCGAATTAAGGGCTCCATCCACAAGTCCCACATGCCTAGCGGAATCGCTCCGTGTTAGCTCCTCCTTCAATGTCACCAGCTTCTTCTGCAAAAGCCTGATGAGGGGAATGACCTGACTCAGGCTGGCAGTGTCTGAACTGACTTCACGTGTGGCAAGTTCAAAGGGCATCAGAACCTTGCACAACATTGAAATCATTCTCCACTGCGCTTGAGACAGGTGCATTCCACCTCCTATATCGTGCTCAATTGTATAGGCTTGAATGGCCTTTTGCTGCTCCTCCAACCTCTGAAGCATATAGAGGGTTGAATTCCACCTCGTTACCACTTCTTGCTTCAGATGATGGCAGGGCAGGTTCAGTAGTTTTTGGTGGTGCTCCAGTCTTCTGTACGTGGTGCCTGTACGCCGAAAGTGTCCCGCAATTCTTCTGGCCACCGACAGCATCTCTTGCACGCCCCTGTCGTTTTTTAAAAAATTCTGCACCACCAAATTCAAGGTATGTGCAAAACAAGGGACGTGCTGGAATTTGCCCATATTTAATGCACACACAATATTGCTGGCGTTGTCCGATGCCACAAATCCACAGGAGAGTCCAATTGGGGTAAGCCATTCCGCAATGATCTTCCTCAGTTGCCGTAAGAGGTTTTCAGCTGTGTGCGTATTCTGGAAAGCGGTGATACAAAGCGTAGCCTGCCTAGGAAAGAGTTGGCGTTTGCGAGATGCTGCTACTGGTGCCGCCGCTGCTGTTCTTGCGGCGGGAGTCCATACATCTACCCAGTGGGCTGTCACAGTCATATAGTCCTGACCCTGCCCTGCTCCACTTGTCCACATGTCCGTGGTTAAGTGGACATTGGGTACAACTGCATTTTTTAGGACACTGGTGAGTCTTTTTCTGATGTCCGTGTACATTCTCGGTATCGCCTGCCTAGAGAAGTGGAACCTAGATGGTATTTGGTAACGGGGGCACACTGCCTCAATAAATTGTCTAGTTCCCTGTGAACTAACGGCGGATACCGGACGCACGTCTAACACCAACATAGTTGTCAAGGCCTCAGTTATCCGCTTTGCAGCAGGATGACTGCTGTGATATTTCATCTTCCTCGCAAAGGACTGTTGGACAGTCAATTGCTTACTGGAAGTAGTGCAAGTGGGCTTACGACTTCCCCTCTGGGATGACGATCGACTCCCAGCAGCAACAACAGCAGCGCCAGCAGCAGTAGGCATTACACTCAAGGATGCATCAGAGGAATCCCAGGCAGGAGAGGACTCGTCAGAATTGCCAGTGACATGGCCTGCAGGACTATTGGCATTCCTGGGTAAGGAGGAAATTGACACTGAGGGAGTTGGTGGGGTGGTTTGCGTGAGCTTGGTTACAAGAGGAAGGGATTTACTGGTCAGTGGACTGCTTCCGCTGTCACCCAAAGTTTTTGAACTTGTCACTGACTTATTATGAATGCGCTGCAGGTGACGTATAAGGGAGGATGTTCCGAGGTGGTTAACGTCCTTACCCCTACTTATTACAGCTTGACAAGGCAACACACGGCTTGACAAATGTTGTCCGCATTTCTGGTGAAATACTTCCACACCGAAGAGCTGATTTTTTTTGTATTTTGACAAGGCATGTCAATGGCCCTATTCCTCCCACGGACAACAGGTGTCTCCCCGGGTGCCTGACTTAAACAAACCACCTCACCATCAGAATCCTCCTGGTCAATTTCCTCCCCAGCGCCAGCAACACCCATATCCTCCTCATCCTGGTGTACTTCAACACTGACATCTTCAATCTGACTATCAGGAACTGGACTGCAGGTGCTCCTTCCAGCACTTGCAGGGGGCGTGCAAATGGTGGAAGGCGCATGCTCTTCACGTCCAGTGTTGGGAAGGTCAGGCATCGCAACCGACACAATTGGACTCTCCTTGTGGATTTGGGATTTCGAAGAACGCACAGTTCTTTGCGGTGCTTTTGCCAGCTTGAGTCTTTTCAGTTTTCTAGCGAGAGGCTGAGTGCTTCCATCCTCATGTGAAGCTGAACCACTAGCCATGAACATAGGCCAGGGCCTCAGCCGTTCCTTGCCACTCCGTGTGGTAAATGGCATATTGGCAAGTTTACGCTTCTCCTCCGACAATTTTATTTTAGGTTTTGGAGTCCTTTTTTTACTGATATTTGGTGTTTTGGATTTGACATGCTCTGTACTATGACATTGGGCATCGGCCTTGGCAGACGACGTTGCTGGCATTTCATCGTCTCGGCCATGACTAGTGGCAGCAGCTTCAGCACGAGGTGGAAGTGGATCTTGATCTTTCCCTAATTTTGGAACCTCAACATTTTTGTTCTCCATATTTTAATAGGCACAACTAAAAGGCACCTCAGGTAAACAATGGAGATGGATGGATACTAGTATACTTATGGATGGACTGCCGAGTGCCGACACAGAGGTAGCTACAGCCGTGGACTACCGTACTGTGTCTGCTGCTAATATAGACTGGATGATAATGAGATGAAATCAATATATATATATGTATGTATATATAATATCACTAGTACTGCAGCCGGACAGGTAGATAATATATTTATTAGGTAATGATGACTGATGACGGACCTGCTGGACACTGTGAGCTCAGCAGCACCGCAGACTGCTACAGTAAGCTACTATACTATAGCAGTATGTACAAAGAAGAAAGAAAAAAAAAAACCACGGGTAGGTGGTATACAATTATGGATGGACTGCCGAGTGCCGACACAGAGGTATCTACAGCCGTGGACTACCGTACTGTGTCTGCTGCTAATATAGACTGGATGATAATGAGATGAAATCAATATATATATATGTATGTATATATAATATCACTAGTACTGCAGCCGGACAGGTAGATAATATATTTATTAGGTAATGATGACTGATGACGGACCTGCTGGACACTGTCAGCTCAGCAGCACCGCAGACTGCTACAGTAAGCTACTATACTATAGTAGTATGTACAAAGAAGAAAGAAAAGAAAAAACCACGGGTAGGTGGTATACAATTATGGATGGACTGCCGAGTGCCGACACAGAGGTAGCTACAGCCGTGGACTAACGTACTGTGTCTGCTGCTAATATAGACTGGATGATAATGAGATGAAATCAATATATATATATGTATGTATATATAATATCACTAGTACTGCAGCCGGACAGGTAGATAATATATTTATTAGGTAATGATGACTGATGACGGACCTGCTGGACACTGTCAGCTCAGCAGCACCGCAGACTGCTACAGTAAGCTACTATACTCTATAGTAGTATGTACAAAGAAGAAAGAAAAAAAAACCACGGGTAGGTGGTATACAATTATGGATGGACTGCCGAGTGCCGACACAGAGGTAGCTACAGCCGTGGACTAACGTACTGTGTCTGCTGCTAATATAGACTGGATGATAATGAGATAAAATCAATATATATATATATGTATGTATATATAATATCACTAGTACTGCAGCCGGACAGGTAGATAATATATTTATTAGGTAATGATGACTGATGACGGACCTGCTGGACACTGTCAGCACAGCAGCACCGCAGACTGCTACAGTAAGCTACTATACTATAGTAGTATGTACAAAGAAGAAAGAAAAAAAAAAAAACACGGGTAGGTGGTATACAATTATGGATGGACTGCCGAGTGCCGACACAGAGGTAGCTACAGCCGTGGACTACCGTACTGTGTCTGCTGCTAATATAGACTGGATGATAATGAGATGAAATCAATATATATATATATATGTATGTATATATAATATCACTAGTACTGCAGCCGGACAGGTAGATAATATATTTATTAGGTAATGATGACTGATGACGGACCTGCTGGACACTGTCAGCTCAGCAGCACCGCAGACTGCTACAGTAAGCTACTATACTATAGTAGTATGTACAAAGAAGAAAGAAAAAAAAAAAACACGGGTAGGTGGTATACAATTATGGATGGACTGCCGAGTGCCGACACAGAGGTAGCTACAGCCGTGGACTACCGTACTGTGTCTGCTGCTAATATAGACTGGATGATAATGAGATGAAATCAATATATATATATGTATGTATATATAATATCACTAGTACTGCAGCCGGACAGGTAGATAATATATTTATTAGGTAATGATGACTGATGACGGACCTGCTGGACACTGTCAGCTCAGCAGCACCGCAGACTGCTACAGTAAGCTACTATACTATAGTAGTATGTACAAAGAAGAAAGAAAAAAAAAAACCACGGGTAGGTGGTATACAATTATGGATGGACTGCCGAGTGCCGACACAGAGGTAGCTACAGCCGTGGACTACCGTACTGTGTCTGCTGCTAATATAGACTGGATGATAATGAGATGAAATCAATATATATATATGTATGTATATATAATATCACTAATACTGCAGCCGGACAGGTAGATAATATATTTATTAGGTAATGATGACTGATGACGGACCTGCTGGACACTGTCAGCTCAGCAGCACCGCAGACTGCTACAGTAAGCTACTATACTATAGTAGTATGTACAAAGAAGAAAGAAAAAAAAAACCACGGGTAGGTGGTATACAATTATGGATGGACTGCCGAGTGCCGACACAGAGGTAGCTACAGCTGTGGACTAACGTACTGTGTCTGCTGCTAATATAGACTGGATGATTGATAATGAGATGAAATCAATATATATATATGTATGTATATATATAATATCATTAGTACTGCAGCCGGACAGGTAGATAATATATTTATTAGGTAATGATGACTGATGACGGACCTGCTGGACACTGTCAGCTCAGCAGCACCGCAGACTGCTACAGTAAGCTACTATACTATAGTAGTATGTACAAAGAAGAAAGAAAAAAAAACCACGGGTAGGTGGTATACAATTATGGATGGACTGCCGAGTGCCGACACAGAGGTAGCTACAGCCGTGGACTACCGTACTGTGTCTGCTGCTAATATAGACTGGATGATAATGAGATGAAATCAATATATATATATGTATGTATATATAATATCACTAGTACTGCAGCCGGACAGGTAGATAATATATTTATTAGGTAATGATGACTGATGACGGACCTGCTGGACACTGTGAGCTCAGCAGCACCGCAGACTGCTACAGTAAGCTACTATACTATAGCAGTATGTACAAAGAAGAAAGAAAAAAAAAAACCACGGGTAGGTGGTATACAATTATGGATGGACTGCCGAGTGCCGACACAGAGGTATCTACAGCCGTGGACTACCGTACTGTGTCTGCTGCTAATATAGACTGGATGATAATGAGATGAAATCAATATATATATATATGTATGTATATATAATATCACTAGTACTGCAGCCGGACAGGTAGATAATATATTTATTAGGTAATGATGACTGATGACGGACCTGCTGGACACTGTCAGCTCAGCAGCACCGCAGACTGCTACAGTAAGCTACTATACTATAGTAGTATGTACAAAGAAGAAAGAAAAAAAAAACCACGGGTAGGTGGTATACAATTATGGATGGACTGCCGAGTGCCGACACAGAGGTAGCTACAGCCGTGGACTACCGTACTGTGTCTGCTGCTAATATAGACTGGATGATAATGAGATGAAATCAATATATATATATATGTATGTATATATAATATCACTAGTACTGCAGCCGGACAGGTAGATAATATATTTATTAGGTAATGATGACTGATGACGGACCTGCTGGACACTGTCAGCTCAGCAGCACCGCAGACTGCTACAGTAAGCTACTATACTATAGTAGTATGTACAAAGAAGAAAGAAAAAAAAAACCACGGGTAGGTGGTATACAATTATGGATGGACTGCCGAGTGCCGACACAGAGGTAGCTACAGCCGTGGACTAACGTACTGTGTCTGCTGCTAATATAGACTGGATGATAATGAGATGAAATCAATATATATATATGTATGTATATATAATATCACTAGTACTGCAGCCGGACAGGTAGATAATATATTTATTAGGTAATGATGACTGATGACGGACCTGCTGGACACTGTCAGCTCAGCAGCACCGCAGACTGCTACAGTAAGCTACTATACTCTATAGTAGTATGTACAAAGAAGAAAGAAAAAAAAAACCACGGGTAGGTGGTATACAATTAAGGATGGACTGCCGAGTGCCGACACAGAGGTAGCTACAGCCGTGGACTAACGTACTGTGTCTGCTGCTAATATAGACTGGATGATAATGAGATAAAATCAATATATATATATGTATGTATATATAATATCACTAGTACTGCAGCCGGACAGGTAGATAATATATTTATTAGGTAATGATGACTGATGACGGACCTGCTGGACACTGTCAGCTCAGCAGCACCGCAGACTGCTACAGTAAGCTACTATACTATAGTAGTATGTACAAAGAAGAAAGAAAAAAAAAAAACACGGGTAGGTGGTATACAATTATGGATGGACTGCCGAGTGCCGACACAGAGGTAGCTACAGCCGTGGACTACCGTACTGTGTCTGCTGCTAATATAGACTGGATGATAATGAGATGAAATCAATATATATATATATGTATGTATATATAATATCACTAGTACTGCAGCCGGACAGGTAGATAATATATTTATTAGGTAATGATGACTGATGACGGACCTGCTGGACACTGTCAGCTCAGCAGCACCGCAGACTGCTACAGTAAGCTACTATACTATAGTAGTATGTACAAAGAAGAAAGAAAAAAAAAACCACGGGTAGGTGGTATACAATTATGGATGGACTGCCGAGTGCCGACACAGAGGTAGCTACAGCCGTGGACTAACGTACTGTGTCTGCTGCTAATATAGACTGGATGATAATGAGATGAAATCAATATATATATATGTATGTATATATAATATCACTAGTACTGCAGCCGGACAGGTAGATAATATATTTATTAGGTAATGATGACTGATGACGGACCTGCTGGACACTGTCAGCTCAGCAGCACCGCAGACTGCTACAGTAAGCTACTATACTCTATAGTAGTATGTACAAAGAAGAAAGAAAAAAAAAAACCACGGGTAGGTGGTATACAATTATGGATGGACTGCCGAGTGCCGACACAGAGGTAGCTACAGCCGTGGACTAACGTACTGTGTCTGCTGCTAATATAGACTGGATGATAATGAGATAAAATCAATATATATATATGTATGTATATATAATATCACTAGTACTGCAGCCGGACAGGTAGATAATATATTTATTAGGTAATGATGACTGATGACGGACCTGCTGGACACTGTCAGCTCAGCAGCACCGCAGACTGCTACAGTAAGCTACTATACTATAGTAGTATGTACAAAGAAGAAAGAAAAAAAAAACCACGGGTAGGTGGTATACAATTATGGATGGACTGCCGAGTGCCGACACAGAGGTAGCTACAGCCGTGGACTACCGTACTGTGTCTGCTGCTAATATAGACTGGATGATAATGAGATGAAATCAATATATATATATATGTATGTATATATAATATCACTAGTACTGCAGCCGGACAGGTAGATAATATATTTATTAGGTAATGATGACTGATGACGGACCTGCTGGACACTGTCAGCTCAGCAGCACCGCAGACTGCTACAGTAAGCTACTATACTATAGTAGTATGTACAAAGAAGAAAGAAAAAAAAAACCACGGGTAGGTGGTATACAATTATGGATGGACTGCCGAGTGCCGACACAGAGGTAGCTACAGCCGTGGACTAACGTACTGTGTCTGCTGCTAATATAGACTGGATGATAATGAGATGAAATCAATATATATATATGTATGTATATATAATATCACTAGTACTGCAGCCGGACAGGTAGATAATATATTTATTAGGTAATGATGACTGATGACGGACCTGCTGGACACTGTCAGCTCAGCAGCACCGCAGACTGCTACAGTAAGCTACTATACTCTATAGTAGTATGTACAAAGAAGAAAGAAAAAAAAAACCACGGGTAGGTGGTATACAATTAAGGATGGACTGCCGAGTGCCGACACAGAGGTAGCTACAGCCGTGGACTAACGTACTGTGTCTGCTGCTAATATAGACTGGATGATAATGAGATAAAATCAATATATATATATGTATGTATATATAATATCACTAGTACTGCAGCCGGACAGGTAGATAATATATTTATTAGGTAATGATGACTGATGACGGACCTGCTGGACACTGTCAGCTCAGCAGCACCGCAGACTGCTACAGTAAGCTACTATACTATAGTAGTATGTACAAAGAAGAAAGAAAAAAAAAAAACACGGGTAGGTGGTATACAATTATGGATGGACTGCCGAGTGCCGACACAGAGGTAGCTACAGCCGTGGACTACCGTACTGTGTCTGCTGCTAATATAGACTGGATGATAATGAGATGAAATCAATATATATATATATGTATGTATATATAATATCACTAGTACTGCAGCCGGACAGGTAGATAATATATTTATTAGGTAATGATGACTGATGACGGACCTGCTGGACACTGTCAGCTCAGCAGCACCGCAGACTGCTACAGTAAGCTACTATACTATAGTAGTATGTACAAAGAAGAAAGAAAAAAAAAACCACGGGTAGGTGGTATACAATTATGGATGGACTGCCGAGTGCCGACACAGAGGTAGCTACAGCCGTGGACTAACGTACTGTGTCTGCTGCTAATATAGACTGGATGATAATGAGATGAAATCAATATATATATATGTATGTATATATAATATCACTAGTACTGCAGCCGGACAGGTAGATAATATATTTATTAGGTAATGATGACTGATGACGGACCTGCTGGACACTGTCAGCTCAGCAGCACCGCAGACTGCTACAGTAAGCTACTATACTCTATAGTAGTATGTACAAAGAAGAAAGAAAAAAAAAAACCACGGGTAGGTGGTATACAATTATGGATGGACTGCCGAGTGCCGACACAGAGGTAGCTACAGCCGTGGACTAACGTACTGTGTCTGCTGCTAATATAGACTGGATGATAATGAGATAAAATCAATATATATATATGTATGTATATATAATATCACTAGTACTGCAGCCGGACAGGTAGATAATATATTTATTAGGTAATGATGACTGATGACGGACCTGCTGGACACTGTCAGCTCAGCAGCACCGCAGACTGCTACAGTAAGCTACTATACTATAGTAGTATGTACAAAGAAGAAAGAAAAAAAAAAAAACACGGGTAGGTGGTATACAATTATGGATGGACTGCCGAGTGCCGACACAGAGGTAGCTACAGCCGTGGACTACCGTACTGTGTCTGCTGCTAATATAGACTGGATGATAATGAGATGAAATCAATATATATATATATGTATGTATATATAATATCACTAGTACTGCAGCCGGACAGGTAGATAATATATTTATTAGGTAATGATGACTGATGACGGACCTGCTGGACACTGTCAGCTCAGCAGCACCGCAGACTGCTACAGTAAGCTACTATACTATAGTAGTATGTACAAAGAAGAAAGAAAAAAAAAAAACACGGGTAGGTGGTATACAATTATGGATGGACTGCCGAGTGCCGACACAGAGGTAGCTACAGCCGTGGACTACCGTACTGTGTCTGCTGCTAATATAGACTGGATGATAATGAGATGAAATCAATATATATATATGTATGTATATATAATATCACTAGTACTGCAGCCGGACAGGTAGATAATATATTTATTAGGTAATGATGACTGATGACGGACCTGCTGGACACTGTCAGCTCAGCAGCACCGCAGACTGCTACAGTAAGCTACTATACTATAGTAGTATGTACAAAGAAGAAAGAAAAAAAAAAACCACGGGTAGGTGGTATACAATTATGGATGGACTGCCGAGTGCCGACACAGAGGTAGCTACAGCCGTGGACTACCGTACTGTGTCTGCTGCTAATATAGACTGGATGATAATGAGATGAAATCAATATATATATATGTATGTATATATAATATCACTAATACTGCAGCCGGACAGGTAGATAATATATTTATTAGGTAATGATGACTGATGACGGACCTGCTGGACACTGTCAGCTCAGCAGCACCGCAGACTGCTACAGTAAGCTACTATACTATAGTAGTATGTACAAAGAAGAAAGAAAAAAAAAACCACGGGTAGGTGGTATACAATTATGGATGGACTGCCGAGTGCCGACACAGAGGTAGCTACAGCTGTGGACTAACGTACTGTGTCTGCTGCTAATATAGACTGGATGATTGATAATGAGATGAAATCAATATATATATATGTATGTATATATATAATATCATTAGTACTGCAGCCGGACAGGTAGATAATATATTTATTAGGTAATGATGACTGATGACGGACCTGCTGGACACTGTCAGCTCAGCAGCACCGCAGACTGCTACAGTAAGCTACTATACTATAGTAGTATGTACAAAGAAGAAAGAAAAAAAAACCACGGGTAGGTGGTATACAATTATGGATGGACTGCCGAGTGCCGACACAGAGGTAGCTACAGCCGTGGACTAACGTACTGTGTCTGCTGCTAATATAGACTGGATGATTGATAATGAGATGAAATCAATATATATATGTATGTATATATAATATCACTAGTACTGCAGCCGGACAGGTAGATAATATATTTATTAGGTAATGATGACTGATGACGGACCTGCTGGACACTGTCAGCTCAGCAGCACCGCAGACTGCTACAGTAAGCTACTATACTATAGTAGTATGTACAAAGAAGAAAGAAAAAAAAAACCACGGGTAGGTGGTATACAATTATGGATGGACTGCCGAGTGCCGACACAGAGGTAGCTACAGCCGTGGACTAACGTACTGTGTCTGCTGCTAATATAGACTGGATGATTGATAATGAGATGAAATCAATATATATATGTATGTATATATAATATCACTAGTACTGCAGCCGGACAGGTAGATAATATATTTATTAGGTAATGATGACTGATGACGGACCTGCTGGACACTGTCAGCTCAGCAGCACCGCAGACTGCTACAGTAAGCTACTATACTCTATAGTAGTATGTACAAAGAAGAAAGAAAAAAAAAAACCACGGGTAGGTGGTATACAATTATGGATGGACTGCCGAGTGCCGACACAGAGGTAGCTACAGCCGTGGACTAACGTACTGTGTCTGCTGCTAATATAGAGTCTAGACTGGATGATAAATTATTGATAATGAGATGAAATCAATATAATATCACTAGTACTGCAGCCGGACAGGTACTATATATATTTATTATGTAATGACTGATGACGGACCTGCTGGACACTGTCAGGTCAGCACAGCACCGAAGACTGCTACAGTAAGCTACTATAGTAGTATGTATAAAGCAGAATGAAAAAAAAAAAAACCACGGGTAGGTGGTATACAATATTATATATATATATATTATATACAATTATATATATATATATATATAGTTCCAATATGTCCGGCACTCACGGTTTCAATGTAGACAGCTTGTTCCGGTGCACAACCTCATGCAGAGCATACAGATAACAAAACCAAATGGAGGCACTCAGAAAGAAAGGAGACGACACACCGCTGGATAGGTCGACGTTTCAGGGACGGATCCCTTTTATCAAGACACGACCAGCATATACAAAAAGACACATATTTATACATAAGAGAAACTTACCAAACACCTGTTGTGGATCTGAGGCCGCCGCGTCCAGCCGCAGCGTCTAGCGATGACGTCACCTATGCGCCCTGCACAGGGAATCATCGTCAGTCGGGTAGGCGGTGCGGCCAGCCCGGGTCAGTGAATGGTTGCCTAGCAACCACACTAAACATGTGCACCAGATACAAAATATAGGATCCAGTATAAACAATACAAAACAGTGAAAAGAGACAAAGAAACAAACATAAAAAATGAATGAAGGACATAGCCACTACTGCCACGCCACTATAGTGGATTACATGCGTGTTGTTACTCCCTAAGGCGCTGCGTCCTTAATCTAGGATATAAATAAAGCTATAGCCATATAATCGACAGCGAATCTAATTAGAAATAACTCTCTAGCGCAACATAACTCATAAGAAACAATTGAAGCTTAAAGATTCATTGAGGCCCCGGGGATGCACAGTTTGTAACTTATGTATCCACCAGGCCTCTTTTTGTAGCAGAATTTTGCCACGATCTCCGCCCCTTCTGTTGGCGGGGACGTGGTCGATCATTTTGTATCTGATGGTAGCAAGACTATGATTGTGATTTTTAAAATGCCTGGCTACCGGTAAATCACTACCCCTATCTTCCAACGCAGCGCGAATGCTCGATCTGTGTAAGGCAATACGTTCTTTAAACTGCCTAATACTTTTTCCAACATACAGCAATCCGCATGGGCACTTAATATAGTAAACTATAAATTTGCTGGTGCAAGTCAAGGCATATTTGATCGAAAAGGATTTGCCTGACCTGGGATGAGAGAAAGTGTCTCCCACCTCCAAGCAACTACAGGTGGTACACCCTGTGCACCTGTAGTTTCCTGGTTTACGGGTCAAAAAATGTGAGGGTCGGGATGGACCAAAGTCGGAAATGTCATTATGGACAACAATGTCCTTAATGTTACGTCCACGTTTGTAGGCAGTCCTGAGAGATGTATTCTGGAAACAACTTAGCTCCTTGTCTCGTGAGACTACTGGCCAGATGTACTTGGCTTGTTGGGATAAAGCTGGACTTGCTGTGGTAAATTCTTGTGTCCAAATCATCCAGTCTTGTTGTTGCTTGATGATTTTTGGAGCCAAAGCCACTTCTCTAGGGGTGGCTATGGCTTTTTGTTTAGCTTTTTCCAGAATTTCTGGAGAGTAACCCCTAGACAAAAACTTCTGAGCCATATCTTGAATCTGTTGTATAGCATCATCCTTGTTGTTACAGATGCGAATAATTCTCAAGAATTGAGAATATGGCAAACTCCATTTGGAAGGTGCCGGGTGATGGCTTCTTGCACTTAAATACGTGTTTCTGTCGGTGGGTTTAAAATAAATGCTTGTATTAATTGAACCATCCACCCCTTGGGAGATGGCGACATCTAAGTAGTGGACAAATTCCTTACTGCATTCAAAGGTGAATTTAATCGCGGGATCCTTTAAATTAATCTTCTGCATCATCTCTCTGAACTCCACCTCAGTACCCGACCAGACCACAAGGATGTCGTCTATGTACCTGCGGAACAATTTAATCTTACAAGCAAATTCTTCTTCATCAAAAAACAGCAGTTTTTCCACATCGCTCATAAACACATTAGCGAAACTGGGTGCTACACATGATCCCATGGCGCACCCAGTTCGCTGTCGAAATATCTGCTTGTCGAACAGGAAGTAATTTCTTCCCAAGGTCAATTCCAATAACCTTACAAAAAATTTGATGTCCGGGCCTGTGTAGTCTGGACTACTGCTCAAGAATCTATCAATGGCTTGTAGTCCTCTATCGTGAGGGATACTGGTGTATAGATTCACGACATCTATTGTACATAGCAAATGGTCTGTCGGTAGTGGAGAAATTGCCTGTAGAGTATGAATGAGAGAAGTGGTATCTTTAAGACACAAAGGAAGTCCTTGAATTAATGGCTGCAAATAAAAATCCAAATATCTGGACAGATTATAATATAAGGAATCTTTAGCAGCAATAATCGGGCGTCCTGGCGGATCAACCGGGTTTTTATGTAGTTTTGGAATTGTGTAAAAGACTGGAATGATTGGAAACGATACACTCAATGCATCTTTCACTTGAGTGGTGATGATGTTATCTTGTACTGCTTGACTTAGAATATTATCCAACTCCAACTTGTATTGTAGTGTGGGATCATCTGGTAATGTTTCATATACACTTTGGTCATTCAACTGACGATATATTTCCTCTTTATATTTTGACAAGTCCTGGATAACAATTCCACCCCCCTTATCGGCGGGGCGAATAGTAATGTCCTTGTAGCCACCAAGGTTCTTGAGTGCCGTATGCTCCTGCATGGTGAGGTTGCGTGGACCTTTATAGGAGTTGAAGGATTTGTCTTCTATAAAACTCTCTAGGCAGTTGGTAAACGTTTTAATGCTTTTATTGTAAGACAATGGATTAAAGGTAGATTTTTTGTAGATTGGAGTCGGGTCAACTGTAGTAGTTTTATCGGCAAAGTGTTCTTTCAATTTCATGCGTCTGTTTAGTTTAAACAAATCCACTTTATTTGTAAAAACATCCGGTGTATGTGTCGGGACAAACGACAAGCCTTTATTTAGAACTCGTATTTCATCTTCCGTAAATTGCCTTGATGATAAGTTGAAGACTATGTTTTCTTTGGAGCCTTTTTTGCTTGCTTCCCTGCGGTTTTGGCCCCCCCGTCGCGTGCGGGCTCTTTTGATCGCTCGTTTTTTGAGCGGGTGTTGACTCCTGCAGCTGTTTGTTTTGTCCCAGATGTGGAAGCTCTTTCAGTCTCACTGGATGACGCTCCGGTACTGGATTGTTCAGTTTCCAGGGGGAATTTCTTTGGTTTACGGCGGAATCTTTGATTCCTAAATATCCCCGTATCTTTCTGGAACACCCAATTATATACCTGATTTGAAGCGTAATCCCTATCCACCGTAACCCTTTTGGACTTTTTGAACGTAATCAGGTCTGCTTGATATTTGTCAACCTGTGCTGTCAACTGTTCAAGCCAATCCGGTGGTGCAGTAGAATGTATTTTAGGTAAATTGATTGTTTCAAACGCATCAATTTTCTCTTTAGTAATGGTCAATTCTCTTCTTGATTCAGCTATAACTAATAGCATTAAATCAAAAGAGCAATGATTCAGGACAGCCGCCCATTTTCTACAAAAATCAGGATTATGCCGACCTATCGTCGGGATGTTTCTAATCCTGAACCCTCTGGGAATACGTTTGTCTCTAAAATAATCAGACAGGGTCACCCCATGTAATAAAAAATCAACTGCTCTTTTTTTGAGTTTACAGAGCTGAGCTATCAATTGCTCAAATGATTCGTCACCTGCTATAGTGATAAGATCTTTCTCAAACAAAATTGATTCAATTTCTGTATCTGTATGTGTGAGAGTTTCACCTTCTGGGAGCACTGTAATATTAAACCCCGGCAGTTCTTCATGTGTAGACATCACCACTCGTGAAAAACTATTATATACAAAGTGCACACTAAACTTCCACTGTGTCTGTAAAGTCAGAAAAAATAAACGTAATTTTGAGGTGCCTTGGCTAGCAATCACGAATGTGAAAACTTCAATATAGTTCCAATATGTCCGGCACTCACGGTTTCAATGTAGACAGCTTGTTCCGGTGCACAACCTCATGCAGAGCATACAGATAACAAAACCAAATGGAGGCACTCAGAAAGAAAGGAGACGACACACCGCTGGATAGGTCGACGTTTCAGGGACGGATCCCTTTTATCAAGACACGACCAGCATATACAAAAAGACACATATTTATACATAAGAGAAACTTACCAAACACCTGTTGTGGATCTGAGGCCGCCGCGTCCAGCCGCAGCGTCTAGCGATGACGTCACCTATGCGCCCTGCACAGGGAATCATCGTCAGTCGGGTAGGCGGTGCGGCCAGCCCGGGTCAGTGAATGGTTGCCTAGCAACCACACTAAACATGTGCACCAGATACAAAATATAGGATCCAGTATAAACTGAGTACTGAGGTGGAGTTCAGAGAGATGATGCAGAAGATTAATTTAAAGGATCCCGCGATTAAATTCACCTTTGAATGCAGTAAGGAATTTGTCCACTACTTAGATGTCGCCATCTCCCAAGGGGTGGATGGTTCAATTAATACAAGCATTTATTTTAAACCCACCGACAGAAACACGTATTTAAGTGCAAGAAGCCATCACCCGGCACCTTCCAAATGGAGTTTGCCATATTCTCAATTCTTGAGAATTATTCGCATCTGTAACAACAAGGATGATGCTATACAACAGATTCAAGATATGGCTCAGAAGTTTTTGTCTAGGGGTTACTCTCCAGAAATTCTGGAAAAAGCTAAACAAAAAGCCATAGCCACCCCTAGAGAAGTGGCTTTGGCTCCAAAAATCATCAAGCAACAACAAGACTGGATGATTTGGACACAAGAATTTACCACAGCAAGTCCAGCTTTATCCCAACAAGCCAAGTACATCTGGCCAGTAGTCTCACGAGACAAGGAGCTAAGTTGTTTCCAGAATACATCTCTCAGGACTGCCTACAAACGTGGACGTAACATTAAGGACATTGTTGTCCATAATGACATTTCCGACTTTGGTCCATCCCGACCCTCACATTTTTTGACCCGTAAACCAGGAAACTACAGGTGCACAGGGTGTACCACCTGTAGTTGCTTGGAGGTGGGAGACACTTTCTCTCATCCCAGGTCAGGCAAATCCTTTTCGATCAAATATGCCTTGACTTGCACCAGCAAATTTATAGTTTACTATATTAAGTGCCCATGCGGATTGCTGTATGTTGGAAAAAGTATTAGGCAGTTTAAAGAACGTATTGCCTTACACAGATCGAGCATTCGCGCTGCGTTGGAAGATAGGGGTAGTGATTTACCGGTAGCCAGGCATTTTAAAAATCACAATCATAGTCTTGCTACCATCAGATACAAAATGATCGACCACGTCCCCGCCAACAGAAGGGGCGGAGATCGTGGCAAAATTCTGCTACAAAAAGAGGCCTGGTGGATACATAAGTTACAAACTGTGCATCCCCGGGGCCTCAATGAATCTTTAAGCTTCAATTGTTTCTTATGAGTTATGTTGCGCTAGAGAGTTATTTCTAATTAGATTCGCTGTCGATTATATGGCTATAGCTTTATTTATATCCTAGATTAAGGACGCAGCGCCTTAGGGAGTAACAACACGCATGTAATCCACTATAGTGGCGTGGCAGTAGTGGCTATGTCCTTCATTCATTTTTTATGTTTGTTTCTTTGTCTCTTTTCACTGTTTTGTATTGTTTATACTGGATCCTATATTTTGTATCTGGTGCACATGTTTAGTGTGGTTGCTAGGCAACCATTCACTGACCCGGGCTGGCCGCACCGCCTACCCGACTGACGATGATTCCCTGTGCAGGGCGCATAGGTGACGTCATCGCTAGACGCTGCGGCTGGACGCGGCGGCCTCAGATCCACAACAGGTGTTTGGTAAGTTTCTCTTATGTATAAATATGTGTCTTTTTGTATATGCTGGTCGTGTCTTGATAAAAGGGATCCGTCCCTGAAACGTCGACCTATCCAGCGGTGTGTCGTCTCCTTTCTTTCTGAGTGCCTCCATTTGGTTTTGTTATATATATATATATATATATATATTAAACTGGTGGTGATTGATTATTAAACTGGTGGTCACTTCAGGTCACGTTGCAACTTGCAACTAGTACTCCGAGGCCTAAGCAGACAATCACAAAATATATTATTATACTGGTGGTCAGTGTGGTCACAACAATGGCAGTGTGGCACTGACTCTGGCAGCAAAAGTGTGCACTGTACGTTATATGTACTCCTGAGTCCTGCTCTCAGACTCTAACTGCTCCCCACTGTCAGTGTCTCCCCCACAAGTCAGATAATACACTTACAGTCACACTATCTATTATCTAATCTAGTATAAATATCACTTCAGCAAGTAGTATAGTAGTATACAGTATAGTAGTACTCCTCCTAATAATGCTCCCCAAAATACTGTGTCTCTCTCTTCTCTAAACGGAGAGGACGCCAGCCACGTCCTCTCCCTATGACTCTCAATGCACGTGTGAAAATGGCGGCGACGCGCGGCTCCTTATATAGAATCCGAGTCTCGCGATAGAATCCGAGCCTCGCGAGAATCCGACAGCGTGATGATGACGTTCGGGCGCGCTCGGGTTAGCCGAGCAAGGCGGGAAGATCCGAGCCTGCTCGGACCCGTGTAAAAAACCTGAAGTTCGGGCGGGTTCGGATTCAAAGGAACCGAACCCGCTCATCTCTAGATCTAATACCGTAGAGGAAAGGTTAAATACAGAACTCAAGTCCGATTCCTGCGGCCCTATCTTTTTATAACCGCCCCTCCTCGTGTGTGGGCGGTGCCTCTTGCGGTGCCCACTGGGGGTGTGGTCCTGGAATCGGCCCCTGAATCTAAAAAATGTTGATTTATGTATTGTGTTGTAATTTGTTATGTTTATAGTAAGTCTACACTCACGGGCATGATTAGATACACCTATATATGTTTGTATACCTATATGAATCTTTAGCCTATGGGTATGAGACCTTGACATATCAGCTTCTGATGCATGCTATGATTGAAAATATGTATAGAATTCTGTGGACTGGTTATGTGAGTTATCCCTTATTCCCGCCCCGTGGATCTATACCCGTTTCTGGTGTAGGGTCTGGGGGTGCCCCCAGTACAGTTTGTTTATGGTGAGTCCTGTTTTAGCCCACACCGCGGGGACTATATGTTGCTGTGGCATGCATTTTGCTGGTTATTTTCCCTGTATCGTGATCCGCGGTACAACGTTGCTAAGCAACGATCGCAATGACTGTTGGGTCCTTCCGGCTGGTGGAACGCACCCGGCGCACGACTTCCGGGTATTGGAATGCACCCGGCGCCTGACTTCCGGGTAATGGAACGCACGCCGCTCGGTCGAGCGGCGACATTAAGCTCCCCTTCACAGGTTCTATTTTATTTGATCTGTCAGTATTGCTGTGGGCTCTGCGAATATGAATATCTATTGGGGATTGAGCATATTCTTCTCTTTAACATGGGAATAGGGTAATTTACCAGTGTATCTGGGTTGATTGCACTTCCGGTTTTGTACTCATATAAGGCATGCAGTGCCCTTTAGGAAACACACAGTCACACTGAATGGACGTCCATCCTTTGCCTCCAGTGGTAAGAGTCACTTTTGCCCTCTTCTGATGAATATAGTTTTGATTGTTTGGCTTGGGTTAGGTTTATTTTTTAGATTTTTCATGATGCATTACTCATATTACAGAGGGCTTATTGACTGATGTGCCACTGTATGGATAATTGCCCAGGAGTTATGTGTGAAGTAAGTAGTAGCCTTTATTAAACTTGAACTCGATGAACTCAGGTGTTACCTAGTACTACACCTGACTTTCATTACATTGGGAACTTGTAATATATATTTGTTGTCCCTCCAATAGGGCTCATATGCCGATTTGGCCGTCTCTCTTTACGCAATGTTGTACTGTTGAGTTATTTCATCCTAGTAAGTATGTTACCAGTACCCTTTTGGTGATTGGTCTCTGTTGGGTTACTTTTTTTCACCCTACCTGGTATCCAAGAGATATATATGCTTGGTAGTATTATTCCTGGCACTTTCTTCATTTTGCACATTGCACTTTAGTGGTGAATTTCTGATTGGGCCCGTGAGACTGATTGCATTTATTTATTTCATGTATCTGTTATTTGGACAGGTTATGACTTTTTGCAATATGAAAATATGTATGGCTTGTCTTGATAAAGGCTCTGCTTGTTGAGCCGAAACGTCGACCTAATAAAGCCGATTATGATCTAAGAAAATACGACTGGATTTGATTTGTGAAGGAGAGTGCCCCCCAGGAAACTGGAACTACGACTATATATATATAAACATATATATATATATATATATATCTGCATATCACAGAGCTCTCTCGAACCGACAGCCATCAGGAGCAGACGCTCATGATTGGTTGCTGGTCTGCGGCAGATTTGAAATAGTAGTGGCGATCATAGGAACCGCACCAGAGGCCACCAATTACAGCCGCCTCCTCTGTTGCACCGCTGTCGTCTGCCTCCTCCTCTACAGCATCACAGCCGCCCCCAGTCTCCACTGCACCTCAGCCAACTCCAACAGCCTCCTCCTCCGCATCATCACCAATGCCCACAGCCTTCTTTACCCCGCGCTGACCATAGCCTCCTTATCCACCGCAGAACACAGCCTCCTCCACACCGTTGCTGCTCAATAGGTAATTTTACTCTGCTGGCTTTCTCTCTCCCTATGTCCCTGCTGTCACTCTCCCTTTCCCTCTCTCCCTGACCCTCTGTCACTCTCCCTGAATTTCGGCTCATACTGTCTGGTATAATGTGAATTTTGGCTCATACTGTGCGGTATAATGTGAATTTCGGCCTCATACCGTGTGGTATAATGTGCATTTCGGCTCATACCGTGTGGTGTAATGTGAATTTCGGCTCATACTGTGTGCTGTAATGTGAATTTCTGCTCATACCGTGTGCTGTAATGTGAATTTCAGCTCATACCATGTGCTGTAATGTGAATTTTGGCTCATACCGTGTGCTATAATGTGAATTTCGGCTTATACCATGTGCTATAATGTGATTTTCGGCTCATACCATGTGCTATAATGTGAATTTCGGCTCACACCGTGTGCTATAATGTGAATTTCTGTTATGCACACCAGTGCTAACAGGAGTATACCGGTATATGAACAGAGAGGGAAGCGAAGCAAACGAACTCACAGACAGTATAACATAACATACACAGGAGGTGATGGAATAACTAATAAACACAAAGTGAACGGAGAAGCCCAAAGGCTCAGGAATTGGGTGTCTCCCTAGTGTCAGGAATGCTCAGATGGAATAGAGCGGACAATGAAGCGATGTGTAGTGATTTAACATGTGGAGCACCTGAAATGATGTTGCTAAGAGCAACAGAAAAAACCCCAAAGGGTTACCAACGGGTGTGGGAATAAACTCCTTGGTCAGAGATAGAAATATAGACACAAGGAGAGTATCCACAATCCTAACCCCCACTTGCAAGGCACAGGTTCAGCTTACTGCCACTAAACTGACACCTGGACGCCCTGCACAGTGAGGGAGGATTAAGCAAGCAGGTCTGAGAGTACAGCCGCAAACCTGCTGGGTTCACAGAATAGCAAAAGAACCCCAGCAGGTCAAACAACTGACTCCAGTCTTACTGCTAGGTCCGGATTGGCAGAATGAAGTACCGAATCCCAAGGCCTATTCGCAGTAAGCAACAAGTAAATACAAAGTCACACAGTACTAGCTAACTCTCTGTAACTGACTAACAAACAAAGATTCAGCAGCATTTGCCTAGCCTGAGGGGATGGTTTATATAGCAGGTGCTGTCCACGCCCCACTCAGACCTCACAGACTGTGAGCACAAAACCAGCGCCGGATTCCCTGCCGTGCACAGAGCCTGTAACCACTACACAGTAAAAACCCGGACCGGAGTATCAGCTGCGCTCAGGTTACTTTGCTAACACTTGCCTCACGGTTGCCATGGCGATGTGGCAGCACAGAGCAGGAGATCCTAACAGTACCCCCCCTCTGACGAGGGGTCAAAGAACCCCTACCACCGGGTTTATCGGGGAACTGCGAGAATAAAGAGCGTATCAGTCTGGGGGCATGAAGATCACAACTGCGCACCCACGACCGCTCCTCCGGGCCATACCCCTTCCAGTGCACCAAAAATGACAGCCGACTCCGAACCATCTTGGAGTCAAGAACCCTTTCAACCACAAACTCCCTCTGACCCCGTATCAGAAGAGGAGAGGTCTTCCACTGGAAGAAGGATTACTAACCGCCAGTTTTAAAAGGGAACAATGAAATGTTTTATTGATACCCAATGAACGGGGCAGATCTAACTGAAATGCCACCGGATTGATAACCCTGGTGATCTTATAAGGGCCGATGAACCGGGGACCAAACTTATGAGATGGCTGTCTCAACTTCAAATTCTTGGTGGACAACCAGACGAAGTCTCCTAATTTGAAGCTGCAGGGTCTTCTCCGCTTATCAAAAACCCTTTTGGTCACTAATGACACAGACACAAGGGCTTTCTTCACTTTCCTCCAAATACCCCTAAGGACCGAAACAACAGAGGAACCACCAGACGTGGAATCCAGGGGGTCAAAAGAATTGGCCTTAGGATGATGCCCATACACACAAAGGAAGGGAGAAATCCCTGTAGCAGAGTGAGCCGCGTTGTTATAGGCAAACTCCGCCATGGACAGATGAGCAACCCAGTCAGTATGACACTTGGAGACATAACACCTGAGGAACTGCTCCAAGGACTGGTTCACCCTCTCAGTCTGCCCATTAGACTGTGGATGGTAGCCTGACGACAAGCTCACAGAAATCTGGAGATCAGAACAAAATGCCCTCCAGAATTTGGCCACAAACTGGGATCCACGGTCAGAGACCACATCAAGTGGCAACCCGTGGAGGCGCACAACATGCTGCATAAATAACTCAGACAGGCGTCTGGCCGATGGCAACCCAACCAGTGGAACGAAATGCGCCATCTTCGAAAACCTGTCAACGACAACCCAAATGGCTGTCATCCCCGAGGATTTGGGCAAGTCCACCACAAAATCCATGGAAATGTGGGTCCATGGCTTAGACAGAATAGAGAGTGGATGTAATGGGCCGACAGGAACCCCTCTAGGAGTTTTATTTCGGGCACAAACGTCACATGCCTGAACCCACTGATCCACATCCCTAGCCACCGAGGGCCACCACACCGCCCTAGATAGCAACTCCCGAGTTCTGGCAATACCCGGATGCCCTGCCGACCTCTTGGCATGGAATTCCAGGAACACTCGCTGTCTTAACCTAGGAGGCACAAACAAGAGACCTACCGGAAGGTCTGGAGGAGCCTGCTCCTGTGCTCTAAGGACTAATGACAAGAGGTCCTGGGTAATGCCAACTTTAATACATGATGGGGACACAATGGGCAATGGCTCCTCGGTGTTCTCTTGAACTGGAGCAAAACTCCGCGAGAGCGCATCAGCCTTGATGTTTTTTGACCCAGGGCGATATGTTATCAAAAAATTAAAGCGAGCAAAAAACAAAGCCCATCGTGCCTGCCTGGCATTGAGTCGCCTCGCTGACTCTAAATATGCCAGATTCTTATGGTCGGTGAGAATTGAGACCACAAACTTAGCCCCCTCAAGCCAGTGTCTCCACTCCCCGAGTGCATCCTTTATAGCCAACAATTCCCGGTTACCCACATCATAATTCATCTCGGCAGACGAAAATTTACGGTAAAAGTAAGCACAGGAATGAAGGCGATTATCAGACACCCCCATCTGAGAGAGCACTGCCCCAATACCTATCTCAGAGGCATCCACTTCTACCACAAAAGGACGCTCTGGATCTGGGTGTCGCAGCACCTTGGCCGAGACAAATGCCCTTTTGAGACGGTCAAAGGCCGCTTTGGCCGCACAAGACCAGTGAGCAACCTCCGCCCCTTTCTTAGTGAGTGCCACCAAGGGAGCCACTATAGACGAAAATCCAGCGATAAACCGTCTATAAAAATTCGCAAAGCCCAGAAAACGCTGAAGCGCCTTCAAACTAGTGGGCTGCATCCAATCCAGGACTGCCTGTACCTTAGAACCCTCCATTTGGAAACCTTCTGAGGAGATAATATACCCTAGAAATGCGATTTGCTGGACTTCAAACTCGCACTTCTCCAGCTTCGCCCCAAGCTGGTGGTCTCTGAGTTTCTGGAGGACTAAGCGTACATGCTTCCGATGTTCCTCCAGGGAATGAGAGAAGATTAGGATGTCATCTAGATAAACAACTAAGAATCTATCCAAATATTCCCTGAGCACATCGTTCATGAATTCCTGGAAGACTGCCGGGGCATTAGAGAGCCCAAAAGGCATCACCAAATATTCATAATGCCCTGAGTGGGTATTAAAGGCAGTCTTCCATTCATCCCCCTCTCTTATTCGGATTAGATTGTAAGCACCGCCTAGGTCAATCTTAGAAAAAATGGTGGCAGTACGAAGCTGGTCAAACAATACCGAAATGAGAGGCAGTGGGTATGAGTTTTTAATCGTGATACGGTTCAATTCCATGAAGTCGATGCAGGGTCGCAACGAACCGTCCTTTTTACCCACGAAAAAGAACCCCGACCCAACTGGGGACTGTGAGGGTCTGATAAATCCCTTAGCCAAGTTCTCCTGAATGTACTCTGCCATAGCCTGAGTCTCAGGACGTGACAGGGAGTACAACCTGCTCTTAGAAAGCTTAGCATCCGGCAACAAATCAATGGCACAGTCATAGGGGCGATGGGGAGGTAGTACCTCCGCAACTTTTTTGGAGAACACATCCGCAAAATCTGCATAACATCCTGGCAATCCTGGCAAACTTAGCTGCGAGAGCCTGACTGGAAGGCTCAAGCAACTCCTGAAACAATCACTACCCCAACTAAGAATCTCCCCAGAGACCCAGTCAAATTGAGGGTTATGGGCCCTTAACCAGGGTAACCCCAAAACCAATGGGGCAAAAGAACAGACAGTCACATAAAAAGACAATGTTTCAGAGTGTGTGGCTCCAATAAACAAAGGAATTTGGCTGGTGCAGGAGGTAATTTTACCCTGGGACAATGGTTCCCCGTTTAACCCACATATCTCAATCTCTGATGCCAAAGGTACTGAGGGAACAGAGTGTTCCAGGGCGAATTGACGGTCCATGAAAACCCCATCGGCCCCACTGTCAACAAAGGCCTCAGTCTTGACAGTTTGACCGAGGATCTCCAAAGTCACCGGAATGAGAAAAGTCTTTTTAGGAAATTCTGACTTCTGGCCTGACAGGATATTTCCCATCACCCTCAGGCCCTGAAGTTTTCCAGTTTTTCTGGGCATGATACTACAACATGACCTTTCTTCCCACAGTACAAACACAAACCCTGCTGTCTCCTCCGCGTCTTCTCACGCGAGGAGAGGCGGGTAGCCCCAATCTGCATAAGCTCCTCAGAATATTCCTCAGAGTCTGAGGTTCCCTTGGGAAAAAAGGAAACTGCGGTCTCCCTTTCAAGCCTACGCTCTCTCAGCCGTCTAGCCACCCGGATGGATAACTGCATGAGCTGATCTAAGCTATCAGGCGAGGGATATTGTACCAGTTGGTCCTTTATCTGGTCAGAAAGGCCCCTTCGGTACTGGTTTCTCAGGGCTGGGTCATTCCACTGGGTATCATGAGCCAACCTCCGAAACGCCGTACTATAAACCTCAGCTGGCCGTCGCCCTTGCTTAAGAACCGTAATCTGAGCCTCGGCTGAAGCCATCTTGTCAGGGTCATCATACAAAATGCCCAGTGCCGTAAAAAAAGCATCAACACTTTTAAGCGACGGACAGTCAGGCTGTAACCCATATGCCCAGACCTGTGGGTCTCCTTGTAGCAAGGAAATCACCATGCCCACCCGCTGAATCTCCGACCCAGAAGACTGGGGCCTAAGCCTGAAATATAGCTTACAGCTCTCCTTGAAACAAAAGAACTGCGAGCGATCTCCAGAAAAACGATCCGGGAGATTTACTTTCGGCTCCTTAACCCCTGAACTTGCCGCTGCTGCTGCGGGAGCTCCGCTAGCGGCCTGCGGGGTGTTCATTTTAATGGACATCTCATTAAATTGTCGAGTCAGGACCTGCACCTGATCGACCACCTGTTGCAAAGTATTTTGAGGGGTATGCTCCATATTCCCACAAAATTTCAACAGGAGTAAGGCTGCTGAATATGTTACGCACACCAGTGCAAACAGGAGTATACCGGTGTATGAACAGAGAGGGAAGCGAAGCAAACGAACTCACAGACAGTATAACATAACATACACAGGAGATGATGGAATAACTAATAAACACAAAGTGAACGGAGAAGCCCAAAGGCTCAGGAATTGGGTGTCTCCCTAGTGTCAGGAATGCTCAGATGGAATAGAGTGGACAATGAAGCGATGTGTAGTGATTTAACATGTGGAGCACCTGAAATGATGTTGCCAAGAGCAACAGAAAAGACCCCAAAGGGTTACCAACGGGTGTGGGAATAAACTCCTTGGTCAGAGATAGAAATATAGACACAAGGAGAGTATCCACAATCCTAACCCCCACTTGCAAGGCACAGGTTCAGCTTACTGCCACTAAACTGACACCTGGACGCCCTGCACAGTGAGGGAGGATTAAGCAAGCAGGTCTGAGAGTACAGCCGCAAACCTGCTGGGTTCACAGAATAGCAAAAGAACCCCAGCAGGTCAAACAACTGACTCCAGTCTTACTGCTAGGTCCGGATTGGCAGAATGAAGTACCGAATCCCAAGGCCTATTCGCAGTAAGCAACAAGTAAATACAAAGTCACACAGTACTAGCTAACTCTCTGGAACTGACTAACAAACAAAGATTCAGCAGCATTTGCCTAGCCTGAGGGGATGGTTTATATAGCAGGTGCTGTCCACGCCCCACTCAGACCTCACAGACTGTGAGCACAAAACCAGCACCGGAATCCCTGCCGTGCACAGAGCCTGTAACCACTACACAGTAAAAACACGGACCGGAGTATCAGCTGCGCTCAGGTAACTTCGCTAACACTTGCCTCCCGGTTGCCATGGCGACGTGGCAGCACAGAGCAGGAGATCCTAACAATTTCGGCTCATACCGTGTGCTATAATGTGAATTTCGACTCATACCATGTGCTATAATGTGAATTTTGGCTCATACTGTGTCCTATAATGTGAATTTCAGCTCATACTGTGTGCTATAATGTGAAATTGGCACCAGTACTCGATAGTATATGGGGTCCTACTATTGTGTAGCATAATGTGTATAAGGGTTATATGGTGTGGTAAACTTCACTGAAGGGCACACCCCCTTTGAGTGGCCATGCCCCTTTTCCAGGGCATAGTTACCGCATCCACTTTTCCATACCCCCACTTCAAAATTTCCACTTCGACCACTGGATACATACATATATATATATATATATATATATATATATATATACAGGCACATATATGGGAAACCCCTAAACCCCTGCAAATATTGTGTGTGTAATATAAGGTATATATATATATATATATATATATATAAATATATATATAGAGTATATATATATATATATATATATATATAAATAAATACATGAAATACACATGTACTTCAGAATGCCAGCAGGGGGGAGTGCAATGAAGCCTCTTGCCGACTCACCACAGGTGCTATTTCCACCCTATGGGTGTCGTGGACACCCACTTGTAAGAATAGCCTCTGTGAGCCGGTATTCCGACTGTCAGCAAAGTTAGCTCTCAGGATTCCGGCGTCAGTATCTGGTTCCCGACAGCTGGCAGGAAGCAGAAAATTAAGGACTAATTAAGCTAAGTCACCAAGACCATCCTACCCACATATATAGACAACACACAGGCACCGTGACAATCACCCCTCCCCTCCAGGGACTGATAGCACACAGGTACCACAACCACCACCCCACCACATAGCTTGCACCATGATTATTCCTCACTATCCCCCCCTCTCCCGCCACGGTCCCTGCACTCATGCTGGTCAAGGAGAGCTTAATTCATTATTAAATACCGGTGACCACTGATAAAGCTAAATATTTATCGTATATAATACCCTTTATGAGGTCAAAGAACACTGTACGCTATCTACGTATGAAGTACCGTAAGGGTACGCTAGTTGCGTAACAATCGCTTTGCCGTGATCGAGACGCTCAAGCGTCACGTTCACTCACGGCCAAGAGATCACAGGCAGGCACGTTATTGGCTGTTAACTAAAGTAATGATTCGCTATAGCGTAGCGAACGCTCGGGACCACGAGGAGATCACCAGCGGAGCTGACGCTCACTATATTAAACCTTTGTATCTAAACCATAAACAGTGTATTGTGCAGTAAAACCTTAGTGTAATGTTAGAGAGTAAATGCAACACAGTATAACCTTATTACCTTAAAAGCTGTTTGAGCGTCACCGACGCTCTGAGAATACTTAATACTATAAGAAACACACAGATACCGTGCTCAGGGTCCAACGCCTAAAATATATATTATGAATGCTATACTTGCAAAAGAGTTAAACACAATACAAGTCATACACTACAATATAACATAGACTACCTAACCAGATAACTACACAGGAAATACAATACAATACAATTTAAGGGAAAATGAGTGAGAGAGAGAAGGAGAGAGAGAGAGAGAAATTGAGAGAGATTGGCCCACAATAACAAGAAGATCAATATAGTTGCGGAGAAACACTTACGAACAAGGGGAAACGATCGCATGCGCCTTGATATCCAGCTCCCGATTATCAGCAATGAGAACCGTTGAAGAGAGTGAACTGGATATGGTCGGCCTGCCTATTTATGCCCCACACACAATACAATTCAATGGTCCCTACAATCTCATTGTTCATTGGACACAGGAATTCGGCTTCGCATTATAACAAAAGGTCATAGGTTGATTCATACAGGTGGGCTGTGACTATTTCCAACAGCTCAGGTGGGAGGGAAACTGGGTTTCCTGCCGCATGGGTAATAAAGTGCAAATAAAGTAAATGTTCATAAACTTCTTATGTCCATAACTATTCGCACGAGCGATTGATCTGCTTCAAACCAACACCGGAATATTTCTAATTAAATATTCTTCCGATGGGTACTAAACACCACTGTATTACTCCTGTCTGACCCTTCGTATCAAACAAAGAGGGATTTCTCTGTTCATGAACATTCTATATTAACCAAACTTTCAGAATCTATCAAAGGGACCATGATCTAAAAAATACATTATATAGTGAAAATATGTAATGATTGAGTCGCACACTACGATCGCATAAACTCTACCGTAAATACGCATACCGTGCGCCTGCGGGTGCCCGCGACTGTGAGTATGCGCACACACGGGAGAGCGTACGCATGCGCAGCACGGACCTGTGTGAGGTGCAAATATGGTAGTGTGCATAGAGATATTTTTCTGACTTTGACAGTCCACCCTTTGGCAGTCAACAATAACTGCCACTTCCTGAAAACATTTCGAAAAGAGAAAAATATATGTTAGGGGTTAATACATTTACATGGTTGGGTAAGGGAGGAGAGGAGATGGTAGGAAAAGGGTATGACCTAGTGAGATAGCGGAAGCATGTGTGTATGAATCCGTGCTTGGGGGTCATGTATCATCGTGCCGTACGTGTTTTAAATCAAGCTTCGAGGTATTGCGAAGTATACATGTGAATTCCTTCTTATCCCGTGGTACGGGTCTGTGGATGGGCTGTCAAACTTTACCGAGCTCTTTTTGGCTTTGGTTGTAACAAAATGGGGGAGCACATTTTAGTTGATGATACATGAATGGGGGAGATATGTGATTGCTGATATCTGTGCCTGTATTCCCTATCGACTATGTGTGTCATTACCTGAGGGTTGTAGAAATGAAGAAAAGACATAATTACGGTAAATGCGGTGGTATTCTATGTCAGGTAAATGTACAGTCGTCGATTGAGGTCTTGTTTGGTGTCTGTTGAATGCAGTCTTCTTTGTGCTTTTGCCCATAAGGTGCGAGCAAAAGCTGTCAATGTCCATAGATTTACAAAAGTGTTGGGCTAGCGTAATTTTAAAATTTCTAGGGAAACTGGGGATCCATGGCATAGTTCATCAAAAATCTGTGTATCAGGTTGTCAAACTTCTTCTTTAATCCCTCAGTTGTCTGTATATCGGCTCATCAAATTCCTCGTCCAAGTGGGTCTTGTTACCTTGGAGGAAACGGAAAAACAGGTGAAAGAAACGGACCGTAGAAATCGCATTTTCATCACATCATTGTTTCTACATTTGGGTCATAAATCAAGTCCAGGTTAATTACAGTTTCCTCACTCCTTAAACTCATTACCCTAGTACGATGATTGCACTTCATTAAAGCCTGACCGCATCTAAATATCAATCCAATCGATATGACAACACCTAAGATACATAGGAGAAACTTCCCAACATCCATTATGACTCCTTGAGCCAAGTCTCCTAAACCAGAAAACCAATTTCGCGGGTTCAACCATGACACCCAACCAGTCAGCTCATTACCTACAGCAGCAAGAGTGAGATTGTGTCTCCTGCGAAATTCCCACTTCAATTGGAGAATATCGTCCATCTTTTGGTCTATGACCTCGACCGGATCCTCGGTGCTATTTGTAATATATGTGCAACATTTCACGCCGTATTGTGTTGCCAGTGTGACACAATATCCGCCTGTCACTGCTGTGAGGTAATTGAGAACCATTCTATGCTGTACCAATTCTGTTTTGTAAGCCTGAAGTTCTCTTCCAGTATACCTAAACGTCTCATCATACATTTCAGTGATATTATCTAACAAATTTGCGAGCGCCGATATGTATTTATAATTCAGCACTCCTCTAGCGGTGCGGGTGAAATCTAACGCGATTAAGAATTGAATCCCGGTGGATTCACTTATCAGATCAGAGGCCGGATGCTCTGTCTTCTCTATCAGGTGCCTTTTAACAACGTGCTCGTAATGGGTGTGAGTATAAGGAGCTTGGGCACCACGGTGTATGTCTTTCATTTTGTCATGTGATACAGTCATTACTTCAGGCAGTACTTTTCCAATATAACACAATCCTTCAGAGTTTGGGGCAAGCCACTTGTACGCCTTTCTCCCGCATATGAAATATGCATCATCGGGGAGAACATATGGGACGGAGTAGGACATAACCATATTACACACCTTCCATGTGAAATCTCCTAACCCTAATTCTTCCATCTGTTTAGTACACGTATCAGGTTGTACGATATGTGCACAGTATCCTGGTGATACCTCTCCAACTTTAGTAATCCTATTTCCTAAGGTATACCTATACCGGAAAGATTTTCCTCTACTGGCTATGTGGCGTACAAGCTCTGTATCTGTAGGCATTCTATCTGCTCTATGCGAAAAGGTCATGGTGTGGTTACTCCATGACACTTCCCAATTTCCCGGTTTTCGGGGATTGGAGATGTTGAAACATAATAGGGACCTATCCACATGGTATTGGTGGAGCTTCAAACTAGGAGGGCTGGAGATATTAAACCTCCGGTCCACCGGTCTCCCACCATTTAACTCAAGTACCTCCTCTATCGTTAAAGGAAATGGTACTAGCCCTGATTTGCTATGACCCTGAGGTACTTGAGAGCATACCCAACAATCTGTTTTGTTTAACACATTACCCACTAAGGAGTGATAGTCACTCAATGGATGCCGGTCCATATGGATATTAAAACTGGATTGGCATTTCTTAATGCACCCATCCTCAATGACATTGTTACAGAGCCTACAGATACAGTTTTCTTCAGCTAACAATCCTTCACAATTCCCTCTATGGTCAATGCTATCGGATCGTTTTCTGATACTCGCCTTTGCTTGTTGATTATGTTGTTCTCGGAAAACTACGCCTCCATCTTTATCATCAGAACCCATTCCAGAACCTCTCTCGACCTCCATGGTACTCTCGCCGGAACAGACTGCTCTGGTCAACATCATGGTCAACAGGAAAATCCGGATCACAGTCTCTTGGGGCAAGTCCATCTTAGGAGGAGACGAAGAAGAATGAAAAGGGGGGAAAAATAATTTGAGGGAGAGGGGATGGGAAGTGGAGAAAAACAATAAAAGGGAACAGGGGATCGACAACTGCTTTTGATATTGTGGTTCTCGATGCTCAGGTGCCGCCTTAGTCCTCCTGGAACAGACACTCTAGTGATACAACCTCTACCGTCTGTTCCTTATCACAGGACTTCTCTGGATCAACGACCTTCTTACAGTGGGACGAATGAACCCAAGTCTCTCTCTCAGCAACCTTCAATGCTGTAGTGCTAGTCAATAAGACCTGGTATGGTCCTTCCCATCTGTCAATAAGGCAACCTGAGCGTAGAAAATTCCGTATCATTACATAATCCCCAGGTTCAATGTCATGACAATTACTATCTGGTAAATCAGGAATCACTAACTTCAGATTATCATTTTGATTTCTTAACTGTTTACTCATGTTAATCAAGTATTTTACAGTCACTTCATTGTTACACTTCAAATCATCCTGAGGGTTAATCATAACATGCGGTTGTCGACCAAACAAGATTTCAAAGGGAGACAGATTAAGAGGGGACCTGGGAGTGGTTCTGATGCTGTACAGTACAATGGGTAAAGCTTCTGGCCATGTCAATCCTGTCTCTGCCATCACTTTACTCAGTTTATTTTTAATAGTGCTGTTCACTCTTTCCACTTTCGCACTCGCCTGTGGACGGTATGGAGTATGCAGCTTGCTATCAATTCCCATCAATTTACACATTCCTTGAAAGACATCACCTGTAAAATGGGTACCCCTATCACTTTCGATAATTCTAGGGATACCATATCTACATACAAATTCCTGCACAATTTTCTTAGCAGTAAACATAGCGGTATTTGTGGCCGCCGGAAATGCTTCGACCCAATTTGAGAAAACATCTATACAAACAAGTACATATTTCAAATTTCGACAAGGGGGTAATTGAATGAAGTCAATCTGTATTACCTGGAAAGGGCCGCCGGCAGGTGGGATATGGGATGGTTCTGTAGGTATTGCCTTTCCAATATTCTTTCTCAAACAGGTAAGGCATGACATGGCTCTTTTACTCGCATGAGAGGAGAATCCTGGGGCGCACCAATATGCTCTTACCAACTTGCACATCCCTTCCTTGCCTAGATGAGTCAGCCCGTGAGCTGCTTCAGCCAAACACGGAAGATATGCTCTGGGGGCCACTGGTTTACCATGTCCATCCGTCCAGAGTCCTGAGGACTCCTGGCCATATCCCTTTGCCTTCCAGACTGCCTTTTCCTGTGTGGAGCACAAATTTTGCATTTCACACAACTTCTGTGTGTTGATGGTATTAAATACCATCAATTGTGTGGTGTCTGTCTGTCTGTCTGGGGGTAGCAGCTGCTAACTTAGCTGCTTCGTCTGCTCGGCTGTTACCAAGCGATACTGGGTCTTGGCTATATGTATGTGCTTTACATTTGATAACAGCCACTCTGTCGGGTTCCTGTATCGCTGTTAGAAGCCTTTTTATGTGAGCTGCATGCGCTACCGGTGTACCAGCTGCCGTCATGAAATTTCTGAGGCGCCATAGGGCTCCGAAATCATGGACTACCCCGAATGCGTATCTAGAATCGGTGTAGATATTGGCTGATTTGCCCTTAGCCAATTCACATGCTCTGGTTAGGGCGACCAGTTCAGCAACCTGGGCTGAGTGAGGTGGGCCTAGCGGTTCCGCTTCTATGGTGCCTTGGTCATCTACGACTGCGTATCCAGTACACAAGTCTCCCGAGTCTGACTGTCTATGACAACTACCGTCCGTGTAGAACGTAAGTTCTGCATCTTTCAGTGGGTTGTCACTGATGTCAGGCCTTGCGGTAAAATTTTGGGTCAAATATTCTATACAATCATGAGTGTCTTCCTTTGTATTAAATCCTCCTTCCCCAGTACTCTCATCCTCCACCCTTTGGGTCTGTCCAGACACACTTGGGAGATATGTTGCAGGATTTAATGCACTGCATCTCCTTATGGTGATGTTTACGGGGGCCATTAGTGCCAATTCCCATCTTGTAAACCGCGCTGATGAGACGTGCCTGGTTTGGGCAGAATTTAACAAGGCTGACACTGCATGCGGTGTATGAATTGTGAGGTTGTGACCTAGCACGACGTCTTCGCTTTTCGTTACTAGCAATGCTATCGCAGCAACGCTTCGCAAGCATGTGGGGAGGGATCGCGCTACCGTGTCTAGCTGAGCGCTGTAATATGCTACTGGCCTGCTGGCATCACCGTGCTTTTGGGTTAGTACGCCTGCCGCGCAACCAGCACTTTCTGTTCCGTATAGTTCAAAGGGTTTCCCATAGTCCGGCATACCTAATGCTGGTTCCTGCGTTAGGCACTGTTTAAGTCTCTCAAATGCTGCCTCTGACTCGTCTGTATGCGAAATCCGATCAGGTTTGTTTGAGGAGACCATTTCCTGCAAAGGTAACGCTAAAATGGAAAACCCTGGGATCCAATTACGGCAATACCCACACATTCCTAAAAATGTTCTGATTTGTTGCTGGGTTTGTGGCAGAGTCATGTCTCTAATTGCTTGAATTCTATCAGCGGTCAGGTGTCTCAGTCCTTGTGTTAAACAGTGTCCCAAATATTTTACCTTAGTTTGGCATAATTGCAACTTGTCTTTGGAAACCTTGTGTCCTGTGTCTGAAAGATGAAACAGGAGCTGTTTCGTATCCTTCAGGGATGCCTCCAATGAATCAGAACACAGTAGTAGATCATCCACGTACTGTATTAATACTGATCCACTCACTGGTTGGAAAGACTGTAAACAATCATGCAAAGCCTGAGAAAATATACTTGGGCTATCTATGAATCCTTGTGGTAATCGAGTCCATGTGTATTGGACTCCTCTGTATGTAAATGCGAACAAATATTGACTGTCAGGGTGCAGAGGTACCGAAAAGAAAGCGGAGCAGAGGTCAATAACAGTGAAAAATTTCGCAGTGGGAGGGATTTGCATTAGGATGACAGCTGGATTTGGCACTACGGGGAACTGACTCTCAACTATTTTGTTAATCCCCCTTAGATCCTGCACTAGCCGGTAACCCCTCCCCCCACTCTTTTTCACAGGGAAGATGGGACTATTAGCAGTGCTGGACGTTCTTACCAGAATGCCCTGTTGTAGCAAGCGCTCTATTACTGGGTAAACTCCTAACTCCACCTCTGGCTTCAGAGGGTACTGTGGGATTTTTGGAGCTATCCTACCATCTTTTACTTGTACAACTACCGGAGCTACGTTTGCCATTAATCCAGTGTCCTGTCCATCTTTAGTCCAAAGTGACTCTGGTATCTGAGATGTCATTTCTTCTACTTCGGAGGGAGTCCTATTTGTCATAGTGGTATGTGACATTAATTTTGACGGGGAGTCTAACATGTCTCGTACTTCCTGAGCGTGATTCTCAGGTATGTCCAAGAATACACCTTCAGGAGTACAATAAATGACGCACCCCATTTTACACAGTAAGTCTCTTCCCAGGAGATTGGTCGGTGCCGATGCAGCCAGCAAAAAGGAATGCTTGGTATGTAAAGGCCCTATTGTAATCTCTGCTGGTTTGCTAACAGGGTAATGCTGGACTACTCCTGTTACTCCCACGGCTGGAATTGTCCTACCAGTGGTCCTCATGCCAACTGTCGAATTTATCACTGATTTGGCCGCCCCTGTGTCTACAAGAAAGTTTAATGATTTACCAGCTACATTGATTGCAATTTCTGGTTCACTTCCAAGACTTGCAATCAATTTTACTGGCTGCAGATTACAGGTATGGCCACACCCCTATTGGGTATGGTGACCTCCCTGAATCCCGCTGGCAGCAACTACTTGTGAGGGAGTTAGCTGGGAACTACCAGAGGTTTGCCAATCTCTGTTTGGGGGGTATCTTTTTGTTTCCCCTGCATGTGGCTCATAACTCCGTTTCTGCGGACCTTGCTCCCAATGTCGTGTGTCGTGTCGTTGTCTAGGGGGTTGGTATGAGTTTCGTACATTCTTTACTCTACAATCTCGTGCCATGTGTCCCTGTTTATGACAAGAATAACAAGTAACCACACTTGACTTACCCACAGGGTTTGGTGATACAAACAAAGGCTGCCTTGTGGTCAGGGCCTGAATACTTACGGCCATTAACTTATCACTTTGTTGTTCCCTGTGTCTGGTGATGTTCCTATCGTGATCAATAGCAGCCTCTCTCAAAGTAGCCACAGACAGACCTCGCCAACATGGTTGTGTGGTCTGTACCCTAGTCTTCAATGACTCTTTTAAACCATCCATCAGTACCGATACTGCTACTTCTCGATGGTTTATGTTTGTTTTAATGTCCTCTATGCCTGTGTATTTTGCCATTTCTGATAATGCTCTGTGAAAATACTCTGCAGCTGTCTCTGACTCCTTCTGTTTAATGGAGAATATCTTGTTCCATCTGACTACCGCTGGAAAATATTCTTTTAACTGTAAGTTTATTCTTTTTACATTGTCTTTGTTGTACACATCTGTAAGTGGTACATCCTGATCTAATCCGCAATCAGCTAAAAATTGAGTTGCGTCAACATTGGAGGGTAAACATGCTCTCAGCAATATCTGCCAGTCTTTATTGTTGGGCTCTACAGTGTTACCTAAGTCTCTGATGTATTTTTGACTGGCAACTAAATCTTTTCTAGGGTCAGGGAATTCAGACACGATGGTCCTTAATTCCATTCTGGAAAATGGGCTATACATGGCAATGTTCCTCACAGGGGTGACCCCTGTTGTGTCAGTTTTCCCATTTGGAACAGCTATTACCCTAAAAGGATTAACTCTAACAACATCACTCTGTGTGGGTTCTACAGCCTGTGGTGAAATGGCTTCAGCATAGTGTATGGTGCCGTACTTACCTGTAGATACGACCTCACCTATCCCTCCGCTAGGGGCCCTTGTTACTAATCTCGTGGGTGGAGCTGTGCCTACTGTGGTCTCTGCTATGGTGGCTGCTAGAGAGAGCGCTGAAATTGTTGCCGATTCGTCTTCTTGATCACACTCCTGAGGAAAGTTCAAAACAGGGTACAACTTGCACGGGTTAATACTTGCGTTGGTTAATTGGTTAACATTATCTTTAACATTTATACAGTTGCTAAGTGTTTGTGTGTTACACCTTAGTGCGTCATTCTCCGCAACCAATTTTTCTCCTGATATGTATGGTGGCGGTGGGGCCGTGGCTATCAGTTTTCTGATTGAGCCAGATCCCGCCGCCTGAGCCAATCCTCTCTGTATGTCACCTTCCTGCTGCCACAACTGCAAATAATCGTAATGTTTGATTCGTCTCTTTGTTGATTTAATGAGACATATCCTTCTCCTTAAATTCGTTAACACTTCTGTGCTGAAGCTACCTACTCTTGGGAATTTCTCCCCGTCATGTACTGTCATTCTCTCCCATTCATCACATAAAGCTTCTGTGTGACTTCCGTATTTCTCACACATTACATACCTTGCCGACCCAATTGGTCGGTTCACTGAATCAACCCGAACCGAGGTTGATCGCCCCCTACCTGAACAAGTGGCCCCCATAGTTCGAAGGTGTTGCTTTATTTAACCAACCCTTACGCAAACCAAATGTCCAAAATAGGCTGACGGTGGCGGTTTACCGAGTACCCCACTCACTCGCCCACGCCGACCAATACGACCTGATCACACCGATATGGTGCTGGCGTACTCGACCTAGGGCCCCTGCGACCTGAACCTCTATTTACTGGAACCTGTGAGGGTGCTCCGAAGAACACTTACTCTTTCCAGTAACTATTGGTTGCTGGATAGTTCCTGAGTGAGCAGCGAACTTCCCTTAAAATAAAAAAATTTACACAAATCACGTTAGAATGTACAAATAGCGTTTATGACCTTCGTACACAAATAGTACCGGTCAGGTTTACTAATGCACACAATTACATGCGGTACAATCGTTTAGTACACAAGCAACTAATCTTATGTACTGAGCGACCAGTGGAATCGAAAATTTCGGCTGCGAATTCCTTCAGCCAGAGCTTATATGGCCTATATGGGTGTTGCACCAACCCTTTCTTGGTGTTGTGCCTGTGGACTGTATAGCGGACTTCCTTGTCTGCTGTACCTGAACCTGTTGGTCTGCTATGACCTCCTGGTCTGTTACAGTATGACCTCCTGGTCTGCTACACTCTAATGCTCAAATTGTATATTTAACCAGGGATGCCTCCCTAGCCACCATGTACGTCACTTACACGCATGTACCTCACGAGAACTCGACTTTTCTTGTGGTTCAACCTGTAAAATTGTATACAACACACTCACTCACCACATGTACACTTTTGTTTCTATTTCTATTTCTGCGCAGAAATTTCTCTTTAGACCAGATGTGTTACAAATTAGGAGAAGGATCTATTCATTTAAATTTGGAATTTTAAAAAACAAAATTGCGCGATTTATCGCCTGGCGTTATTTACCGCGTGGCGCTACTTATCGCGTTGAGAGAAGAGAAAAAAAAAACTTGTGATTTGAGTTACGTGGGCGTACCCGTACGCTCCGTTGCGTAATATACGCTGCGTGCGTCGGCCCTTGGATTACGTACGCAAGTCTCAGTCTTTTGTTAGAGACACGTGTACGCAGAGCAAAGATCCACCGTAACACAATTTATACGTTTATCAACTATAGAACTGGCAAACAGGAGAGTGACATACGAAAATACACCAATGAAAAGGAAATGCAGATATATATGTGTGCGTGCGTGTGTACGCAAGACAGAAAAATAAACAGTTTTAAAAAGACACTATTGTTTTGTTCTTACCTCCGGTTCCCGGATTCCTTCAGCACCCTTTACTAAGAGAAGCAGACGCTTATCCAAACAGCACTACGAGGAATATGCTCTCCCGCCCTTTGCTGCTGGATAATGTCTGCTGAAATTACCTAGTGCAGATATGTGAAGGACAGGGCGAGCCGCCAATTGATAAAGCTAAATATTTATCGTATATAATACCCTTTATGAGGTCTAAGAACACTGTACGCTATCTACGTATGAAGTACCGTAAGGGTACGCTAGTTGCGTAACAATCGCTTTGCCGTGATCGAGACGCTCAAGCGTCACGTTCACTCACGGCCAAGAGATCACAGGCAGGCACGTTATTGGCTGTTAACTAAAGTAATGATTCGCTATAGCGTAGCGAACGCTCGGGACCACGAGGAGATCACCAGCGGAGCTGACGCTCACTATATTAAACCTTTGTATCTAAACCATAAACAGTGTATTGTGCAGTAAAACCTTAGTGTAATGTTAGAGAGTAAATGCAACACAGTATAACCTTATTACCTTAAAAGCTGTTTGAGCGTCACCGACGCTCTGAGAATACTTAATACTATAAGAAACACACAGATACCGTGCTCAGGGTCCAACGCCTAAAATATATATTATGAATGCTATACTTGCAAAAGAGTTAAACACAATACAAGTCATACACTACAATATAACATAGACTACCTAACCAGATAACTACACAGGAAATACAATACAATACAATTTAAGGGAAAATGAGTGAGAGAGAGAAGGAGAGAGAGAGAGAGAAATTGAGAGAGATTGGCCCACAATAACAAGAAGATCAATATAGTTGCGGAGAAACACTTACGCACAAGGGGAAACGATCGCATGCGCCTCGATATCCAGCTCCCGATTATCAGCAATGAGAACCGTTGAAGAGAGTGAACTGGATATGGTCGGCCTGCCTATTTATGCCCCACACACAATACAATTCAATGGTCCCTACAATCTCATTGTTCATTGGACACAGGAATTCGGCTTCGCATTATAACAAAAGGTCATAGGTTGATTCATACAGGTGGGCTGTGACTATTTCCAACAGCTCAGGTGGGAGGGAAACTGGGTTTCCCGCCGCATGGGTAATAAAGTGCAAATAAAGTAAATGTTCATAAACTTCTTATGTCCATAACTATTCGCACGAGCGATTGATCTGCTTCAAACCAACACCGGAATATTTCTAATTAAATATTCTTCCGATGGGTACTAAACACCACTGTATTACTCCTGTCTGACCCTTCGTATCAAACAAAGAGGGATTTCTCTGTTCATGAACATTCTATATTAACCAAACTTTCAGAATCTATCAAAGGGACCATGATCTAAAAAATACATTATATAGTGAAAATATGTAATGATTGAGTCGCACGCTACGATCGCATAAACTCTACCGTAAATACGCATACCGTGCGCCAGCGGGTGCCCGCGACTGTGAGTATGCGCACACACGGGAGAGCGTACGCATGCGCAGCACGGACCTGTGTGAGGTGCAAATATGGTAGTGTGCATAGAGATATTTTTCTGACTTTGACACCACCCGCCCCTGGCATAGACACATCACCTTGCTGCTCTAAAGTCAGTGCTGAGGCAGGTAGTAAAGATACGGAAGACTGTGCCAATACCACCTCTCAGCCCCACCACGGGAGATCAGCCTGAGAGGAGTTGCTTGGAGTCCCCCCACATGCTAGCAGCCAGCCTCTCAGTGTTTATGTGAGGCAGCTGCTGCAGACGCACAGGGAGCATCACACTGCTTGAGGCTCAGAGCTCCGGCAGATGCAATGTATACAAAAAGAATAATAATCAGCATGCTGCTGCACGATGATCGGCGGCAAGGGGTGCTCTAGGTACTCAGAACCCCCCTGCGTGCACGTATGCTCGCTCTCCCTAACACTGTCTCTCCGCTTGCTCCTCTCTCTCTGCCTAACACTCTCTCCTCTTGCTCCTCTCTCTCTCCCTAACATTCTCTCCTCTTGTTCATCTCACCCTGACACTATCTATTTGCTCCTCTCTCTCTCCCTAACAGTCTATCCTCTTGCTCCTCTCTCTCTCCCTAACACTCTCTCCTCTTGCACCTCTCTCTCTAACACTCTCTCCTCTTGCATCTCTCGCCCTAACACTCTCTCCTCTTGCTCCTCTCTCGCCAACACCCTCTTTGTTTCTCTCTCACTCCCCTGTCTCTCCTGCTCTCCTAAGGGGAATTGTAGTGGCAGTTGATGGGGATGTATGGGGTCGAGGTGGGGAAGGGGGCCCAGAGATATCTGTGTACTGGGCCCCAATATTTCTGTTGCCGTTCCTGCCTGCTCCCCGGAAGGTCCCATGGGCCAGCCTCACCTACACAATGGTGCTTGCCGGCACAATACTGCAGTCCCAGGCTCCTACTTCCCCTATCGCAGCACCTCCGTCAGTGGACTCCCAGCCTCCATCTACATGGTGCAGCCTCCTCCCCACCATGGTGCTGCCTCCTTTTCATCCCCTTAGTATCGCCTCCTCCACCCTGGTGGAGCGCCCCCAGGGGCGCCAAATTGAAGATTTATCTTGCCCCCCCAACCTATAAATGTTCTGACCCCCTGAATACATACAAATGTATTAAAGAGTGACAAGGTAAGTATACATTATTATACTGCAGTCTTCACAAAGTTGGTATGATCCAAATATCCTTAGTGAAGGGAAAAACATTGTTATGTCAATATAACATTTATAAATAAGTCTGCACTTTCATATGTACCCTTTCTGTGTAATTGGTGATTTACAACAATTTTGAAAAGTCCTTACGGATGCATACCGATCAACTGTCCCGATTTTAGTGGGACAGACCCATTTTTCATGGTCTGTCCCGCTGTCCCAGTCGCGGGTCACAGTGTCCCGCGTGTGGGGGGGCAGTTGGGAGATCCCCCCCTGTCACTCGCTGCTCTCGTTAGAGCAGTGGTGAATAGATTCAGAGGCAAAGTCTCTAAATTGTTTACATGCAAACTGCAGTCCATTGTACTAGATCACTCTTTCAGGCTGGTCATAACATGCAAATTGTGCCTTGCAGAGCTCTATTGTAGACTCTGAGGATAAGTCTGAAAAAAATCTGAATAATCCACTATTAACAGAAAGTCTTTGCCTGCGTAAGTAAATAAATCCATGCTGACAATCTGCCATGGACACACTGGTATCTCATGTGACATCATAGATTCTTTCTGTTGTGCATGAGCATATTCATTGCAAGCCGAGCAGATACCAACATACTGTAGTTCTTAATCTCACTTTGCATGTTAGGCCAGTACAATGTACATATCTCTTGCTTGTCTGTATCAAGCATCACCTTTAAGATGGCTGGAATGTATGCGTGCCAGCACCTCGGGTCTCAAAGATTTTGGTATGATGACTATTGGTCCCTTGTATAAAATGCTATTCTGTACGCTGATCTCACATCTATATGACCAATAGTCCCTCACGATGATTGGTGTCTCTTCTTTCCAATCTGGCCATCCTGCCAGTACAATAGACTTCAAAATCTGCAGGCTCTCATCAATCATGGTGTGCTGCTGAACCTGTTGCAGTCACTGATGAGTGACATTCAGATAATCTGCCTGGCTATAAACCTCATATAGTCTGAGGATTGTCCGTAACATAAACCATAACATTTTAACACTTAACTATAATAAATAAAGACACGGAGACTTGAATTTGGTAGAAATTGTTAGCTATTTATTTAAGTGAACCATTAACTGTGAATAATTAAACTAAAGTATGGTGGCCAGAAAGAACGGCTAAACAACCCTATCCCATAGATAACTATCTTATAAAAAAGAACTGACGTAAACCTTCCAACAAACAAATAGGTATCCGCTCAACCTCCATCCTGACTACCCACCCATGAAGGTAATGAGGCTGCCACCCGATAAGGCGGTCCAGCAAATGTAAACCAGTCAGCGAAGGAGAGCGCACCTAAAAATCAACAACCAAACGACCTCCAATCCACTCTTTAATACAACAAATGTTAACTTGCTGTTCTTTCCCGCCACAAACAAACCGTGACAACCCACAGCACGAAAATAGCCAATGCAACAACATAAAGCAAACACCACCAGTAGGGAGGGAGGGTGGGACGACAAAAGCAGAAGAGGCTGACCCAGCCCCATTCTCAGGCTTAAGAACCCATTCCACCTACCCCCAACATTCATTCCTATTGGCTAACAATAAAACTCCCATAATGCCTTACCGTCCTGCCCCCAGACTAGCTGAGGTTTAACCCACTCCTCTCCTATTCTGTCAATTCGTTCTCCTAAACCTCATATAGTCTGAGGATTGTCCGTAACATAAACCATAACATCTTAACACTTAACTATAATAAATAAAGACACGGAGACTTGAATTTGGAAGAAATTGTTAGCTATTTATTTACGTGAACCATTAACTGTGAATAATTAAACTAAAGTATGGTGGCCAGAAAGAACGGCTAAACAACCCTATCCCATAGATAACTATCTTATAAAAAAGAACTGACGTAAACCTTCCAACAAACAAATAGGTATCCGCTCAACCTCCATCCTGACTACCCACCCATGAAGGTGATGAGGCTGCCACCCGAGAAGGCGGTCCAGCAGATGTAAACCAGTCAGCGAAGGAGAGCGCACCTAAAAATCAACAACCAAACGACCTCCAATCCACTCTTTAATACAACAAATGTTAACTTGCCGTTCTTTCCCGCCAACAGCGAAGTTCTGTTCCACAGAAACTACGCCCCGCCACCATACCCCTAACCTACCGAACCAACCACCGAAAACAGATCCTCCAAAAACATAGATAGTCCCTGTCCTGTCAAGTGCACACCATCAGGCCTAAACAAGTAGAAGTACCGAAACTTGATCCGCTGATGCCAAACCACAGCACCGCCATGGGCCACCACAAACTTAGCCACCGCAGCATTCACCTTCCGGCGAGCCACATCGATCGCCCGACAATCCACCACTCCACGCCAACACAACCGCGGCACTATACAAGACCAGATAAGCCTACAGCCTGGCCAAGCACCCGAAATCACTTGCAGATCCTGAATAATGGCCAATCGAAGATTCACTGCCTTCCTCCTACCTAGGTCGTTCCCTCCTAAGTGAATCACCAACAGTTTGGGGATGCCAAACCGCCAAACCTGCTCCATAAGCTTAGCTTTCAGGTCATGCCAAAGCATACCACGAACACCTATCCACCGCACATCATCCGAACCCACAAAGCAAGGAGCCCCTTCCGTAGCCAAAAATTTGGCTGCCCAATAAACATAGGAATGGCCAATCACCCACACATCACACACATCCTCCTGCCAACCTAAAAGGGAAAAAACAGATAAACAAATGTGAATATGGGAGATAAAACCAAACCCAGCCCAGAACAGGAATTAACTATTAGAACGAGGATCTGCCAAAAAGAAAAAATTGAATAGAGGACTATAACTTTCCTCTTGAACTAGCTTCAGGCCAATCGAAGCAACAGAAAGAAACAAAAGGAAAAAACAAAATAACAAAAAAGGGGGGGGGAGGGGGAAGGTTAGACCCGGGAGGGGGGGGATGTGGGGGGGGGGGGGTTTAGGGGAAACACAGAATAACTCGGCTGGAGGTGAAACGTAAAAACCTGCTGAGGAACTTGTAATTAGATGCCAATTAGCCGAATTGAATAAATTAAGCCAAATCAGTTCGTCAGTTCAGGCAAAAAATCGCGAAGCACTCCAGACCCCCACTGCCAGCAGTGGCGAGTAGCTAGCCATCCGAGTAGGGAGGACAGGGGAGACAAACAATACAGCACGAACACACTGAACTGAAACACACAACGCAGTAACACAAACAACATGTTAGTAGAACAAACTCGCTTACGCAACAACGGCCCGAATGTAACGCTTATAAGCCGCTGACTTCCAGCGGCCCAAAGCCTTAATTTCGTCCACAGCGTGCCCTGCAGATGCTGCGGAAGTGGCGGCCCCGATTCTAAAGGAATGGGAACCAAAGTCCCTAGGCGAGAGGCCCAAACTGGACAGGCAGCGCCGCATCATCCATGTAAACTGGTACTTCGTCAATGGCGACCCGTCGTAATGCAGGAGCCAAGACCCCTCAGACGAGGGCCTGACCTCCGCATACCGACCAGCCAGTGCCACCGGACAACAGTCCCCACCACCCGATGGTGTCAAAGTGAGCCAATGCCCTCTACCCATCTGATCATAAAGGCCTCGGTTTTCTTAGAAGCCGCAACCAGCTCAGAAACCCTGAATGCACAATGGAACGCCATAGAAAAGGCCAGCTGAAACAGGAGCTTTCAAAACGGGAGTCCGCCACCCCCGCCACCGCCCCTAAGAGGGAAGAAAGCAGGGACGCATCAATAGGGCGTCGGCCATCGGGAGGCACCGGAGCCGAACGCGCCCAACCTCTAAGCGCCCTTGCCAGCAGGAAACCCTTCGTAAAATCCGGCATACCCTTCAATTTAGAATAAAAGAATATCCCGGCGAGGTACCGAGACACCACGGCCCTCGATCTCCCCGTTACAAAGAGTTGCCAAACGAAGTCTAGAAACAAGCTCTGACCCCTCTTACCTCTAGGCCCTTGGTCATGGGAAAAGTCTTCCCACTCCTTCCAGGCCCGACGGTATCCAGCGAGAGTGGACGGAGCCAAAGACAGCTCTGCTAGCCCTTCCAATCCACCATGATGACCTGCCAAACATAAGAAGGGCAGGGCAAACCTACCGAATCAGCCGCCGGGGCCAACAAACGGAACCTATCCCACTGCCCCCTGGACAATGCGTCGGCGATCCCATTATCTACCGCGGGGACGTGTTGTGCCCGAAACAGAATATTGCAGCGCAAACAGGTTAGCACGAGCCGTGACAACACTCGGAGGACCCGCAGGTCCTTAGCCTTTTGGTTGTTAACCGCGTGCACGACCCCCAAGTTATCGCAACGGAAGAGAATACTGCGATCGCGCAGTCGCTCCCCCCAAACCTCCAAGGCCACCATGATGGGAAAGAGCTCCAGAAACAACAGGTCGCCGGTCAGCCCCTCCCTCGACCAAGACTCGGGCCAAGGGGCCGCGCACCAAGCCCCATCCAGGTAACAACCGAACCCCGAGGAGCCCGCCGCATCTGTAAACAACTGCAATTCGAAACTGTCAACGAGCAGGGCCATCCAGATCCGTACACCATTGAAATCTGCCAGGAACGAACCTCACATAGCGAGGTCCCGCCTAATCTCTGCCGAGAAATGGACAAAATGGTGCGGCCTGGACACCCCGGCCGTGGACCACTCCAAACTTCCAGAAAAAAACCCTGCCCATGGGAATCACCCGACAGGCAAAGATCAACCGACCTGAGAGGGATTGCGCCTCCCGCAACGTAACCTTACTTCGCTCTGAGCACTGCGCAATGGACTCCCGTAGCTGCACGACCTTGTCCTGAGGCAGCCGGCACGCCCCCGCTACCGTATTGATCTCGATACCTAAAAAGGACAAGCAGGAGAGGGGCCCCTCCATCTTATCCTCGGCCACCGGGACGCCAAAATGCCCCAGCAATGCCCGAAGCGAGAACAGCAGGAAACCACAGCGAGGAGAATGCGCGGGCCCCATGCACATAAAAAAAAATCATCCAGGTAATATGCAATCCCGCTACCTCCGCAAGAAAACTCCACACACCAATGTAAAAAGGTGCTGAACTTTTCGAAAAAGGCACACGAAACGGAACACCCCATAGGCAGACACTTGTCAATGAAGTGTTCCTTCCCGACGCGGAAACCCATGAATCAAAACGACTCCGGGTGCAAAGGGAGCAAGCAAAAAGCCGATTCAACATCCAGCTTAGCCATGAGGGTCCCCGGGCCACACTCTCGGACCAAGCCCAGAGCATCCTCAAAGGACTGATACACCACCGAACAATCTTCCGGCGAAATCGCATCGTTCACCGAGGATCCCGATGGATAAGACAAATGCTGAATGAGCCGAAACTTACCCGGAGCCTTTTTGGGCACAAACCCCCACCGGGGAAATAATCAAATCCTCGATAGGTGGCTGCGCAAAGGGGCCCGCCATTCCTCCTAGGCGAACCTCCTGTTCCACTTTACCTCGAAGCACATCAGGGAACTCCCGGGCAGACTGCAGGTTCCTGGCGGCCCGAACTAAAACATCCCCCACCACAGGCAAACGAAAACCCGACGCAAAACCCTCCCGCAGAAATCTTGCGTCGTCTGTGTTTGGGTACCATCCTAACCATTTTAGCATGGCCCTCAAATGAACCGGGGTCGGCGTCCTAACTAGCGGCAAGCCCGCCCGTTGATCTTCCGGCAGGGCCAGCGGCCGCCTTTGCACCAGGACGCCCCCCGCGGAAGCAATTGGAAGCAGGGTGGGATCCGTTACATCGCAAGCAAAGGTGACGAAAACAACACCGTTGCCCCAAGGGGCACGTGGCATTGTTGAATGCAAAACACTTCCCCTTCGCCGGCGTCTGCTGCGGAGAACGGGCCGCGTTCCAAGGGCGGTGCGGCGGACCCTCAACCGATGGTCAAAACTGACTCATCGTTGTGGCCTGCGCCACCGACGCCCCCTTAGCCACCATCTTCACATACTGCGCTGGCGTGACCCGAAGCCATACCTCCACGTCTTTGCATCCGAAGTCAACGACGTGTAGGCAATCGTGCTTCTGACGAAACTGTTTGTCGTACTGCAGCCACAAATCATCCTTAGACTGACGCTGCATTTCATGCATGAGGTGAATATACCTGATGACGTTCATGTGTTCATCAGGGCGATCCTCCAAGTAGCACGCCGCGAAAACACAGAAACCCGCCAACCAGTTGTCATACGATCGAAAGGCCTCCGTCCCAATACCGCCCTTCGTGAGCGCTTCCTTAGCTTCCCTCTTGGTGTCCTCCGTCAACATAAAGAGGTCGACGTATTCCCCCCGTCTAATCATCCTCCTGCAACTCTCCCGCAATCCCCGCAAGACTGCCGTGTACTCGCAGCGAACCACGCCCGGCAAATTACGCCTCCTCCTTTCCCGTCGAGAACTACAACTACTCTTCCGAGGCCTCTTATCCCGGTGCCGCGCCCCACGCCGAGTGTACCTGATAGCCCTCTTCCTAGCCTTCACGGTGCTACTAACCGCAGACTGGCACGACGAAGAAGAGGAAGATCTACTCGACGTACTGCCGTACGAGGAAGAAGAGGACCCCAGCGACATAGCAACATTATCGGCGTCCCACTCACCGGCGAGCCCGCTTCTGGAAGGCGATACGACGGCCACGACCGGCTCCTCGTCCCGATCGCTATCCGGACCCGCACCTGAAAAAGAAGGGACAACCGCCCCCGGAGCCAAAGCCCCCCTGGCGGGAATGAAAGCAGATGCCCCCACGGGCGATGGGGTAGTGCTACCCAGCAACGCAGCGGCGGAGCCCAGACTGCGACACACCTGTAGAAACTGCGCCATGGCTGGGTCAGACGCACTTGGGGGAACGGCCGCGTCGCCCGAAGCGGTACCGATGAAACGCCACCCGGGGACAAAGCCGACAAAAACGGCGCAAACGCCGCCGTCATGGCTGACAGTGACGACGCAACGGCAGAGGGATCCGGAGCCGCAGCCGCAGCTCCAGAGGTCCCCCCAGCCCCCGGGTCCACAGCCAGGATGGGTCGAACCGCGCCTGCACGCCGCCCAGGTCGGCCCCGCCGGGAACCGGCACTAGCCGCCCCAATAACCCCCGTTCCCTCCTGCGGTGCATCTAGAGCCACGAGCCGCTCCGGCCCCCACTGGCCCCGCCCACCGTGAGAACCCGCTGCCTTCTGCCACCAGCCAGAACCCCCCCTTTCCGGCCCCCCGCCGTCACTACCAGAGGCCCCCGGGAGCCCCCCCCCCATCAGAGCGGGGAGAGCGCCCCAGGAGTCCAGCTACCCCACGGGCGCGTGCACGCGCCCGCAATCCAGACTGCGCCAGCCTCACCGGACGGCCCAAAGGTTCACCGTCCCCCTCCATAGAGGCAATCCCCTCATGCTCTGGGGTGCCTCCTGTGACTCTCAGCGGTGGAGAGCGCACGGAACGCGCGCGTGCGCGCGACTGCGCGCCGCAGCAGCCGGCGGAGAATCCACGCCAGCGGGCTTCCCGGCTGGCTCTCCCCGCCGGCTGCCCGCTGCACCCTGCACATGTCCGCCGCCCAGCCCAACTTCAGCCACCGGGATCCCCCGGCGGATGCGGCCTAGCAGGCGACAGGGCGGATGCACGCGCCGCCGCACGCGCCCGAGAACGAGCGCCCGCAGCAGTGCCAGCAGGCACAGACCCGGCCGCGAGCAGAGCGCTCCGGCCCGTTGCACCGGAGGCCGGCTCCCGAGTAGGGGCCGCATCAAGGAAGCAGGCAGGGGGGGCAGAGGAGCGGCGAGGACGGGGCATGTCAGGCTAATGTATAATCCCGGGCAATGAGGACAGAGGGGCACAGCAACAGCAGCTATGACAAGAGCACTCAAAATTAAGATGCAGCACAGCAAGAGACAAAAGGGGGGGTAGAGCACTCGCCCTCACCATGACAAAAGCAGAAGAGGCTGACCCAGCCCCTTTCTCAGGCTTAAGAACCCATTCCACCTACCCCCAACATTCATTCCTATTGGCTAACAATAAAACTCCCATAATGCCTTACCGTCCTGCCCCCAGACTAGCTGAGGTTTAACCCACTCCTCTCCTATTCTGTCAATTTATTCTCCATCTGAGCAAAGTTAGTCATAACCTGATGCATGGTGCACACTGTATGATAACTCTAGGCTGCTCCAGAGCTCCCGTCCATAGCTATTGCTCTACTATGAGTGTCACTGATATACATCTTAGGGTCTGGCTTGTAAGAGACATAGAGATTATAATGCTGTAATGTTAACATCATACTCTGAAGTCTTTTAGGTGCACAAAGAAGAGGCTTTTTAAAGATAGCAATTAGCAGTTTATGATCAGTCTCCACTGTGATCATGTCCCGGCAGTATAGAAAATAATTAAAATGGGAACAAGCAAAGACAGTGGGGGTCATTCCGAGTTGATCGCTAGCATGCAGTTGTTCACAGCGCAGCGATCAGGCTAAAAATCGGCATTTCTGCGCATGCGTATGCTCCGCAGTGCGCACACGCTATGCACCCGTACTAAGATCTGATCAAAATGTTATCCCACTCCTACTTCTGACACTAGTTACCTGCTATTGTGTTTTTTTTTTTTTTCCCTCTTCATTGCTCGCTTCCACCCACCATGTGTTTTCCTGTAATGTTTACCTCCACTGATTGCACACCTTTCCATTGTGCCCTACATGCAGGGTACATCATACTACTACATAAGCATCAGTTTTCCCATATATGAACTTGGCCCTTGTATGGATCACCTCCCACAGTGTAACCTTCAAAGTGCGCCCAACATGGCTGCCCCATATGGTACACTTGTGGATGGGATGAAAAATACATGGACCTTGTGGTTTTTTTTTTGGAACCCTACTCTAAACTGTAGGACTCTGAAATCACCCCCATTTTGTGTCATCTCTTCTAGGGGTAGACTATTCCACCCCGGGTAATCCTACGCGGAGCGCCCAAGATGGCTGCTGCACTTGGTACCTATGAGGGTGGAATACACAACCCTTGGAAGTCATTACCCAAAATACCTGCACCAATCCTGCGTTATGCTTTCTGTGGGCTTAAGGTTTTCTTTTATGTCTGTGTTGCTTGTCTATTGTTGTATTACTCAAATCCTCTGTATCATGTGTATTGTTTTTGATGTCTGTAAAGCGCCTTGAGTCCTGTTGGAGAAAGAGCGCTATATAAATAAAATTATTATTATTATTATTATTACAAAGCCCGTTGTGGTTGTGCATAGGTTCTAGCAAAGTTTTCAGTCGCACTGAAAGATTGAAAGGAAAGGGGCATTTCTGGGTGTCAACTGACCATTTTCAGGGAGTGTTTGTAAAAATGCAGGCGTGTCTGAAAAAACACAGGCATGGCTGGGTGTTCGCTGGGAAGATGTATGACGTCAAATCCAGACACGAATAGGCTGAAGTGATTGCAAGCGCTGAGTAGGTTCAGAGCTACTCAGAAACTGCACAAACTGTTTTTGCAAAGCTAGGCTGCACATGCGTTCACACTTCTGCTAAGCTAAAATACACTCCCCAGTGGGCGGCGGCATAGCGTTTGCACGGCTGCTAAAACTAGCTAGCGAGCGATCAACTCGGAATGACCCCCAATACTCCTTTTCAATTTGTGCATAATTCTGCTCAGTTGGAGTCAATGCTCTTGAAGCAAATGCAACTGGTTGTCCTTCTTGCATCAGGCAACATCCCAGTCCGGTTTTACTCGAATCACTCTGTATAGTGACTAGCTTGGTAGCATCATAATACTTCAGTACAGGTGTAACCGTGACCAAATGCTTTATTACCTCCACAGCCTTATCATGCTTTGGAGGCATAAATTTGGCCAAATATGTCACAAACCTAATGAAACATTGCACGGACTTAACATCAGTAGGCTTTGGCATTTCCAAGACAGCTCTAACTTTTTCAAGGTCAACTTTCAAACCATCAGAGGACAGGATATGACCATGAAAATTAACCTTTTTCAACTTAAATTGCAGTTTCTTCACACTAAGGGGGTAATTCAGACCTGATCGCTATGGTGCATTTTTTGCATCCCCGCGATCAGGTAGTCGCTGCCTACAGGGGGAGGGTATTAGCTGTGTGCAGGTGTGTGATCACATTTGTAGCAGAACTACACAAACATAAGTTTGTGCAGTTTCTGCTCAGCCCAAGACTTACTCCGCTGCTACGATGATCAGGGCCGGAGCTGACATCAGAAACCCTACCTCCAAACGCCTGGTCAATCTTGCATTTTCCCGGACAATCCTCTAAAGTGGTCAGTCAATCACCTTGCGATTGCGCTTGTGATCACTTTTTTTACCCCATCCCGTTGCTATGCACCAATGCCCGGTGCAGTCATTCGATGTAGCGGCGTATTGCGGTGCATAAGCATGCGCAGTACAGACCTGATCGCACAGCAGCGATCAGGTCTGAATTACCCCCTAACTCTTAATTTCACTTGTCTGCAACAATCCAACAGCGCTAGCAACTTGCGGTCATGATCAGCCTCTGCTTCCTTTTCTGTCTCGCCACAGCCAACCACAAGAATATAATCTGCTATTGGCTCAATGCCACTAAATCCAATCCGCAATTCATGTTGTTTTCGCTGGTAAACTTCAGGGGGTCCAAAAGATTGTCATACAACTGCTTTTTTCATCCAGTTTACATTGCAGAAATGCATCATGTGCATCATCCAGTGTAAAGACTTTTGCTTTGAGCAGCTTATATAAAACATCAATCATCCAATGTTGGCATAATATAATGAGATCACCACAGTGCTTGATTTAAAAATTTAGGATCAATACATAGTCTCAACTTGTCAGGCTTTGCCACAATGACCATATTGCTAATCCGGTCAGTTGGTTCAGTTACAGGTGCAATATGTTCATCTGCTTCATGCAGATCAAGCAAAGCTTCCAATCTCAGCTTGAGGGCTATAGGCATATTGCGTAGAGCACACTGGAATGGTGGAACACTTGGATCAAGTTCAAAATGTTCTTCCCCATGAACAGACTTCACTGGCCCCTTGAACACATCATCATAGGCATCTATAATTTGCTCTTTCCTCAATGGACCAGACAAATCATGTACCATCTTATGTAGCTCAGTAGGAATAGTAAAGTGCATTAAACCCAAATGCTCACATGTGGAACCTGACAATAATAGTTTCTGGTGGGCCTCTACAATTTCAAAAGTTAGCATATGGGTACCTCCACTAACAATGCATTCTGTTCTGAACCGTCCCAGTGTCACTTGGCAGTAATGGAGCTCTATGAGCCAATTTCATCTTATCTTCCAGACTCATAACATCACATGTTGCCCCCGAGTCTAATTTACATGGTTGCCAATTATTATTCAAAGTCAGATGTGCAAACCACTTTTGGCCTTCTGATTTTGTAGTCCCAATACATTCTGTTGAATCAATCACCTCAGCACTATGGGTATCAGCTCCAGGTGCTTCATCTATTATGTATACTTTCCCTGCTTTATTCCAGCTGTTGATTGATAAGCACATTTTAGTAAAGTGATTGGTAATACCACATGATCTACGGGTTTTCCCAAATGCCGGGCACTGCTCTTTCCCTAACCTGTGCCTATTACCACAGTATTTACAGGCCATATATTTGGCTGTTGGTGAGTTCTGTTGCCAATTTGTACACTTTGGACTATCCAGCAAATCACCCCTGCTGTGCTGTTGTCTGTGACATTGACATTATCAGTCTGTCTATCTATTGCTCTGATTCTTTGGTCAAATGAGTTCAGCTTTGCAACACATTTCAATAGCTGCTGACAGATCTAAATTCTGCTCTCTTAAGAGACGGTGGCTTGTGTTTTCACAATTTATACCCAACACTAATGTATTTCGTATTTAAGTTCATCTTTTAATGTGCCATACTCACAGGTTGCTGACTTTTCTCTCAACCGGGTATCAAAATTATCAATGGATTCACCTTCTTCTTGTTTATTGCAGCCAAAATTATACCTTTCATAAATCACATTTTTTTTCAGGCTTAAAGTATTCCTCCAATGCATCCAGGATTGCTTTTACATTTGTTTGGTACTGCAAAGAAAGACTCACGTTGTGCTTATAAACATGACGACATTCACTGCCCATCACTCTCCTCAGTGTGGCTGCTTGCACCTCAGCTGATTTATCATTAAGACCTGTGGCTAAAGAAAAATCTTAAAACTGAGCTAAAAAGTTCTTCCAGTTGATGCACAAAATGCAACTCATTTGCATCCCATCAGGTGGAGGAATACCGGTTACAGTTGCCATGTTGGTGTACTCCCACTCCAGTGAAGGCAGAAAAGTTTAACACAATGGTGATTCAATCCACTTGATATCTGTGCAATCCTTATCCTTAATCTTGTCACTGCATGTCTTCTCATAAGCTTGAGCTGCTGCTCTGCCAATTATCAGCATCATTTGGGGGCTCAGGAACGTCTAATACCATGTTTCGGATGTATTAAATGAAAACAGACTCTGCATGCTAGTTCCAAGTAGCCATGTTGTACAAGAACAGTTGAACACAGAAAACCACACCCCCATCACAAGCAGCGACATCTAGAAAACTCACATGGCACCACTAGGTGGGGAAAAATGCGTAATCTTAACATTACACAAACAGTAACCTAAGCATTGAAACAAGAGTGCCGAAGATAGATGTACTCACTCCCTCTTCCGATCCTACAAAGCTGCAGTTCCTCACTTATTTTCTTGTTTAGAGACAATAACTAATTTTCCTTGCTACTGTAGGTGGGTACTTATCCTCTGTGGTATGTGATCTCAGTCATTTGGTAATGGTATTCCTGACTATGGGGCTGTGCTGTTATGTAAACAAAAATAGAGTGCTTGTCACACTTGCAATAGTTTATTCCTCTACCGTAATTGCTGTTCTCCTCATTTACTATAGCTCCTCCTAGCTGCTGTGGCTCCTGGAGGCAGGTGGCTCTATGAAGGGGCTGACATTTTAATTGTGAAAAAACATACAGCTGTCATGGAGCCTGGGCTGCTGTGAGTGACAGTTGGCTAGTCACAGGTAATAACCGTGTGGACGATGCGCTGATGATGATACTCGCCCACCTCTAGTGGTGACACAGTTGGTAGCCAGAGCTGATGATGTAGCCTCTGCTTTTTCAGACATAAGACTCCTGCCCTTCTTTTACTAACAGGACAAATCACTCCCAGCTGTATCATTCCGCCCCTCTCTCAAACTGTCACAAATGTCTGTCAAATTAACAAGTACAGTGTGTAGCAGCAAAGTCCACAGTTACCATTGATAAGAAACAGGATACTCACTTTCTGATCACAACAATCATTATATAATACACTTACAGACAGCAAAATAAATGACTCCCTTCACTACATGTAATATATACAGTATAGTTAACATGTGACACAAATATTTAACACACTCCTTTTAACCAAGGGTTACAAAAATACAAATGTCTTTACCTTAATGTTATTTCTAATTAATAAATCACCCCTCTCATGTAATTTTTAATAATAGAAGTTATGTCATGGTTTTGTTATCTGATCAAGGGACTCCTGTTTGACATCTATTATCCTTATAATTCACACCAGAAGGTACATTGGTGGTCATTCCGAGTTGTTCGCTCGCTAGCTACTTTTAGCAGAAATGCAAACACAAAGCCGACGCCCTCTGGGAGTGTATCTTAGCATAGCAGAATTGCTAACGAAAGATTAGCAATTCTGCTATTAAGTATTTCCTTGCAGTTTCTGAGTAGCTCCAGACCTACTCCTAGATTGCGATCACCTCAGTCCGTTTAGTTCCTGGTTTGATGTCACAAACACGCCTAGCGTCTGGCCAGCCACTCCCCCGTTTCTCCAGCCACTCCTGCGTTTTCTGCTGGCATGCCTGCGTTTTTTAGCACACTCCCGGAAAACGCTCAGTTACCACCCAGAAACACCCACTTCCTGTCAATCATTCTCCGATCAACAGAGCGACTGAAAAGCTTTGTTCTCCCGTGAGTAAAATAGCATAGTTTTGTGTAAAATTGCTTAGCGCGTGCGCCCTGCTGTGCATACGCATGCGCAGAACTGCCGGATTTTAGCCTATTAGCAATTCTGCTAAAAATAGCAATGACCACCATTATTCCATGTTTATGCAGGTTTGTATCACCACACAGTGGGAAATGTTCTGAGAGCAATTTATACAAAATCTGAGAGAGAAACCTCTACGGTCTTTTAAAATTGAGAGTTTTTACAGCATCCCTGGAGCAAAGACATACATTTATATTGTTGAATAATTCAGAATTGCAGATATTGTTTGAACATTTAGATGTATGTTACTACAATATTTATTTTACATTTGTGATGAAAAATTGGATAAAATATATTATAAAACATTATTTTATAAACAGTATGCTTTGTAATGCTTTATAAAGCTGTAATAGATAGTCCTCTTTATTTGTCAGTTATGTGTACAATTAAGTAAGAAAATGTCTTATGTTCAGTTTTTTGAAATTTCGACTATATAACGAATTGTTAAGATTCCAATCACATAGTATGATTTCCAAATAACAACAGTATTTATTTTACAGACATTTATATCTTTAGTCTATGAAGAGCTGTAAAGATGCCTATGAAATGTGGCATCAGTAATATTTCAGCGCAAGGTTGTGACTTAATAATATTTCAGATTTTAAAATGTGAAAAATTCTGTTCTGATAATGTGTAAGAATCTAATAATAATGATATGACTCAATCATAAGATAATTAGCTAATGTATCAAAGAGCCAGGCTACACCCTTGTACTGTAATGCTTTACAATACTGTCTTTCAGAACAGATGACCTGGATTTATGAAAAGAAAGGTAAAGGAGCTCATGTAGTTAGAAATAATCACAATTTGTACCTTTTGCCGACAAAAATAGTTCTTTTTTTTTTACTATGCATGTGCACTCAGTATTAATATGCATGTACAATTATTCATTTTGCTTTTAATATCCCTTGCACTAAGGGGAAAGGAACAGGTGTTGGAGGCGTTGTATGGGCTGGCTAAAGTACACTATGGGCATATTCACACAATATGATACTTATTTACTTCTGTAAAGGTCCCTCCTGGAGAATCCCAGAGGGACAACTTTAGCTAATGGAGAGGGATTGTGGCCCTGACCTCTAAAGTTTAAAACTAAGATTTGAGACATTTTGCAGTGGTGAGCTGGCTATACATCATCATGGCCCCCTGCACCCCTGGAAGAGCAGGCAGATCTCCCGCATCCTGCCTGCACTCTAGTGATTCGGGCAGGATAAAGAGATACCCACTGGTATTCACGGGTCCGTGTGGTGTAGAAGGGGCTAAAATGACGCGATTCACGCCCCCTTCCTGCAGACTCGCGAATCGCAACATTTTCCCAATATGGGGGCGGAGCTTGATGATGTTACAACTCACCTCCCCAAATTTCCCTCCAGCGTCTCCTCTCCGGGCTTCTCGCGGAGAGGAGATATTAAAAGTTACTATGGTTTGTAAGTATGCTGTGTACTTATGCTGTGGCCGATATGTAATGAAGTCCGATTTTGGCTGCTGTGCTGGATGCCGGACAAACTCGGATGTATTTTTAAGGAGCAATCTTTTACAAGGCATGGTTTAGCCTTGTACATGATTGCCCTTTTAAAAAAAAGTCTGAGTTTGACCGGCATCCCGCACGGCTGCAAAACTCGGACTTCATTACACCACGACCTATATGTGTATGCATGCTGTGTGCATGTTTGTAAGTAAGCTGTGTGCGCGTATACTGTATGTATGCTGTGTGTCACACACACACACACACACACACACACACACACACACACACACACACACACACACATATATATATATATATATATATATATATACCTCCCACTGAAAATACTGCATTTGCATCTGCTTCTCTGCTCATGATAGCATTTATGCATCCCTGCTCCTGTGCGCTGTGCAATATGTCTTTAGTAATTTGCTGCTTGTTTCTGCCATGTCCAATGCTTGTCTGACTTTAGCTAAACTAGAATATGAGGTCTGTTATTAGTCTTGCATTTTATGTTTTCAAATATATGCTCACTTGTTTCCTTATCAGACCTTTAACTTATCTTACAGGTTATCCATTGACTACCGAATTCCATTACTTCTAGCTTGCTTTTGGTTATTCTCTAGTAGAACCTTCATCCCTGTTCTGGAGTACTACTCAGCCTGCAGTACATTTACTGCCTTACAAGCAGGGCTCTAGGTCTATAGGTCTACTAGTGCTCTCAGGGAGAATTTCCGGAATCCTACCCATGCCCCCCCCCCCCCCTTCCCTCCCCACACACACACACCTCACCAGGTGAAAAAAAAACATTAACCTCCCACAGATGTGCTGAAAAGGGGGCAGTGAGATGGTGGTGGAAGGGGGGAACAGGAACACGCGAGTTGGTTTATGCATTATATATTTTAGTAGCATTTTCCCTTTATTATGAGACCTGGTGATAACAGCTGCAGCCTTCCTTAGATCACTCCAAGGTTCTAGTGGTTAGCTGGGTCTGTCCTTTCTAACCCTCTGCTGGGAAGCTGCCATTGATACAGAGGGAGGGTGATGTCATGCCTCCTGTATAATTCTCCCCTGTGTGCTCTCTGAGATGTGCCTCCTTCTCTCCACTTCTTCTTGGAGGTGGGCAAAAGCTGTGGTCTGCTGTTGAAAAGAGACCTGGCTTCCCTGATATTTGTGTCTCCGCTGACTGAGATCAACACCTGCAGGAGCTTTAGGGATCAGCTGGGATGGGGGGAGGGGGTGCCAAGGTGTTTCATCCAACCAATCAGCATGGACTTTGTCAGGGTAGGATCCAGTCAAGATCCCAATGGTCGGGGTCTCGGCTATCAAAATACCGACACCAGAATCTTGACACTGCTCGGAATCCCGGCACTGGCATCCTCAATGAGATCACAGCAGCTGGGATCCCAATTCAGAAACTGCCGGCTCGCTGGAGAGGTAAGCCGCGGGGGGTGTTGTTGGTCAGGTTTAGGCTGTGGGTGGAGGTACAGGGTTAGGCTGCGGGGAGGTGGGTTTAGGTTTAGGCTGCAGAAATAGGGGTTAAGTTTAGGCACCCCAGGTAATGTTAGTGATAGGCTGGGGTTGTTAGGGTTAGGCTGCTGGGGGGGGGGGGGGTCTGACTGCAGTAAAGAAAGGTTAGGGTGACAGGGGTAGCATGCTTACACGACCTCTGTTGGGTATTCTAAACATGGAGATGCCGTGGTCGGTAGTCTAACCACCGGCATCCCGACCGCCAGCATTTCAGCCCCAACTCATCAGGGCTGTGCAGTGTGCTTCATCTTTTGTGTGTGGCGGCACACAGCAGCCACTTTAACCTCTCTGTAGTGTAAGGGTCAGCCAGGCCACAGCACCCATTTAACTTTGGTGCCCCAGTTCGGCCGCTGACATATTGATAAGTCTCTGAGGCAATCCAAGCTTCTGTCAACATATAGCGCTCTATAGGAATTATGGCTTGCTGTAGGTGTAGACCTCAATACGTGGTGTTCTAAAGCTGGTCATACACCTACAGTATCTGGCTAGTTGGAACAAAAATCTGGTAATGTATGGAAACAAATTATAATTGACCATTTGCTCCCAAACAGTAAAAAAAACAGACAAAAATGGTCACTCAGACAAATTGGTTAAATGATTTAACCAATTTGTCTGAACCATCATTTTTGGAAGTTTTCTGGCATTTCAGAGCAAAAAGTCATTCGTCATTTGTTATTTGCTCCCATACATTACCACATTGGCCAGCTTAAGGATTCATCTAGTGTCCATTAGTAAACTAGAAAGAAAGACAGACAGACAGATAGATAGATAGATAGATAGATAGATAGATAGATAGATCTTTTCTACATTACTCCATAAGCAGTTTGTCTCTATTAGTGATACTGTAAACTGGGAGCACCTAAAAGTTTTCTAATTAACTGCTTTAATTTCAAATTACCTAAGATCTGTTTATAACCATGTTTCAAAAATTCTTGAGACCCTTTATACAGAACACATGGGAAAAAATATGTTACAGCACACAGGAATCCAATTTAAGACAATTTATTTTAAAAAATACATATATACATTGATACTAAAAAAGACTACCAGCCGGCTTAGTCAGTATATGATATACAATGTGCATTTTTTACACGAAGCAAAAAGTAAAAAATGCGCATTGTATATTATATGCTGACAAAAGCGTCCGGTAGTCTTTTTTAATATTAATGTACAGTATATATTTATTCTTTTTAATAAATTGTCTTAAGTTGGATTCCTGTTAGAGATGTGCGGCTGGCACTTTTCATGTTTTGTGTTTTGGTTTTGGCTCTAATTCCACTTCCGTGTTTTGGTTTTTGCCTGGTTTTGCCAAAACCACCCTTTCGTGTTTTGGTTTTGGATCTGGATGATTTTTGAAAGAAATATAGAAACGCCTAACATCTCAGAATTGGGGGGTAATTTTGATCCTACTGTATTATTAACCTCAATAACATTCATTTCCACTCATTTTCAGTATATTCTGAACACCTCACACCTCACAATATTGTTTTTAGGCCAACAGGTTGCACCGAGGTGGCTGTATGACTAAGCTAAACGACACAAGTGTGCGGCAGAAACACCTGGCCCATCTAGGAGTGGCACTGCAGTGTCAGACAGGAGGGCAGATATAAAAAAAGTCCCCAAACAGCACATGATGCAAAGAAGAAAAAGAGGTGCACCGAGGCTGCTGTATGACTAAGCCAAGCGACACAAGTGTGCGGCACAAACACCTGGCCCATCTAGGAGTGGCACTGCAGTGTCAGACAGGAGGGCACGTTTCAAAAACTAGGCCCCAAACAGCACCTCATGCAAAGATGTAGAAGAGGTGCAATGAGGTAGCTGTATGGCTAAGCCAAGCGACACAAACAATTGGCCCATCTACGAGTGGCACTGCAGTGGCAGACAGGAGGGTAGATATTCAAAAAAAGGCCCCAAACAGCACATGATGCAAAGAAGAAAAAATGGTGCACCGAGGTTGCTGTATGACTAAGCTAAGCGACACAACCACCTGGCCCATCTAGTAGTGTCACGCAGTGGCTGAATGTCGAGAGTGGGCCGCAACTGTTCAGTCCACTGACAGCATCTCCAGCACACCCCTGTCATTTTTTTCAAATTTTTGCAATTGGTGTACTTATGCGGCAGTACCCCAGGACTAATACTGCAGTACCCCTGGACTCTTACGGCAGTGTCAGACAGGATGGTACTTTTCAAAAACTAGGCTCCAAACAGCACCTCATGCAAAGATGTCGAAGAGGTGCAATGAGGTAGCTGTATGACTAAGCCAAGCTACACAAACAATTCCCACTGGAATTATACGTCCAAATCACTGGAATTAAATGGCAAAATCACTGGAATTATACGTCCAAATCACTGGTATTAAATGGCAAAATCACTGGAATTATACTGCAAAATCACTGGAATTAAATGGCAAAATGGAGGTTGAGGGCTTCCATCGTCATGTGAAGCTGAACCACTAGTCATGAACATAGGCCAGGGCCTTAGCCGTTCCTTGCCACTCTGTGTCGTAAATGGCATATTGGCAAGTTTATGTTTCTCCTCAGATGATTTAAATTTCTTTTTTTGGGTCTTTTTACTGAACTTTGGCTTCTTGGATTTTACATGCCCTCTACTATCACATTGGGCATCGGCCTTGGCATACGACATTGATGGCATTTCATCAGCTATTTCATGGCTAGTGGCCGCAGCTTCAGCACTAGGAGGAAATGGTTCTTGATCTTTCCCTATTTTATCTTCCAAATTTTTGTTCTCCATTATTTTTTTGGAGTTATATAACACAATATGCGGCACAGGAATGACTGATAGCTGATGCACAGAACACTACCACTGGTCTGATGCAGGACAACACAGCAACACTGTAAGGGACTTGTTGTTGTTATTATTATTATACGGCAGCAGTGTACATATAGCAGCAGCGTATACCACTGTGACTGCCTGGTCACTGGAATGACTGATGGCCAGGACACGACCACTGGTCTGATGCAGCACAACACAGCAACACTGTAAGGGACTTATTTTACAGCAGCACTGGACATATGGCAGCAGAGCACACCAACACTGTGAATGGTCACTGGACTGACTGATGCCCAGGATACTACCACTGGTCTGATGCAGGGCAACACAGCAACACTGTAAGGGACTTATTATACAGCAGCACTTAACATATGGCAGCAGAGGACACCACCACTGTGACTGATGCAGCACAACAAACCACCACTGAACTGATGCAGCACAACACAGCACCACTGGACAGCACTGGACATATGGCAGCAGAGGACACCACTACTGTGACTGATGCAGCACAACACACCACCACTGAACTGATGCAGCACAACACAGCACCACTGGACAGCACTGGACATATGGCAGCAGAGGAAATCACACAAGCACTGTGACTGGACAGATTCAGCACAAGACACGGACACTGAGAGAACGGAGATACGTCCTCTCTTTACACTCTCCAATGCCGGACGGAAAATGGCGGGGACGCGCTGCTTCTTATATGGAATCTAAACCCAGTGAGAATCCGACAGCGGGATGATGACGTATTGCCTCGTTCTGGTTTCCGAGTCAGGCGGGAAAACCCGAGCCTGGCTCGGAACCAGACTCGAATGGTAATGTTCAGCATGGTTCGGTTCTCTGAGAACCGAACCCACTCATTCCTAATTCCTGTGTGCTGAAACGTATTTTTTTATGTTTTCTTTCTTCAGGGGATGAGTAACCCTTGAGTTACTAGCTGCAGTAGGAATCTAATTAGTATTATTTTCAATCAAGCGCTTCATCCAAATTTGCTTCTTTATACAATAAGTTGTTAATATCAGAAATAAAAATGGTAAATATTTGTCTGTATAATATTTTTACAAAACATGCTACTTTTTCTTTACCTTTTGAATAGAGATGAGTGGGTTCGGTTCCCAGAGAGCCGGATACCCCTGAACATCCCATTCCGAGCCAGTTTCCGAATCCAGCTCGGGACTTCCCGTCAGACTCGGAAACCAGAACGAGGCAAAACATCATCATCCCGCTGTCGGATTCTCGCAGGTTTTGGATTCCATATAAACAGCCGCGTGCCACCGCCATTTTCACTCCGGACTTGGAGATGGAGGGAGACAGACCTCTGTCTCTCTCTGTGTGTGGTGGCATCTGGTAGGGTCAGCGTGTGCTCTCTAGGGGTGCTGTTAGGGGTGCTATTCTGTCACTGTGATGTTAGGGGTGCTGTCCTGGCTGTCACTGGTGTTTCATGTGCTGATAGGGATGCTGCAGCTGTACATAGGTTTAGCTGTCCTGGCTGTCACTGTATTGTACAGGGGACAGGGGCACTGTCCTCCTGCATACTGTGAAAATATAGGGGTGCTGGCTGTAAAAAAATCTTGGGTGCAGTGAAAATAAATGTACACTGGCCCTATCTTGTATGCTGTCAAAAATCTGGGAAGCAGTGAAAATAAATGTACACTGTCCCTGTCTTGTGGGCACTCGCTTAGGTTAGAGGAGAGGAGATTCTGCACAATGCGTAAAAAAGGTTTTTTCACAGTAAGGAGAATACGTGTTTGGAATTCCCTCCCTGAGGAAGTAGTAATGGCAGACTCAGTCAACACCTTTAAGAATGGGTTAGGTAAATTCCTAATGGATAAGGATATTCAGGGTTATGGTGCTTACTTAGTCACGCACTATAGTTATTAAAACACAACGGCTGTCATTAAAACAAAATGGCTGACATCAGCATGAGGCAATATTAGACCAAAAAGAAAACTGCATGGGAGACCACCAATAGGTTGAACTCGATGGACAAATTATCTATTTTCAACCTTAAATACTATGTTACTATGTTACTATGTATGCTGTAAAAAATATGGGAAGCAGTGAAAATAAATCAACACTGGTCCGGTCTTGTACGCTGTAAAAAAATATGGGGAGCACTGAAAATAAATGTACACTGGCCCTGTCTTGTATGCTGTCAAAATTATGGGGTGCAGTGAAAATAAGTGTACACTGGCCCTGTCTTGTATGCTGTAAAAAATCTGGGGTACAGTAAAATAAATGTACCCTTGCCCTGTCTTGTATGCTGTAAAAAATCTGGGGTGCAGTAAAATAAATGTACACTGGCCCTGTCTTGTATACTGTAAAAAATTATGGGGTGCAGTAAAATAAATGTACACTGGCCCTGTCTTGTATGCTGTAACAATTCTGGGGTGCAGTAAAATAAATGTACACTGGCCCTGTCTTGTGTGCTGTAAAAAATCTGGGGTGCAGTAAAAATAAATGTACACTGGCCCTGCCTTGTATGCTGTAAAAATTCTGGGGTGCAGTGAAAATCAATGTACACTGGCCATGTATGCTGTAAAAATACATGGGTGCTGCTGTTAAAATAAAAGTACACTGGTTCTGTATGCTGTAAAAATACAGGGGTGTTGACCTTCACAACACTGTATGGGAAGAGAAGGCTCCTACCACCATTTACATGACCTCTGCAAGTTCTGGGAGGAGCACTGGCACTGAGGAGGAAGTTGACGATGAGGATTCTGATGGCGATGTGGTTTATTTGAATAAGGCACCAGTGGAGACAGTTGTTGGCCATGGGATGAAAAAGCCCATTGTCATGCTTGGGCAAAATACAAAAAAAAGCCATCTCTCCGGTGTGGAATTTTTTCTCCACAAATCTGGACTAGAGGTGTAAAGCCATCTGTTGCCTTTGTCAATCCATAGTAAGTAGGGGTAAGGACGTTAACCACCTAGAAACATCCTCCCTTATACGTCACCTACAGCGCATTCATCATAAGCCATTGTCAAGTTCAGAAACTTTGGGTAATAGCGTAAGCAGTCCACTGACACCTAAATGATGTGGTTTGTTTGAATATTATTTCTCTGTGAGGATGAGGATGTAAACACTGAAGGGGGGAATCTGAGGATGAGGATGACCTCTTGCCAATGTAGAGCCAGTTTGTGCAAGGAGAGAATAATTGCTTTATTTTTGGTGGGGGCCCAAACAAACAAATCATTTCAGCCACTGTCATGTGGCAAACCCTGTCGCTGAAATGATTGGTTTGTTAAAGTGTGCATGTCCTGTTTATACAACATAAGGGTAGGTGGGAGGGCCCAAGGACAATTCCTTCTTGCACGTCTTTTCTTTGCCAAATTATTCCAGGGGTGTTGCCCTTCTGCCCTATCAGTCCGAGGGTGCTGCCCCACTGCTGTTTAAGTCCAGGGGTGCTGCTGCAAGTCTGTTGTGCTATGTAATTCTCCAGGGGTGCTGCCTATGTTGTATAAGTCCAGGCGTACTGCCATATAATTCCAGAGGTGCTGTTGTACTTGATCCTAGGATTAAATGAAAGCCTAGAGCAGATATAAAACAAGCTTCAACATCACAAACAGGCTTGTGAAAACATAGCCGCAAAGGTGGAAATAGAAATTGCTATTTTGACGAATTGTTTTTAAATAAAGTGGGGAGAGACCACATTTGTGGCCAAAGTCAGTGTGACTCAGAAGAGACTGAATCATAATCCAGCGCAACTGCCGAATAGGTAAAAGTGATATTTCTGCCGAAGCATTAGAATGAGGTTCTTCTCAATTGTTTCATGTTAGGCACTCACTCAAATGAATGCTCCAATTAGTCAACCTTAATTTTGATTTATTATTGATGTTCCACATTTTGGGATTATTTATTTAGAATATGGGCATTTTTGTACAGGAATCTTATTTTCCTAAGAGCAGTGTAGGGTTATTGCAAGACCTCGCGGTGTTAGAAGAACGGGGTTTCAGTGATCTTGCATTGCATCAGCTTTCCATTGCACTGCAGCACTAGATAGGCCAGGAGCTCCTGTGAGGCAGTTACTGAATAAGGCCCAGTATGGAGGTTTTCCAGGCTGAGGCATGCTGTGGAAACAGAGGTTAGCATTGCTTCCTCCCACAGTCCTATTTTTAGTATGAAATGAGTTTCAACTGTAGAGTGGTAAGCTCCACTAGGGCAGGGGCTCAATAACAAAAAAATTACTGCACAGTCCTGCTTAGTACTTTACCGAACTCACACGAACTCAACATGCCCCATCCAGGGCTGCTGTGGGCAGAGCCATCTTAACAGCAATGTAGGCCCCTGGTCACAGCAATGCACTGGGGCCCCTACCCACCCATCAGCGGTAGGGGTGGAGGGTGCTATCAGCGGCAGCTTTGATGTTCAACAGGGGGTAGGGGGGTTCTATCTTTTGCTCAGCATGTAGGACCTGGAGAAATAATTTCTGCTAATTACTCGTTTACTGCACAAATGGGGCGGTAAGGAGAACACTAAAGTGTAGAAGGGAGAATTAGGCTGAATGAAGGTGCCCCGGTAGATGACTTTCAGTGTGGTAGGGGTTGTTTAATACACAGGGGAAGGGTGGATAGTGGGGTGGGCTTAATATTCAATATTTTCCGGGGGTCAGTGCACCTTTCAGGACTTCAGGAACCAGAGCAATCCACCAACAAAAATATAAAACTGCACATTAGTTGTGTGGAGCTGGAGCAGGGATCAGCTGCTTGAAGGCTGATATCTCTGGTTCTGGACATAGTATAGACAAGCTGCCAGTGTACACTAAAAGGGGAGAGTCCCAGATTTTGGAGACAGAACCCACAATATCTGGCTGGGAAGAACAATTAACAGGCTTGGATGGGGACCACTGCTTTGAAGTCTGATATTTCCGGTTCTCCAGGGCCGATTTTCAAAAATCTGGTACCTCTGAAAAGAGGGTACCCTCAGCAATCAGCCTAGGTCCCTTTTACTCCTGGGGCCCTTTGGCAAGAGCTCATTGAGCCCATACGAAAAGACGGCCCTGGCTGTGAGGCTCAGGAGGGGCTGCTAAACCATCTAAGGGACTGCTTTATTTAAAAATAAAATATGAATAAAATAAACAAGACACACAGGTATGCTCACATGTGTGTAACTGCAACACACAGGTATGCTCACATGCGTGTAACTCAGGGACGTGCGGTGAGCTAGAAGGTTTAAGAGGCACTAGCTAGCACTAGAGCCAGATTTACACACAAAATATGAGCCAAAGGGTACATCTGGGCATTGCACACAGGTACAGCAGTATAAACTCCTGGAAATTTGGTGAGTTTTGATCAGAGATGTGTGGAAAAGATAAGCAGATGCCTCATCATTTTTTTGCCTCACCTGCAATAGAGTTTTTACTCCAGAGTTTTGACTATAAAAATTATTAGAATAATGCAAAGAAGATATATCGAACATATTCATTCTATTTTTCATATACTTTATACAATCAAAACTCTTGTACAAAAGTAAGTATGACAGGAAAGGCTCTGCCTCACCTGCCTCACCCCACCGCATATCACTGGTGTAACTGGGAGCTGTGAAAAACAAAATTAAGGCATCTGTTACAAAATATGAAAATAAAAATGGAATTAAAAAATGGAAAAAAGAAACCCACGAGATTTTCACAAAATAACTCTCCAGACTCCATGGAGGGGAAAATATCCAATCTTGATCCTGTGGTATACGCCAGTTTATTTGCATCCCAGCATTAAATCTGAGATTATCTTAATCCCTGAACATGGAGAAGGGCATACAAATATGAAGGCTTTGGCCCCTAGTTTTTCAGTTTGTCCAGTAATGTGATAATTAATAATTATATATTTGCTTGGTTGAAGTCCTTTCTGTTCTACACCAATATAGGTGTGGAGGTGAAAGCCTGAGTGTTGTTCCTGATTGCGTGTGCCTCTCTAATTTTTAATTACCTTCTTGACACTGGGGGTAATTCCAAGTTGATCGCAGTAGGAATTTTGATAGCAGTTTGGCAAAACCATGTGCACTGCAGGGGAGGCAGATTTAACATGTGCAGAGAGAGTTAGATTTGGGTGTGGTGTGTTCAATCTGCAATCTAATTTGCAGTGTAAAAATAAAGCAGCCAGTATTTACCCTGCACAGAAACAAAATAACCCACCCAAATCTAACTCTCTCTGCAAATGTTATATCTGCCCCCCTGCAGTGCACATGGTTTTGTCCAACTGCTAAAAAATTTCCTGCTGCGATCAACTTGGAATTACCCCCACTGTCCTCTTCCTCTTGCCTCTTCTCATAATGTGAAAAGTCATCAAAGGAGGTGGTATGTTTGTAGCTAGCTATAATTCAGAGAACTTAGTAAGCTTTTTCCAGGGGGACCACCTGTCACTGAAATGATGGGTTTATTAAAGCGTGAATGTCATTTTTAAACAACATATGGGTGGGTGTGAGGGCCCAGGTGGGTCGGAGGGCCCAAGAAAATTCCATCTTGCACCTCTTTTTTTCTTTGCATTATGTGCTCTTTAGGGCCTAGTTTTTACAACTGCCATCCTGTCTGCCACTACAGTGCCAGTCCTAGATGGGCCAGGTCTATGTGCCACCCACTTGTGTCACTTAGCTTAGTCATCCAGCAACCTCGGTGCAACCTTTTGGCCTAAAAACAATATTGTGTGGTGTTCAGAATAGACTGGAAATGAATGGAAATGAATGCTATTGAGGTTACTAATACCGTAGGATCAAAATGACCACCAAATTCTGTGATTTTAGCTGTTTTTATGTGTTTTTCAAAAATCATTCAAATCCAAAAACAAAACCCAAAAGGGTGGTTTTGGACCAATCCAGATCCAAAATACGAGCAGAGATTCCGATCCAAAAACAAAACACAAAACCCGAAAAGTGTCTGCCGCACACCTCTACTTTTGATGAAGACTACTAATATTCCAGCTTCTTTTTTTTCCTGTCATTTAACAAACAATATTGATGGCAGCAGGAAATAATAGGCAATTAACATTTCAATAACATACCTGGAAAATGATGAAGAGATATTATTAAAAGATCACAGGTACAAAAGTCAAACCATTCAAATCCTCTTGTGTAAAAAAATCCTTTTGATCAGAAACCATTCTTAAGCCTTCTGAATACCTTTAAATGTCACGACTCTTTGTAAAAGTTCCCTTCAAGGCTTTAATGTCTTGTAGACATTTTAACAAAAAATAGAATTGTTTATCTCTACTTGCCTTGTTCAGTCTCACATGATTATGTTTAACCTGGTTTATACTTTTTTAAGGACACTCTGAGAGACAATTGATTTTGTAAATGTATTGGACTGAGGTTTAGTATTACTGTTTCCAAAGTTGTGTATCGTTATTTTCACTTTCAACATAAACACATAATAGGTGAAATAACATTGTTGCTGGGACCTAGCTGCAACTCTCCATGCGACGGTGCTAATTCTGCCAATGCCTGCATTTACTGTCGTGAAGTACAAGCACATTGAAGCTATGGCATGTGTGTATGCATTGCCAGATTCACCCCATAATTTTGTGATGAGGTTTCATACCTCATCAGTAAAGAACTACCATCCTATCTCATCACAGATCCAACCATGTTCTGCTTCACCATAATATATAGAGCTCTCATGAAAAGATAAAAAAAACATCACTATGTACTAGAGATGAGCAGGTTCGGTTTCTCTGAATCCGAACCCGCACGAACTTCATGTTTTTTTTCACGGGTCCGAGCGACTCGGATCTTCCCGCCTTGCTCGGTTAACCCGAGCGCGCCCGAACATCATCATGACGCTGTCGGATTCTCGCGAGACTCGGATTCTATATAAGGAGCCGCGCGTCGCCGCCATTTTCACACGTGCATTGAGATTGATAGGGAGAGGACGTGGCTGGCGTCCTCTCCATTTAGATTAGGAGAGAGAGAGAGAGATTGACCTGAGGCTGATACTGTAGAAGAGAGTGCAGAGTTTAGTGACTGACCACAGTGACCACCAGCAGTGCAGTTGTTTTATTTAATATATCCGTTCTCTGCCTGAAAAAAACGGTACACACAGTGACTCAGTCACATACCATATCTGTGTGCACTGCTCAGCCCAGTGTGCTGCATGCCTGCATCATCTATGTATATATTATATATCTGACTGTGCTCAGCTCACACAGCTTATAATTGTGGGGGAGACTGGGGAGCACTGCAGTCAGTGCCAGTTATAGGTTATAGCAGGAGCCAGGAGTACAAGACAGTCACGACACATACCATATCTGTGTGCACTGCTCAGCCCAGTGTGCTGCATCATCTATGTATATATTATATATCTGACTGTGCTCAGCTCACACAGCTTATAATTGTGGGGGAGACTGGGGAGCACTGCAGTGCCAGTTATAGGTTATAGCAGGAGCCAGGAGTACATATTATATTAAAATTAAACAGTGCACACTTTTGCTGCAGGAGTGCCACTGCCAGTGTGACTGACCAGTGACCTGACCACACTGACCACCAGTATAGTTAGTAGTATACTATATTGTGATTGCCTGAAAAAGTTAAACACTCGTCGTGTGACTTCACTTGTGTGGTGTTTTTTTTTTTATTCTATAAAAAACTCATTCTGCTGACAGACAGTGTCCAGCAGGTCCGTCATTATATAATATATATACCTGTCCGGCTGCAGTAGTGATATATATATATTTTTTATATCATTATTTATCATCCAGTCGCAGCAGACACAGTACGGTAGTTCACGGCTGTAGCTACCTCTGTGTCGGCACTCGGCAGTCCATCCATAATTGTATACCACCTACCCGTGGTTTTTTTTTCTTTCTTCTTTATACATACATACTACTACATCTCTTTATCAACCAGTCTATATTAGCAGCAGACACAGTACAGTACGGTAGTTCACGGCTGTGGCTACCTCTGTGTCGGCACTCGGCAGTCCGTCCATAATTGTATACCACCTAACCGTGGTTTTTTTTTCTTTCTTCTTTATACATACATACTACGACATCTCTTTATCAACCAGTCTATATTAGCAGCAGACACAGTACAGTACGGTAGTTCACGGCTGTGGCTACCTCTGTGTCGGCACTCGGCAGTCCGTCCATAATTGTATACCACCTAACCGTGGTTTTTTTTTCTTTCTTCTTCATACATACATACATACTACGACATCTCTTTATCAACCAGTCTATATTAGCAGCAGACACAGTACAGTACGGTAGTTCACGGCTGTGGCTACCTCTGTGTCGGCACTCGGCAGTCCGTCCATAATTGTATACCACCTAACCGTGGTTTTTTTTTCTTTCTTCTTTATACATACATACTACGACATCTCTTTATCAACCAGTCTATATTAGCAGCAGACACAGTACAGTACGGTAGTTCACGGCTGTGGCTACCTCTGTGTCGGCACTCGGCAGTCCGTCCATAATTGTATACCACCTAACCGTGGTTTTTTTTTCTTTCTTCTTCATACATACATACTACGACATCTCTTTATCAACCAGTCTATATTAGCAGCAGACACAGTACAGTACGGTAGTTCACGGCTGTGGCTACCTCTGTGTCGGCACTCGGCAGTCCGTCCATAATTGTATACCACCTACCCGTGTTTTTTTTTTCTTTCTTCTTTATACATACATACTACTACATCTCTATATCAACCAGTCTATATTAGCAGCAGACATAGTACAGTACGGTAGTTCACGGCTGTGGCTACCTCTGTGTCGGCACTCGGCAGTCCGTCCATAATTGTATACCACCTACCCGTGGTTTTTTTTTCTTTCTTCTTCATACATACATACTACGACATCTCTTTATCAACCAGTCTATATTAGCAGCAGACACAGTACAGTACGGTAGTCCACGGCTGTAGCTACCTCTGTGTCGGCACTCGGCAGTCCATCCATAATTGTATACCACCTACCCGTGTTTTTTTTTTTTCTTTCTTCTTTGTACATACTACTATAGTATAGTAGCTTACTGTAGCAGTCTGCGGTGCTGCTGAGCTGACAGTGTCCAGCAGGTCCGTCATCAGTCATCATTACCTAATAAATATATTATCTACCTGTCCGGCTGCAGTACTAGTGATATTATATATACATACATATATATATATTGATTTCATCTCATTATCATCCAGTCTATATTAGCAGCAGACACAGTACGGTAGTCCACGGCTGTAGATACCTCTGTGTCGGCACTCGGCAGTCCATCCATAATTGTATACCACCTACCCGTGGTTTTTTTTTTTTTTTTCTTCTTTGTACATACTGCTATAGTATAGTAGCTTACTGTAGCAGTCTGCGGTGCTGCTGAGCTCACAGTGTCCAGCAGGTCCGTCATCAGTCATCATTACCTAATAAATATATTATCTACCTGTCCTGCTGCAGTACTAGTGATATTATATATACATACATATATATATATTGATTTCATCTCATTATCATCCAGTCTATATTAGCAGCAGACACAGTACGGTAGTCCACGGCTGTAGCTACCTCTGTGTCGGCACTCGGCAGTCCATCCATAAGTATACTAGTATCCATCCATCTCCATTGTTTACCTGAGGTGCCTTTTAGTTGTGCCTATTAAAATATGGAGAACAAAAATGTTGAGGTTCCAAAATTAGGGAAAGATCAAGATCCACTTCCACCTCATGCTGAAGCTGCTGCCACTAGTCATGGCCGAGACGATGAAATGCCAGCAACGTCGTCTGCCAAGGCCGATGCCCAATGTCATAGTACAGAGCATGTCAAATCCAAAACACCAAATATCAGTAAAAAAAGGACTCCAAAACCTAAAATAAAATTGTCGGAGGAGAAGCGTAAACTTGCCAATATGCCATTTACCACACGGAGTGGCAAGGAACGGCTGAGGCCCTGGCCTATGTTCATGGCTAGTGGTTCAGCTTCACATGAGGATGGAGGCACTCAGCCTCTCGCTAGAAAAATGAAAAGACTCAAGCTGGCAAAAGCAGTAGCACCGCAAAGAACTGTGCGTTCTTCGAAATCCCAAATCCACAAGGAGAGTCCAATTGTGTCGGTTGCGATGCCTGACCTTCCCAACACTGGACGTGAAGAGCATGCGCCTTCCACCATTTGCACGCCCCCTGCAAGTGCTGGAAGGAGCACCCGCAGTCCAGTTCCTGATAGTCAGATTGAAGATGTCAGTGTTGAAGTACACCAGGATGAGGAGGATATGGGTGTTGCTGGCGCTGGGGAGGAAATTGACCAGGAGGATTCTGATGGTGAGGTGGTTTGTTTAAGTCAGGCACCCGGGGAGACACCTGTTGTCCGTGGGAGGAATATGGCCGTTGACATGCCTGGTGAAAATACCAAAAAAATCAGCTCTTCGGTGTGGAACTATTTCAACAGAAATGCGGACAACAGGTGTCAAGCCGTGTGTTCCCTTTGTCAAGCTGTAATAAGTAGGGGTAAGGACGTTAACCACCTCGGAACATCCTCCCTTATACGTCACCTGCAGCGCATTCATAATAAGTCAGTGACAAGTTCAAAAACTTTGGGTGACAGCGGAAGCAGTCCACTGACCAGTAAATCCCTTCCTCTTGTAACCAAGCTCACGCAAACCACCCCACCAACTCCCTCAGTGTCAATTTCCTCCTTCCCCAGGAATGCCAATAGTCCTGCAGGCAATGTCACTGGCAATTCTGACGAGTCCTCTCCTGCCTGGGATTCCTCTGATGCATCCTTGCGTGTAACGCCTACTGCTGCTGGCGCTGCTGTTGTTGCTGCTGGGAGTCGATGGTCATCCCAGAGGGGAAGTCGTAAGCCCACTTGTACTACTTCCAGTAAGCAATTGACTGTTCAACAGTCCTTTGCGAGGAAGATGAAATATCACAGCAGTCATCCTGCTGCAAAGCGGATAACTGAGGCCTTGACAACTATGTTGGTGTTAGACGTGCGTCCGGTATCCGCCGTTAGTTCACAGGGAACTAGACAATTTATTGAGGCAGTGTGCCCCCGTTACCAAATACCATCTAGGTTCCACTTCTCTAGGCAGGCGATACCGAGAATGTACACGGACGTCAGAAAAAGACTCACCAGTGTCCTAAAAAATGCAGTTGTACCCAATGTCCACTTAACCACGGACATGTGGGTGACATGTGGACAAGTGGAGCAGGGCAGGGTCAGGACTATATGACTGTGACAGCCCACTGGGTAGATGTATGGACTCCCGCCGCAAGAACAGCAGCGGCGGCACCAGTAGCAGCATCTCGCAAACGCCAACTCTTTCCTAGGCAGGCTACGCTTTGTATCAATGGTTTCCAGAATACGCACACAGCTGAAAACCTCTTACGGCAACTGAGGAAGATCATCGCGGAATGGCTTACCCCAATTGGACTCTCCTGTGGATTTGTGGCATCGGACAACGCCAGCAATATTGTGTGTGCATTAAATATGGGCAAATTCCAGCACGTCCCATGTTTTGCACATACCTTGAATTTGGTGGTGCAGAATTATTTAAAAAACGACAGGGGCGTGCAAGAGATGCTGTCGGTGGCCAGAAAAATTGCGGGACACTTTCGGCGTACAGGCACCACGTACAGAAGACTGGAGCACCACCAAAAACTACTGAACCTGCCCTGCCATCATCTGAAGCAAGAAGTGGTAACGAGGTGGAATTCAACCCTCTATATGCTTCAGAGGTTGGAGGAGCAGCAAAAGGCCATTCAAGCCTATACAATTGAGCACGATATAGGAGGTGGAATGCACCTGTCTCAAGCGCAGTGGAGAATGATTTCAACGTTGTGCAAGGTTCTGATGCCCTTTGAACTTGCCACACGTGAAGTCAGTTCAGACACTGCCAGCCTGAGTCAGGTCATTCCCCTCATCAGGCTTTTGCAGAAGAAGCTGGAGACATTGAAGGAGGAGCTAACACGGAGCGATTCCGCTAGGCATGTGGGACTTGTGGATGGAGCCCTTAATTCGCTTAACAAGGATTCACGGGTGGTCAATCTGTTGAAATCAGAGCACTACATTTTGGCCACCGTGCTCGATCCTAGATTTAAAGCCTACCTTGGATCTCTCTTTCCGGCAGACACAAGTCTGCTGGGGTTGAAAGACCTGCTGGTGAGAAAATTGTCAAGTCAAGCGGAACGCGACCTGTCAACATCTCCTCCTTCACATTCTCCCGCAACTGGGGGTGCGAGGAAAAGGCTCAGAATTCCGAGCCCACCCACTGGCGGTGATGCAGGGCTGTCTGGAGCGACTGCTGATGCTGACATCTGGTCCGGACTGAAGGACCTGACAACGATTACGGACATGTCGTCTACTGTCACTGCATATGATTCTCTCACCATTGAAAGAATGGTGGAGGATTATATGAGTGACCGCATCCAAGTAGGCACGTCACACAGTCCATACTTATACTGGCAGGAAAAAGAGGCAATTTGGAGGCCATTGCACAAACTGGCTTTATTCTACCTAAGTTGCCCTCCCACAAGTGTGTACTCCGAAAGAGTGTTTAGTGCCGCCGCTCACCTTGTCAGCAATCGGCGTACGAGGTTACATCCAGAAAATGTGGAGAAGATGATGTTCATTAAAATGAATTATAATCAATTCCTCCGCGGAGACATTGACCAGCAGCAATTGCCTCCACAAAGTACACAGGGAGCTGAGATGGTGGATTCCAGTGGGGACGAATTGATAATCTGTGAGGAGGGGGATGTACACGGTGATATATCGGAGGGTGATGATGAGGTGGACATCTTGCCTCTGTAGAGCCAGTTTGTGCAAGGAGAGATTAATTGCTTCTTTTTTGGGGGGGTCCAAACCAACCCGTCATATCAGTCACAGTCGTGTGGCAGACCCTGTCACTGAAATGATGGGTTGGTTAAAGTGTGCATGTCCTGTTTTGTTTATACAACATAAGGGTGGGTGGGAGGGCCCAAGGACAATTCCATCTTGCACCTCTTTTTTCTTTTATTTTTCTTTGCGTCATGTGCTGTTTGGGGAGGGTTTTTTGGAAGGGACATCCTGCGTGACACTGCAGTGCCACTCCTAAATGGGCCCGGTGTTTGTGTCGGCCACTAGGGTCGCTAATCTTACTCACACAGTCAGCTACCTCATTGCGCCTCTTTTTTTCTTTGCGTCATGTGCTGATTGGGGAGGGTTTTCTGGAAGGGACATCCTGCGTGACACTGCAGTGCCACTCCTAAATGGGCCCGGTGTTTGTGTCGGCCACTAGGGTCGCTAATCTTACTCACACAGTCAGCTACCTCATTGCGCCTCTTTTTTTCTTTGCGTCATGTGCTGATTGGGGAGGGTTTTTTGGAAGGGACATCCAGCGTGACACTGCAGTGCCACTCCTAAATGGGCCCGGTGTTTGTGTCGGCCACTAGGGTCGCTAATCTTACTCACACAGTCAGCTACCTCATTGCGCCTCTTTTTTTCTTTGCGTCATGTGCTGATTGGGGAGGGTTTTTTGGAAGGGGCATCCTGTGTTATTGGTGTGGCTCTGCATTCCAGCATTTCCTGTGTAGCTAGGGCTGCTCTGCATTCCAGCATTTCCTGTGGAGCTGGTGCTGCTTCGCATTCCAGCATTTCCTGTGTAACTGGCACTGCCCCACATTCCAGCTTTTCCTGTGTAGCTGGTGTTGCTTTGCATTCAAGCATCTCCTGTGTAACTGGCGCTGCTTCGCATTCCAGCATTTCCTGTGTAACTGGTACTGCTCCGTATTGAAGCATATTCTGTGTAGCTGTTCCTGCTCCACATTTCAGCATTTCCTATGTAACAATTGCTGCTCTGCATTTCAGCATTTCCTAGTAGCTGGTGCTGCACCGCATTCCAGCATTTACTGTGTAACTGGTACTGCTCCGCATTCCACTATTTCATGTGTAACTAGTGCTGCTCTGCATTCCAGCATTTCCTGTGTAGCTGGTGCTGCTCCGCATACACAAGCATTTCCTGTGTAACTGGCGCTGCTACGCATTCCAGCATTTTCTGTGTAGCTGGTGCTGCTCTGCATTCAAGCATTTCCTGTGTAACTGGTGCTGCTCCGCATTCCAGCATTTCCTGTGTAGCTAGGGCTGCTCTGCATTTCAGCATTTCCTGTGTAGTTGGTGCTGCTATGCATTTTAGAATTTACTGTGTAGCTGGTACTGCTCCGCATTCAAGCATTTCCTGTGCAACTGGTGCTGCTACGCATTCCAGCATTTCCTGTGTAACTGGTACTGCTCTGCATTCCAGCATTTCCTGTGTATCTGTTGCTGCTCTGCATTTCAGTATTTCTTATGTAGCTGGCACTGCTCTGCATTCCAGCATTTCCTGTGTAGCTGGCACTAAGATCCGTCCTTCGCAAAGGACTTTCTGGAAGAATTAAAGATGAACTTTCTTCCTGTGACCTATATGATAGTTTAGATGAATTGATTTCTCTTAGTGTCAAAATTGATCTTCGTGTTCATGAACGAACTGTTGAGAAACCCCGGGATGATTGATTCAAATCACAGCTATTCCTCAACCATGTTCTCTTTCTTCTTTCATAAAAGAGTCCATGCAAGTCAACCAGTCATGCTTGACTCCTGATGAGCGTAAGAGATGCCAGCGTGGGAAATTCTGTATGTACTGTGCTGCATCTGGTCATTTCTTGAACTGTTGTCCTATTTTGCCGGGAAATGCCCAGTCCTAATCTGCCATGGAGCAGCCAGGTTAGGGTGTCTTGCTAAATCTTCACCTAAATCAGACTGTATGGTTCCTGTGATCTTGAAAATTGCACAGAAGTTCAAGGGCCTAATTCAGACCTGATCGCAAATATGTTCTCTAATGGGCAAAACCATGTGCATTGCAGGGGTGGCAGATATAACATGTGCAGAGAGAGTTAGATTTGGGTGGGGTGTGTTCAAACTAAAATCTAATTTGCAGTGTAAAAATAAAGCAGCCAGTATTTACCCTACACAGAAACAATACAACCCACCCAAATCTAACTCTCTCTGTACATGTTATATCTGCACCCCCCTGCAGTGCACATGGTTTGCCCATTAGAGAACAAATTTGCTGCTGCAATCAGATCTGAATTAGGCCCCAAATCTCTATTAGGCTTTTACTCTTGTTCAAGAGCTACATTTTCCTGTTAAACCTCTGGCTCAGCCTGTTGCCTTAACTGCAGTGGATGGGAGTCGAATAGTCAGAGGTTCAGTGACCCAAAATACTCTTGCTATATCTTTGCAAATAGGAGCTTTGCATAGCGAACAAATCAAATTTATTTTGATTCCCAAAACAATGCATGATGTTGTCCTTGGTCTCCCATGGTTTCAATTTTATAATCTTCAAATTGACTGGCCTACATTTGAAATTAAATCTTGGAGTTCTTTGTGTTTACAGACCTGTTTACCATATTGTTCCACACCGTACTACAGAAACTAAATGCTCCACTCTTCTCCCAGATGTATTGGATTTTATTGATGTATTTAGTGAGAAAGCAGCCGATGCGTTACCCTTTCATTAAAAGTGGGACGATCCAATTTATCACACTCCGGGGGAAAACTCCACCCAAGGATCGCAAATGAACACTATCTGTTCCAGAGACTCTTGCTATGTCCAATTATATTAAAGAAAATCTCCCGAATGGGTTTATATGCCCATCCACATCTTCTGTGAAGAAAAAAAAATGATGGTCTTTCATCTGTGCATTGACTGTCATGGTCTCAATTACATTAATATTAAGAATGGCTACCCTTTACCCTTGATAACTGAACTCATCGACCCTTTGAACTCTTCGACAGAGTTAAAGGTACCAAGCTTGACCTGAGGGGTGCCTATAATTTAATCAGAATCAGAGAAGGAAATTAATGGAAAACAGACTTTAATACAAGGGATGGCCACTACGAATATCTTGTGATGCCATTTGGGTTCAGCAATGCTCCAGCTGTTTTTCAAGACTTTGTGAATAACATTTTCAGGTACATTACATACAAATTTGTTGTAGTCTATCAAGACAATATTCAAATTTTTTTCCCAAGACTTAAAATCCCATCAACAACAGGTCAAGAAGTGCTTCAGTGACTTTGTGCTAATCATCTTAATGGGAAGCTTTCTAAATGTGTTTTCGAGGTACTCTCAATTCCATTTGTGGTGTACATAATTTCAGTCACTTATCTTCAGAAAGATCCAGAGAAGCTGAATGCTATTCAAGATTGGTCACAACCAACTTCTTTGAGGGCAATCCAAAGATTCTTTGGCTTTGCCAATTATTATAGAAAATTTATCACAGGATTTTCTACCATTGTTGCTCCCATAACAGCCTAAACCAAGAAAGGGGCAGATACTGTTCAATGGCTTTGTAAGCATTATCTGCTTTCCAACTTCTTATATATCTGTATATATATATATACTCCTTATATAATCCTTATATATCTTATATATACTCCTTATATAATCCTTATATATATATGTGTTTATATATATATATATATATATATACTCCTTATAAAACTCCATTTATATCTGCACCAATTCTTCGTCAGTCCATTCTATAGAAACCATTTGTATTTGAGGTTGATACTTTACCTCTTCTTCTGAGTTGGTGTAGTGTTATCCCAAAGTTCAGAAGGTGGAAGATTACATCCCTGCGGGATCTCACCAGCAGATATAAATTATTCAATTGGATATCAAGAACTTCTTGCCATCAACCTTGCATTGGAGGAATGGAGATATCTTTTGGAGGGAGCTATTAACTTTGTGACCATCTTAATGGATCCTAAAAAATTCCCTTATATTTAAATTCTGCAGAGCTTCTTAATCCTTGCCAAGCCCGATGGGCTCTCTTTTTTGCCAGATTCCATTTCAAGATTCATTTCCATCCAGGTTCTCAGAATTGCAAGGCAGATGCCTTATCCAGGTCAATAACCTCTGAGAAAGAGACTGGACTTGCTCCAGTCTCAGTCCACTTTCCTTTGCTACCACACAGACTTTTATAGTGCCACCCCCTGGGAACATTTTTGTTACCCCAGCGTTACTAATTTGGGCTCATGCCTCATGTTGTGCTATACAGGGATTCAAAGTCTTACAAGTTTCTTCAACAATCCTATTGGTGGCCTTCTATTAATAAAGATGTCCAAGAATTTATAGCTTTTTATACTAAGTGTGTTCAGCACAAAGTTTTGTAAATTACCAGTCAGTCCTCTCAGACTGTTACCATTGCCAAGTCATCACTGGACGTATATTTCTAAGGAAAGATTTACTGGTTTTTAAGGGTTTTAATACCATTTGGGTGGTAGTCGTTAATTTTTTGAGGATGGCACATTTTTCTCTGTTGATAGGTCTACCAGCTGCTCCTCGTGTGGCTCAAAAAATTTTCGCAAAGAGATTTTTCAACTACATGGCCTTTCCAGTGAGGTTGTTTCAGACCATGGTGTTCAGTTTGTGGCAAGATTTTGGAAAGCTCTCTGCTCTGCTCTTGATGTAAAACTGAAGTTTTCAGTTAAGTTTTCAATGGCCTACCTCTCTGTCTTTCCAATGGCCAGACAGAGAAGGTAAACCAAGAAATTAAGTATTTCATTAGACTACTGTATATATTTTCTCTTCTTAAGAAAACTGGGTGAAATGATTACCTTGGGCTGAATTTGCCCACAATTCTTGTTATTACTCAGCCACTGATACCACTCCTTTCTATGCAGTCTACAGTCAACCTCTGGATTTTCAACCTTTGCCCTCTGTAGATGTCCTTGCAGCAACTTTCATGCTACTGTGATATTCCAAATTATGGAAGCAGATTCATTCTGCTCTGAAGAAGATTTCTCATAGCTGCAAAATGTTTGCATACTGAAAACATCAAGCAGTTCCCAATCTCAAGCCAGGAGACCGAGTTTGGCTGTCTACCCGGAATATTAAACTTAAAGTTCCTAGTAGGAAGTTTGCAGCATGATTCACTGGGCCTTTTCCTATCCTTCAAGTGTTAAACCCAGTGGCTGTTACATTTAAGTTACCTCCTCACATACTGTAGGTAACTCACATTTTCATGCTTCTATGCTTTGTCCTTTGATTTTGAATCATTTTCAGACTACTTCACTTAAAACACCTGAAGTAAACACTACTTGTAGAATAAAGTTTGGAATTGAGAGGATTTGGACTCTCAACTTTGCTTTTGACGTTTATTATTATTATTATTATTATCCTTTATTTATGTGGCGCCACAAGGAATTACAGAGTAAAACGAATATTCAAAATGGGAAAACAGTGACTTACAGTTGAAGACAATATAGGGCAAGTAGAGAGTAAATAAACATAGCTACATCAGCAGGTGACACTGAAATAAGTATCAGGGTGGCAGAAACCCACGGGATTTGGTGCTGTCAAAGATTATTAAAATAAGAAAAGGATAAGCAAGATAAGAGAAGGCCCTACTCGTGAGCACTTAGATTTTAAAGGGGAGGGACAGACAGGAGTGACACAGATGGGGTAGACTGAGAGTGTTGAACAGAGGGTTAGAATTAGATTTGGCTGGGTTTGGTGAAGAAGTGGGTCTTGAGAGCCCGTTTTAAGTTCTGAAGAGAGGTGGAGAGTCTGAGGGGGAGAGGTAGATAATTCCAGCGAAAGGGAGCAGCACGTGAAAAATATTGTAGATAAGAATGGGAGGAAGTAATCAGACAGGAGAGTTGGCGTGCATTAGCAGAGAGAAGAGGATGGGTGGGAGTGTAAAGAGAGATAAGGTCAGAGATGTAAATGGGAGAGGAGTGGGTGAGGGCTTTGTAGGCAAGTGTGAGAAGCTTGAATTGGATTCTGAAAGGGAAGAGAAGCCAGGAGACAGACTAAAACCTGTCGGATTTGGCCCCAATTCTGACAGAAGCACGTGGATCGGCGTCTACGTGGATCGCTGTCTAAAAAATCAGCCCCTATTGAATAGGTCGGAACCCCTTCCGACCTATTTCTGTCGGAAGCTGCCATCTTTCCGACAAGACGGCAGCTTCCGACAGTTATTGAATATACCCCATAAAGCAGCAACAAGACCACAAAGCCAGCCAACCACTCATAGATGAAAATATGGGGGGGAGTAGGGGTTTATCGGTGTGACCCATCTGAAGGTGAACAACAGCTGTTGGAAGCCATGGAGAGGAAAAACATGATGCGGGTCAAAAGTCCTTCAAACTTCCACTGTAGTGGCGAGTAGTACTGCCATGGGTTTCTCTCACACACAAAAAAACAGCCCTTAAAAGCTCAATACTGTCAACGATACAGCTCTTTATAGCACGTCATTTGGCTACCCAGCAGCTGCCACACAAAAAGTCACAGCAATGACAGTGCAGTCAGGAAATGCTTAAATGCAACTGCAAACTAAAATTTAGAAAGCACAGACCCATCAGCATGCACCAACCAAATATTAAAACCATGGAGGAGTGCAGTACCAAGAATAGCATTGCAAAAGACACCAAATTCACAGGCATGCAAAGATAAGCCCATAATGTAACCAAACTCCTTCTACCCATCTGATCCATCTTAGAACCATGAATCTTACAGAGCACCGATCCTTTACAGGGTTAAATTTACTAAAAGTTGATTTTGGTACTGGTTACTATCAACCAAAATAGAGCCAATGACTCTAAAGAAAGTCGACCACAGTGTTTCTAGTCAAAATAGAACATTTACTATCAGTCGATTTTTGTTTCATTGTCATTTTGATGGTGTAAAACATTACAGAAAAGCAAACAGAAGCAGATGAGGTATGAGTAGCTGTTACCAATTCCCCTATGAAGAAAACACCAAAGAAAGACCAGGAAAAAGTAACATGGAATGAAACAGCCTCATAATCAGAAGAAGCAGTGGATCTCATGATGACAATAAGGGACTCTAGCATATTTAAGTCTACAGGCTTATGCTCTCTACTGTAGAATCACAGTACTAATACAGTACATACCCCAGACCTCCCTGACAAAAACCCATCCAAAACTACATCAAAACATAAGCAGACATTGACTGCTCAATGGATTTAACTCTGAGTGACCGCAATTCTAAGAAACTCATCCAGTTATGCCAAGCCTCTTCAGGGAGCGCAGTGCCCCAGGAGCTATGGCATTCTAAGCCAATCACTCAAGTCTAGCTTGATGACCTACCATACATGAGGACAGAACTCACCAACAGAACAAGCAGTAGGTGCCAGCCTATGAAAACACTCCCAGTCATTGCTTGAAAAGGCATCTACCAGCTGATTATAAACACCCACCACATGATGGGCACAAAAGCAAATCTTTGCCCTAAGACAATGTCCTTTGATTGATGAAGGCATGGACAAAACCTGAATTGTCACACCAAGTTCAACATCCTTGTTCTGCAACTGGCTTAACAACAATTCCATACCCAGAATGATAAGAAATAGCTCATGGAGCAAAAATTTAAAAGTAAGTCATTTGAAGTGCCAGATCTCTGATCAGGACCCCGCAAACCAAGACTCAACCAGGTAAGTGCCACAACCTACAGACTTAGTCACAGCTATATGCAACTGGAGGTTAAGGCTGGTGACACTAGCCATCAACCAGATTCTCAGATACCCCATGGGTATAACCCAACATGCAATATTCTGAAAACCCAACAATGATTAAACCTGAAAGAACATAATATCCCTATGACTTGTACAAGTCATTCTAACCCCACAACTTTGACAACTTGTCCACCTTGAGGCATCTAACACAAGTCAGCCGTGGTGTCAATTTCAATGCCCAGTAAACTTAGACAAGTAACAGGGTCCTCATTGTTGTGGTGCACAATGGGTACCTCAAAAGCACCAAATAGAGCAGTGACAGAGAATAGCACATCCTGACAGGCCCCCGATTCACCCAGTACAATATTCAGAAAGTTATCCAAGTAGTAAGGTAGGCCATAGTGCTTCATAACAGCTCAAATACACCAGTGTACAAATGTAGTGAAGCACTCAAAATAAGCACAAAGCAAAGCACCACAGGTAAAGACCAGTTCATAAGAGAACCATCAATCTGCAATTCAAACCATCTGAGAAACCGTCAGGCAACAATTGGGCCTCTATACCTATCCAACAACTTCCCCATAACATAGAGGCAAGGAGCCTTACCGATCCATAGAATATACACAAATGCCAGTAGCCACAAAAGGAGCCAGCAAAGGAGTCCTTTACTCCAAAGTTGGTGACTTGTAACCCTACTGCTTCTTCTAGAACACCTTGTCATAAAAGCATCATACAGTTCCCTTAGACATGGCCAACATACCTTAAATCATGTGAATATACTTACAGTAAGTACAGTTAGCTGCTCATCCAAGCATGTCTCCAAGTAGTGTTCTCTAACTACTCATGTAAACAGTTTTGCAAAATGACAAATGCCCTTTATTTTAAATACACACACACAGTACACTATGGGGGTTATTCAGAGATGGATGCAGATCGCTGCTTACGCAGCAAGATCTGCATCTATCTCCTCACATGCTGAGGGCCGCACAGCACAAGGCAAGGCTGCCCAGCATGTGTGTGCATCGAATTAAGGTTGACCCTTGCCAGTGCAGCCTGTGTCTCCTGGCCTGGGATACCAGCTCACACAGCACCCTTCACCATGAAGTCTCCCCACTGACGGCACTGCAATGCCTATTCAGAGCCTGTACTTCAAAGGTACATCTACTCTCTGGATCTTCTTTGCAGAAATCACCCACCAGTAGAGGTCTCTGCTCTTTTTATACGCTACCCTGTCTATTCAAAACACAAGCAGTTCAGTCATGGTGTCACAGAGTTTGATTTGGAGCAAAGATGAGATGTCTGGGCAGAGCTGTAACTAGACTTTTTGGTGCCCTGTGCCAGAAAGAGAATTAGCGCCACAGCTTCCCCCGCAGCTCCTTTTTATTTTTGAAGGGACATTAGGCGCAGATTTCTAACTATATGAAGCTACCTGTACTGACCTGTACCTAGGGAGAACAATCCCGAGATCCCGGGATTTAGGCACAAAAACGTCCGGGATTCAATCCCGGGATTGGAAACTCCAATCCCGGGAATTGAGGGATCAGCGTTGAGCGTCCTCAGGATCCTCAGACGCTGCCCTGCTCCCTCCTCCCGTCTCCCCCTGCACAGCGTGACCTGTGACTGTGAGGTTACGCTGCGCTGTCAGCAGCCGCAGAGCCGGAAAGTACAGCGGATTTAACCCACCGCCTCGTCCCGGCTCCCCCTGCACTCACCCGCTGCCTTCTCCCGGCTCCCCTGCACTAACCCGCCGGCTCCCCTGCACTCACCCGCCGCCTCCTCCTCACCCACTACCTCGCTGTGCAGGTTTGTAAAAAAAATTTATGTCTCAGGGCGGGTGGGGAGGGGCGGGGCGACGGCCGGACACAGTCTAAAAGCCAATCCCGGGTATCCCGGGAATCCCGGGATTGACCATTTTTTTAATCCTGACACCCGGGATTGAAAAAATGGCCCGGGATTGGCCTCCCTACCTGTACCCCATAAAAAAATAACCAACACCATAATCGAGAAGATCCATGCAGTGCGCAGCCACACATCCAATCCCTTGCAGCCACACACTACATAGATCTGCCCAGCTGCAACACTGATCATCCCTTCACAAAGTACAATGTAAGCTTCAAATACTTAAAACTCTCCAGCTTGGAATTCTCTAGCTTTCTATGCAAGGGCAGATATCTCAATAAATAGAGTGTCCGACTGCAATGTCATAGGCTACTGATTTGAATCCTGGACACATTAGCATCCCAAAATGTAATAAAGGACAGTGCGACTGAACAACAAAGGGCTATCAAGTTAATTCCATGAATGCAGTATAGGTATTAGTGACAACAGGTGTGTGGGAAAAAAAGACAGGGCCGGTCAGGAGATGTTAGCCTTCAAAAAGGGGGAAGCTGCAAGTGAAAGTAATTAGATAATTCATAATTGACAAGTGCTGCCAACAGCATCCCCTACCTTGCAGTGCTATGTGCAGAGCACACTCCGCACACACCTAGTTATGGCCCTGTGTCTAGCTTCCTATACACAATGAGGTGTATGTGATCAGATTACCTGCAGATCCAGGGATAACCTCTTCTACTTATACAGTATTCTACTTAATTCTAAAGGGGGGTACTCACGGAGCGATATTCTAAGCAATCTGACTAGATTGCTTAGAATTTAAGCATTATCGCTCTGTGTGTACCCCCTACAGCGATAGCGATGCACAGCCCCGTGCATCACTATCGCTGGTGCTAGATTGGCCTGCATGCAGGCCAATCTAGCAGGTCACTCACATCACCCGCTGGGTGAAATGAGCGGCACCCTCGTCTCCCTCCGCACGCTCAGCACACATCGCGCTGTGCTGAACGGCGGGAGAGCTGTGTGCTGAGCGGTTCGCTCAGCACACATCTCTCCCACATCGGCCCGTCTTTATGGGCCTTAACATACTCAACTTAATCAGATCTGATTGTGTAGTCAGGGGACTCAGAGCAATGGGCTTCTTTAACTATATTAAATAACAATCTGGTTTAGACTTATTTCTCGTAACATTGAATGCAATTGAATTACAGATATAACAGATAAAGTATAACTACACAATATAATAATAACAACACAATACAGTACAATCTTGCCCAGCATATAACTAATAACATCTTCTCAATTAGTGGAATCCATGGGCAAGACCATAGCTAGTGAAGTACAGAAACTGCATGTATTTTAACACTGTGAAACACGAAGTGCAGGCTGTGCCCTCACAAGGGGCCTACTGTAATTCAGATCTGATCACTGGGCTGCTAATTTTGCTGTCCTGCGATCAGATAGTCGCTGCCTCCAGGGGGAGTGTAAATTAGTAGTGCAAGTGTGCAATCGCATGTGTAGCTGAGCTGCAAAAATCCACTTTGTGTAGTCTGTGCACACACCAGGACTTATTCCTCCAGTGCGATAACATAAGGCTGATTGGGGCCGGAGCTGATGTCGGACACCTTCCATGAAAACGTTTGGTAACGCCTGCGTTTTTCCAGACACTCCCTGTAAACGCTTAGTTGCCACCCACAAATGGCCTCTTCCTGTCAAACACCTTGCGAACGCCCGGACGATCAGACTTTTTGCACCATCCCGTCACTGACCGACGATGCCCATTGTTGTCCGATGTGCGTGCGCATTGGTGCATACGCATGCGTAGTTAGGATCTGATTGCCCGCTGTGTGAAAACGAACAGCAGCGGTCAGATCTGAATTACTCCTAATGTTATTAAGTACTCTCAACTTTATCATTATCACAGGGACTAATGTGAATGATCCTAGAGATTACAAAATGCCTCTGATGGCTGCTTCACCCTGTGCTAAAAGTACTTTCAGTCATATTGGCAAAGGATCTGCATACTTACCAATTGTCATGATTTTTGAGGGACAGTTACTTTTTTTGGGACTGTTTCAATATCCCACCCGTGGGTCGCAGTGTTCCGCTGTGTGTGTGAACGGATGGAGGACGGCAATTGGGAAGCTCCTGTCACTTGCTGCAGCACCAGTGAATAGACGCTGTGCACATACAGCATCTATTCACGGGTGACAGAGGGACTGGGGTCATGCCAGCACCTCACAGAGCATGCCCCCTCAGTGATGGAAAGTGGGGGTGTGGCTTGCGATCGCGGCACTCCCATGAAGCCATGCCCCCTTTTCAATATTATTATTATTATGTTGTTGTTGTTCTTAGCAAAGACAAAACACAGAATAAAAGTGAATCTGGTTTGATGGAATAGCAATGGGTAATTCTAAATTGCAGTGCTTATGAATATTAATGACACTAAACTGAGCAGTCTAAGGCAGACAGTTTGCAAATGTATGTCTTTTCTGAGCTGAGAATTACCTACTCCCAGAGTGTCTGTATTTGTCTACAGGGGCGGATTGGCCATATGAGTGAACAGGAAGAGGCCGATGTGTCTGTGGGCCCTGTTTTGTGTGTTGTCATGTGGCACCATTCCCCTCATGACAGGCACCCCACCGCTTGCAGCACACTGCATTGTCCCCATTCATTCTGTTATACCATGTTGGGCCAGTTCTACAAAATTTTACAGAGCCATTTTTAGTTCTGATTCCACACCTGGTATCAGACACAACTGTAGCAAAAGACGCAAGGAAGGCTGCATTTGCATACAATCAGGCCTCTTGAGGAGGGATCCCACCCCCATCATCAGGCCACACCCCCATTAGGGCTGCTTCCATAAATTTCCCAGGCTGGTTTTCCATCCCAATCCTCCCCTGTTTGTCTATAATAATTGTATGAAGCTAAAATGCCAACATGCTATTATTGCTCTGTTGCTGCATTTTGAGATACTAAAGACCACATGTACCTCATGTACACCATAATGAGATTCCTTTATTACAGTAGGTCTAAACAAAATTAATATAAAATAACAGCAGTATCATCGCAAACTGCATCACTTCACACTGGAAAAAATTCACATTGCTCATTCAAACTAGAGATGAGTGGGTTTGAATCCCTGAGAACAAAACCCCAGTAGAATCACTGAATGAACTTGAGAGTCTTAAGACCACCGGCATGACCCATGAAAGATGAAGAATGAGCCCATGTAAGCAATTTCCTGCAAAGTTTTGGTGCCACAAAAGTTCTCCCCGGAGGAGGAAGAGGAACAGTATGAGTTGAAGCAAATGAAGCCGGATTCAGAATAAACTGTTTCTCAGAGGAGTCGAGTGAATCATCCATTTGAAAAGAACAAAAAAGCGCATCTGCTCTTCGATTTAAGGTTCCTGGGCGGTAAGAGTGTTTGAAGGAGAACAGAGAGAAGAAGAGAGCCCACCTGGCTTGCCGTGGGTTTAAACAACGAGCTGTCCGGAGGTACAGAAGATTATTGTGATCTGTGAAAACAGAGATAGGGTGTTGAGCTCTCTCTAATAAATATTGTCACTCTTCAAAAGCTAATTTTATGGGCAACAGTTCACCAATAGGATCATTTTGCTCTGCTTGGGAGAATCTTTGAGAAAAATATGCACAATGATGACTTCTTTTCTTCAAAGAGCTGAGAAAGAACTGCCCTGACTCCCACCGAAGAAGCATCTACTTCCACCTCAAAGGGGTGACTGAGATCAGGTTGGCGAAGAATTGGAGCGAACATGAAGGCCTCTTTAAAGAACATAAAGGCTTTCAGAGCTTTGGGTGGCAAAATCGAAGGATTGGCTCATTTCCTGGTTAACATAGTAATTGGGGCGATGATAGTGGAGTAGTCCTTGATAAATTTTCTGTAGAAGTTGGCAAAGCCAATAAATCATTGGGTTCCTTTTAGAGTGGTAAAAAGAGTCCAATCACGAATCACTTGGACCTTGGTTGAATCCATCTGTAGCTCCTGTCCGGAGATGACATAACTGAGAAAGGATATGGAGGGTACCTCAAAGGTGCATTTTATTAACTTGCAAAGATGATTCTTCCTAAGACGGTTTAAGACCTCTTTGACTTGCTCACGATGGACCTTCAAATCTTTAGAAAAAATGAGACTATCGTACAAGTATACCACTAGACAACTGTAAAGAAGATCTCTGAATATCTCGTTCACAAAGTTCTGGAAGGCCGCTGGAGCATTGCAAAGACAGAAGGGCGTCACTAGATACTCGTAATGCCCATCCCGGGTGTTTAAAGCGGTCTTCCATTTGTCTCCAGAACAAATACGTATCAGGTTATAAGCCCATCGAAGGTCCAACTTAGTAAAAATGGTGGCCCCTTTCACTCGATCGAATAACTCAGGAATTAGGGGCAGAGGATATCTGTTCTTCACAGTGATCTCATTCAAACCCCGGTAGTCTATGCATAGCGGCAAACCCCCGTCCTTCTTTTTCATGAATATAAAACCTGCACCGGCCGGGGAGGAAGAGGGGCAAATAAGACCCTTACTGAGATTTTCCAAAATGTAGTCTGACATGTCATGGGTCTCTGGAAGAGATAAAGGATGTATTTGACCTCTTGGAGGAGTCATGCCAGGTATCAAATCAATGGGACAGTCCAAACTACGATGAGGAGGCAAAATGTCAGCATCCTGTTTGCTAAAGACATCTTGAAAGTCCTGATAGACTACCGGGAGTCCAGAAGGATTCAAATTGCAAAGAGGTTTCACAGACGCCAAGCACTCAAGGAAGCAAGATTCACCCCAAGCGAGCACATCCATAGTCTGTCAGTCGATGCTGGGATTATGGGGGTAATTCTGAGTTGATCGCAGCAGGATCTTTGTTAGCAGTTGGGCAAAACCATGTGCACTGCAGGGGAGGCAGATATAACATGTGCAGAGAGAGTTAGATTTGGGTGTGGTGTGTTCAATCTGCAATCTAAATTGCAGTGTAAAAATAAAGCAGTCAGTAATTACCCTGCACAGAAACAATACAACCCACCCAAATCTAAGAGATGTTTTCTGAATGAAGAGCTCCAATCTTTAATTTGAGAGTAACAGTGCAGTGAGTAATCGTTCCTTCTGGGATGTAACTTCCATCAACTGCAGTCATTAAAATAGGACGATCCAACTTCACCATCTGAATTCCGGTTCGCTTGACTAGTGCTAAGGAGATAAAACTCTCAGCTGTTCCAGAGTCGAGTAGTGCAGAAACAAAAAGAGAAGAGGAGGAGAGCTCTAGACAAATGGTAAGCACAGATTCTTTCCTGAAAGTTAATTCTGAGGAGACTTCTAACTTAACCTCTCCTGCATAAGGTGGGAGTGGGAGTTTCCCAGCTGATGACGGCAGGAATTAACAAAGTGATTAGCTGCTCTGCAATACATACAGAGGTTTCCTCGTCTCTGCCTTTGTTGCTCTTCATCAGTGAGATGGCACCGGTTAACCTGCATGGATTCCTCTATGAATGGAGAAGATGGTCTAGGAAGAGGAGCAACCCGAGGTCTCAGACGGTCCGACTTTTATCTCTCCAAGCAACGCTCTCTATACCTCAGATCCAACTTGTTTTATCAAGATTAGTTTGTCCTTACTTGTCTGGAATGACTAGGGTTGCTAGATCATCCTTAATCTTGTCTGAAAGACCATTCCAGAAAGCTACTATGAGAGCCTCTCCTTTCCAACCAAGTTCGGAAGAGAGGGTATAAAACTGGATAAAGTATTGACTGATGGTTCGAGTTCCCTGTCGCAAACGCAGAATCTCCAAAGAAGCTGAAGAAGTCCTGCCCGGTTAGTTGAAAATCTTTCGGAAAGTCAATACAAATTCGGAGCAATTTGAAAGAATGTGATCCGCGCTCTCCCACAGAGGAGATGCCCATTCCAATGCCTGACCAGTCAGCAGAGAAATAATATAAGCCAAAGGACTACAATAACAGAACTGACCACTGGGCGGCCACAACAGAACCAGGATACCAGGGGTTAACCTAGGAGCACAGAGCTTGAGCACCTTAAAGCAGCAAGTAACTTGAAGGGAAGACTGCCCCGGATTGGCTGGATGTGAACTGAGATACCTATTGGCTTGGCTTGGTCTCCAACATGGTGGCCCCTTCACAGAGGACACATGTGGAACCAGTAAACAGCCACTACCTGAGGCCACAGCCTCCCAGACGCCGCACACCAGTAACAGAATACTTAGGAACAGACACCTCCGACTGCCATGCTCTGCTCCCCTGGGCCCAGACCCCAGCCTCTAGACACCACGCAGCGCACCGGAGGACTTCGCTGTTGCAGCTCCTATCCACTGCAGCCACACCAGCCAGCTAACAGGAAGCCCGCAGGAACCAGAACTGTAGGTAAGACTGCAGATGCTGACAGTGTTTTGCCTTTGTCAATCCATAATAAGTAGGGGTAAGGACATTAGCCACCTAGGAACATCCTCCCTTATATGTCACCTGTAGCACATTCATCAGAAGTCATTGTCAAGTTCAGAAACTTTGTGTAAGAGCGTAAGCAGTCCACTGACATCTAAATCTCTTCTTCCTATTGTACCCAAGCTCCTGCAAGCCACAACATAAACTCCCTAAACGTCAATTTCCTCCTCAGTCAGGAACGTAAGAAGTCCTGCAGGCCATGTCACTGACATGACTGATGAGTCCTCCCCTAACCGGGATTCCTCTGGAGGATCCTTGAGTGGTACTCCTACTGCTGCTGCTGCTGCTGGGAGTCGATCATCATCTCAGAGGGGAAGTTGGAAGACCACTTGTACTACTTGTACTACTTCAGTTAAGCAATTGACTGTCCAACAGCGAGGAAGATGAAATCTGACAGCAGTCACCCTGTTGCAAAGCGGATTACTGAGGTCATTACAACTATGCTGGTGTTAGACATGCATCTGGAATCCTCCTTTAGTGCAGTGGGATTTAAACAGTTGATGGATATACTGAGTCCATGGTACCAAATCCCGTCTAGATTCCACTTCACTAGGCAAGCGATTCCGAGAATGTACAGAGACATTAAGAAAAGTGTCCTCAGTGTCTTGAAAAATGCTGTTGTACCCAGTGTCCACTTAAAAACGGATATGTGGACAAGAGGAGCAGGACAGACTAAGGACTACATGACTGTGACAGCCTACTGGGTAGATGTATTTCCTCCCACAGCAACAACAGCAGCGGCACCAGTAGCAGCATCTCACAAACACCAAAACGTTCCTAGGCAGGCAACGCTGTGTATCACCACTTTCTGTAAGAGGCACACCGCTGACAACCTCTTAAGGAAACTGAGGGACATCATTGCACAATGGCTTACTCCCCTTAGACTTTGCTGGGGATTTGTGATATCAGACAATGCCACCAATATTGTGCGTGCATTACATCTGGGCAAGTTTCAGCACGTCCCATGTTTTGCACGTACAATTAATTTGGTGGCGCAGAAATGTAAAAAAAAAATGACAGGGACATGCAGGAGATGCTGTCGGTGGCTCGAAAAATTGCGGGCCACTTTCGACATTCAGCGACTGTGTGCCGATTGAAGCGCCAGCAAACACTTCTGAACCTGCCCTGCCATCACCTGAAGCAAGAGGTGGCAGTGAGGTGGAATTCAGCACTCTATATTCTTCAGAGGATGGAAGAGTAGCAAAAGGCCATTCAAGCCTATACATCCGTAATGGGTTGGGGTTTTGGAATCTGCACAGGACCAGATTGTAAATAGATGATAACAATTTTTAAACAATTTTTGTACCAAAAAAGGCAAAATTAATGACCAACATAAAACTACCGCTTCGCCTGCCTGGCTTTTGGGATAGAACGAAGTTGGCGGTGCTCCCGGGCATTAGTTCTGAACAAACTTTTGAAGGGTTTTTTTTTGCAAAGAAGCAAAATGAGGACTGTTTTAGTGTCTCTCTGGGGCACACTTTATATAAATTAACTTGTTAATGAAAATGGAATATTTGTGAATGTGAATATGAAGATAAAACGTAACTTTTATAAGATATCAGACGAAGAGACGTGCCCTGCTCGACCACCAGCTGATCGACACATGGAGATTGACACACCCTTCTGATATAGATTACACCTATTTCTCACACCCACACCAGACTTATTCCAGGATTGATTACTTATTTTTGAGTCACCGACACTTGCACCTTCTGTCTGATGCCTCCATAGGACAGATTGTATGGTCCGATCATGCCCCAGTTAATCTCACCCTACGCTTACCTCCCAACACACATCGCCAATGGTCCTGGCGTTTTAACGACACTTTCCTACAAGACGCAGACTGTAAGTCCCGAATTGACAACGCTTTGGATTCTTACATTAGTACCAACGACTTAGATGACATTTCCAAAGTCTCAGTATGGGAAGCTCATAAATGTGTCATTAGGGGGGTTTGTGTTCAAATAGGATCCTTCCGCAAAAAGCAGAGAGAGAAACTTCGAGAGGATTTACTGTCCAAGATACAATCTCTCGAGCTTCTACATAAAAAATCCCAAACCCCACAACACTACGCCGATCTCGAAACAGCCAGGGCGGCTCTGAATAAGTTACTCTCTGATAGAGTCAAGTTTTCCTATCGGAAATGCCATAGCAGATACTATCAATGGGGCAATAAGCCTGGAAAACTATTGGCCAAAGCACTTAGAGAACAACGTGCCCTTACTTTTATTCATACAATTAAAAACGAGCATGGCCAACCCCAACACCAGACACCCCACATAGCCAGGGCCTTCAGGACATATTATTCCACTCTGTATAACCTCTCCGGCCCAACCGGAAAAAATTGACAGGTCGTCCCATCAAAAAGCCATAGCTGACTACTTACGGTCCTTACATTTCCCCACATTAACCACAACAGAAGTAGAAGATCTAGATGCCCCGTTTTCTACTGAGGAGGTTCAGCAAGTTATTGAATCCTCTCCTAATGGCAAGAGTCCCGAACCCGATGGATATACTATTGCCTACTACAAAGCTTTTAAAGAGAAATTAATTCCTATACTCACAAGAGCCTTTAACACCATATCAGATCAATCGCCCTTCTCCCCACAATCTCTCGAAGCCCATATTGCAGTTCTACCCAAAGAGGGTAAGGATCCCAGCCTTTGCTCCAGTTACCGGCCAATCTCATTATTAAACATAGATATAAAACTTTTCGCCAAATTGATTGAAAATCGCATTAAACTATTGTTACCTGGCTTGATACATGGAGATCAAACTGGATTTGTTTTAGGCCGAGAAGCTAGGGACAATACTTCTAAAGTGCTCAGCATGATTCACTATGCCGGCCAGCTATCATCCCCATCAATCCTACTGTCGACTGATGCAGAAAAAGCTTTTGACAGAGTTGACTGGGATTTTTTGACCGGTATGTTGAGGCATCTAGGACTTGGTAATGTCTGTCTTCACAGAATCTTGTCCGTCTATGCCTCCCCGTCCGCCAAAATTAGGCTTAATGGCTCCCTTTCTGACTCCTTTCCAATTCTCAACGGTACGCGACAGGGATGCCCGCTATCTCCATTGCTCTTCGTCCTTTGCATGGAAACATTAGCCCGAAGTATTAGGGCTAACCCATGTATTTCGGGCCTGTTAGTAAGGGGGTCCGAATACAAACTGGCATTATACGCCGATGATCTACTCGCAATAATCACGAACCCGGTCACCTCTTTACCAAACTTAATGGCAGAGTTTGAGAAATTTGGAGCTCTCTCTAACTTCAAAATAAATTATTCCAAATCCATTGCCATGAATTTAACTACTCCTCCTGCTATAGTAGAAAGCCTGAAACAAGCCTTACCTTTCACCTGGCACGATCACAAATTAAAATATTTGGGGGTGTTACTGACCAACGATTTATCCAAAGTGTTCTCCCTAAACTTTAAACCCTTATTGACTAGGCTTCGCCTAGACTTCCTGAAATGGAAGAAATTGAGACTGTCCTGGTTCGGGAGGATCAATGTAATTAAAATGAACGCCCTCCCTAGGATCTTATTCTTTCTCCAGTCCCTTCCGATACACATCCCCCTGCTCTGGCTTCGTGACGTCCAGAGGCTTATCCGTACATTTGTATGGGGTAGTAATACACCCAGGTTTAAACACGACATCTTGTTCAGGAGAAAACATCAAGGGGGGCAACAACTCCCACACATCCCTAACTACTACCACGCGGTACACCTGAATAGGATTCTGGAATGGACGCGTGCCAAAGGCCGCAAACAATGGGTCCTCCTAGAGGAGGGTTGTCTCCCACATTATATTGAAATTGCACCTTGGCTCCCTACCCTCCCGAAGGTATCTCACCCCACGGTCTCCCCCACGCTCAAATTATGGGCCAAACTGAGATCCCAGAGTCACATATCCTCCAAATGGTCCCCCTTAACCTCCTTTCTCTATAACTCCGAATTTGCCCCTGGCTTCCAAGGGACTGCTTTTGCCCCATGGGCAGAAGCCGGGATATTTAGAGTCGGTCAGCTGGTGAGCTCGGGTAGGGTGCGCTCCTTTTCAGATGTTCAATCCTCTTGGAGCCTACACAGTGCTGAGCTTTGGAGGTTCTTACAGGTCCACCATTTCATATCATCTCCTAAGAACTTCTCTGACGTAACTAGGGAACTCACCGGGTTTGAGAAACTATGCACCTCCCCCAAATCACCTACGCATAATATTTCACAAATCTATACGATGATTATGGAAAACTTTTTCCCACAACCTCCTACCTTCCTGGCTTCCTGGGAGAAGGAATTGTCAGGGCTACCTACACAGATTAACTGGGATTCTGTGTTTAAGAACGCTCAGGCGAGTTCTTTATGCATCTCGACATTAGAGACCCTTTATAAACTTATATATAGGTGGTACAGGACCCCTCGTGTTCTCAATAAAATGTTCCCCTCCCTGTCGAATCTATGTTGGAGATGCAAAAATGCCCCAGGGAGTTTTATACATATTTGGTGGGATTGCCCTCTTATAACTCCATTCTGGACAGGAGTATTTAAATGCACCGAACAGATATTGGGAGATGAGATTCCGAAAGACCCAGATTTCTGGCTCCTTAGTCACACCTCCGCAGGGTCACACTCCTACAAATATTCCCTGTTAAGACACCTTAGCAACGCAGCTAAAGCGGTGGTTCCAATCCTTTGGAGATCCACCTCCCCACCCTCGATTAAAATGTGGTTCACAAAGATTGATCACTTTTTAGACATGGAAGACCTTGTCTCCTTCTCATTTGGGAAAACAGTTGACTTCATAGCTATCTGGTTTCCCTGGTACGACTTCAAGGACACACCGATGTATCGGTCCTATATTACGACATAACCCCCTTCATATTTATAAACATGCTCATATTCATGCTTGTATTATTATTCATATCCATACTCATATTCCGACAATGATGTCTCTATAGTATGGTCCAGACTCATAGTTGGTGGGGGAGGCCTCTCCGTCCCCCAATGGGTCTGCCCTTACTGTGCAGACTCTTACACCTGACTCTGCCTACCCTAATTTTCCCTTACTTCTCCTCTCTTCCTCTTCTCTTCTCTCTCTTGTTTCTCTTTCCCATTCATCAATGCTGTTTTGATAATATGTTTTTCTTTTATAAGTTTTTAATGTTGTCAGTAATGCAGACAGATATTTTTCTACTAAGGGCGCTTTATGTGTAGTGTACTGTCGAATATATGTCACGCGATATTTTTGTATGCCCTCCTTTTGTTTTTGAAAATATTTCTGTAATGTTTTGACTGCTGCTTTGACTAATAACTAATAAAAACAGTTTACACAAAAAAAAAAAGATATCAGACGAAAAAGACAAATTACACAAATAATGCTGTATATATCAGCAGAGTGATTAAAAAAGTATTAAATGATGATAAGACGATATGTGACTCACATGGTAGGAAGTAGGTGGCAGATGGTTTGTATGCACACCCACTAGGATTAAGCGAGTATTGATATTTGAAATTAATCAGAGCGAAAATTTGGTAAATCTTGTTTTCTCTATTGGTTTATGAATTTTTTATACGTGAGTATATTCATATGAGAGAAACAAGAAAAACCGGCTTTAACGACTCCGGACTCCTTCTAGAAAGGTAAACATAGGTAAAATACTGCAATAAGAAATTGTGGTGGAAAATACTGGTGAATAGAGGGTATATACACGGAAGGTGTGTTCCTTGATACTACAGTACCCAGTATTCCCAGAGGGTCACCCTTTCTGGTACTGACCAGGCCCAATGCTGCTTGGCTTCCAAGATCAGATGAGATCGGGCATGTTCAGCATGGTATGACTGTAGATAGTCAAGTAGATACCTATCTGCGTATGGAAAAACCAGTTGCTTAATAGGTTTGAGCCGATCAAAAATAGGGGGTGGGGAAAGGTATTCCCAATTACTTCAAAGTGTCTGGACAATGTGTCCCATTGCTTTAGATGTAAAAATAAAGCCAAAAGAAAGGGGATTTTTCACATAGATGCAGGGCCAAAATTCAACATGCGGGGGCCAGTATCCTGGTATTGATACTGGGACGGTTTGAAAAAAGAATAATAATAATAAAGGGGGCCTCAAAAAGGGCCATACACATTGTATATGTTCACAATTTCCCACAACTAAATTGTGGTGATATCAGTGAGCATGTGAGCATTGCCCCACTGACGAGAATAGAGTGTACCAATACTGCGAAGATATAGCCTTTTAGCTGTAGAATATCATATAATTGAAAATAAAGGCACAAAAATGACTTCTATCTATCAACTAGGCAAAAGACACCATATATCAATATTTCCACAGTCCAAGCAGATTGCCAGGTGGAGATAATATTGAAGTAAATGAAATTAGAAAGTATGTCAGTCTGAATTAGACAAATGAGTAAATAAATTACTGAGTACTTTGCAGCAATACCATATGTTGTCTCATAAAGAACATAACCGGAAGTGAAGCGCGTTTCGCTGGGAGAAGCTTGTTCACCTGATCGTCCTCCCAGCGAAACGCGCGTCACTTCTGGTCCGGCGCCCGACTTCCGGGACCTCAGTAACGGAGCTCCGGCGGGCGGACTCCTCTCCAGCACACGGCAGGTATCTTACACCCTTCCCTGCTACCTCTGTCCAGCTCTCCACACAGGCACCATATTCCCCTGTATTTTTCAACGTTACAGGGGATGAGCACTCTCCACTCTGTGCATACGGCACGGACAGGATAGGTTGCCTAGCAACAAGTTCAGACCAAACAGCATTTGCTGGCTGTCTCCACAGATTTATTCCATGCAGATAAGGAAATTAACCAACACAGGGAGACTACTTATCAGGTGGTAATTTATGCACCAATCCTAATATCACTCTGATTACCAGCCCAGTCTGACCATTGCTAAGGAGAACTCGATTAAATTATTTACAGAGGTTCAGTACACATAGCGTGTCTTGAATAAATAATGACAAATATTGCTCTTTATGTGTATCCTCCCCGCAATTGACAGTCCACTGCTTATACTGTTTTTTGTGCTGGATTGTATGTGAAACATTATGTTCTTTATGAGACAACATATGGTATTGCTGCAAAGTACTTAGTAATTTTTTACTCATTTGTCTAATTCAGACTGACAGACTTTCTAATTTAATTTACTTCAATATTATCTCCACCTGGCAATCTGCTTGGACTGTGGAAATATTGATATATGTTGTCTTTTGCCTAGTTGATAGATAGAAGTCATTTTTGTGCCTTTATTTTCAATTATATGATATTCTACAGCTAAAAGGCTATATCTTCGCAGTATTGGTACACTCTATTCTCGTCAGTGGGGCAATGCTCACATGCTCACTGATATCACCACAATTTAGTTGTGGGAAATTGTGAACATATACAATGTGTATGGCCCTTTTTGAGGCCCCCTTTATTATTATTATTCTTTTTTCAAACCGTCCCAGTATCAATACCAGGATACTGGCCCCCCCATGTTGAATTTTGGCCCTGCATCTATGTGAAAAATCCCCTTTCTTTTGGCTTTATTTTTACATCTAAAGCAACGGGACACATTGTCCAGACACTTTGAAGTAATTGGGAATACCTTTCCCCAACCCTATTTTTGACCGGCTCAAACCTATTAAGCAACTGGTTTTTCCATACGCAGATAGGTATCTACTTGACTATCTACAGTCATACCTTGCTGGACATGCCCGATCTCATCTGATCTTGGAAGCCAAGCAGCATTGGGCCTGGTCAGTACCAGAAAGGGTGACCCTCTGGGAATACTGGGTACTGTAGTATCAAGGAACACATCTTCCATGTATATACCCTCTATTCACCAGTATTTTCCACCACAATTTCTTATTGCAGTATTTTACCTATGTTTACCTTTCTAGAAGGAGTCCGGAGTCGTTAAAGCCGGTTTTTCTTGTTTCTCTCATATGAATATACTCACGTATAAAAAATTCATAAACCAATAGAGAAAACAAGATTTACCAAATTTTCGCTCTGATTAATTTCAAATATCAATACTCGCTTAATCCTAGTGGGTGTGCATACAAACCATCTGCCACCTACTTCCTACCAAGTGAGTCACATATCGTCTTATCATCATTTAATACTTTTTTAATCACTCTGCTGATATATACAGCATTATTTGTGTAATTTGTCTTTTTCGTCTGATATCTAATAAAAGTTACGTTTTATCTTCATATTCACATTCACAAATATTTCATTTTCATTAACAAGTTAATTTATATAAAGTGTGCCCCAGAGAGACACTAAAACATTCCTCCTTTTGCTTCTTTGCAAAAAAAACCCTTCAAAAGCCTATACATCCACCTACGATATAGGCAAAAGAGGGGGAATGCACCTGACTCAAGCACAGTGGAGAATGATTTCTGTGTTGTGCAAAATTCTCCAACCCTTTGAACTTGCCACACGTGAAGTCAGTTCAGACACTGCCAGCTTGAGTCAGGTCATTCCTATCATCAGGCTTTTGCAGAAGCAGCTGGAAAAATTGAAGGAGAAGCTCAGAGGGATCAATTCCATTAAGTATGTGGGACTTGTGGATGGAGCCCTTCATTCGCTTTGCCAGGATTCAAAGGTGGTCAATCTGTTGAAATCAGAGCACTACAATTTGCCCACCGTGCTCGATCCCAGGTTTAAAGCCTACATTGTTTCTCTCTTTCCAGCAAACACAAGTCTGAAGAGATTCAAAGACCTGCTGGTGAGAAAATTGTCAACTGAAACGGAACGTGACCCGTCAACAGCTCCTCCATTTTCTCCCACAACTGGGGCTGCGAAGAAAAGGATAAAATTTCCTAGCCCACCCACTGGCGGTGATGCAGGGCAGTCAGGAGCAAGTGTTGACATCTGGTCTGGACTGAAGGACTTGCCAGTGATTACTGACATGTCTACTGTCACTGCCTATGATTCTTTCACCATTGAAAGAATGGTGGAGGATTATATGAGTGACAGCATCCAAGTAGGCACGTCAGACAGTCCGTACGTATACTGGCAGGATAAAGAGTCAATTTGGAGTCCCTTGCACAAACTGGCTTTATTTTAGCTAAGCACCCCCCCCAAGTGTGTACTCCAAAAGAGTGTTTAGTGCAGCCGGTAACCTTGCCATCGACTGGCGTAGGAGGTTCCTTCCACAAAATGTGGAGACGAAGATGTTCATCAAAATTAATTATAAATTCCTCCAGGAAGACCTTTACCAGCAATTTCCTCCAGAGAGTACACAGGGACCTGTGATGGTGGATTCTAGTGGGGACGAATTAATACTCTGTGAGGAGGATGTACACACTTAAAGGGGTGAAGAATCGGAGGATGAGGATGAGGTCGACATCTTGCCTCTGTAGAGCCAGTTTCTGCAAAGAGAGATTAATTGCTTATTTTTTGGTGGGGGCCCAAACAACCAATTATTTCAGCCACAGTCGTGTGGCAGATCCTGTCACTGAAATGATTGGTTTGTTAAAGTGTGCATGTCCTTTTTACACAACATAAGGATGGGTGGGAGGGCCCAAGGAATATTCCATTTTGCATCTCTTATTTTTTCCTTTTCATTATGTGCTCTTTAGGGCCTTGTTTTTAAAACTGCCATTCTGTCTGCCACGGCAGTGCCACTCCTAGATGGGCCAGGTGTTTGTGCCGCCCACTTGTGTCGCTTAGCTTAGTCATCCAGCAACCTTTTTGCCTAAAAGCAATATTGTGAGGTGTTCAGAATAGACTGTAAATGAGTGGAAATGAATGTTATTGAGGTTAATAATACCGTAGGTTTAAATTACCCCCAAATTCTTTGATTTTAGCTATTTTTATGTTTTTTTCAAAAATCATCAAGAACCAAAACCCGAAAGGGTGCTTTTGGCAAAACCAATCCAGATCCAAAACATGAGCGGGGATACATATCCAAAATCAAAACACCAAACCCGAAAAAGTGTTCGCCGCACATCTCTAATTCAAAGAAAACTGCTAAAAAAAATGGAATCATACCATTTAGACAATGCTGAAATTGTAGTAATAAATAGCAAATGTTTCATCTGAATGCCATTTAATACTAGAGATGTGCACCGGAAATTTTTCGTGTTTTGTGTTTTGGTTTTGGATTCGGTTCCGCGGCCGTGTTTTGGATTCGGACACGTTTTGGCAAAACCTCCATGAAAATTTTTTGTCGGATTTGGGTGTGTTTTGGATTCGGGTGTTTTTTTTAAAACAAACCCTCAAAAACAGCTTAAATCATAGAATTTGGGGGTAATTTTGATCCCATAGTATTATTAACCTCAATAACCATAATTTCCACTCATTTCCAGTCTATTCTGAACACCTCACAATATTATTTTTAGTCCTAAAATTTGCAGCGAGGTCGCTGGATGACTAAGCTAAGCGAACAAAGTGGGCGGCACAAACACCTGGCCCATCTAGGAGTGGCACTGCAGTGTCAGACAGGATGGCACTTAAAAAAATTAGCCCCAACCATCACATGATGCAAAGATAAATAAAAAAAAGGTGCAAGATGAAATTGTCCGTGGGACCTCCCACACACCCTTATATTGTATAAACAGGACATACACACTTTAACAAAACCATAATTTCAGCGACAGGGTCTGCCACACAACTGTGGCTGAAATGACTGGTTGGTTTGGGTCCCCACCAAAAAAGAAGCAATCAATCTCTCCTTGCACATACTGGCTCTACAGAGGCAAGATGTCCACCTCCTCCTCATCATCCGCTTCATCACCCCTTTCACTGTGTACATCCCCCTCCTCACAGAGTATTAATTCGTCCCCACTGGAATCCACCATCTCAGGTCCCTGTGTACTTTCTGGAGGCAATTGCTGGTGAATGTCTCTACAGAGGAATTGATTATAATTAATTTTGATGAACATCATCTTCTCCACATTTTGTGGAAGTAACCTCGTATGCCAATCGCTGACAATGTGACCGGCTGCACTAAACACTCTTTTGGAGTACACACTGGAGGGGGGGGGAAACTTAGGTAAAATAAAGCCAGTTTGTGCAAGGACCTCCAAATTGCTTCTTTTTCCTGCCAGTATACGTACGGACTGTCTGACGTGCCTACTTGGATGCTGTCACTCATATAATCCTCCACCATTCTTTCAATGGTGACAGAATCATATGCAGTGACAGTAGACGACATGTCAGTAATTGTTGGCAGGTCAATCAGTCCGGACCAGATGTCAGCACTCGCTCCAGACTGCCCTGCATCACCGCCAGCAGGTGGGCTCGGAATTCTTAGCCTTTTCCTCGCAGCCCCAGTTGCGGGAGAATGTGAAGGTGGAACTGTTGACGGGTCACGTTCCACTTGACTTGACAAGTGTCTCACCAGCAGGTCTTTGAACCTCTGCTGACTAGTGTCTGCCAGAAAGAGAGATACAATGTAGGCTTTAAACCTAGGATCGAGCACGGTGGCCAAAATGTAGTGCTCTGATTTCAACAGATTGACCACCCGTGAATCCTGGTTAAGCGAATGAAGGGCTCCATGCACAAGTCCCACATGCCTAGAGGAATCGCTCCGTTTTAGCTACTCCTTCAATCTCTCCAGCTGCTTCTGCAAAAGCCTGATGAGGGGAATGACCTGAATCAGGCTGGCAGTGTCTGAACTGACTTCACGTGTGGCAAGTTCAAAGGGTTGCAGAACCTTGCACCACGTTGAAATCATTCTACAATGCGCCTGAGTCAGGTGCATTCCCCCTCCTTTGCCTATATCGTAAGCAGATGTATGGGCTTGAATGGCCTTTTGCTGCTCCTCCATCCTCTGAAGCATATAGAGGGTTGAATTCCACCTCGTTACCACCTCTTGCTTCAGATGTTGGCGGGGCAGGTTCAGGAGTGTTTGCTGGTGCTCCAGTCTTCGGCACTTGGTGGCTGAATGCCGAAAGTGGCCCGCAATTCTTCGGGCCACCGACAGCATCTCTTACACACCCCTGTCATTTTTTAAATAATTCTGCACCACCAAATTCAATGTATGTGCAAAACATGGGACATGATGGAATTTGCCCACATGTAATGCACGCACAATATTGGTGGCGTTGTCCATGTCACAAATTCCCAGGAGAGTCCAATTGGGGTAAGCCATTCTGCAATGATGTTCCTCAGTTTCCGTAAGAGGTTGTCAGCTGTGTGCCTCTTATGGAAAGTGGTGATACAAAGCATAGCCTGCCTAGGAACAAGTTGGCATTTGTGAGATGCTGCTACTGGTGCCGCCGCTGCTGTTGTTGCTGCGGGAGGCAATACATCTACCCAGTGGGCTGTCACAGTCATATAGTCCTTAGTCTGCCCTGCTCCACTTGTCCACATGTCCGTGGTAAAGTGGACATTGGGTACAACTGCATTTTTTAGGACACTGATGAGTCTTTTTTTGACATCTGTGTACATTCTCGGTATCGCCTGCCTAGAGAAGTAGAACCTAGATGGTATTTGGTACCGGGGACACACTGCCTTAAGAAATTCTCTAATTGCCTGTGAACTAACGGCGGATACCAGACGCACGTCTAACACCAACACAACTGCCAAGGCCTGAGTTATCCACTTTGCAACAGGATGACTGCTGTGATATTTCATCTTCCTCGCAAAGGACTGTTGGACAGTGAATTGCTTACTGGAAGTAGTACAAGTGGTCTTCCGACTTCCCCTCTGGGATGATGATCGACTCCCAGCAGCAACAACAGCAGAGCCAGGAGCAGTAGGTGTTACACTCAAGGATCCATCGGAGGAATCCCAGGCAGGAGAGAACTCATCAGACTTGCCAGTGACATGGCCTGCAGGACAATATGCTTTCCTGTCTAAGGAGGAAATTGACACTGAGGGAGTTGGTGGTGTGGTTTGCAGGTGCTTGGGTACAAGAGGAAGGGATTTAGTTGTCAGTGGACTGCTTCTGCTGTCACCCAAAGTTTTTGAACTTGTCAATGACTTCTGATGAATTCTTCTCCAGGTGACGTATAAGGGAGGATGTTCCTAGGTGGTTAACGTTCTTACCCCTACTTATTACAGCTTGACAAAGGCAACACACGGCTTGACACCTGTTGTCCGCATTTCTGTTAAAATAATTCCACACCGAAGAGGTGATTTTTTTTTTGTAATTTGACCAGGCATGTCAATGGCCATATTCATCCCAAGGACAACAGGTGTCTCCCCGGGTGCCTGACTAAAACAAACCACCTCACCATCAGAATCCTCCTTGTCAATTTCCTCCTCAGCGCCAGCAACACCAATATCCTCATCCTGGTGTACTTCAACAGTGACATCTTCAATTTGACTATCAGGAACTGGACTGCGGGTGCTCCTTCCTGCACTTGCAGGGGGCGTGCAAATGGTGGAAGGCGCCACCTCTTCCTGTCCAGTGTTGGGAAGGTCAGGCATCGCAACCAACACAATTGGACTCTCCTTGGTGATTTGTGATTTAGAAGAACGCACAGTTCTTTGCTGTGCTTTTGCCAGCTTAAGTCTTTTCATTTTTCTAGTGGGAGAATGAGTGCTTCCACCCTCATGTGAAGCTGAACCACTAGCCATGAACATAGGCCAGGGCCTCAGCCGTTCCTTGCCACTCTGTGTCGTAAATGGCATATTGGGAAGTTTACGCTTCTCCTCAGACGCTTTTAATTTAGATTTTTGGGTCATCTTTCTGAACTTTTGTTTTTTGGATTTTACATGCTCTCTACTATGAAATTGGGCATCGACCTTGGCAGATGACGTTGATGGCATTTCATCATCTCGGCCATGACTAGTGGCAGCAGCTTCAGCATGAGGTGGAAGTGGATATTGATCTTTCCCTATTTTACCCTCCACATTTTTATTCTCCATTTTTTAATGTGTGCAATTATATGCCAGTAATATATCAATAGCAATGGCCTACTGTACTGCCTATACTACTACCAGGCCCGGTGACAGGGGGGGTCAAAGGGGACATCGTCCCAGGCCCCGACGTTGTGAGGGGCCCCAAGGTCCAGCGGCGGCAGTGGCCCCCCTGTCCGTTCTCCCTCCGTCGTCCGTCCCCGCGCCGCCGCACAGGAAAATGACGGGCGCCCGCTGAGATTGTGTTACCAGCGGGCGCCCGTCTCCCTGCACAGCGGCAGCCGGAGCAGGAGCTCATTACTGAGCTCCTGCCTCCGGCGCCGTCACTGTGTGCTGCGTGCGCTATGGGAGAGACGTCAGTCATGACGTCTCTCTCATAGTGCTGAGGAGAGGACGCCAGGAGGATGTCTGGAAGCGGGAACGGGGATCGGTAAGTATGTCCTTTTTTTTATCTTTCTTAGTGCAGCGGGGGCACCTACTGGGGGCAATTTACGGGGGACATTACTACTGACGAGGGGGCAGCAGCAAGGGGCATTACTGCTGGGGGGGCATTACTACTGGGGGCATTATTACTGGGGTGCATTGCTACTGGGGGGGAGTCATCTATTGGGGCATTACTACTTGGGGCATTATTACTGGGGGGCATTACCACTGGGGGGGAGTCATCTATTGGGGCATTACTACTGGGAGCATTATTACTGGGGGGCATTACTACTGGGGGGGAGTCATCTATTGGGGCATTACTACTGGGGGCATTATTACTGGGGGGCATTACCACTGGGGGGGGGAGTCATCTATTGGGGCATTACTACTGGGGGCATTATTACTGGGGGGCATTACTACTGGGGGGGAGTCATCTATTGGGGCATTACTACTGGGGGCATTATTACTGGGGGATATTTTTACTGGGGGCAAACTGCTGGGGGACATTATTACTGGGGGGCATCTACTGGGGGCAAACTACTGGGGGACATTATTACTGGGGCAAACCACTGGGGGTAAGCTACAAGGGGGCAAACTACAAAGGGCTAACTACTGGGGGCATACTGCAGGAGGGCATTACTACTGGCGGCGTAACTACAGGGGCATTACTACTGGCGGCGTAACTACAGGGGCATTACTACTGGCGGCGTAACTACAGGGGCATTACTACTTGGGGGCTAAACTACAGGGAGGCCAAACTACTGGGCGATAACTACAGGGGCCAAACTACTGGGGGCATTACTACTGGGGGCTAAACTACAAGGGGGGCATAACTACAATGGTGCAAACTACAGGGGGGCATTACTATTGGTGGCTAAACTACAAGCAGGCAAACTACTGGGGGCATTACTACTGGGAGGCTAAACTAAAGGGGGGGTAAACTACTGGGGTCATAACTGCAGGGGCATTACCACTGGGGGCATAACTACTAGGGTGCTAAATGACTGGGGGTATTACTACAGGCAACATTACTACTGGGGGCAATACGGGCATTGCATAAGGGGCACCACTACTATGGGGTCTGTATAAGGGGCACTACCAGTACAATGGACATTGCATAATGAGCGCTACAACTGTGGGCATTGTATAAGAAGCGCTACTGTGGTGGGCATTATGTGTATTACGGGGTGCTACTACTGTGGGCATTATTACGCTGCCCCCTGCCCCTCACACACTGCCCCCTGTACCCAGCACCACACACATTTCCCCCTGCACCTTGACCTTCACACGCTGTCCCCTGTCCCTCAAACGCTGCCCCTGCACCGAAGCCGCACGCAAATGTACTTGCCCCTTCCATGGTGCCCCCCCTATCATTTTCTTCTGGATCCGCCCCTGAGCGGCGGCAGCATGTAACAGATCTAAATAATTATATATATTGCGGCATCGCGCCAGCTGCGGGCCGCCCGCTGTGCAGTTAAAAGTAATCAATAACTGACCTTTTTTTTCAGCTCCTCCACCCCCATGATCTGTGGTCACCACTTAGCATCCCCAAGCCCAGCCCCAGGTCAGCTGTCACACAACGCTACCTCCGGACCTCCCCTCCTCTCCCAGTCATCCCCGCCCGCCCTGTCTCTGCTGTGAGGAGCGTGAGCAGGCAGGCAGGAGCAGGATTGCGGGACTGCTGGCAGCTTGTTGCGGCGGGGTGCATCAAGCTGGTCACTCGGAGGCTGAGCCTCGTTGATTTACGGCGCTGGCGGCTGTGTCTGGTAAGTCAAGTGTCTGCATTGCAGGTGCACTCGGCTCTCCAGCAGGAGTTTGGGGCTTTGGGTTTGGGATGGGCTGCGTGCAGGCACATATCATGGATGCATGTGCATGCATTACATCTGCCCTGTAAACCTGGTATTACTGTAGGTAAGAGCGAAGATTGCAGGGCGAGAAAAGGTAGGGATGGCCATTATGGTGGGGCATGCTGGCTCGTTACAGGTGAGTATAACTCTCTCCCCCTCCCATAATGTGTAAAAATGGGGACTGCCTGCCATAATGTGTAAAAATGGGGGACTCTGCCTGCCTAATGTGTAAAAAAGGGGATTCTGCTGCCATAATGTGTAAAAAATGGGACTCTGCTGCTGTAATGTGTAAAAAGGGAGACTCTGCCTGACGTAATGTGTAAAAGGAGCTCTGTGGTCACGCCCCTATATTTGTATATCGGGGGGGCCCACAGGGATATCAGTGTACCGGGCCCCAAGATTTCTGTTGCCGGCCCTAACTACTACTGCTGGTCACCAAAATGCTGCACTGTCCTACTATATACTGCTCACAACAATGCTGCACAGATATGGATAATTGAAGTGAAACGGAGGTGCAAGATACAGCAATGGCCTACTGTACTGTACTACTGTATATGTATACTGCTGGTCACCAAAATGCTGCACTATCCTACTATATATTGCTGACAACAAAGCAGCACAGATATATGGATACTTGCAGTGATACGAAGCTGCAAGATACAGCAATGGCCTACTGTACTGTACTATATGTATACTGCTGGTCACCAAAATGCTGCACTGTCCTACTATATTCTGCTCACAATAATGCAGCACAGATATGGATAGTATACTTGACACAGAGCTGCAAGATAAAGCAATGGCCTACTGTACTGTACTGTACTGTACTGTATGTATACTGCTGGTCACCAAAATGCTGCACTATCCTACTATATACTGCTCACAATAATGCAGCACAGATATGGATAGTATACTTGACACAGAGCTGCAAGATACGGATCAGATGGCAGTACGGACGGTGTAATGGTTAGCATTACTGCCTCACAGCACTGAGGGCGCGGGTTCGATTCCCACCATGGCCCTAACTGTGCGGAGTTTGTATATTCTCCCCGTACTTGCGTGGGTTTCCTCCGGGTACTCCGGTTTCCTCCCACAATCCAAAAATATACTGGTAGGTTAATTGGCTCCCAACAAAAAAAATAACCCTAGTGTGAATGTGTCTGTGTGTACATGTGATAGGGAATATAGATTATAAGCTCCACTGGGGCAGAGACTGATGTGAATGGGCAAATATTCTCTGTAAGGAGCTGTGGAATATGTGTGCGCTATATAAATAACTGGTAATAAATAAATAATAATAGATAAATAAGATACAACAATGGCCAATTGTACTGTACTATATGTATACTGCTGGTCATCAAAATGCTGCACTGTCCTACAATATACTGCTCACAGTAATGCAGCACAGATATGGATAGTATACTTGACATAGAGCTGCAAGATACAGCAATGGCCTACTGTACTGTACTATATGTATACTGCTGGTCACCAAAATGCTGCACTGTCCTACTATATACTGCTCACAATAATGCAGCACAGATATGGATAGTATACTTGACACAGAGCTGCTAGATACAGCAATGGCCTACTGTACTGTACTATATGTATACTGCTGGTCACCAAAATGCTGCACTGTCCTACTATATACTGCTCACAATAATGCAGCACAGATATGGATAGTATACTTGACACAGAGCTGCAAGATACAGCAATGGCCTACTGTACTGTACTATATGTATACTGCTGGTCACCAAAATGCTGCACTGTCCTACTATATTCTGCTCACAATAATGCAGCACAGATATGGATAGTATACTTGACACAGAGCAGCAAGATACAGCAATGGCCTACTGTACTGTACTATATGTATACTGCTGGTCACTAAAATGCTGCAATGTCCTACTATATACTGCTCACAATAATGCAGCACAGATATGGATAGTATACTTGACACAGAGCTGCAAGATACAGCAATGGCCTACTGTACTGTACTATATGTATACTGCTGGTCACCAAAATGCTGCACTGTCCTACTATATACTGCTCACAATAATGCAGCAGAGATATGGATAGTATACTTGACACAGAGCTGCAAGATACAGCAATGGCCTACTGTACTGTACTATATGTATACTGCTGGTCACCAAAATGCTTCACTGTCCTACTATATTCTGCTCACAATAATGCAGCACAGATATGGATAGTATACTTGACACAGAGCTGCAAGATACAGCAATGGCCTACTGTACTGTACTACTATAATTATATACTGGTGGTCCCCACAATGCAGCACACTGAGCACAGATATTTGCAGCACACTGAGCACAGATATGGAGTGTTTTCACGCAGAGAACATAGATATTTGCAGCACACTGAGCACAGATATTTGCAGCACACTGAGCACAGATATTTGCAGCACACTGAGCACACATACAGTGCTTTTCAGGGAGAGAACGCAGCCATGTCCTCTCTGTTCAATCTCCAATACACAAGTGAAAATGGCGGCGATGCGCGGCTCTTTATATAGAATACGAATCTCACGAGAATACGACAGCGGGATGATGACGATCATCCGCGTTCGGGTTAACCGAGCAAGGCGGGAAGATCCGAGGCTGCCTCGGACCCATGTAAAATAGGTGAAGTTCGGGGGGGGTTCGGATCTCGACTAACCGAACCCGCTCATCTCTATTTTATACATACTGTATAGTATTCCTAAGGGCGGTGTACTAACCCGCTGTTCTGCGTATTAAATCGCACCTGCCTCAGTGCACACGTGTGTCCTTGCTGCAGGCTATAGGAGCATGGCTACATCTGTATGCTGTTTAGGTGGTGTAACTCTTCCACATTCTGGGGGCTGGTGCAGCGATCATCAGTGTTTATAGAGCATCTATGATTTCGTAGTAATGGAGCAATACTGCAACTGGCTGCGATCGCATGCTGGGGGCCGCCCAGTATGTAAATACCTGACAGCTATGTAACTGCAATGTACTTGTGATTGCATTGCTGATTTGTGGAAACCCCTCTGCCTCCACAGCCAGGCTGCGAAGGCAGACACAGGGCAGCCATTTTTTAGATCTCATCGGCCGCATGTGACGTTATGCGGCTGCCCTGAACCTGCCCCCATATCTGTCATCCTGCTCAACGCCAAGTCGATGCCCCTGCAAAATCACTTCACTGCCCCGCAAACGCCTCTGCCTATCAAACAGGCAGAGGCATTCACATAGTGAGATGAGATCGCAGTTTCCCAGCCCATGCATGTGCTGTACGGGTCCTGCGTGTGCGCAGTGCAGGGAAATGCGATCGCTTACCAATAGTGACTAATGAATAGGGACCAATGTAACAAATAATCTATATATATATATAAATGTGAAAGCCCTCACGCACTCTTTCACAAACTCACTGACTCATCACTAATTCTCTTATTCCCCGATATGTTAGGAAGCTGAAATGTAACATAGGTATTCTTCAGTTGGGAAATACTGTAATAAAACTACATAATTAGAATCGTAATAAACCTGCCCTAAGGGGATGAAAAGGGGATTGACATAATGATGCCATTACCGATGCATTGCTTGCTTTGAGTGAACGAAAACGCCCAAACAGACAAACAGAGTAAAATTTGAATTGCACCTCCAGTGTGCAGAATTTAATAAACTACAAAAATGGTCCTGTTACTTTTTACAGTATCTGCTACGGGTGCTCCTCGGGTAACGCCAGGGGATGAAAAGGGGGTTGATGTAATGATATTATTACCGATGCATGGCTTGCGTTGCGTGAAAGAAACAGACAATTAGATCAAAATTTGGATTGCACCTCCAGTCTGTAGAATTTAATAAACTACAAAAATGCAAAAGCCCTCACTCACTCACTCACTCACTCACTCACTCACTCTTCACTAACTCTCTTACTTCCCAATATGTTAGGAAGATGATATTTAACATAGGTATTCTCCAGGTGGAAAATAGGAAAACTATGTAATTAAAATCTTAATAAACCGCCTATGAGGGGATGAAAAGGGGGTTGACATAATTATGTAATTACCAATGTGTAGCTTGCGTTGCGTTAATGATAACGCCCAAACAGACAATCGAATCCAAATTTGATTGCACCACAGTGTGCAGAATTTAATAAACTATAAAAATGGTCCTGTCACTTTTTGCCATATCTGCTACGATTGCTCCACGGGTAACGCCAAGAACCTTGGATTAATATTTACTTACATTAAGACGTCTCAAAGTTACAGCTCTGTAGATTCTCCAAATTTTTTACACTTTTTATACTTACAACCGTGAAAAGCAGAAACACCTGTGAGAAGAACAGGTAGAACAGCTAATATGACATTCATGAATTTTTGAACTGTTATAACAGTAATCCAGTAAACATGATAACTAATACATAATACAGTTTGGCATAACACATACAGTACATAGTCGTAAGCTAGTAACAACATCTAGTATGTACTGTATACAAAGATTCATTTCATGTGAGTGAGTATGAAAACAGCAGAACATTCAGCATAAGACATGACAGAAGGTGCACACTAGGTAAAAATGAGACATACTGTAGGATAGGGAGGACCAAGCACTTGACAGGTTACAATCTAATCTAGAGGATGGGAGTAATGTGACACAGTGCTTGCTATGGGAATGGAGTGTATGTGGTGGATGCGAAAGATACGCTGATTACATATTGACCCCTTCAGAAGATATACTTAAATCATTAGGGCTCATATATCTTGTCAAGTCGCAGCTATCTATTCACATTTCTTAATTGACATTTCCATTAAGGCAGGAAAGTTTTCCATTTAAGATTTAAAAGTCAAAACAACAAATGTTTTTACTTAATTGAATTCATTTTAATTTGTATATAATACTCAGGTAGCGCTTAATAATACATATGACAACAGTGAATATAGATTAATAATACTTAATACAAAATGTATAAACCTCCTAGGGGAATAAATATAAAAAATGCACCTAACAGATAAATAAAAATACCATGGTATATCTCACAGAACAAATTCAAGAAATACAGAATTAAATGAAATGAGATAGCCTATTCACTGAATGAATAGAATTTAAAGTACACTAGGTGTCCAGTGGTATTGTGTATATAACTGCTTGGTCAGCCATCCATAGGAAAACAGTATCGGCACTCATATTTAATACAGTCTGCCAGATCCGCTGGTATGTCACTTGAGTAAATGAATTTAGCCAGATATAATTGTGTTATCTCACCACCGAGCCCATAAGTGGCTTAGTAGCCTCCAAATCAATCCTTGGTGTGCTGTAATCAGCGCTGCGGTTGAAAGCAGTTGCCGGGCAATGGGAGAAGTGACGGGTGGTGAGAACGATAGCAGGACCAAGTGCTTCTGGGGGACATTTACTAAGCAGTGATAAGAGCGGAGAAATGAGCCAGTGGAGAAATTGCCCCATCAACCAATCAGCAGCTCTGTATCATTTTATAGTATGCAAATTATAGATTTTACTTCAGTGCTGATTGGTTGCCATGGGCAACTTCTCCACTGGCTCACTTCTCTGCACTTATCACTACTTAGTAAATGTCTCCCTCTGTCTCAAGCTGAAAACCAGTGGATGCTGAAATAACCGAACTCTGTAAGGCAGTAGTGTCTAGCTATAGTTGTTATTACCCGTGGGACCAATACCAGTATATCATGCGGCAATGAAGTGAATATTCAGCGTCCACTGGGATTAGTGTAGTGCACCTGTAACATTCACACATATCCCTGCACAGCTGGGCAGCTTTTTCAATAGGCAGAAATATTGTGGAGTAGGAATCCAAAGGTTGTATAGGTGTAATTAGGTATAGTGAATATATCAATTACAGATGGAGACACACTAGTCGTGGCTTTGTCTGTGAATAGGTGCGCCCGCCCAGGCGTCTCTGTGCACTCCCGGTGTGACTAGGCGGATGGATCGCCTCGCCACGCCGGGGGTGCATGTTTGCGATGGAGCCGCCTCCGATGGGGGCAGCTCCATCTGTAGTTGTGCTCCTTAGGTTTACAAACTAATTACACCATTCAATACAAATATCTAAATTGATACAATATGTACTTATTCATTATGCAGACAATTCTCAACTTAGAGGTGCACTAATAGTTCAAAATATATCTATATATAAGAAATTCTACATTTCAGTAAATAAATATAATAAAATATATAAACAATAGATCTAAAGACAGGCTGGTAATGGTTAACCCATTATTATAAACCTTACAGTTTATATTATGACCTGCAGTACTGTACAGTGCAATAGCACTACATGACTGCAGTCATAATTAGGTGTTGAAAATATCACAGATATTCATATAAGGATATTAACCCTTTTGTGTAATGAGATGCCATACTGATACTACACAAAGAATTTCACCAGTATGGTGGAAAAATCAGCATGTAATGAATTATTGTGGGATTTATCCCACTGTTCTAATGGATATATATATATATATATATATATATATATATATCTATCCACTGTTCTAATGAATATATATATATATATATATATATATATATATATATATATATATAGTGCTTGGATAACGATCCAAGCCCCTATACAAAAAACTGCAAGGATAAAGCAAGAAAAATCCATTAGGCAATAGAACTTTCTCAATGGGCTAATTGTACCAAAAAGGGGACAGGAAATGATGGAAAAGCAGGAGAAAGTATTAAAACACAAAGGCATTTCGGCTAATGTAAGTTACTGCTTGGAGATGAAGGAGCTTGGTAAATACTGGGGTGGAGGAGCAGGACAATTAGAAACATAGGTGCAACTGAACACACCATAGAGCCCAGAGTAAGACTATAAACTCTACAGTAGATCTATGGTTTCATTGAGTCCTTGTGGCTTAAGAGATTGAAGCCTAAGAATCCAAGCAGCTTCCTGTTTGCACAGGGTTCTAAAATGGTCCCCCCCCCTTACTTGTAACTGAGATATGTTTGAGTCCAACCAGCATCAATCCTGCAGGTTCCCCCGCATGATCGTCCAAAAAGTGACGGGGGACACTGGGTTTGGTGCATTTATTCAATATGTTTCTCCATGAATCTATGTTCGATGGGGCGTATTGTACACCCCACATAGAATAGTTGACATGGACATACAAATACATTACATAATTAGTGTAACAATTAATAAAAGAATCTATAACATACTCTTTCTTTGTAATGGGGGACATAATAGTTTTAGTTGTATTACGTACAAAGCTGCACGTGGTGCAACGTGTATGGTTGCATTTATGAATTCCCAGTAGTTTTGAACCTATCAGAAGTTCTTTGTTCGGTCTTACACAAAGGAGAACCTTTAAAAAGCTAGGAGCCAGTATATTCTTCAAACTCCTTGCCTTTCTAAAGACAATGCAAGGAGTACTGTCTAACTGGACTCGGATACAGGGTCTGTGAATAGAAGTCTGTAATTCTTCTTTATAATGTGGGAGATTTTCTTTGCTGCTACATTATATTTTGATGTAGACGAAAGATTATACTTGTTTCCATTCTTTTTAGAATCACTTTCCTTTGTGCTATTGATAATAGCTTTATTTCTTCTATTACTTTTATCAGGTTTAGACTCCCTAGTCAGAGTATCAGATTTCAACAAATTGGATGAGTAGTCGAAGGCTTTATCTGGTACTATTTGTGGATATTCGCGTTCCTTTCAATTTGTATTTACATTTTGTATTACGGTTTATACAGTACCTAAATATATTTTATATTGGAAATGAAACTATTTGTAGCTGTTGAGTTGCTACTCTCGTGTGTGTGTGTGTGTGTGTGTGTGTGTGTGTGTGTGTGTGTGTGTATGTGTATATATATATATATATATATATATATATATAAAATTTACTACTAACACCATCAAGACGCATCTCTATGCTGTTTATACACTTATATGGGGCATAAGTAACACACTGGAATGCCTGAAATACCTGTCTAGTGCAAATGCTACTGTGTTACCCGTCTGTACATATACATGTAAATATGCTTTTTATATGCAACTTTTCATTGCATACTGTACATTCTGAAGGCATACAGTACCTATTCACATCTATACACGACTACTTTTGTTTGTATAGACATGTATTTGCCATATTATGCTTACATTGGTTATCTTACATGGATTTTTGTTGCTAACTTTCTATGTAAATTGGTTTGGTTTTCAGAGAAAAAAATCTAAGTACAGTAAATAGGTCCTGTAAGCCACCCCATAGACTCTGTGACACAGCACGAAGACACCAACATTGCCATTTAATATCCTTTGTTCCCATGCAGGATAAGGTGCGGATGACACAATGGAGGGGTTAACAGAGACTGATTAGTATTTAACAGGAGCTTGGTTCAGCAAATAGAGTTTGGATGCTGCTTAGAAGCATTTCATCATTATACAGAAATATGCCAGGTTGTCTCAGGCAGGCATAATACTAAGATACTGTGTATGTACTGTGTATAAGTTAGCAAATCAATATACAGAGTAAGGGTTATCTTCCTGGCTGAAGCTAAGGGAAACATGCTGAGTGTAGGAGAAGTTCCTGACAGTCTTCCCTACACACACATTTAATATTGAGTGTTGTGAAAGACTGCTGTGCAGGGGCGTATCTAGAGAGAAGGAGGCCTGTGTGCTGGCTCTTCCTAGAAACCTCTCTCCTCTAGCCAACAGCGCTGTCGGTCTGGGCACTAGGAATGTCCCAGAGCCTAGACCGCATGCGCAGATCTCCGGGAAAATGGCGCAGCGACCATTTTCCCAGTCATTTTCCTACTGCGCATTTGTGAAACACCGAGAAAATGGTGCCGTGAATTTTCCTAGTGATTTCTAAAGCACTGCTGCTGCACCGTGGGTCTCCGGAGGGTAAGTATTAAAAATAGTGGGTGCGGTGTGTGCAGTGTGGCCCCCACACACTGCACCCATTATAAATATGCCATTGCTTCTATGTACTTTTATAAAAGTCAATGGGGGAGATTCCAATTTTGAAAAGTCAGTTGGGAGTCTGTTTTTTCCTATCTAATACACAGGGAAAAATACACACCCAACCGACTTTTCAAACATTTGAATTCTACTCTATAAGTCCTACTTTGGTGGTAATGGTGTTGGGGGGTGTTACATTACCACAGGTGTGTATACTATGGAGTATGGAATCTTTCTAAGACAGACAAATTACAAGTACAACAGGCTAGGGAATAGCATAAAACATCATTAAGATAGACTTTGTCCTCATTTCTAAGCTATAGCATATTAGATACTTTAGAATGACTGGTTTATAAACTACAAAACAAGTGTAAAATTAAATTGCTTCACTCCTCAAATTCAGGGCCAGAGGGAGGACTACATGGACCTGGGGTTAAAAATGTTCTAGGGCCTCACTTAAGAAGGGGAAGAGCTGCAACCAGTGCTGTTTGGGTGTGGCCAGAGCCTGGTGAATATGTACACCCCCTGCACTATTAAACTCACTTAAAGATTGCATCATTTTTGAACAAATACTTATGATTTATGGGCAACCTTGTGCCAGCTAAGTAGCTGGTCAACATCATGCTGCCATGATGATGGACCTATTTTGTATGTGGAGCCCTGGAGTTGTAGCTCCATTTGCCCCATTATTAATCTGGTCCTGCTCAAATTGCAATCCCATATTTTGGTTTCTGGTTGTCAGACCAGGCAACTTTTCATACTGACCCAGAGGCGGAACTACCGCCAGTGCAACCAGTGTGTTGCACTGGGGCCCGTCACTGTCCAGGGGCCCAAAGCATGTAATGAGTCAAACTGACTCATTACATGCCGCTGTGTGCTGCGGGCAACCGCTGCCAGCAGCACACAGCCGCCCGGACAGAGAGGAGAGAAGCAGCGGTACGGGGGAGAAGGAGGAGGAGGGAGGTGGAGGAGGGAGCTGCAGCTACTGGTTGAGGCACTGCTGCTGCAGGCCCTCTGCTTCACTATAGGCTGTCTTACGAGAACAGCCTATAGTGAAGCAGAGGGACAGCAGCAGCAGCGCCTCCACCAATAATACAGCGCTGCTGCGGCTCCCTCCTCCACCTCCCTCCTCCTCCTTCTCTCCTGCCCGGGAATCGTGATCTGCCAGAAGCTGCACCGAGGAGCCTGAGCCAGCGGAGAGGGTAAGTATAATTCTTTCTTTCTTTCTTTCTTTTCTTTTCTTTCTTTTCTTTCTTCAAAAAGGGGGACTGCCGCAATGTGTAAAAAAGAGGAATCATGCCGCAATGTGTAAAAAAGGGGACTGTCTGCCGCAATGTGTAAAAAGGGGGAATCTGCCTGACGTAATGTGTAAAAAGGGGGAATCTGCCTGCCGCAATGTGTAAAAAGGGGGAATCTGCCTGCCGTAATGTGTAAAAAGAGGGACGCTGTCTGCCGCTATGTGTAACAAGGGCACGCTGTCTGCCGTTATGTGTAAAAAGGGCACGCTGTCTGCCGTTATGTGTAAAAAGGGCACGCTGTCTGCCATTATGTGTAAAAAGTGTACGCTGTCTGCCGCTATATTTAACAAGGGCACGCTGTCTGCCGCTATGTGTAAAAAGTGTACGCTGTCTGCCGCTATGTGTAACAAGGGCACGCTGTCTGCTGTTATGTGTAAAAAGGGGATGCTGTCTGCCGTTATGTGTAAAAAGTGCACGCTGTCTGCCGCTATGTGTAAAAAGGGCACGCTGTCTGCCGTTATGTGTAAAAAGGGCACGCTGTCTGCCGTTATGTGTAAAAAGGGCACGCTGTCTGCCGTTATGTGTAAAAAGGGCACGCTGTCTGCCATTATGTGTAAAAAGTGTACGCTGTCTGCCGCTATATTTAACAAGGGCACGCTGTCTGCCGCTATGTGTAAAAAGTGTACGCTGTCTGCCGCTATGTGTTACAAGGGCACGCTGTCTGCCGTTATGTGTAAAAAGGGGATGCTGTCTGCCGTTATGTGTAAAAAGTGCACGCTGTCTGCCGCTATGTGTAAAAAGGGCACGCTGTCTGCCGTTATGTGTAAAAAGGGGGACACTGTCTGCCGTAATGTGTAAAAAGGGGACGCTGTCTGCTGTAATGTGTAAAAAGAGGAATCTGTCTGCCGTAAGGTGTAAAAGGGTCTCTACCTGGTGTAGTGGTGCTACTGTGCGGCGTAATTTGAATAATGGAGACTACTGTGCACCGTTTTATGAATTGGTATTATTTTGTGGCCACACCCCTTCCCCACGAAGCTAGGCCACTATGTTGTTTTGCATGAAGGGGTGGGGCTCCGATGCCGTTTCTTGCACACAGTGCTAAAATGTCTAGTTATGTCACTGTTGCTAGGTATCCATTTCTCTGGCCCTGAGCAGGTCCTCCTCACCAGATCCTCTCCAGGGGTGAGGGGTTGGACTTGGATGGGGGGGGGGCCCAAAGCATTTTGTCGCACCTGGGCACACCGCTCGCTAGTTCCACCACTGTACTGACCCATCTACAGTATAATAGCAAATTCGAAGACAAGAAGACTAGAAACACTGCAATAACTCAGTATTACAGTTGTATAGCAAAAAAAGTATTTATAAACTACTAGCTCTACCCGTTCATCGCATGGGAGTTTCTGATTTCCACAGTTGTATATATAAATGAGTGTTAAAAATCTGGTAAATCTAGAGAGATGGGGGAAGAGAGATTGCAGATGCACACTGTTAGCACTAAGAACACTGATAATAAAAATAATTTAAATAAACCCTCACAATTGACATGGAGTATAATTGAAGTTCCTAGCACACATTTGCGCAAATATGCTGGCCCATGTACCGCGGCAAGGTGACTTCATCCCCCCTTAAATCTAGAGAGATGTAAATTTGAGACGTCTTAATGTAAGTAAATAATCAATGATTCTTGGCATTACCCGAGGAGCACCCGTAGCAGATAAAGTAAAAGTGCCAGGACCATTTTTGTAGTTTATGAAATTCTACCCACTGGTAGTTGCATATCACATTTTTATCCATATGTTTGTATGGGCGTTATCTTTCACGCATCGGTGATGACATCATTATGTCAAATTCCTTTACATCCCCTTACGGGAGATTTATTAAAATTCTAATTACATAGTTTTCCTTTTTCCCACCTGAAGAATACCTATGTTAAATTTCATCTTCCTAACATATCGGGAAGTAAGACAATTAGTGATGAGTGAGTGAGTGAGTGAGTGAGTGAGTGAGTGAGTGAGTGAGTGAGTGATTTCCCATTTATATATAGAGATCACCTTTACCCACTTTAATTGCTTTATTAGGAAAAAGACAGGTCTATATTGTTCGTTTTATTCATCTAATTTTATATAGATAGATAGATAGATAGATAGATAGATAGATAGATAGATAGATAGATAGATAGATAGATATAACGGTTAAAACAGTTGCAAAACATTGAGGGTTTTTAAGAATATTGGAATATACATTTTAAATCTGTATCGCTATCAGCGAGTTAAGAAATTGGTTTCTTTTCTTTTTGGCTTGAGAATGGAAGTTAGCCTGTACAACTGAACTGAGCCTAAAGTACTGTAAGTGACTGTACAGACAGACCATAATTTGCATCATGACATGAAGCAGGTAGCAATATGCATAAAAATAGTTAGTAACCCTACCTGGTAGATGGTTTGTGTGGGGTTACTACCTGTTTTTAAATATGTAATTTTTAGGATTTATATTTTTATTGTAAAGAAATAAAAAAAAAAATTTGAAAAATTTCTACTACTCATCCTCAACTACTGTATTTATGTATATGATCATCTGCGGTGGATGGTGAAATGTATCAATTTGAATCCTGTGTAAAAGATACCTTTCAGTGAACAACACCTAGGTGAGTGTCTCCCGGAATACAGGCGACTCAGGCTATTCTCTTTCTATGGGTGTCCACGAAGGAGTTGCGTTGTGAGCCTGCAAGGTGCTTTCTAGTTCTCGCCCCACTGCGAGCATTTCGGCTGATGGGATCCTGCTGTTGGGATCATGACAGCTGGGATACTGTCCGCCGGCAAGTCATACTGAACCCCCACCGGAGTTTGATGATATTGTGTGTGAAGATCTTAAGAAACCTTTTGATGTACGCATCTCATTTAGAGTAGGTTAGTCCAGAGGTTTCAGCCCGTTTTATGAAAGAACATTAGATACTGTTTTTTTTCATGAGATCTCCTGTCCTTCTGTTTGAATCCTCTTTCAAGAATACAGGGTATCCCAACAGAAACCCTTAGGACTGACAATCTGTCTAGCAGTGCTTGTAATCCACTCTATATTTGATTTGGCATATTGGTGGTCATTCCGAGTTGATCGCTCGTTATTTTTTTTTCGCAATGGAGCAATTAGTCGCTAATGCACATGCGCAATGTCCGCAGTGCGACTGCGCCAAGTAAATTTGCTATTAAGATAGGTATTTTACTCACGGCATTACGAGGTTTTTTCTTTGTTCTGGTGATCGTAGTGTGATTGACAGGAAGTGGGTGTTTCTGGGCGGAAACTGGGCGTTTTATGGGTGTGTGCAAAAAAACGCAGCCGTTTCTGGGAAAAACGCGGGAGTGTCTGAAGAAACGGGGGAGTGTCTGGGCGAACGCTGGGTGTGTTTGTGACGTCAAACCAGGAACGAAACTGACTGAACTGATCGTAGTGGCAGAGTAAGTCTCGAGCTACTCAGAAACTGCTAAGAACTGTCTATTCGCAAATCTGCTAATCTTTCATTTGCAAATCTACTATGCTAAGAAACACTCTCAGTAGGCGGCGGCTTAGCGTGTGCAAAGCTGCTAAAAGCAGCTTGCGAGCGAACAACTCGGAATGAGGGCCATTGTTCAATAATTGGTGCTCTTGAGAGTGTGGTGCTGAGCTGCAGCTAGGGAGCAAGTTACTCTTTCTTCAAGTATTATATAGGTTATGGCTTTATGGGGAAGGAGCGTGACCACAGAATAGTACTTATTCACATTACACAGCACAAGCACAGTAGTGTCCGTTATTCTCATTACACCACACAGTAGTACCCCTTACGTACATTACACCACAGTAGAGGTCCTTATACACATTACATCACAGTAGAGCCCCTGATACACATTATGCCAGGTAGATCCCCGATACACATTATGCCAGGTTGAGCCCCTGATACACATTAGGCCAGGAAGAGCCCACATTATGCCATTAGAGCCCCTGATACATAGTATGACAGTTAGAGCCCTTGATACATATTATGCCAGTTAGAGCCCCTGATACACATTAAGCCAGGTAGAGCCCACATTATGCCAGTTAAAGCCCCTGATACACACTATGCCAGGTAGAGCACACATTATGCCAGTTGGAGCCCCTGATACACATTAAGCCAGGAAGAGCTCATGATACACATTATACAAGATAGAGCCCACATTATGCCAGGTAGAGCCCCTGATACACATAAAACAGGCAAAGCCCACATTATGCCAGGTAGGGCTCCTGATGCCTCTGATACACATTATGCAAAGCACAGACCCTGACACATATTATATCAGGTAGAGACCACATTATGCCAGGTAGACCACTGATACACATTATGCCAGCTAGAGCCTGCATCATGACAGGTAGAGCCCCTGCCAGGTGGGGCAGACCAGTGGATGCTGCAAACACAGAGCGGGAAGCCAGGAGGGGCAGACCATGCACATGACAAGCTGCAGCGCTGCCAAGCTACCATTCTATGGGGGTAATTCAGAGTTGATCATACAATCAGTGACTCTGACATGTGGGGGGACACCCAGCACAGGGCTAGTCTGCCCTGCATATCAGGGCCCACCCTCCTGCACAGGTACAAAAGCATTGCATGGCGGCGATGCTTTTGTACCTGGCGAGTAGCTCACTGCCAGCGTAGCTGCTACACTTGGGAAGGGAGATACTGGCCACGTCCTGGATCACAGCAGCTGTGTGTGACTTCATGCAGCCACCATGGCCCGCCCACCCAATGGTTCCGGACACGCCTCCATTGTCCGGACCGCACCCCACCAACAGCATTGTAATGCCATTGGCAAGCCCCCTCCCGTCCCACGACCGCCTCTGCCTGTCAATCAGGCAGAGGCGATCGCAGCCCAGATATGCTCATAGCATCTCACTTGTCTCCTGGGGTGCGCACTCCACAAGAAGATTCAGACTGCGATTGCTGCCGCTGCAGCGATCCATTCTGAATTAGCTCCTATGTAACACTGTAACAATTAGCCAGGTGCTGCAGCTACCTAGCGCAGACACACATTGCGGCATGAACCTGTGGCTGTTGCCGACGGTTCTGATCCAACAGTGGATATGTGCTGTGTACAAGGCATCACTGGCACACACCAAGTTATGCCTCTGCCTACAAAGCTTCTTTCACCTAAGAATGTCATAAATGTAAGTTCAATTGAAAAACTTAAAACAAAATACTCCAAATATATTGGGGTGAATGTAATACAGTGCAAGAGTTGAAAGTGTGGGAGTTTGTGCAAGAATGCCGATATTTTTAAAAAATACGGGCACTCTCACACAAACTCATATACTTCCATCTTCTTGCACCCTATTACATTCACTCGAATAAATTTTAAGGAATTTTAAAAAGTTTTTAAGCAATTGAACTTACAGTTAGGACATTCTTGGGTGAAAGAACCTTTGCATACTATTTGTGTTCCTTAGAAATATTTCTGTAACATAATACATAAAATGCTTAGAAAATAATGTTATGAAGAAGTAAAGGTTAATTTAGGACCAGAGTACATTTAGCCAATATTCCATCTTTTTTTTTCTTTTTTCCTACAGTTTAAGAATCCACAACTGGGTGAGCTTATCCATTCTCAGCTCTAAGCAACTGTTCACTGTACTGTGAATTCCTTCTTACACATCATAATGGAATTGTGCAGAAGTGGTTGATAGCTCAAAAAAAGCAATTTTTTTACCCAGTAGGGAATGAAATATTCACTACAATCTTATATCAAATAGGACATGATGATTTTCACATGTTACAATCTGAATTATTTATCTGTTGTTTAAATGATTAAAGCTTAGAATTTGTTTTCGGCTTGCTCCTAATAAACAGGTAACATCAGTCATTATATTTCTGATTGTGCTAGTGTACCAAATAGGATTTTATTAATCTCTGATTTTTAATTAGGATGCTAATGAATCATATCTTTGATAGTCCACTGCTTTCCTTTTCCTTCTTCCAATCGAACCATTGACTATTGAACAAAGTGATGGAGGTAACTCCTGGGGGGAATATGTAACAACAAATAGCTTTGGCTTAGAAAAACATTGTAAATATTTAAGCTCATTCTGAATTGATGCATATACAATCATGTGCTACTGTAGCTTGTGTTTTCAAACAGTATCAAAGCAAAGGAAAAATAAAGTGTATAAATCATTGTGTCTCTAGTTTGAGACACATATAGGGTATTTGTTTTTGATGAAGATAAACATCACAAGTGAATGAACAGTAATAGTATTTGTTGGCTTAGGAGACAAATCAGGCTGTAGTCTTGTGGATTGCTAACAGAAAATGTGTACTGAAATACATTTAATAGGAATAATCTTTATGATATAAAGAGAAGCAGAAAAGGACAATTAATTAATTAAATAAAGAAAAAAATAGACAAAAGTGACACAGTCTTACTGATTTTCACAATATCATTTACAAAGGGGAAATACTATATAAATATACATAGACAAAAATGTATTAATTTGGATAATTTACATATTATCCTTAATACTTGACACTTGGGTTTAACTTGTAATGACTTGCATTTCTAATATGTAGTGCCATGCATACAAGGGGCCTAATTCAGTCCTAATCGCAGCAGCAAAATTGTTCTCTAATGGGCAAAACATGGGCCTAATTCAGACGTGATCGTAGCCGTGCAAAATTTTGCACAGCTACGATCAGTTACTCAGACATGCGGGGGGACGCCCAGCACAGGGCTAGTCCGCCCCACATGTCTGCCCCCCCTCCACCCCCACACAAATACAAAAGCATCGCACAGCGGCAATGCTTTTGTACTTGACAAGTAGCTCCTTACCTGCGCAGGGAGCTACTAGTCACTGTCTGGGTCGCATCGTCTGCGTGTGATGTCACGCAGCCGCCGCGGCCTGCCCCTGCACGGTCCTGGCTCGCCTGCGTTGCCCGGACTGCGCCCCCAAAATGGCGCCCAACCGCTGCTGGCCCGCCCACTCCTGCCCAGCAACCACTTCTGGCTGTCAATCAGGCAGAGGTAATTGCAGGGCTGAGATAGCCATTGGCTGTCTGGCATGCGCCGGGTGCATGCGCAGTTCAGACATGATCGGCTGCTGTGCGAAAATGCACAGCAGCAATCAGGTCTGATTTAAGTGAGGTGTGTTCAAACTGAAATATAAATTGCAGTGCAAAAATAAAGCAGCCAGTATTTACCCTGCACAGAAACAATATAACCCACCAAAATCTAAATCTCTCTGCACATGTTTTAACTGCCCGCCCCCCTGCAGTGCACATGGTTTTGCCCATTAGACTGGCTAAGTACCTTTATTATTAAGTGTTTGTGTGTTTTATCTACCTATCACTGTACTTTTTCCCAATCTCTCTCTCTCTCTCTCTCTCTCTCTCTCTCGCTCTCTCTCCTTTTTCTTGCTGTACTATTTTCCTCCCTATTGTCCTCTGCTTATTCCCCTTAACAAAAGAAAGAATTCCATTCTCTCTTTGTTCCTGCTCCCATGAGTTTGTACTACAGTGGCAACCAGTGTCTTGTGAGCAGTTCTGGAAGTAGAATGTGGGGCATGGTCATCAGCCCCAGCATCTCATAGGCTCTGGCCTGTGTCCCAATCCACTATTCCATGACTTGCTGCAGCATCTGAGTTACTTAACCAGGGCCCACTCATTCCATGCGGCATCGGCATAGCGTCTGGTCAACCCACTTTGGTTTAGCTGCATCCAGTGTGGCTTTGGCAGTGGAACCTCCGTTGGTTGGGATGATTAAGGCTGGCTTTGCACCCCTGCACCAAGTGGCTGGTGGGCTTGCTGAGGTCTTGCTGGGGGCCTTTGCTTGATAATTTAGAGATGATGAGCAGAGCCCCAGGTAAATCAGTATCCTCTGAGATGTTAGGGTGCACCGAGAGTGTCTAGGGGGCCATCCGTTCCTGCTACAGCTGCTGGTGTTGACCTGGCCTCATTGCTCCCTTCGTGGCTCACTTGTTCTCCCCTCAGCTGCCTGCATTGCTTATCACTTTGGTTCAGTGGTGAAATCTGCATCTCTGTATTGGCTGACATCCATAGTGGGTTTTTAGCCCTATCCATTCCTTCTTCTGTATTTGATAATCCCTTGCTGCTGCAAGTCCTTCAAGAGTGGGCCCTCTCCCTGTGGTTTTTTTAAATGTTTTATGTCACAGTTGTACAGATACCTAGTGACATGGGCACTGGCCATGGTGAGCCTTCAAGTGTGCAGCAGGAGATGTGTTCTGCTTCCCATGGGACGCTGGTGAGATGCTCTCCTCTGGTTCTCCTTCCTTCTCTAGTGACAGTGAGAATTATTTTGGCTTGCAAAGAAGGGTACTAAGAGAGCCAGGATGTGATGGTGCAGGTGAGCTGCACTGCATGCAGTAAGTGTGGTGGCATCCAGTGGATGGTTTGGCTGTATTGCTCAAATACAGCTGTGTTGTGGGGTTTCCAGGGTTTGTTTGCTAGTGCTCAGGCCAAAATTCAAGCCAACCAGCTAATATGTGGATTTTTTTTTTCACTGATGGGTGCCCACTGGTTCTTAAAGCTGCAAAGGACAAAATTAGGTTACTGTAGTTGAGAATGCATGTCACATGTCACTGTTTTGATATTTGGCTGGATAGCATGCTGGGTTTTCAGTCTTGCTATTGAGATTCGAGGCCTGCAGAGTCCCTCAATCTCCTTTAATATTCAATCCTCATACATGGCCTCTACTGTTAGTCCAAGGGTGATGTTTGATGGGTGTACAGTGAGCCATTCCATAAAAAACAGGATGGGATGGAACACCTGGGATGCAAGGGTGTGGAGGTCTGACTGGATGTCGATCTGCTGATGTTCAGCTGTTGTATGGCTCTGATGAACTGGGTGCAGCTTCTAATCATGGAGCAATTGTGCAGAGACCACAGGGTAAGTGTTTCCCCTTGCAGAATGGCCAGTGCCCCTTTTCACATGTCTGATTCTACTCTGGGTGTGGACACCCCATCAAGTACTGCAGTCTTTTTCTGCTATTGCAGAGGTTTCCGAATACGGTCCTCAAGATGCACTAACAGGTAATATTTTAAGGATATCCAAACTTGAGCATATATCACTTAATTAGTACCGCAGTTATTTTGATTTAACCATATGTGCTCAAGTATAGATATCACTAAAACCTTGACTGTTAGTGTGCCTTGAGGACCTTGGCTGAGAAACAATGGTCGGGGCTGGATTGAAATAAGGCCCCTGTCTGGTGTTTGTTGATGCTGTTTTCAAGTTGATGGTCACCTTATCACCTCCAGAGTCCTAATACCACAGCACTCTCCACCCAGTGTTGGTGATAAGGTGACCATCAACTTGGTGGGATCAGTCCAGACATTTCATCCCCATCAGGTGGTGTACCTTTTCATAACATCTTCATACTCTTGGAGTCTCACCCATGCACAGCTTTTTTTATATTTTTTAATATACCCAATATTTGGGATTTGTGTGTAATAAGTGTGGAGTTTTTAAAGAAACAAGTCCTTACAAAGACGTTGCTTTTTTTCCTTGCAATACCTCACTATGAGGGTAATTCTGAGTTGAACGCAGCAGGATCTTTGTTAGCAGTTGGGCAAAACCATGTGCACTGCAGGGGAGGCAGATATAACATGTGCAGAGAGAGTTAGATTTGGGTGTGGTGTGTTCAATCTGCAATCTAAATTGCAGTGTAAAATAAAGCAGCCAGTATTTACCCTGCACAGAAACAAAATAACCCACCCAAATCTAACTCTCTCTGCACATGTTATATCTGCCTCCCCTACAGTGCACATGGTTTTGCCCAACTGCTAACAAAAATCCTGCTGCGATCAACTCAGAATTACCCCTATGAGCACGAGGACTACAAGGGAGGAATAGGAACCAGATGAGAGATTCCTGGTCAAAAAATAGCTTTACTGTATGTGTTTGTTACAGTATTTATTGCCGTAAGTAGGGTGCTGCCATCTATTAGCTTTGTCGGGCACTGTGGGGTGGCACTACAGAAGATTAAGAACTCACCGTCAAGAAGTGGTGTCATAGAATGAAGTAAAAGGATACCTTTATAGGAGGAATCTGCGCCACTGTGGTGTGAGTATGGTACGCTATTATTATCTAAACACTTCATTGGTGATTGAAAAGGCTTTCCACTCCTTTTGAGAAAATACTAGACATGAATCAGACAGTATCACACTATGGGTGGAATTCAAATGTTTGAAAAGTCGGTTGGGTGTCTGTTTTTTCCTGTCTATTAGATAGGAAAAAACAGACTCCCAACTGACTTTTCAAACATTTGAATCTCCCCCTATATGTATTTTCTTTTCTTTGTTTGCATTTAATATTACTGAGGTATTCAACACGTGGGATGTCCCACTGAATGGAGAAAGACTTCTGCCACACTCATTTACAACATTTACCAGAGACAGAATTTGATTGAAAGACTGACCTCTGTCATTATACTTGGTAGTATTATACTATATATATATATTGTATTCCTCATGGAGAGGGCATCAAGGCTGTACAGTCTGTGATTGAAAACAATCCCCTCTATGGGGGACCAAGGGTTGAACTATTCATTAAGTTACTGCGATTGACAATGGAACGGAATTATTTTATGTTTAATAATTCCTATTATTTGCAGCTTCAGGGCTGCGCGATGGGGAGTAATGTGGCCCCATCGTTTGCAAATAGTTTTATGTTTGGCATTGAGGAGGAATTACTGTTTGCGAAAGAAGAGGTGAGATCAAATGTATTATTGTATCTAAGATACATTGACGATTTGTTGTTACTATGGACTGGTACTAGGGAGGCACTTGAATGCCTCATTACTGAGTATAACGATTCAAACTCACCAGTTAAGTTTACCTTTGCAATCAATGAACATAGTATCAATTTCCTTGATGTCAACATTAGTATAGTAGATAATCGTATTGTAACAAATTTGTTTAGCAAACCCACGGATCGCAATAACATTATGTTAGCAACCAGTCATCACCCTGAACCCCTAAAGAGAGGTCTCCCATTCTCCCAGATGTTGCGAGTGCGGAGAATAGTTAGTGACCCTACACAGGTGGAAAAGGCTCTTGACAAAATGGTGACCAAGTTTAAAAACAGAGGGTATTGTTCCAAAGAATTAGCATGTATTAAAAAGAAGGTATTAAATATCCCAAGATCCCGGACCCTGGTTAGTAAAGTAAAGGAAAGCGATTCCAAATTTGTATTGGTTAACAGATTTAATACAGCTAGTACTGGCATTAGTAAGATCACCAAATCCTTTTGGCCTGTCATTCAATCAGATCCTGCCCTGACCAATTTATCTTCTACTCGTATAATGCCCGCATATAAACGAGGAAGAAACATCCATGACTTTGTAGTTAAATCGGATATACAATTTCCTAATGTGTCTAGTGCAAAGAGGGATACATTCCTAGGTCAATCTCGGAAGGGGTGTTTCAAGTGCTTGGGTTGCACTACGTGCAGCCATATGATTGCCGGGGACACTTTTTGCCATCCGTATTCAGGGAAAAAGTTTAAAATTCATCATAGAGTGACCTGTAGCACGAAGTTTGTTGTGTACTTGCTCAGTTGCCCATGTGGTCTTCACTATGTGGGCAAAACTGAGTCTACCTTCAAAGAGCGGATGGCTAATCATCGTTCCTCGATTAGGGCAGCATTACAGTCAGGCAAAAGTGATTTACCAGTACCCAGACATTTTGTTGAGGCTCGCCACTCTTTGGCGACATTACGTCACAGGATTATCGATCACATCCCCCCATTACGACGGGGTGGAGATAGGGGTCTTCGGCTGTTGCAGGCTGAGTCTAAATGGATTTTCCTTCTTGACACATTGTCCCCTAGGGGATTGAATGAACAACTGGGACTATCTTGCTTCATATAGAATTTATATTTGAGTACAGGGGTGAATGCTTCTTCTTTGGACTCTGCTTTGCAGTATTGAATGTTACTGTATCAGTGTGGTCTGGACTGTCCAGGGAGATGTGTGTCATATATGCCTTTGGGTAATATGAGGAATTATGTGTTATGATAATTTGGGATTGAAGTTGTAGAATATTATCTTTCTACTCTAACACCGACTAGCGTAAACATTTATCTGTTACTGTTCATAACGGGACGGATGGGCTGTGGGTATATCCTTCTGTTACAATAGATATTAATGTAATATGATTCCGACGTGGAAGTATCCATGTCTATACATTTGTCAAATGGATATCATGTTTATATAATTATGTCATGACTCTGTACATCTGTCCAGTATGCATATTTTGTTATAACACTTGTCTTTTGTGTTTTAGGGTTTTGCACTTGTAACAATTTTGGTGCTTCTGCCCCTCCGTGGTGCCTGAGTCTGGGCGCGTCGTGATGACGTCATTTGAAGTAGCGGGGCGCGCGGGCGGCCGGCGTCATGGACGGACAGAGGGAGGTATAAGGGTATGTTATGTATTGTATTGGTTATGCCCTGACGAAAATGTTGAGTGAATAACATTGAAACGTTGGCCACAGAGCTGATTCTTGTCGTTCTTTGCCGTGAGTGCCGCCGAATTGTTTGCTGAATTTGGGGAATTGCCAGGTTCCTACGGAGGGCACCGGCGTTTACACGTTGCTATACACGCATCGGGAGGAGTGCCGCTAGACTGTATGTATATATATATATATATATATATATATATCTTGTTTGTTCTATAGAGTGAGCACTTCCAGTGTTTGTGCCCAAAAAGTTTTTGTGTTTATTCCTACAGTATGCTTTTTTGGCAGCCAGGCATCCTGGTGCTAGAATTTTTTTCTCTGTTCATAGAGTACTTGTGTTAGTTGGTTAATGATTAGAGGTTTGTGATGGAATGGTTTACATGGCTGTTTGTTATGAAACTAATTTTGTTTTGGGAGGTCCTGTGTGTTGTGGAGAGTGTATGCACCTGAGTATACACAATTAATAGGATGTGGATGAGTTGCGCTCCTAGTGGCACTTTTGAGGAAGTTTTGAAGAAGGTATATGTGGAAGTGCGGAGGTTTGTGCTGTGCCTGATTGGGTTGGTAGTGCAGCATCACATGTTGTGTTACTGATAAACTTACATCTACTGTATAGACGGGATGGTTTTCCATTGACTTATGAAGGCCTTGAGCTGTTTATTGAACAGCTATTGAGGGGTGTTCTGATGGTCATATCTGCGGTTTTGTTTGAGAGGTGAGTGGGCCAGTACATTTTTTGTTTAGTGGTTGTATCTGGTAGGCAGAGGAAGTTCCAGGGGAACCTTGCTGTGGTGGTAAATGCAGCAAACAGTGTCTGTGGTGCTTTTGCAATGGATTTGTGATGTTGGGGGATTTGTGATGTTTGGGAGTATTATTGTTATTACCCACGGTCCATATAGCTGATAATTTGCTGGGCACTCCAAGTTGCCTCAGAGTGTAATGCATGAGGGGTGATTGCTGCAACCCCCTTCTCCCCCTTTTGTATCATGACCATTAATGAATCACAGGATCCTGGTACACTGCTTATGCTTCAATACCACCAGAGGGTTTGGTTTAGTTAGAACTCCACTAAATTTAAAATTAAATTAAAATTAAGTCAAAATCTGAATTTAAATTAATTGGAAATTAATTTTGCCTGTATTACTGTCTCTGTGTTTTTATTTTAGTTATTTAAGTTTTATCTTAAAACTTTACTGGTACATCAGCTGTTAAGGTATTTGTTGTAATATTAATAATAGTCTAATATTCCATCAGAATGCTAATGCGACAAGGGGCCACAACAGTCAGAGCTGGGTGCACTCTTCTTTCATCCGTTTTAATGGTTGAATACTTTTTTTTGTATTTATTTCACATTTACATTTCTCCTTTGTTAATTAAATTGTTGCATCAATTGCAGTGACAGACTTCACTTGTGTCAGCTATCTTAATTATTTTCAGAACAAGAGATGAATACCTTCAATAGCACATAAAAGTATAATTAAGGGCTACACCGAACAGATATTTTTCCGTGATGTATTTACATTGCGCATTAGCTTTGTGTTATGTGGGTGCTGAGATCAACATCAATCATGCTTTTTTAGGTGAATAATGGTGATTACACAAAACATTCTTCTGCCATACACTCAACAGCTAGAGACGATTAATAATACTACTATTTTATCAATAGAACATTTTGCTTAATTGTGCCCGCTATTAGTATTTTACCCAGAACAAAAGAGTAAAACAATGTATTTTTTCCATTAAATAAGCAGCATAATACATGTGAAATATACCAGAATTTCAAAGTTATTTCATATTTAACTCATTTTCTGCCACACACACAAATTGTGCTGTGTGTTTTTGGTAGAGATGAGCGGGTTCGGTTCGTCGAGATCCGAACCCCCCCGAACTTCACGTGTTTTTCACGGGTCCGAGGCAGCCTCGGATCTTCCCGCCTTGCTCGGTTAACCCGAACGAGGACGAACGTCATGATCCCGCTGTCGGATTCTCGCCAGATTCGTATTCCATATAAAGAGCCGCGCGTCGCCGCGATTCAGTGCCGTAACTAGGTGGGGGCCAATGGTGCATTGCCCACAGCTCAAATGCACTGAGGGCGCACCATATGGCACCACACCCGCACGACCGTGCTGGTACACTGACTCTAACTCTGGCTGGCCGCTGCTGCATGGGAGCGCTGCTGCTGCTACCGCTGACAGCTTCTCATTAAAGTATGCTGGAGTCGGACAGCCGCGGCCTGCGAGGAGAGCGGAGGAAGTTTTTTCAGAGGTGGGGGTATCCGCACCTCCCCGCCCCTCCCCACCCCTGGCTCCTCCTGGCCCCTCCCCACCCCTGGCTCCTCCTCTTTGAGACCAGCATCCACTGGGGACAAGAGATTGCGCTGTCAGATCCCCGGCGGGGAGCGGGCACTGACGTCTACTCTGAGGCCAGGTCACTGCATCTTCAAGTTCCAGCCACCCCACAAAAACAGGTAGCTGGGCTGTCGGATTGGGCTAGGGGGGGTGGAGGGGGGAGGTTTCTGACTGCTGTGTCTGCTGTCCCACTCTCACTCTTTCTCTACCCCCCCAGACTCTGCTGTCATGATGTGTAAAAAGGGGGACAGTACTGCTGTAATGTGTAAAAAGGGGGTCAGTGCTGCCGTAATGTGTAAAAAGGGGGACTGCTGCCGTAATGTGTAAAAAGGCGGACTGCTGCCGTAATATGTAAAAATGGGGACAGTGCTGCCGTAATGTGTAAAAAGGCGGACTATTGCCGCAATGTGTAAAAAGGGGACTCTGTCTGCCGTAATGTGTAATAAGAGGACGCTGTCTGCCGTAATGTGTAAAAAGGGGGACACTGCCTGCCGTAATGTGTAATAAGAGGACGCTGTCTGCCGTAATGTGTAAAAAAGGGGACGCTGTCTGTCGTAATGTGTAATAAGAGGACGCTGTATGCCGTAATGTGTAATAAGAGGACACTGTCTGCCGTAATGTGTAAAAAGGGGGATGCTCTCTGCCGTAATGTGTAATAAGAGGACACTGTCTGCCGTAATGTGTAAAAAGGGGGATGCTGTCTGCCGTAATGTGTAATAAGAGGACGCTGTCTGCCGTAATGTGTATAAAAGGAGATGCTGTATGCCGTAATGTGTAATAAGAGGACTCTGTACGCCGTATTGTGTAATAAGGGGGACGCTATCTGCCGTAATGTGTAATAAGAGGACGCTGTCTGCCGTAATTTGTAATAAGGGGGTCGCTGTCTGCCGTAATGTGTAATAAGAGGACGCTGTCTGCCGTAATGTGTAAAAAGAGGTACTGTCTGCCGTAATGTGTAAAAAGGGGGACTGTCTGCCGTAATGTGTAAAAAGGGGGACGCTGTCTGCCGTAATGTGTAAAAAGGGTCTCTACCTGGTGTAGTGGCGCTACTGTGTGGCGTAATTTGAATAATGGAGACTACTGTGCACCGTAGTATGAATTGGTATTATTTTGTGGCCACGCCCCTTCCCCATGAAGCCATGCCCCTATATATTTTCCGCTTGCCTGCGGCGCGCACTGCCCCTATCTTGCATGGGGGGCAATGCCGCTTCTTGCACACAGCGCTAAAATGCCTAGTAACGGCACTGCCGCCATTTTCACTCGTGCATTGGAGATTGAACGGAGAGGACGTGGCTACGTTCTCTGCCTGAAAAGCTCCATATCTGTGCTCAGTGTGCTGCAAATATCTGTGCTCAGTGTGCTGCAAATATCTTTGCTCAGTGTGCTGCAAATATCTACGTTCTCTGCCTGAAAAGCTCCATATCTGTGCTCAGTGTGCTGCAAATATCTATGTTCTCTGCCTGAAAAGCTCCATATCTGTGCTCAGTGTGCTGCAAATATCTACGTTCTCTGCCTGAAAAGCTCCATATCTGTGCTCAGTGTGCTGCAAATATCTGTGCTGAGCGTGCTGCATTGTGCGGACCACCAGTATATAATTATAGTAGTACAGTACAGTAGGCCATTGCTGTATCTTGCAGCTCCGTGTCAGACTCAGTTCTAGACAGTATCCTGATCATCAGTGCTCAATCTCTGCTGCATTGTTGTGTGACCAGTATATACTATATATATATATATTATATATAGTAGTACAGTGCAGCATTTTGGTGACCACCAGTATAGTAGTACAGTACAGTAGGCCATTGCTGTATCTTGCAGCTCCATGTCACTTCAAGTATCCATATCTGTGCTGCATTGTTTGTGAGCAGTATAGTAGTACAGTGCAGCATTTTGGGGACCACCAGTATATATATAGTAGTACAGTACAGTAGGCCATTGCTGTATCTTGCAGCTCCGTGTCACTTCAAGTATCCATATCTGTGCTGCATTGTTTGTGAGCAGTATAGTAGTACAGTGCAGCATTTTGGGGACCACCAGTATATATATAGCAGTATAGTACAGTAGGCCATTGCTGTATCTTGCAGCTCCGTGTCACTTCAAGTATCCATATCTGTGCTGCATTGTTTGTGAGCAGTATAGTAGTACAGTGCAGCATTTTGGGGACCACCCGTATACAGGCCCGGCGACAGGGGGGGTCAAAGGGGACAGCCGTCCCGGGCCCCGACGTTGTGAGGGGCCCCAAGGTCCAGCGGCGGCAGTGGCCCCCCTGTCCGTTCTCCCTCCGTCGTCCGTCCCCGCGCCGCCGCACAGGAAAATGACGGGCGCCCGCTGAGATTGTGTTACCAGCGGGCGCCCGTCTCCCTGCACAGCGGCAGCCGGAGCAGGAGCTCATTACTGAGCTCCTGCCTCCGGCGCCGTCACTGTGTGCTGCGTGCGCTATGGGAGAGACGTCAGTCATGACGTCTCTCTCATAGTGCTGAGGAGAGGACGCCAGGAGGATGTCTGGAAGCGGGAACGGGGATCGGTAAGTATGTCCTTTTTTTTAATCTTTCTTAGTGCAGCGGGGGCACCTACTGGGGGCAATTTACGGGGGACATTACTACTGACGAGGGGGCAGCAGCAAGGGGCATTACTGCTGGGGGGGCATTACTACTGGGGGCATTATTACTGGGGTGCATTGCTACTGGGGGGGAGTCATCTATTGGGGCATTACTACTTGGGGCATTATTACTGGGGGGCATTACCACTGGGGGGGAGTCATCTATTGGGACATTACTACTGGGGGCATTATTACTGGGGGGCATTACTACTGGGGGGAGTCATCTATTGGGGCATTACTACTGGGGGCATTATTACTGGGGGGCATTACCACTGGGGGGGAGTCATCTATTGGGGCATTACTACTGGGGGCATTATTACTGGGGGGCATTACTACTGGGGGGGAGTCATCTATTGGGGCATTACTACTGGGGGCATTATTACTGGGGGATATTTTTACTGGGGGCAAACTGCTGGGGGACATTATTACTGGGGGGCAAACTACTGGGGGACATTATTACTGGGGCAAACCACTGGGGGTAAGCTACAAGGGGGCAAACTACAAAGGGCTAACTACTGGGGGCATACTGCAGGAGGGCATTACTACTGGCGGCGTAACTACAGGGGCATTACTACTGGCGGCGTAACTACAGGGGCATTACTACTGGCGGCGTAACTACAGGGGCATTACTACTTGGGGGCTAAACTACAGGGAGGCCAAACTACTGGGCGATAACTACAGGGGCCAAACTACTGGGGGCATTACTACTGGGGGCTAAACTACATGGGGGGCATAACTACAATGGTGCAAACTACAGGGGGGCATTACTATTGGTGGCTAAACTACAAGCAGACAAACTACTGGGGGCATTACTACTGGGAGGCTAAACTAAAGGGGGGGTAAACTACTGGGGTCATAACTGCAGGGGCATTACCACTGGGGGCATAACTACTAGGGTGCTAAATGACTGGGGGTATTACTACAGGCAACATTACTACTGGGGGCAATACGGGCATTGCATAAGGGGCACCACTACTATGGGGTCTGTATAAGGGGCACTACCAGTACAATGGACATTGCATAATGAGCGCTACAACTGTGGGCATTGTATAAGAAGCGCTACTGTGGTGGGCATTATGTGTATTACGGGGTGCTACTACTGTGGGCATTATTACGCTGCCCCCTGCCCCTCACACACTGCCCCCTGTACCCAGCACCACACACATTTCCCCCTGCACCTTGACCTTCACACGCTGTCCCCTGTCCCTCAAACGCTGCCCCTGCACACTGCACCATGCACCGAAGCCGCACGCAAATGTACTTGCCCCTTCCATGGTGCCCCCCCTATCATTTTCTTCTGGATCCGCCCCTGAGCGGCGGCAGCATGTAACAGATCTAAATAATTATATATATTGCGGCATCGCGCCAGCTGCGGGCCGCCCGCTGTGCAGTTAAAAGTAATCAATAACTGACCTTTTTTTTCAGCTCCTCCACCCCCATGATCTGTGGTCACCACTTAGCATCCCCAAGCCCAGCCCCAGGTCAGCTGTCACACAACGCTACCTCCGGACCTCCCCTCCTCTCCCAGTCATCCCCGCCCGCCCTGTCTCTGCTGTGAGGAGCGTGAGCAGGCAGGCAGGAGCAGGATTGCGGGACTGCTGGCAGCTTGTTGCGGCGGAGTGCATAAAGCTGGTCACTCGGAGGCTGAGCCTCGTTGATTTACGGCGCTGGCGGCTGTGTCTGGTAAGTCAAGTGTCTGCATTGCAGGTGCACTCGGCTCTCCAGCAGGAGTTTGGGGCTTTGGGTTTGGGATGGGCTGCGTGCAGGCACATATCATGGATGCATGTGCATGCATTACATCTGCCCTGTAAACCTGGTATTACTGTAGGTAAGAGCGAAGATTGCAGGGCGAGAAAAGGTAGGGATGGCCATTATGGTGGGGCGTGCTGGCTCGTTACAGGTGAGTATAACTCTCTCCCCCTCCCATAATGTGTAAAAATGGGGACTGCCTGCCATAATGTGTAAAAATGGGGGACTCTGCCTGCCTAATGTGTAAAAAAGGGGATTCTGCTGCCATAATGTGTAAAAAATGGGACTCTGCTGCTGTAATGTGTAAAAAGGGAGACTCTGCCTGACGTAATGTGTAAAAGGAGCTCTGTGGTCACGCCCCTATATTTGTATATCGGGGGGGCCCACAGGGATATCAGTGTACCGGGCCCCAAGATTTCTGTTGCCGGCCCTGCCCGTATATATATAGTAGTACAGTACAGTAGGCCATTGCTGTATCTTGCTGCTCTGTGTCACTTCTAGTATCCTGATCAGTGCTTAATATCTGTGCTCAGTGTCAGTGCTGCATTGTGGTGACCAGTATACTACAGTACAATAGTCCAGTGCTGTTCTCGCTTCTCAGTGTCAGTTCTCCGTAGTATCATCAGTGCTCAGTAAAATCAGTGCTCAATAAAATCAGTGCTCAGCATAATCAGTGCTCAGTATAATCAGTTCTCAGTATAATCAGTGATCAGTATAATCAGTGCTCAGTATAATCAGTTATCAGTATAATCAGTTCTCAGTATAATCAGTGCGCTGTTAGATGTGCTCCCGTTTTCCGCCATTAGTGCATTGGCATTTAGACAATTGATGAAGTTATTGTGTCCCCGGTACAAAATCCCATCTAGATTCCACTACACTAGGCAGGCGATAGCGAGATTTTACCAATTAATATCAGTGATTTATAATTAATTATTACTTACAGTGATCTTGCCAAATGATTCCAGTGATTTTGTCATTTTCTTCCAGTGATTTGGACCAATAATACCATTGATTAGAACGAATAATTCCTGTGATTTTGTCATTTTCTTCCAGTGATTTGGACCAATAATACCATTGATTAGAACGAATAATTCCTGTGATTTTGTCATTTTCTTCCAGTGATTTGGACCAATAATACCATTGATTAGAACGAATAATTCCTGTGATATTGAGGTGATTGTGTCGCTTAGCTTAGCCATCCAGCGACCACAGCGCACCTCTTTTTCTCTTTTCTTTGCATCATGTGGTGTTTGGGGCCAATTTTTTTAAGTGCCATCCTGTCTGCCACTGCAGTGCCACTCCTAGATGGGTCAGGTGTTTGTGCCGCCCTCTTGGGTCGCTTAGCTTAGTCATCCAGCGATGCAAATTTTAGGACTAAAAATAATATTGTGAGGTGTGAGGTGTTCAGAATAGACTGGAAATGAGTGGAAATTATGGTTATTGAGGTTAATAATACTATAGGATCAAAATTCTATTTTTATGATTTAAGCTGTTTTTGAGGGGTTTTTGAAAAAAAACCACCCGAATACAAAACACACCCGAATCCGACAAAAAAATTTCAGGGAGGTTTTGCCAAAACGCGTCCGAATCCAAAACACTGCCGCGGAACCGAATCCAAAACCAAAACACAAAACCCGAAAAATTTCCGGTGCACATCTCTAGTTTTTGGTAATGTTTGATGGTTAGTATGTGTAGGGAGTAGGTATGAGAAGAAACTAGCATGTACTGTACAATCTGCAAAAGGTTAGCATATATTTAAAAATAAAAATATAACTAATATTAAGTATAAATTTGAACAATGTTGAGCAAAAGTTAAAATATTTATTTAAACAGACAATAATCAGTGTTGCTGCTGCCGGTTAACGTATATAAACATACATAAAGGGGGAGATTCAAATGTTTGAAAAGTTGGTTGGGTATCTGTTTTTTTCCTGTCTATTAGATAGGAAAAAATAGACTCACAACTGACTTTTCAAACATTTGAATCTCCCCCATAATGTTGTATGTAATATATGTGCTGGCTGCCTGACCCTGGGGATCAGCAGCGCTGTATGTTTCACAGTCGCCGCTGAACCCAGGACACAGCAGTTGGCTTCACTTTTCCTGTATAAGCCAGATTGTCATTGGCTAGTTTAAGAGAAGAGTCTGGGGATGGGCTTACAGATGAAAGACAAGTTAAGTGCTGTGCTCCAGATACAGTGGTGACTCAGTGAAACACAGACTGCTGATTGCCGAGGTAGGAGAACGAATTGACAGAATAGGAGAGGAGTGGGTCAAACCTCAGCTAGTCTGGGGGCAGGATGGTAAGGCATTATGGAAGTTTAATGGTTAGCCTATAGGAATGAATGTTGGGGGTAGGTGGAATGGGTTCTTAAGCCTGGGAAAGGGGCTGGGTCAGCCTCTTCTGCTTTTGTCGTGGTGAGGGTGAGTGCTCTACCCCCTTTTGTCTCTTTCTGTGCTGCTGCCATCTTACTTTTGAGTGCTCTGGTCATAAGTGCTGTAACTGTGCCCCCTCTGTCCCCATTGTCTGGGATTACATATTAGCCTGACATGCCCCGTCCTCGCCGCTCCTCTGCCCCCCCTGCCCGCTTCCTTGATGCGGCCCCTACTCAGGAGCCGGCCTCCGGTGCATCGGGCCGGAGCGCTCTGCTCGCATCCGGGTCTGTGCCTGCTGGTGCTGCTGCGGGAGCTCGTTCTCGGGTGCGCGCGGCGGCGCGTGCATCCGCCCCGTCGCCGGCGTGTGCATCCGCCTCGTCGCCGGCTAGGCCGCGGCCGCCGGGGGAACCCTCTGGCGTGCCGGCAGCTGAAGTTGGGCAGGGCGGCGGACGTGAGCAGGGTGAAGCGGGCGGCCGTCGGGGAGAGCCAGCTGGGGTGCCCGCTGGCGTGGATTCTCCGCCGGCTGCTGCGGCGCGGGGACGCGTGCACGCGCGTTCCCTGAGCTCTCCACCGCTGAGAGTCACAAAAGGCTCCCCAGAGCATGAGGGGATTGCCTCTATGGAGGGGGACGGTGAATCTTCCACGGGCCGTCCGGTGGGGCTGGCGCATTCTGGATCGCGGGCGCGCGCACGCGCCCGTGGGGCAGCTGGACTCCCGGGGCTCTCTCCCCGCTCTGGCGAGGGGGGCTCCCGGGGGCCTCTGGTAGTGACGGCGGGGGGCCGGAGGGGGTGGTTCTGGCTGGTGGCAGAAGGCAGCGGGTTCTCCCGGTGGGCGGGGCCAGTGGGGGCCGGAGTGTCTCGGTGGCTAGAGATGCACCGCAGGAGGGAACGGGGGTTATTGGGGCAGCTAGTGCCGGTTCCCGGCGGGGCCGACCTGGGCAGCGTGCCGGCGCGGTTTGACTTATCCCGGCTGTGGACCCGGGGGCTGGGGGGACCTCTGGAGCTGCGGCGTTGCGTCGGCACTGTCGGCCATGACGGCGGCGTTTGCGCCGTTTTTGTCAGCTTTGTCCCCGGGTGGCGTTTCCTCGGTTCCCGCTTCGGGCGAAGCGGCCGTTCTCCCAAGTGCATCTGACCCAGCCATGGCGCAGTTTCTACAGGCGTGTCGCAGTCTGGGCTCCGCCGCTGCGTTGCTGGGTAGCACTACCCCATCGCCCGTGGGGGCGTTTGCTTTCATTCCCGCCAGGGGGGCTTCGGCTCCGGGGGCGGTTGTCCCTTCTTTTTCAGGTGCGGATCTGGATAGCGATCGGGACGAGGAGCCAGTCGTGGCCGACGTATCGCCTTCCGGAAGCGGGCTCGCCGGTGAGTGTGACGCCGATACTGTTGCTATGTCGCTGGGGTCCTCTTCGTCCTCGTACGGCAGTACGTCGAGTAGATCTTCCTCTTCTTCGTCGTGCCAGTCTGCGGTTAGTAGCATCGCGAAGGCTAGGAAGAGGGCTATCAGGTACGCGCGGCGTGAGGCGCGGCACCGGGATAAGTGGTCTCGGAAGAGTAGTGGTAGTTCTCGACGGGAAAGGAGGAGGCGTAATTTGCCGGGCGTGGTTCGCTGCGAGTACACGGCAGTCTTGCGGGGATTGCGGGAGAGTTGCAGGAGGAAGATTAGACGGGGGAATACGTCGACCTCTTTACGTTGACGGAGGACACCAAGAGGGAAGGTAAGAAAGCGCTCGCGAAGGGCGGTATTGGGACGGAGGCCTTTCGCTCGTATGACAACTGGTTGGTGGGTTTCTGTGTTTTCGCGGCGTGCTACTTGGAGGATCGCCCTGATGAACACATGAACATCACCAGGTATATTCACCTCGTGCATGACATGCAGCGTCAGTCTACGGACGTTTCGTGGCTGCAGTACGATAAACAGTTCCGTCAGAAGCACGATTGCCTACACGTCATTGACTTCGGATGCAAAGACGTGGAGGTATGGCTTCGGGTCACGCGAGCGCAGGATGTGAAGATGGTGGCTAAGGGGGCGTCGGTGGCGCAGGCCGCAGCGTCGAGTCAGTTTCGACCAGCGGTTGAGGGTCCAACCCGCCGCCCTTGAAACGCGGCCCGTTCTCCGCAGCAGACGCCGGCGAAGGGGAAATTTTTCACGTTCAAAAATGCCACGTGCCCCCTGGGCACCTTTGCTTGCGATGTAACGGATCCCACCCTGCTTCCAATTGCTTCCGCGGGGGGCGACCTGGTGCCAGGGCAGCCGCTGGCCCTGCCGGAAGAGCAACGGGCGGGCTTGCCGCTAGTTAGGGCGCCGACCCCGGTTCGTTTGGGGGCCATGCTAAAATGGTTTGGATGGTGCCCAAACACAGACGACGCAAGATTTCTGCGGGAGGGTTTTGCGTCGGGTTTTCGTTTGCCTGTGGTGGGGGATGTTTTAGTTCGGGCCGCCAGGAACCTGCAGTCTGCCCGGGAGTTCCCTGATGTGCTTCGAGGTAAAGTGGAACAGGAGGTTCGCCTAGGGAGAATGGCGGGCCCCTTTGTGCTGCCACCTATCGAGGATTTGATTATTTCCCCGGTGGGGGTTGTGCCCAAAAAGGCTCCGGGTAAGTTTCGGCTCATTCAGCATTTGTCTTATCCATCGCTGTCCTCGGTGAACGATGCGATTTCGCCGGAATATTGTTTGGTGGTGTATCAGTCCTTTGAGGATGCTCTGGGCTTGGTCCGGGAGTGTGGCCCGGGGGCCCTCATGGCTAAGCTGGATGTTGAATCGGCTTTTCGCTTGCTCCCTTTGCACCCGGAGTTGTTTCGATTCATGGGTTTCCGCGTCGGGAAGGAATACTTCATTGACAAGTGTCTGCCTATGGGGTGTTCCGTTTCGTGTGCCTTTTTCAAAAAGTTCAGCACCTTTTTACATTGTGTGTGGAGTTTTCTTGCGGAGGTAGCGGGATTACACATTACCTGGATGATTTTTTGTGCATGGGGCCCGCACATTCTCCTCGCTGTGGTTTCCTGCTGTTCTTGCTGCGTGCATTGCTGGGGCATTTTGGCGTCCCGGTGGCCGAGGATAAGACGGAGGGGCCCCTCTCTTGCTTGTCCTTTTTAGGTATCGAGATCGATACGGTCGCGGGGGCATGCCGGCTGCCTCAGGACAAGGTAGTGCAGCTATGGGAGTCCATTGCGCAGTGCTCAAAACGAAGTAAGGTTACGTTGCGGGAGGCGCAATCCCTCTTAGGTCGGTTGAACTTTGCCTGTCGGGTGATTCTCATGGGCAGGGTTTTTTGCCGGAAGTTGGAGCGGTCCACGGCCAGGGTGTCCAGGCCGCACCATTTTGTCCGTTTCTCGGCAGAGATTAGGCGGGATCTCGATATGTGGGTTTCGTTCCTGGCGGATTTCAATGGTGTGCGGATCTGGATGGCCCCGCTCATTGACAGTTTCGAATTGCAGTTGTTTACAGATGCGGTGGGCTCATCGGGGTTCGGTTGTTATCTTGACGGGGCTTGGTGCCCGAGTCTTGGTCGAGGGAGGGGCTGACCGGCGACCTGTTGTTGCTGGAGCTCTTTCCCATCATGGTGGCCTTGGAGGTTTGGGGGGAGCGATTGCGCGATCGCAGTATTCTCTTCCGTTGCGATAACTTGGGGGTCGTGCACTCGGTTAACAACCAAAGGGCTAAGGCCCTTCGGGTCCTCCGATTGTTTTCACGGCTCGTGCTCACCTGTTTGCGCTGCAACATTCTGTTTCGGGTGCAACACGTCCCCGGGGTAGATAATGGGATCGCCGACGCAGTGTCCAGGGGGCAGTGGGATAGGTTGCGTTTGTTGGCCCCGGAGGCTGATTCGGTAGGTTTGCCCTGCCCTTCTTATGTTTGGCAGGTTATCATGGCGGATTGGAAGGGCTAGCAGAGCTGTCTTTGGCTCCGTCCACTCTCGCTGGATACCGTCGGGCCTGGAAGGAGTGGGAAGACTTTTCCCGTGACCAAGGGCCTAGAGGTAAGAGGGGTCAGAGCTTGTTTCTAGACTTCGTTTGGCAACTCTTCGTAACGGGGAGATCGAGGGCCGTGGTGTCTCGGTACCTCGCCAGGATATCCTTTTATTCTAAATTGAAGGGTATGCCGGATTTTACGAAGGGTTTGCTGCTGGCAAGGGCGCTTAGAGGTTGGGCGCGATCGGCTCCGGTGCCTCCCGATGGCCGACGCCCTATTGATGCGTCCCTGCTTTCTTCCCTCTTAGGGCCGGTGGCGGGGGTGGCGGACTCCCATTTTGAAACGCTCCTGTTTCAGCTGGCCTTTTCCATGGCGTTCCATGGTGCGTTCAGGGTTTCTGAGCTGGTTGTGGCTTCTAAGAAAACCGAGGCCTTTATTCGGCGCGCAGATGTTATTGTGGGTGGGGGGTCCGTGCTGTGCAGGCTGCGCCGCTCCAAAACTGATCAGATGGGTAGAGGTCATTGGCTGACTTTGACACCATCGGGTGGTGGGACTGTTGTCCGGTGGCATTGGCTGGTCGGTATGCGGAGGTCAGGCCCCCGTCTGAGGGGTCTTGGCTCCTTCATTACGACGGGTCGCCATTGACGAGGTACCAATTTACATGGATGATGCGGCGCTGCCTGTCCAGTTTGGGCCTCTCGCCTAGGGACTTTGGTTCCCATTCCTTTAGAATTGGGGCCGCCACTTCCGCAGCATCTGCAGGGCGCGCTGAGGACGAAATTGAGGCTTTGGGCCGCTGGAAGTCGGCGGCTTATAAGCGTTACATTCGGCCCTTTGTTGCGTAAGCGAGTTTGTTTCTACTAACATGTTGTTCGTTTTACTGCGTTGTGTGTTTCAGTTCAGTGTGTTCGTGCTATATTGTTTGTCTCCCCTGTCCTCCCTACTCGGACGTTTCACCTCCAGCCGAGTTATTCTGTGTGTCCCCCCCCTCCCAGCTCTAACCTCCCCCCCCCTTTTTGTTATTTTGTTTTTTCCTTTTGTTTCTTTCTGTTGCTTCGATTGGCCTGAAGCTTGTTCAAGAGGAAAGTTATAGTCCTCTATTCATTTTTTTCTTTTTGGCAGATCCTCGTTCTGATAGTTGGTTCCTGTTCTGGGCTAGGTTTGGTTTTATCTCCCATATTCACATTTGTTTATCTGTTTTTCCCCTTTTAGGTTGGCGGGAGGATGTGTGTGATGTGTGGGTGATTGGCCATTCCTATGTTTATTGGGCAGCCAATTTTTTGGCTACGGAAGGGGCTCCATTCTTTGTTGGTTCGGATGATGTGCGGTGGATAGGTGTTCGTGGTATGCTTTGGCATGACCTGAAAGCGAAGCTTATGAAGCAGGTTCGGCGGTTTGGCATCCCCAAACTGTTGGTGATTCACTTAGGAGGGAACGACCTAGGTAAGAGGAAGGCAGTGAATCTTCGATTGGCCATTATTCAGGATTTGCAAGTGATTTCGGGCGCTTGGCCAGGCTGTAGGCTTATCTGGTCTTGTATAGTGCCGCAGTTGTGTTGGCGTGGAGTGGTGGATTGTCGGGCGATCGATGTGGCTCGCCGGAAGGTGAATGCCGCGGTGGCTAAGTTTGTGGTGGCCCATGGCGGTGCTGTGGTTTGGCATCAGCGGATCAAGTTTCGGTACTTCTACTTGTTTAGACCTGATGGGGTGTACTTGACAGGACAGGGACTATCTATATTTTTGGAGGATCTGTTTTCGGTGGTCGGTTCGGTAGGTTAGGGGTATGGTGGCGGTGCGTAGTTTCTGTGGAACAGAACTTCGCTGTTGGCGGGAATGAACGGCAAGTTAACATTTGTTGTATTAAAGAGTGGATTGGAGGTCGTTTGGTTGTTGATTTTTAGGTGCGCTTTCCTTCGCTGACTGGTTTTACATCTGCTGGACCGCCTTCTCGGGTGGCAGCCTCATCACCTTCACGGGTGGGTAGTCAGTATGGAGGTTGAGCGGATACCTATTTGTTTGTTGGAAGGTTTACGTCAGTTCTTTTTTATAAGATAGTTATCTATGGGATAGGGTTGTTTAGCCGTTCTTTCTGGCCACCATACTTTAGTTTAATTATTCACAGTTAATGGCTCACTTAAATAAATAGCTAACAATTTCTGCCAAATTTAAGTCTCCGTGTCTTTATTTATTATAATTAAGTTTTAAGATGTTATGGTTTATGTTACGGACAATCCTCAGACTATATGAGGTTTAGTAGAACGAATTGACAGAATAGGAGAGGAGTGGGTTAAACCTCAGCTAGTCTGGGGGCAGGACGGTAAGGCATTATGGGAGTTTTATGGTTAGCCAATAGGAATGAATGTTGGGGGTAGGTGGAATGGGTTCTTAAGCCTGGGAAAGGGGCTGGGTCAGCCTCTTCTGCTTTTGTCGTCCCACCCTCCCTCCCTACTGGTGGTGTTTGCTTTATGTTGTTGCGTTGGCTATTTTCGTGCTGTGGGTTGTCACGTTTGGTTGTGGCGGGAAAGAACGGCAAGTTAACATTTGTTGTATTAAAGAGTGGAATGGAGGTCGTTTGGTTGTTGATTTTTAGGTGCGCTCTCCTTCGCTGACTGGTTTTACATCTGCTGGACCGCCTTCTCGGGTGGCAGCCTCATCACCTTCACGGGTGGGTAGTCAGGATGGAGGTTGAGCGGATACCTATTTGTTTGTTGGAAGGTTTACGTCAGTTCTTTTTTATAAGATAGTTATCTATGGGATAGGGTTGTTTAGCCGTTCTTTCTGGCCACCATACTTTAGTTTAATTATTCACAGTTAATGGTTCACTTAAATAAATAGCTAACAATTTCTGCCAAATTCAAGTCTCCGTGTCTTTATTTATTATTATTAAGTGTTAAGATGTTATGGTTTATGTTACGGACAATCCTCAGACTATATGAGGTTTAAGGCAGCCAGCACATATTGGGGGTAATTCTGAGTTGTTCGCAGCAGCAACTTTGTTAGCAGTTGGGCAAAACCATGGCCCTCATTCCGAGTTGATCGGTCGCAAGGCGAATTTAGCAGAGTTACACACGCTAAGCCGCCGCCTACTGGGAGTGAATCTTAGCTTCTTAAAATTGCGACCGATGTATTCGCAATATTGCGATTACTAACTACTTAGCAGTTTCAGAGTAGCTCCAGACTTACTCTGCCTGTGCGATCAGTTCAGTGCTTGTCGTTCCTGGTTGACGTCACAAACACACCCAGCGTTCGCCCAGGCACTCCCACCGTTTCTACGGCCACTCCTGCGTTTTTTCCGGAAACGGTAGCGTTTTCAGCCACACGCCCCTGAAACGCCGTGTTTCCGCCCAGTAACACCCATTTCCTGTCAATCACATTACGTTCGCTGGAGCGATGAAAAAGCCGTGAGTAAAATTACTTTCTACATAGCAAAGTTACTTGGCGCAGTCGCAGTGCGAACATTGCGCATGCGTACTAAGCGGATTTTCATTGCGATGCGATGAAAAATACCGAGCGAACAACTCGGAATGAGGGCCCATGTGCATTGCAGTGGGGGCAGATATAACATGTGCAGAAAGAGTTAGATGTGGGTGGGTTATATTGTTTCTGTGCAGGGTAAATACTGGCTGCTTTATTTTTACACTGCAATTTAAATTTCAGTTTGAACACACCTCACCCAAATCTAACTCTTTCTGCACATGTTATATTTGCCCCTCCTGCAGTGCACATGGGCCCTCACTCCTCTGGGAGTGTATCTTAGCTTAGCAGAATAGCGAACGAAAGAGTAGCAGAATTGCAAATAAATAATTCTTAGCAGTTTCTGAGTAGCTCGAGACTTACTCCTACACTGCGATCAGCTCAGCCCGTTTCGTTCCTGGTTTGATGTCACAAACACGCCATGTGTTCGGCCAGTCACTCCCCCGTTTCTCCAGACACTCCCGCGTTTTATTCTGGCACGCCTGCGTTTTTCCGCACACTCCCAGAAAATGGTCAGTTTCCGCCCAGAAATACCCACTTCCTGTCAATCACACTCCGATCACTTCAACGATGAAAATTCTTAGTTCGGACGTGAGTAAATCTACTAAATTTTGTGCTAAAATACTTAGTGCATGCGTGCTGCGTACCATGCACATGCGCATTTTTGCCTTAATCGCTCTGTTGCGAAAATCGACAACGAGCGAACAACTCGGAATGACCCCCATGGTTTTTCCCAACTGCTAACAATGTTGCTGCTGCGATCAACTCAGAATTAGGCCCATTGTACATACAACATTACATGTGTTAACTGCCCCCCCCCCCCCCGCCACCATCACACACACACACACACACACACACACACACACACACACACACTCACAATGGCTCAAAGCCTCAAATGTATTAAGCTTTATCAAGAGATAAAGGATAAAGTGGAGCCGGAGAAAGAGTGATAAATGACCAGCCAACCAGCTCCTAACTGTCATTTTTCAAGCACATCCTGTGACATGGCAGTTAGGAAGCTGATTGGCTGGTCATTTATCACTCTTTGGGGTATATTCATAAAGCAATGAAAAAAAGTGGAGAAGTGAGCCTGTAGAGAAGTTGCCCAAGGCAACCATTCAGCTGCTCTGTACAATTGTATAGTATGCAAATTATAAATGTTACTTCAATGCTGATTGGTTGCCATGGGCAACTTCTCCACTGCAAGTCATCATCATAAGAGTATATATTTGCCCCGGCTGTATAGCAAAATCTAAACCTCTGCTTATACAGATGGAGCCACAATAGTCATGGTACCATCTGTCCCTGGGCGCGCTCCGCTGAGTGCGTCTCCGTCTGGCCGAGTGCGCACGCTCGTGACAAAGACACACCCCATTCACTAGAATTGGAGAGCGTCTCCGTCCGGGGGGTGCACGCATTCCATGATGGAGACGCTGACGGAGACGCGCCCTATTCTAGTGAATGGGAGAGCATCTCTGTGCACTCCCGGCAGGACTAGGCGGATGGATCGCCTAGTCACGCCAGTAGTGCACGCCTGCGATGAAGCCGCCTCAGATGAGCGCGGCTCCATTTGTAAACACATTTTGTAAATGCTGGTCTGAATAAATGGGTTTCATGCATCAGCAATAAAAAAAGCAACTATTCACTTATTCTGAATTCCCCTGCCCCTTCCCCCCTCCCCCCAATATAATGATTCTCCAATACACCTATATGCATCTTTGCACTCACATATTGCTGATATTTTTCCATGATTTACAGATTTGTTTTCATCCAAAATTCAGATATGTGAATCAAGAAAATACTAATTTCACTAGTAAAATATAGAGATGAGTGGTTCGGATTTTGAGAAATCTGAACCACTCCAAGCTTCCGAGATCTGAGGCAGTCGAGCCAGGGCAAGATGGCAGCCCGCACCGCACTAATAACACTGCTGACCTCACTGCCTCCACCACCACTAGCACTGCCGTCACCCCCGCACTGCCGGTACCCCTGTACTGAGGATACAGCCGGCACTCCTGCGCTGCTGACACTGTTGGCACCCCTGCACTGAGAACATTGCCGGCACTCCTGCACTGCTGACAAAACTGGCACCCCTGCACTGCACTGCTGACTCAACTGGCACTGCTGACACACCCCAGCACTGAGGACACTGCCAGCACTCCAGCAGTACTGAGAGGACCGGCAATCCTGCACTGAGGATGCTGCCAGTACTACTGACACTGCCAGCACCCCTGCAGTGAGGACACCCCTGGCACCCCCACACTGCCAACACAGCCAGCAGTACTGACTCCGCCAGCAAGTCCGCACCGAAGACACTGCTGGCACCCCACACTGAGAATACCACCATCACTGCTGACACCGCTAGCACCCCAGCAGGATGGACACCGCCGGCAACACCACATTGAGGACACTGCCAGCACTGCCAACACTACCAGCACCCCTGCAGTGAGGGAACCCCTGCACTGCCGACACATCCAGCAGTACTGACACCACCAGAAACTCTGCACTGAGGAGACCACCGTCACTGCCGACATCACCAGCATCCCAGCAGTACCGACACTGCTGACAACCCCACACTGAGTGAAAGTTAGTGTGTTTGATTCATCACCAGTAAAAATTCAAAATACATAATTTTGAAAAATCTACATAATGATTCATAATGATTCTGTTAGGCGATGCACCCTGAGGCAGTGGGGACAATAGAATAGAAAAAAGGAAAAGAAGAAGACTCTTTTTTGGGCACACACTTAAAGCTTCTGTAGAATACTGAAGAATATTGCAGATAAAATTTAACTTTTATTAGGGATAATGTGTAGATATGCCCTATAAAAATATACCTGGAGGAAATATCACTATATCCACTAAAGGTTCACCACAATTAGTTTAAATTATACAACAGAGTCAGCGTGAAAAAAGCGTGGGTTCTTGTAAACAACAATTATTACAGTGTACCAATAATTCAGTTGATATGATATCACGTCAAACTCTGGGACCAGTCCATCTCTTAACTCAACTACACCTTTATTATTGACTAGGTGATTCATCGCGCCCTATGGGCACTCTTCACACCATCGTAAGGGGCTATGCCCCCTTAACCCTTGCATACCATTGTGGCGTGCAATATTTGTATTATATGGAGTATTACCTCCAACCAAAGTTGTGTGAGTGGTTAAATATTGCACGGACAAAGGGCGTGCAATGGATAAGGGGTCGTGAACAGCACATGCAGGGCCTTATTAATCACCTAGTAGGTGCTGTGGTTGGGGGAGTGGCGGGTGCGGGGGAGATGTGGATTGGAGAGGGGGTGCCACGGGTGGATGAGGGGTAGTTGCGCGGGTGGTGGAGGGGCTGGTGTGGTGGTAGGAGAGGGACAGGTGCCATGGGTGTGGGGTCCAGAGCCACCGCGGGTGTGGGGGTGCTGCAGGTGGAGGAGGGGCAGGTTCAGTGGTGTGGCGGGTGGGGGAGGGGCATATTGTGGGGGTTCTGCGAGTGGGGGAGGGGGTCGATAGTCAGCGTGGGTGGTGGAAAGGGGTGTGCGTGTGCCGCGGATGGGGCCCGGAGGTACTGCGAGTGGGGGAGGGGTGGGTAATGCTTCTCCTGCTTCTCCTCCTGTAAGCAGCTAGGCTGCTTTCTTCCCTTTGGCAGTGGCTCTCCCGGAGACTCGCACAGCAGCCAATCACTATTGTTAGCACCAGTGTCCCAACGTGCCTCATTACAGGGAAGAAGATACACTCAATATACTACAGCTCCCAGCAAGCCCTAGCACCGGAATGCTTCGGCACTAAGGGCTGCTGGGAGCTATAGTTTATTTAGTGTGTCTACTTCCCTGTAATGCAGCGCATTGGGACACCAGCGCTAACAATAGTGAATGGCTGGCAGAACTGACTGACTCGCTGAATCAATGTAAAAGGTGAGAGTGCTGTGCAGTGTCAGTGACACTGCACACCCACTGCACTGCACAGCACTGTCACCTTTTACATTGATTCAGCATCCAGACATTACCCTCCGCGATCTCACCCACTCTATCCGTTACATTAGCCATCTCGGGGCTTCCAGGCCGGCAGCCCAAGTGCTGTGTTGTGGAGTCAGGGCCTCTGGGGATCTGTGCGCGGGTGTGGCGGGAAGGCACTTTTGTGACATCATGCGCAGAGGAGGCTCCAGAGCTTAGAGAGTATGTGGCACAGGAAGGGCTATGAAAGCCTTCCGCTGACCAGCTTTCATACACATCTATGCCGGTGGCCACAGCAGCTTTTGTTCCATATGCGCCGTGGCTAGGGAGTGGTGATTGATTGTAGCTGTGCTAAATTTAGCACTGACATGGGGGGGACGCCCAGCACAGGGCTAGTCTGCCCCGCAGGGCTAATCTGCCCCGCATGTCAGGCCGCCCCCCCCCCCCCCACACACACACAAGTACAAAAGCATTGCACAGCGGTGATGCTTTTGTACTTGAAGAGTAACTCCCAGCCAGGCAAGCTCCTGCAGCTGGCTGGGAGTTATTCATCACTGCCCTGGCCACAGCGGCTGCGTGTGACTTCATGCAGCCACTGCGGGCCCCCCTCACGGTCCGGCCACGCCTGCGTTGGCTGAACCGTGCCCACAAAATGGCGGCCAAATGTCACCCCCTCCCACCCAGCGACCGCCTCTGCCTGTCAATCAGGCAGAGGCGATTGCTAGGCACCCACAGCTGTCCCCTGCTCTGGGAACACACAGCAGCCAAAGGACAGAGCCTCCCATTGGATGTAACCTGTGTGGGAGGGCATTTCTCACCCAATCATCTGTGGACTGGGTGTGATAGACCTGATGATAACCCAATGCCACTCCTAGCCACTCCCAGCGTTATCCACACAGTCACAGAGTGACAGATCTGGGCAATTATATAGGAGATTGTACCTGATGTATCTCCTAATGGTTAAAGGACACATTGATAGATTAATTGGATTCCAAAGTGAAAAATAAGCAAAGAAGGAAGGAAGTAATAGGGGGTTGATCTGCTGTTAATGTTAGGCAGAGTCCGATGCAGCCCTGATTTCTACAACACTTGGTATTCCCAGGCAGTGTTGGACAGGAGCATGAAGGGCCCACCGGGGGAATGCTGTTGTAGGGGCCCATGCTTAAGGTGGTCTCCCATCCAGGTACTCACCAAGCCCAACACTGATTAGCTTCCAAGACCGGACAGCAGAGCCAGATTATAGCAGGGACAACAGGGTCGTCCCAGGGCCTCCGCACATTTGGGCCCCCCAAACACTGTCCCCCAGAACTTGCACCGCAAATGTGACACCAAGGTAAGTATACCCCTCCTTTGTAGTCTCACTTTCTGCCTCCAGATCCCAACGCCACCTCTCCGTCTCCTCTCAGAGTTCCCCAGAAGACACGGAACCTCCGTGACCATGTCTTCAGGGAACAGAGAGTGAGGCTGCCAAAGCAGGGTATACTTACCTATACGCAAACACACTCAGGCACCACCAGCGGGACTGTGGATGTGCGCACCCTCCCTCAACAGCCACCAGGCCCTCACTGCCTTGACCTCCTCCATTGTCTGCAGTGCATGCACCCTCATGCTGCACTACTGTATACTATCACACGTAGCAGGAGAAGCAGCTAGCACAGCTCTGCTCTCCAACAAACACCTCAGGAGTCAAACAGCCAGTAAGTGAGATGGAGCAGGTGGGGGAAGCAAGAGGGGGAGGGGGGCAGCAGTCATGTGTAGCATAAAAATGTATAGGGGGCCCCCACAAGTTTGTTGCCCAGGGGCTCCCACAGCCCTTAATCCAGCCCTGTCAGACAGTACTGGGCATTGACAGTGTGGTGTGGTAGCAGTGTACCTTGTGATGACTCAGGGTTCACTAATGAGAGTCCCCCTAGCACCTAAAAAGTGCTTGAAATGATAAGATAATAATAGGATAAGGTAGAATAAATGGTTAGTAAGAAAAAAAAGGAGGATCTGCTGTCACTGTTACATAGGGGTCTGATATATCCGAAACCGCAAGATGCAGCCCTTAAGTCAGTGATGAGAGTGCGTTGGTGATAAAGAAAGTATTAGTTTGATCATTTAGAAGGGAATCCAATAGGAATTTTCCAAATAGTTGCTCTGTGTGAACAATTTATATGAATAAATGCATCAAAGATTGAATATATAAAAATAATTGTTATAAGGGAAATACATTCAATTCTAAGTATGTCCAAAAGGATACATATAATTTGTGATACTTAGTGATGAAGAATTAGATAATAGACTATGTAAAAATGTTTCATTTCAAGCACTTTTTCAAGTGCTAGGTGGACTCTTATTAGTGATCCCTGAGTCATCACAAGGTATACTACTACCACACCACACTGTGAACGCCCAATACCGTCTGATCTTAGAAGCTAAGCAGTTTTGGGCTTGGTTAGTACCTGGATGGGAGACCACCTGGGAATAGTGTTGTAGAAATCAGGGCTGCATCGGACTCTGTGCCTAACACTAACAGCAGATCCACACTTCATTACTTCCTTCTTCGCTTATTTTTTTCTTTGGAATCCAATGAATCTATCAATGTGTCCTTTAACCATTAGGAGATACATCAGGTACAATCAATAATAAAGGTGTAGTTGAGTAAGAGATGGACTGGTCCCAGAGTTTGGTGTGATATCATATTAACCAAATTATTGATACACTGTAATAATTGTTGTTTACAAGAACCCATGCTTTTTTCATGCTGACTCTGTTGTATAATTTAAACTAATTGTGGTTAACCTTTAGTGGATATAGTGATATCACCTCCAGGTATTTTTTTGTAGGGCATATCTACACATTATCCCTAATAAAAGTAAAATTTTATCTGAAATATTCTTCACTATTCTAGCTTTAAGAGTGTGCCAAAAAAATAGTCTTCTTCTTTTCCTTTTTTCTATTCAATTAATCCTACACTGAGGACAGCACCGGCATACCCTGTCACAGTAAGTGCAATATTGGTGTATCCGCCCTGTACTGTATCCCACATTTTATCTGACCCACACTGTCCCCAACCCACACTGTACTCCTCACTGTATCCAACTTGCACTGTATCCTGCACTGTATCCAACCCGCACTGTATCCAATCAGCAATGTATCCTGCCCTGTATCTGACCCACACTGTATGCCGCACTTCACCTAACCAGCAATGTATCCAGCACTGTATCCGACCCAAACTGTATCCGACTCACACAGTATCCAACCCACACTGTATTCAATTAGCAGTGTATCCCGCACTGTATCCAACCCACACTGTATCCAACCTGCATTGTTTCCAACCCACTCTGTATCCCACACTGTATCCAACCAGTAATATATCCCATACTGTATCCGACCCGCACTGTATCCAACCCACACTGTATTTGACTTGAAGTGTATCACGCACTATATCAAACCCACACTGTATCCAACCTGCACTGTTTCCAACCTGCACTGTATCTCACACTGTATCCAACCAGTAATATATCCCATACTGTATCCGACCCGCACTGTATGCAACCCACACAGTATCCAACCAGAACTGTATCCAACCCACACTGTATCTCGCACTATATCCAACCTGCACTGTATCCAACCTACACAGTATCCAAGCAGCACTGTATCCAACCCACACTGTATCAAGCACTGTATCCAACCTGTCCTGTATCTTGCACTGTATACAGCCCACACTCTATACTGCAGTTTAGACAGACAGCCTTTGGCCAATATTGGTGAAAACAATATTGTGAGCTATGAGGTGGTCAAAGTTGAGTAGAAATGACTGGAAATTAATGATATTGAGGTTAATATTACTCTAGAAACAAGAAAAGGCCCTAATTACTGTAAGTGATTTTAGCTTTTTTTTGTCAATTTAAAAAAAAAATCCAAATCCAAAACCAGTCACAGTGGTTAGGTAAATCCAAATCCAAAACCAGCCGACGTATCAGAACAAAATCCAAATACAGCAAAAATGGCCCAACACACATCCCTAGTAAAATACTAGTAATGGAATGCAAATCAGCTGATTTTTATTTTATTTATTTTATTTTTATTCAATAAAAATTAAATGGTATTTAAGTATCTAAGCACATGAGGATCATACTGAGTTATAATTAATTTCAGGGAATGGATTAATGTATATGCAAGACATGAACAAATATTATATAAACATGTTTAAAACTGACATACTGTATGAAAAAACTCATCCTAGGAGAGCTAATATAAAAGTTGAGCCAATAAAAATATGAGACTGTCTAACCCTTTCTATGCCCTGACATACGCAATATGTAAGGACAGCATTGTGTTCAATTATAACATGGTTTAAGGCTGAATAAATTGGCAATCTGCTATCTATATCAATAAAGTGTTCTCTCATGTGTACTGTATGTTGGTGACCTATGAACTCTTTTTGACATGCCCCATAGCTAATCAGGTATATAGCGAGGTCTTTTGAACAAATGTATATATTGTCCAATGATATGCTTAGAATTACCTAGTGTAAATTATTGTTTTGACGTGGAAATAACAACAGCGATTTCACTTAAAAGAACAGCAACATTGTACAAGTAATGCAGTATATAGAACTGTACTGTAACTCCAGACACATGCTGCATGAAATATGACCTGTCATTTCACTTGCAGTTAGAATATCTGCCCCTCCATTTGTAACTGCAAAATAGTGGCCCAATTCACAGATGGACGCAAATTCCATCTCAGCTGTGATTCAGTAATCTGCAAATGTGCAAAAATATTCAAATATCGCAGCTGATGGAAATTGTATTATGATGACCACTGCAGGTGTCTGAGATCTGCCCTTTGTACTGAAAATGAAGATGCACATTGGTCAATAATCTATTATCTGAGTAATCCCATGGTTGCATAGCATGATTGGTGGAAGTAAGAAGCTGGAGCCATTGTAACTGCATACGGAATTGCAGTCGCAGGCTGTGACAATTGGACAAAATGCTCAAGAGTCACCTCCACTTGAGTGGCCACTTCCCATTATTGTCCACAAAATCTCTCTGAACTTTGCAAATACGTCCTCAGTGCAACCACCACTGGGACATGTGCAGTACGAATTCTACACATGTGCAGTGGCAAAAAAAATCACCACTGAATATAACATCGACATCTCATCCATTTTTTAATCAAGCCCTAGGTTTGCCACAAAAACTAAATGTGATTTTCAGCCACCAGGTGGTGACCTTGGAGAAACCTTACCATGTTAGAAACTTAGGGCCCGATTCAGGTTGGATCGCAATACGTGATCCAACGGCAAAAATTACTAAAAGGATGCGGGCGCATGCGCAGGGCACCGGCAGGAGGCTTCCTTAATTTTCTAAATTTCTACTTAGCAGAATCTGAAATCCTTACTGAATAAGGTCCATACTATACACATTTTGGAACAAAGGGATAGGAGAAAACCTGAGCACTAGACAAGACCACAAATATCCAATTATACATGAGAAGATTGTATATGAAATTCCACTGTGAGGGTTCAATAGCTCCCAAAATTTATAATAATAATGTCTTATGTGGAGGTGCACCCCTAAAAGTAATATGTTAGACTGCAGAACAACACATATTTTGGTCACTAGTTTTTACCCTAGCAATGTTTTTGATACTTGTATTTGTATCACCCCCTCTTACGTTAAACCCCCCCACAAGCTTTTTTACACCTCTGTTCAAAAGAAAAGCGATATGTCTTGTCTCGTGTCATAAATTTATAACTATAAAAGTGTCTGTTGTCCAACTATGGAAAACCCTGACCCTTCCTACAGTACTTAAGAGAAAATAATTTTGAAAATACACTGGGCGGTATCCAATTAGCCACTGTAATTTACTGCGGCTAATTGACTCGCCCAGGGCTCTCCTATTAGCTGGCACCTTTTGGGTACTTTGTGGAAGGTGAATTCAAATCCCTGATAAGTAATCATGAGAAAAGCCCATGCATTCTGTGCAAAAATGACTGAGGCTAATAGGATACCCCCCCCCCCCCTCATCATTTTAATATAGAAATTCTCAGTTTCTCTATTCCACCGCAGCCTCAACCCCCTTAGTGAAATAGTTTGCATGGCATAAATACACTACTGACAGAGGTGGAGACCAACACACTGTATGCTACCCAGTAACTTACCTCACTCTCCTGATCTCATCTTGATTTTGTGTTTATTTGCAATATCTGTTATGTCATGCAAATACATTATGCTGAGAGTCTTTATTGTCTGTATATCTCCACTCCCCTTAACCTTCTTCTTGTAACCCTTATGTATCCCATACACTTGTGCGATAGGGCATACAATCCTTCGATTTCGACAGCATCTGTGAGAGAAATCTAAGGATTGTATGCACATTTAAGGTACCATGCGACGCGATGCGCGGGCACTCCGCTTGAATATCTCGTTTCATGATAGTATGTGCTGCCCTTAATAGTTATCGCATTGCAGTGCGATCGCATGTGTTTTGTAAAACACATGCAATATTTTGCACTGCGATGAGCGATGGGCACCTGGCAGGAGCAGCCTGAGGCCGCTCCCACTCGGCGGTGACGTGTCCATCACATGATTACCATGCGATCTATCGCAGGAATGCATGGTAACCACTTTGGCAGTTCAGGTGCGATTTCATTGCACCTGAACTGCCGGTGCGATGCCCCACGATGTCGCGTCGCGGGGCTTCGCACAAGTGTATGGGCACCATAACATCCTCCCTCAACAATGTTTTTGTTTGCTGTAGACTTACACCTTGCATTTCTAAAATAAACAAACAAACAAAAAAATAAACCTTAATAAAAACAATTGATGGCTAATAAAAGGGATAGTGATTACAACAAATGGAACAACATAAGAAACTAACAGTACTAGTTGTAATGTGCTGTAAATGATTTTAGCAATAGGACATCAGCGCACACACACACAAACACACACACGCATGCACACACACACACACACACAATTAACATTATAGTTCTGATTATCTAAGTAACAGTTTGTGAATCAGTTTCTCAAACTTTTCAGTTATTACTAGATATGAGCAGGTTCGGTTCACTGAGAAAGGAACCCCCCCAAACTTCACTACCCGAGCCCGGATCCGAGCCAGGCTCAGGTTTTCCCGCCTGACTAGGAAACCAGAACGAGGCAAAATGTCATCATTCCGCGGTCGGATTCTTGCAGGGTTTGGAGTCCATATAAGGAGCCGCGCGTTGCCGTCATTTTCACTCCGGCATTGGACAGTGTAGAGAAAGGATGTGTCTCTGTCCTCAGTGCCCTGCATCAGTTCAGTGGTAGTGTCTTGTGCTGCATCAGTCCAGTCACAGTGGTGGTGTCCTCTGCTGCCATATGTCCAGTGCTGCTCTTTAAGTCCAGTCCAGTGGTGCTGTGTTGTGCTGCATCAGTTCAGTGGTAGTGTCTTGTGCTGCATCAGTCCAGTCACCACAGTGGTGGTGTCCTCTGCTGCCATATGTCCAGTGCTGCTCTATAAGTCCAGTCCAGTGGTGCTGTGTTGTGCTGCATCAGTCCAGTGGTGGTGTCTTGTGCTGCATCAGTCCAGTCACAGTGGTGGTGTCCTCTGTTGCCATATGTCTAGTGCTGCTGTATAAGTCCAGTCCAGTGGTGCTGTGTTGTGCTGCATCAGTTCAGTGGTGGTGGATTGTGCTGCATCAGTCCAGTCACAGTGGTGGTGTACTCTGCTGCCATATGTCCAGTGCTGCTGTATACGTCCAGTCCATTGCAGTGGTGCTGTGTTATCCTGCATCAGTCCAGTGGTGGTGTCCCTGTGCTGCTGTATATGTACAGTGGTACTGCCGTATATGTCCAGTGATACTACGGTATATGTCCAGCGGTAATGCCGTATAAATTCAGTGATACTGCCGTATATGTTCAGTGGTACTGCCATATAATTCCAGTGGTACTGCCATATAATTCCAGTGATACTGCCGTATAATTCCAGTGGTACTGGCGTATAATTCCAGTGGTGCTGGCATATAAATCCAGTCCAGTGATACTGACTTATATGTCCAGTGGTACTGCTGTATAAATCCAGTGGTACTGCCGTATAATTCCAGTGATACTGCCGTATAATTCCAGTGGTACTGACGTATATGTCCAGTGTTCATGCCATATAAATCCAGTAGTACTGGCGTATAAATCCAGTTCAGTGATACTGACGTATATGTCCAGTGATACTGCCGTATATGTCCAGCGGTACTGCCGTATAAATCCAGTGATACTCCCATATATGTCCTGTGATACTGCCATATATGTCTACTGATAATGCAGTATAAATCCAGTGGTACTGGCATATGAATCCAGTCCAGTGATACTGCCATATATGTCAAGTGATACTGCCATATAAATCCAGTAATACTGCCGTCTATGTCCAGTGATACTGGCAAATAAATCCTGTGGTACTGGCGTATAAATCCAGTCCAGTGATACTGCCATATATGTCCAGTGGTACTGCCGTATAAATCCAGTGATACTGCCGTATATGTCCAGTGGTACTGCCTTATAAATACAGTGGTACTCGCGTATAAATCCAGTCCAGTGATACTGACGTATGTGTCCCATGGTGCTGCTGTATAATTACAGTGTTACTGCTGTATACTTCCAGTGGTACTGGCGTATAAATCCAGTGATACTGCCGTATAAATCCAGTACAGAGGTACTGCCATATAAGTCCAGTGGTACTGCCGTATAATTCCAGGGGTACTGCCATATAATTCCAGTGGTACTGCTGTATAATTCCAGTGGTACTGGCATATAAATCCAGTGATACTGCTGTATAAATCCAGTCCAGTGGTACTGCCATATAAGTCCAGTGGTACTGCCGTATAATTCCAGTGATACTGCCGTATAATTCCAGTGATACTGTCGTATAATTCCAGTGGTACTGGCTTATAAATTCAGTGATACTGCCGTATAAAACCAGTCCAGTGGTACTGGCGTATAAATCCAGTGGTGCTGCCGTATAATTCCAGTGATCCTGCCGTATAATTCCAGTGATACTTCCATAAAATTCCAGTGATACTGTCGTATAATTTCAGTGGTACTGCCGTAAATCCAGTCCAGTGGTGCTGCCATATAAGTTTAGTGGTGCTGTCCTGTGCTGTATATTATTTACTCCAAATAAAGGGGTTATTAATATTTAATCCAAATAATTTTAACAGGGATTGCCCTGTGTGGTGTAGAGGTATGCTTTCCTGTAGTGCATATTGTTATATAACTCCAGAAAAATTTGGAGGATAAAATAGGGAAAGATCAAGAACCACTTCCTCCTAGTGCTGAAGCTGCTGCCACTTGTCATGACATAGATGATGAAATGCCATCAGTGTCGTCTGCCAAGGCCGATGCCCAATGTGATACAGGTTGAGTATCCCATATTCAAAATGCATGGGACCAGAAGTATTTTGGATTTCGGATTTTTTTGTATTTTGGAATAATTGCATACCATAATGATGATGGGACCTAAGTCTAAGCACAGAATTCATTTATTATTCATATACAACTTATACACACAGCCTGAGGGTAATTCTAGCCAATAGTTTTAATAACTTTGTGCATTAAACAAAGTTTGTGTACATACACACAATTCATTTATGTTTCATATACACCTTATACACACAGCCTGAAGATCATTTAATAAAATATTTGTAATAATTTTTTGTATTAAACAAAGTTTGTGTACATTGAACCATCAGAAAACAAAGGTTTCACTATTTCAGTCTCACTCAAATAATTCCGTATTTTGGAATATTCCGTATTTTGGAATATTTGCAAAAGGGATACTCAACCTGTAGTAGAGGGCATGTAAAATCCAAAAAGCCAAAGTTCAGTAAAGAGACCCCAAAAAATAAATTGAAATGGTCTGAGGAGAAACGTAAACTTGCCATTATGCCATTTACGACACGGAGTGTCAAGGAACGGCTAAGGCCCTGGCCTATGTTCATGACTTGTGGTTCAGCTTTACATGACGATGGAAGCCCTCATCCTACCACTAGAAAAATCAGAGGTAAGATGGCAAAACCACAGCAAAGAACTGTGCATTCTAAGATGGTATCACAAATCCCCAAGGAGAGTCCAAGTGTGTCGGCGGTTGCAATGCCTGACCTTCCCAACACTGGATGTGATGAGGTGGCTCCTTCCACCATTTGCACGCCCTCTGTAAGTGCTGGAAGTAGCACCCACAGTCCAGTTTCTGATATTCAAATTGAAGATGTCACTGTTGAAGTACACCAGGATGAGGATATAGGTGTTGCTGGCGCTGAGGAGGAAGTTGACGATAATGATTCTGATGGTGATGTGGTTTGTTTAAATCAGGCACCGGGGGGAACAACTGTTGACAGTGGGAAGAATAAGCCCATTGTGATGCCTGGGCAAAATGCCAAAAAAGCCATCTCTTCGGTATGGAATTATTTCTCCACAAATCTGGACAACAGGTGTCAAGCCGTGTGTTGCCTTTGTCAATCTGTAATAAGTAGGGGTAAGGACGTTAGCCACCTACGAACATCCTCCCTTATACGTCACCTGCTGCGCATTCATCAGAAGTCAGTGTCAAGTTGTGAAATTTTGGGTAAGAGAGTAAGCAGTCCACTGACATCTAAATCCCTTCTTCCTCTTGTACCCAAGCTCCTGCAAGCCACACCAACTCCCTCAATGTCAACTTCCCCCTCAGTCAGGAACGTCAGTAGTCCTGCAGGCCATGTCACTGGCAAGACTGAGGAGTCCTCTCCTAACAGGGATTCCTCCGGAGGATCCTTGAGTGGTACGCCTGCTGTTGCTGCCGCTGCTGTTGTTGCTGCTGGGAGTCGATCGTCATCCCAGAGGGGAAGTCGGAAGACCACTTGTACTACTTCAACTAAGCAATTGACTGTCCAACAGTCCTTTGTGAGGAAGATTAAATATGACAGCAGTCATCCTGTTGCAAAGTGGATAACTGAGGCCTTGACAGCTATGTTGGTGCTAGACGTGCATCCAGTATCCACCATTAGTTCAGTGGGACTTAGAGAATTGATGGTGGTACTGTGTCCCTGGTACCAAATCCAAAAAAAAGTGTCCTCAGTGTCCTAAAAAATGCAGTTGTACCCACTGTCCACTTAACCATGGACATGTGGACAAGTGGAACAGGGCAGACTAAGGACTATATGACTGTGACAGCCCACTGGGTAGATGTATTGCCTCCCGCAGCAACAACAGCAGCGACACCAGTAGCAGCATCTCGCAAATGCCAACTCGTTCCTAGGCAGGCTACGCTATGTTTCACCGCTTCCTGTAAGAGGCACACCACTAACAACCTTTTACAGAAACTAAGGGACATCATTCCACAATGGCTTACCCCAATTAGACTCTCCTGGGGATTTCTGATATTGGACAACGCCACCAATATGGTGCGTGCATTACATCTGGGCAAATTCCAGCACGTACCATGTTTTGCACATACAATTAATTTGGTGGTGCAGAAGTTTTTGAAAAATGACAGGAACATGCAGGAGATGCTGTCGGTGGCCCGAAAAATTGCAGGCCACTTTCAACATTCAGCCACCGTGTGCCGAAGACTTGAGCGCCAGCAAACACTCTTGAACCTGCCCTGCCATCACCTGAAGCAAGAGGGGGTAATGAGGTGAAATTCAACACTCTATGTGCTTCAGAGGATGGAGGAGCAGCAAAAGGCCATTCAACCCTATACATCCACCTACGATATAGGCAAAGGAGGGGGAGTGCACCTGACTCAAGCGCAGTGGAGAATGATTTCCATCTTCTGCAAGGTTCTCGAACCCTTCGAACTTGCCACACGTGAAGTCAGTTCAGACATTGCCAGCTAGAGTCAGGTCATTCCCCTCATCAGGCTTTTGAAGAAGCAGCTGGAGAAATTGAAGGAGGAGCTAAGGTGGAGCGATTCCACAAAGTATGTGGTACTTTTGGATAGAGCCCTTCATTCACTTTGCCAGGATTTAAGGGTGGTCAATCTGTTGAAATCAGAGCACTACATTTTGGCCACCGTGCTCGATACTAGGTTTAAAGCCTACGTTTTATCTCTCTTTCCGGCAGACACAAGTTTGCAGAGGTTCAAAGACCTGCTGGTGAGAAAATTGCCAACTTAAATGGAACGTGACCCGTCAACAGCTCCTCCTTCATTTTCTCCTGCGACTGGGGCTGCAAGGAAAAACCTTGTCAGCGATCGGCGTAGAAGGTTACTTCCACAAAATGTGGAGAAGATGATGTTCATCAAAATTAATTATAAATTCCTCTGGTGAGACCTTTACCAGCAATTGCCTCCAGAAAGTACATAGGGACCTGTGATGGTGGATTCCAGTGGAGACGAATTAATACTCTGTGAGTAGGAGGATGTACACAGTGAAAGGGGTGAGGAATCGGAGGATGAGGGTGAGGTCTACATCTTGCCTCTGTAGAGCCAGTTTGTGCAAGGAGAGATTGATTGCTTCTCTTTTGGTGGGGACCAAACAAACCAGTCATTTCAGCCACAGTTGTGTGGCAGACCTTGTTACTGATTTGTTAAAGTGTGCATGTCCTGTTTATATAACATAAGTGTGGGTGGGAGAGCTCAAGGACAATTCCATATTGTGCCTCTTTTTCTTCTTTGCATCATGTGCTGTTTGGGGACTAGTTTTTTAAAGTGTCATCCAGTCTGACACTGCCATAAAACTCCAGGGGTACTGCCGTATAAATCCAGTCCAGTGGTGCTGTCTTGTGCTGCATCAGTCCAGTGGTGGTGTATTGTGCTGCCATAAGTCCAGTGGTAGTGTCCTGTGCTGTATATTATTTACTCCAAATAAAAGGGTTATATCAATTACTTAAATTATTATCCAAATAATTTTTACAAGGTTTGCCCTAGTGATGAGCGGGTTCGGTTCCTCGGAATCCGAACCACCCCCCCCGAACTTCATCCATTTTACACGGGTCCGAGGCAGATTCAAATCTTCCCGCCTTGCTCGGTTAAATGCTCCATATCTCTGCTGCATTGTAGTATATAGTAGGAGTACAGTGCATAATTTTGCTGACCACCAGTATATAATATATAGGAGTACGGTACAGAAGGCCACTGCTCTACCTACCTCTGTGTCATCAAGTATACTATCCATCCATACCTGTGGTGCATTTCAGTTTTGCACAGTTTGCTGACCACCAGTATATAATATATAGCAGTACGGTACAGTAGGCCACTGCTCTACCTACCTCTGTGTCGTCAAGTATACTATCCATCCATACCTGTGGTGCATTTCAGTTTTGCACAGTTTGCTGACCACCAGTATATAATATATAGCAGTACGGTACAGTAGGCCACTGCTCTACCTACCTCTGTGTCGTCAAGTATACTATCCATCCTTACTTGTGGTGCATTTCAGTTTTGCACAGTATATATAGTAGTAGGCCATTGCTATTGATACTGGCATATAATTCCACACATTAAAAAATGGAGAACAAAAATGTGGAGGGTAAAATAGGGAAAGATCAAGATCCACTTCCACCTCGTGCTGAAGCTGCTGCCATTAGCCATGGCCGAGACGATGAAATGCCATCAACGTCGTCTGCCAAGGCCGATGACCAATGTCATAGTAGAGAGCATGTAAAATCCAAAACACAAAATAGTTCAGTAAAATGACCCAAAAATCTAAATTAAAAGCATCTGAGGAGAAGCGTAAACTTGCCAATATGCCATTTACGACACGGAGTGGCATGGAACGGCTGAGGCCCTGGCCTATGTTCATGGCTAGTGGTTCAGCTTCACATGAGGATGGAAGCACTCATCCTCTAGCTAGAAAACTGCAGTGCCACTCCTAGATGGGCTAGGTGTTTGTGTCGGCCACTTGGGTCGCTTAGCTTAGTCACACAGTTACCTCATTGCGCCTCTTTTTTTCTTTGCATCATGTACTGTTTGGGGACTATTTTTTTGAAGTGCCATCCTGTCTGACACTGCAGTGCCACTCCTAGATGGGCCAGGTGTTTGTGTCGGCCACTTGGGTCGCTTAGCTTAGTCACACAGCTACCCCATTGCGCCTCTTTTTTTTTCTTTGCATCATGTGCTGTTTGGGGACTATTTTTTTGAAGTGCCATCCTGTCTGACACTGCAGTGCCACTCCTAGATGGGCCAGGTGTTTGAGTCGGCCACTTGGGTCGCTTAGCTTAGTCATCCAGCGACTTCGGTGCAAATTTTAGGATTAAAAATAATATTGTGAGGTGTGAGGTGTTCAGAATAGACTAAAAATGAGTGGAAATTATGGTTATTGAGGTTAATAATACTATGGGATCAAAATGACCCCCAAATTCTATGATTTAAGCTGTTTTTGAGGGGTTTATGTAAAAAACACCCGAATCCAAAACACACCCGAATCCGACAAAAAATTTTCAGGGAGGTTTTGCCTAAATGCGTCCGAATCCAAAACACGGCCACGGAACCGAATCCAAAACCGAAAAATGTCCGGTGCACATCTCTAGTTTGCCCTGTGTGGTGTAAGGGTACGCTCGCCTGTGCTGCATATTATTATAATAGCTCCAAATAAAAGGGTTATTATTATCCAAATTAATTTTACAGTCTTTACCGTGTGTGTGCCACCAATATTGTGCGTGTAATACATCTGGGTGAATTCCAGCACGTCCCATGTTGTTTGTGCCGCACACTTGTGTTGCTTAGCTTAGTCATACAGCTACCTCATTGCATCTCTTTTTCTTCTTTGCATGATGTGCTATTTGGGGCCTAGTTTTTTTTAAGTCCCACCCTGTCTGCCATTGCAGTGCCACTCCTAGATGGGCCAGGTGTTTGTGCAGCACACTTGGGTCGCTTAGCTTAGTCATACAGCTATCTCATTGCACCTCTTTTTCTTCTTTGCATGATGTGCTGTTTGGGGCCTTGTTTTTTAAGTACCATTCTGTCTGCCATTGCAATGCCACACCTAGAGGGGCCAGGTGTTTGTGCCGCACACTTGTGTCACTTAGCTTAGTCATCCAGCCACCTCGGTGCAACCTTTTGGCCTAAAAACAATATTGTTAGGTGTGAGGTGTTAAGAATAGACTCGAAATGAGTGCAAATGAATGTTATTGAGGTTAATAATACCGTAGGATCAAAATTACCCCCAAATTATGTGATTTTAGCTTTTTTTATGTTTTTTTCAAAAATCATCCAGATCCAAAACCAAAACACGAAAGGGTGGTTTTGGCAAAATTAATCCAGATCCAAAACACGAGCATGGAACCAGAACCAAAACCAAAACACAAAACACCCGCCGCACATATCTAGTTATTACTGCTCTTATTTAAATGCACACATTTCATAGCTATGCAACAATAGCTTAATGCGTATTAATACTGCACACCGCAGGTCATTCCGGCTGTAGGGATCCCGGTCTGGAAAGTGTAGCTTTATGGCATGTTAAAATGTAGTTTCTCTGTAACTGATGAGAGCTTCAGGACACCAGGAACTGTCCTGTGATATGCCCAGTGCTCACTCAATAATTCCTAGTGTTGCAGATACTGTATGCAGATGGTAGCAGTTACAGGAAATGCATATTTAGTTAGAAGCAATGCAATAAATATTTTTTTTTATCTATTTAGGACATGGAAATATATCCAGTTGCTGTACATACATTTCTTCCAACAGAACTTGTAGATTCATTTTTGAAGCTCAAAATACAGGGAGACAATGGGGTATATTTACTAAGCCCTGGATGGAGATAAAGTCGCTGAAGATAAAGTACCAGCCATTTGCCTCCTAACTGCCATGCCAAAGGCTGTGTTTGAAAAATGACAGTTAGGAGCCAATTGGCTGGTACTTTATCTCCAGTGACTTTATCTCCATCCAAGGCTTAGTAAAGAGACCCCAAAATGGCTAATACACACCAAAGTGGGCCTCATTTATGAAGCCTACAGAAGGCACATTTTAAATGGTTTTGCACCTGGCTTTGCTGGTGTCCACCAGCACATCACTGTTTATGTCACTGCTCTCAGAAATTACAATTACATATAGGTACATATACGCAGAGCTGGAAAAATGCCCTGCATAGATGCATCTCATAATGCTTCTACGGGACCTAATGCTTAGTGGAATTCATCCTATAATATAATATTAGAGATGAGCGGGTTCGGATCCCTGAGATCCAAACCCTACCGAACCTCCCTATCCCGAGTCCGGATCCGAGTCAGGCTCAGGTTTTCCTGCCTGACTTGGAAACCAGAACGAGGCAAAACGTCATCATCCCGCTGTCGGATTCTCGCAGGGTTTGGATTCCATATAAGGAGTCACGCATCGCCGCCATTTTCAGTCCAGCATTGGAGAATGTACAGAGAGGACATGTCTCCATTCTCTCAGTGTCCTCAGTGTCGGTGTCTTGTGCTGCATCTTTCCAGTCACAGTGGTTGTGTCCTCTTGCTGCCATATGTCCAGTGCTGCTGTGTAGGGTGCTGTGTTGTGCTGCATCAGTTTAGTGGTGGTGTATTGTGCTGCATCAGTCCAGTCACAGTGGTATCCTCCTCTGCCATATGTCCAGTGCTGCTGAATAGGGTGCTGTGTTGTGCTGCATCAGTTTAGTGGTAGTGTATTGTGCTGCATCAGTCCAGTCCCAGTGGTATCCTCTGCTGCCATATGTCCAGTGCTGCTTTATAGGGTGATCTGTTGTGCTGCATCAGTTCAGTGGTAGTGTATTGTGCTGTATCAGTCCAGTCACAGTGGTATCCTCTGCTGCCATATGACCAGTGCTGCTTTATAGGGTGATCTGTTGTGCTGCATCAGTTCAGTGGTAGTGTTTTGTGCTGCATCAGCCCAGTCACAGTGGTATCCTCCGCTGCCATATGTCCAGTGCTGCTTCATAGGGTGCTCTGTTGTGCTGCATCAGTTCAGTGGTGGTGTATTGTGCTGCATCAGTCCAGTCACAGTGGTATCCTCCTCTGCCATATGTTCAGTGCTGCTGTATAATAATAACAACAAGTCCCTTACAGTGTTGCTGTGTTGTCCTGCATCAGACCAATGGTAGTGTCCTGTGCATCAGCCATCAGTCACTCCAGTGACCAGTCACAGTGGTATCCTCTGCTGCCATATGTCCAGTGCTGCTTTATAGGGTGCTCTGTTGTGCTGCATCAGTTCCGTGGTAGTGTATAGTGCTGCATCAGTCCAGTCACAGTGGAATCCTCCTCTGCCATATGTCCAGTGCTGCTGTATAATAATAATAACAACAACAAGTCCCTTACAGTGTTGCTGTGTTGTCCTGCATCAGACCAGTGGTGGTGTCCTGTGCATCAGCCATCAGTCAGTCCAGTGACCAGTCACAGTGGTATCCACTGCTGCCAGATGTCCAGTGCTGCTGTGTAATAATAACAAGTCCCTTACAGTGTTGCTGTGTTGTCCTGCATCAGACCAATGGTAGTGTCCTGTGCATCAGCCATCAGTCACTCCAGTGACCAGTCACAGTGGTATCCTCTGCTGCCATATGTCCAGTGCTGCTGTATAATAATAACAAGTCCCTTAGGGCTGAAACACATGCGCTGGCTTTTTCCCATGCTGGTATTGTAATTAACAGTGTGAGGGCTACGGTCCTTTCACACTGCACAGCCCTGGCCTGGCTGCCGGGTTGCAGCCGGAAATATCCACTGGAAGGTCTGGCTGCTATGCCAGGGCCGTGCCGTCTTTGTAGGCAGAGAACCATGTGTGTGAAGGGGAGCTTTCACACACAACTTTTTTTTAGCTGCCACAGCTGCGCATGCTCACAGCGTTACACACGGCTCAAAGCCGTTGTGTGTGAAAGACTCTGCCGGATGGCAAAAAGTCGGACAAAGTTTGTCCGGCTTTTTGTCATCCAGTGTAAACCGGGTAGTGTGTTACAGCCCTCACAGTGTTGTTGTGTTGTCCTGCATCAGACCATTGGTAGTGTCCTGTGCATCAGCCATCAGTCAGTCCAGTGACCAGTCACAGTGGTATCTTCTGTTTCCATATGTCCAGTGCTCCAGTGCCTCATATTGTTTTATATAATTCCAGAAAAATAATGGAGAACAAAAATTTGGAAGATAAAATAGGAAAAGATCAAGAACCACTTCCTGCTAGTGCTGAAGCTGCTGCCACTAGCCATGACATAGACAAGGAAATGCCATCAACGTCGTCTGCCAAGGCCAATGCCCAATGTGATAGTAGAGGACATGTAAAATCCAAAAAGCCAAAGTTCAATAAAAAGACCCCAAAAAAGAAATGTAAATCATCTGAGGAGAAACGTAAACTTGCCAATATGCCATTTATGACACGGAGTGGCAAAGAACGGCTACAGCCATGGCCTATGTTCATGACTAGGGGTTCAGCTTCACACAACGATGGAAGCCCTCATTCTCCCGCCAGAAAAATGATAAGAGTTAAGCTGGAAAAGCACAGAAAAGAACTATGCGTTCTAAGATGGTATCACAAATCCCCAAGGAGAGTACAAGTGTGTCGGCGGTTGCGATGCCTGACCTTCCCAACACTGCACAGGAAGAGGTGGCTCCTTCCACCATTTGCATGCCCCCTGCAAATGCCAAAAGGAGCAGCCACAGTCCAGTTTCTGATATTCAAATTGAAGCTGTCTTTGTTGAAGTACACCAGGATGAGGATATGGGTGTTGGTGGCGCTGAGGAGGAAGTTACAATAAAACGGAGTGAAAGGAGCGCTTAAGATGTATGAAAAAATAAAAAAAAATAAGGGAAAAAGAAAATAATAATAAATTTAAATGAAAAAGAATTTTTCTGCAAACACCTGTGAAAAGAAAAAATGGTTAGTGAGAAATGTTTACAGCACTTTCGTGCTAATGTGAGTAGTCCTGTGTGGGAGTCCTTTTTATAAATGCCGGCACTTTTGTCCGTACTGCGGCTGCAGTTGGGACATCTAGCTAACTATCCCTATTGCTGCCTACCTTTCAGTCACGTCCAGACTGTAATTCTTTCTTGCGGATCGCGTCCTGCCGGCTGGTCCCAATGCTGGTGCACGCGCTCCCGTCTTTACACCTGTTCGGCGCAGGTGGGATGACGTCAGGGCTTCACTCACAGATTGTTTGCCAACGCGTTTCGGACTTGCTGGTCCTTAATCCTGGCTGATAGAGACACTTCCCAAAAGGTTCTCTTTATATAGCTTTATTGTTTAATTGGCTTGATTGGAGAAGGCTCGTTAAGTTAAAAACAGCTGAATAAAATTTGTCAGAAGCTTTTTCTCACTCATTTGACACAGGTGTTTGCAATTTTAAAGGGAAAAAGGGTGATTGTATAAAATGAAGGTTATGAGAAATAATTTAAATCAATCAATTATGAAATTAATTATAAAAAAATCATTATAAAAAGGAATTAAGCTCAAAATCTATATTGAGACCAGTGGGTTCCAGAGTTTGTAACATAAAAGTCCATTTTGCTTCTGCTCTTTTGAGCTTGTCCACTATGTCTCCTCCTCTCCAATTGGGTATGATTCGTTGAATCCCCAAAAAAGATAAAAGTTTGGGATCTTTGTTGTGTTTGTCCGCAAAATGTTTAGACACACTATGGGTTTGTAGTCCTTTTTTAATATTATAAATATACTCTGCTAATCGGATTTTGAGCTTTCTTTTAGTCTGACCAACGTATTGTAGGCCGCAAGGGCATTGCAGGAGATAAACTACTCCCTCTGTTTCACAAGTTATTCTGTCTATTACTTTATAGCTTTTATTTGTTGTATTGCAGGTAAATGTGGTTTCAGATTTAGTTGATGATTTTTTCGCTGTCCTGCATGGTAAACATTTTAAACATGAGAAAAAGCCTTTAGTTTCTTCTCTTTGTCTGGTTTCTTCAGGAATAAAGCTTTTTACTAATTCCTGCTTGATTGAAGTTGCTCTTTTATAAATGATGCGTGGTTTATCTTGTATCATGGGTGCTAGTTCCTTGTCCAGTGCTAAAATGTGCCAATGTCTGTTTAATATTTTTTCAAATGCTAAATATTGGCTGTTGAACTGGGTGATGAACAATAATTGAAAGTCTTTTTGTGTTCTTTGTTTATACTTCAAAGTCTCATTTCTGTCTATATTGGCTATCCGGTCAAGATGAGTATTCAATGCTTCTTCTTTGTAACCACTTTGAAGAAATCTCTTTTTCATCTGTATTGCTTGTTCATTAAATGTTTTTACCTGTGAACAGTTTCTTTTCAATCGTCGAAATTGCCCGCCTGGGATATTCTTTTCAATTGATGTGATGATTGCTACATGTGGAGATGGTGTTATTGCCACTAACGTTCTTTGTATGAGTTCTTGTTTGAATAGTATTGTTTTGTATGAAAATCTCCAAGTCGAGGTATATGACCATGGTGTCACTGGTGACTGACGAAAACTCCAATTTGTAAGAGTTATTGTTGATATATTGCAGAAAATTGTGAAGTTCTTGTTGTGGACCATTCCAGATGAAAAACAGGTCATCTATGTATCTCTTCCAAGTTTGTATATATTGTAAATAGGGGTTGTTATTCCAGATATGGTCTTCCTCCCATTTTGACACATATAAATTCGCATACCCTGGTGCGAAAGAACTACCCATCGCGGTCCCCTGTATTTGGTTATAATAGATTCCATTGTTCCAGAAAAAATTGTGATGTAAAATGAAGTTAATGCAGGTTACTAAAAAATTAACTTGTGCATTAGGTAGTGATGTCTCTGTGGAAAGGAAGAATCTTATTGCTTCACACCCCTTTGTGTGGGGAATACATGTGTACAATGATCTGACATCACTTGTGCAAAGAATGAAATGATTTTCCCATTGGATTTCTTTTAGTATCTGTAAAATGTGTATTGTGTCCCGGAGATAGCTTTTTTGTGATTGTGCCACCTCTTGCAAAAAGGAATCTACATATCTGGATAAATTTGCAGACAGTGAGTTGATACCTGATACAATTGGACGCCCCGGAGGATGTTTTTGGTCTTTATGTATTTTGGGTAATTGGTAAAAAGTAGGTACGAGCGGGTGATTTATATATATAAAATCATATTCCTTTTTTGTTAATATACCAATTTCCAAACCTTCGTCCAATATTTCCTTTAATTCCTTCTGATATTGTTCTGTTGGGTTCCCTTTTAGTACTGCATATGCGAATTTATATGTGTCAAAATGGGAGGAAGACCATATCTGGAATAACAACCCCTATTTACAATATATACAAACTTGGAAGAGATACATAGATGACCTGTTTTTCATCTGGAATGGTCCACAACAAGAACTTCACAATTTTCTGCAATATATCAACAATAACTCTTACAAATTGGAGTTTTCGTCAGTCACCAGTGACACCATGGTCATATACCTCGACTTGGAGATTTTCATACAAAACAATTCTATTCAAACAAGAACTCATACAAAGAATGTTAGTGGCAATAACACCATCTCCACATGTAGCAATCATCACATCAATTGGATAAAGAATATCCCAGGCGGGCAATTTCGACGATTGAAAAGAAACTGTTCACAGGTAGAAACATTTAATGAACAAGCAATACAGATGAAAAAGAGATTTCTTCAAAGTGGTTACAAAGAAGAAGCATTGAATACTCATCTTGACCGGATAGCCAATATAGACAGAAATGAGACTTTGAAGTATAAACAAAGAACACAAAAAGACTTTCAATTATTGTTCATCACCCAGTTCAACAGCCAATATTTAGCATTTGAAAAAATATTAAACAGACATTGGCACATTTTAGCACTGGACAAGGAACTAGCACCCATGATACAAGATAAACCACGCATCATTTATAAAAGAGCAACTTCAATCAAGCAGGAATTAGTAAAAAGCTTTATTCCTGAAGAAACCAGACAAAGAGAAGAAACTAAAGGCTTTTTCTCATGTTTAAAATGTTTACCATGCAGGACAGCGAAAAAATCATCAACTAAATCTGAAACCACATTTACCTGCAATACAACAAATAAAAGCTATAAAGTAAAAGACAGAATAACTTGTGAAACAGAGGGAGTAGTTTATCTCCTGCAATGCCCTTGCGGCCTACAATACGTTGGTCAGACTAAAAGAAAGCTCAAAATCCGATTAGCAGAGCATATTTATAATATTAAAAAAGGACTACAAACCCATAGTGTGTCTAAACATTTTGCGGACAAACACAACAAAGATCCCAAACTTTTATCTTTTTTGGGGATTCAACGAATCATACCCAATTGGAGAGGAGGAGACATAGTGGACAAGCTCAAAAGAGCAGAAGCAAAATGGACTTTTATGTTACAAACTCTGGAACCCACTGGTCTCAATATAGATTTTGAGCTTAATTCCTTTTTATAATGAATTTTTTATAATTAATTTCATAATTGATTGATTTAAATTATTTCTCATAACCTTTATTTTATACAATCACCCTTTTTCCCTTTAAAATTGCAAACACCTGTGTCAAATGAGTGAGAAAAAGCTTCTGACAAATTTTATTCAGCTGTTTTTAACTTAACGAGCCTTCTCCAATCAAGCCAATTAAACAATAAAGCTATATAAAGAGAACCTTTTGGGAAGTGTCTCTATCAGCCAGGATTAAGGACCAGCAAGTCCGAAACGCGTTGGCAAACAATCTGTGAGTGAAGCCCTGACGTCATCCCACCTGCGCCGAACAGGTGTAAAGACGGGAGCGCGTGCACCAGCATTGGGACCAGCCGGCAGGACGCGATCCGCAAGAAAGAATTACAGTCTGGACGTGACTAAAAGGTAGGCAGCAATAGGGATAGTTAGCTAGACGTCCCAACTGCAGCCGCAGTATGGACAAAAGTGCCGGCATTTATAAAAAGGACTCCCACACAGGACTACTCACATTAGCACGAAAGTGCTGTAAACATTTCTCACTAACCATTTTTTCTTTTCACAGGTGTTTGCAGAAAAATTATTTTTCATTTAAATGTATTATTATTTTCTTTTTCCCTTATTTTTTTTTATTTTTTCATACATCTTAAGCGCTCCTTTCACTCCGTTTTATTGTTACCATTTTTTAAAGGAGCAGCTCCACATTATTTCTAAAGCGCGGGTTATCCATTACATATACTGCAAAAAGTTTTTTATCACCTGCTGCTTTTTCATCATGAGTGTTCACATTACACATACACATAGAAACAATTTAGAAAGCATCTTCACAATTAACAATACACCAGTAGATTCAAAGATAGAGGACGAGAGATTTTGTTCTTTATATCTTATGTTAGAAAAATTCTACAATCAAGAAATTAGACAATGGTGGGAAATCACCACCCTATCCAAATATCAGGAATTAGGTTTAATTCCAAGGGGTTTACGGTTACAAAAAATCCCACATTTGAGCCGGCCCAATCTAATTTCTTTGCCAAGTGGAATGATGTTTTAGATAAATGTTCAAATGAGCTTGTATCTTTAATAATAGAGGATAGAAAAATTTCTTTGGAACGGATTAATGACAATATCAAAAAAATTGAGGACAAATTTGAACCGTTAAAATCAATGGAGGATTATAGGAATTTAATGAAATTAACCAATGCAAAAATGCAAAAATTTGAAGAAGACATCATTAGCCAAAAGCAAAGGAAGTTCCAAAGAGACCATATAGAAAACCAAACTATACAAAAAAATGAGAGAAGAAAAATGAATCAAATAATGGAAACAAATAGAAATACATACAGAAAAACATTCAAACCGCAGAATCAATATCAAATTAGGAACACTAAACAGAATTTTCAATCAAAACAAAATATTCAAAGGACAAATCAAGGAAAGGGGAAAGATCCCTTAATTGACAAATACCCACATTCATCATCCCAGAGGAAAGATTATTTACCATACAACCCAAAGAACTTCACATATTCAAGAGAATCTCCAAGAGCACATCTTATTAGAAATTCATATCAGAAAGGAATAAACTCAGCCATTGCAGAAGAAAAATCTCATGCACTGGCCCTCATGCAAAATATAGAATCACGAAACTCCGAAGAAGAACAGAAAAATGGAGCAAGATCAAAGAAGAGAGCCTACACAATGGAAGAAGATGAATTTGAAGATGAGGAAATTTTTTTAGAGTTTATCACAGACATAGAGAAACCCCCAGAGAGACTGAATCCAACAAACTGCCAGAAAAAACAAAGAACAGTGTTTTCCCCAGGAGAAGGGGTGTCCGGGGTGGCAAGTCGAAGAAACTTATGAAGAAAGGTCCCATAAATGAAGGGATTTACAACCTGAGCAGAATCTCTCTTACAGATGAACAATTATCCTTATTACGGAAAGGTCTCAAATTCTGCCCCCATTCAAGCGCAAATCAATTTGATCTATACATCGATACCCACAGGTTTATACGAAAACTCTGCATTAAGAAATTCTTCGCCCGCAAAGAAAATAACACTGAAGTACAATCCTCAGAAAACCAATTTAAACACACAACATTGAAAACCACATCAAAAATTTTACCAAATCACGTTAAAGGTGCGCATATAGAAACGTTCCAAAAGCTAGTGGAAAAGGACATCAGAGCCATGACCGGCAAAGAGAAAATGAAATTCAACCTCACAATATCCGAAAAAAATGCCCTGAGGGAGCTGAAAGAGAATAAGGACATCATCATCAAGCCGGCAGACAAGGGGGGTGGCCTCGTTATCCAAAATAAGGAAGATTATGAAGCCGTAATCACAGACCTCCTAAAGGACGATTCCACGTATGCAGTACTAAAAGGGAACCCAACAGAACAATATCAGAAGGAATTAAAGGAAATATTGGACGAAGGTTTGGAAATTGGTATATTAACAAAAAAGGAATATGATTTTATATATATAAATCACCCGCTCGTACCTACTTTTTACCAATTACCCAAAATACATAAAGACCAAAAACATCCTCCGGGGCGTCCAATTGTATCAGGTATCAACTCACTGTCTGCAAATTTATCCAGATATGTAGATTCCTTTTTGCAAGAGGTGGCACAATCACAAAAAAGCTATCTCCGGGACACAATACACATTTTACAGATACTAAAAGAAATCCAATGGGAAAATCATTTCATTCTTTGCAAGAGTGATGTCAGATCATTGTACACATGTATTCCCCACACAAAGGGGTGTGAAGCAATAAGATTCTTCCTTTCCACAGAGACATCACTACCTAATGCACAAGTTAATTTTTTAGTAACCTGCATTAACTTCATTTTACATCACAATTTTTTCTGGAACAATGGAATCTATTATAACCAAATACAGGGGACCGCGATGGGTAGTTCTTTCGCACCAGGGTATGCGAATTTATATGTGTCAAAATGGGAGGAAGACCATATCTGGAATAACAACCCCTATTTACAATATATACAAACTTGGAAGAGATACATAGATGACCTGTTTTTCATCTGGAATGGTCCACAACAAGAACTTCACAATTTTCTGCAATATATCAACAATAACTCTTACAAATTGGAGTTTTCGTCAGTCACCAGTGACACCATGGTCATATACCTCGACTTGGAGATTTTCATACAAAACAATACTATTCAAACAAGAACTCATACAAAGAACGTTAGTGGCAATAACACCATCTTCACATGTAGCAATCATCACATCAATTGGATAAAGAATATCCCAGGCGGGCAATTTCGACGATTGAAAAGAAACTGTTCACAGGTAGAAACATTTAATGAACAAGCAATACAGATGAAAAAGAGATTTCTTCAAAGTGGTTACAAAGAAAAAGCATTGAATACTCATCTTGACCGGATAGCCAATATAGACAGAAATGAGACTTTGAAGTATAAACAAAGAACACAAAAAGACTTTCAATTATTGTTCATCACCCAGTTCAACAGCCAATATTTAGCATTTGAAAAAATATTAAACAGACATTGGCACATTTTAGCACTGGACAAGGAACTAGCACCCATGATACAAGATAAACCACGCATCATTTATAAAAGAGCAACTTCAATCAAGCAGGAATTAGCAAAAAGCTTTATTCCTGAAGAAACCAGACAAAGAGAAGAAACTAAAGGCTTTTTCTCATGTTTAAAATGTTTACCATGCAGGACAGCGAAAAAATCATCAACTAAATCTGAAACCACATTTACCTGCAATACAACAAATAAAAGCTATAAAGTAAAAGACAGAATAACTTGTGAAACAGAGGGAGTAGTTTATCTCCTGCAATGCCCTTGCGGCCTACAATACGTTGGTCAGACTAAAAGAAAGCTCAAAATCCGATTAGCAGAGCATATTTATAATATTAAAAAAGGACTACAAACCCATAGTGTGTCTAAACATTTTGCGGACAAACACAACAAAGATCCCAAACTTTTATCTTTTTTGGGGATTCAACGAATCATACCCAATTGGAGAGGAGGAGACATAGTGGACAAGCTCAAAAGAGCAGAAGCAAAATGGACTTTTATGTTACAAACTCTGGAACCCACTGGTCTCAATATAGATTTTGAGCTTAATTCCTTTTTATAATGAATTTTTTATAATTAATTTCATAATTGATTGATTTAAATTATTTCTCATAACCTTTATTTTATACAATCACCCTTTTTCCCTTTAAAATTGCAAACACCTGTGTCAAATGAGTGAGAAAAAGCTTCTGACAAATTTTATTCAGCTGTTTTTAACTTAACGAGCCTTCTCCAATCAAGCCAATTAAACAATAAAGCTATATAAAGAGAACCTTTTGGGAAGTGTCTCTATCAGCCAGGATTAAGGACCAGCAAGTCCGAAACGCGTTGGCAAACAATCTGTGAGTGAAGCCCTGACGTCATCCCACCTGCGCCGAACAGGTGTAAAGACGGGAGCGCGTGCACCAGCATTGGGACCAGCCGGCAGGACGCGATCCGCAAGAAAGAATTACAGTCTGGACGTGACTGAAAGGTAGGCAGCAATAGGGATAGTTAGCTAGACGTCCCAACTGCAGCCGCAGTACGGACAAAAGTGCCGGCATTTATAAAAAGGACTCCCACACCGGACTACTCACATTAGCACGAAAGTGCTGTAAACATTTCTCACTAACCATTTTTTCTTTTCACAGGTGTTTGCAGAAAAATTATTTTTCATTTAAATTTATTATTATTTTCTTTTTCCCTTATTTTTTTTTTATTTTTTCATACATCTTAAGCGCTCCTTTCACTCCGTTTTATTGTTACCATTTTTTAAAGGAACAGCTCCACATTATTTCTAAAGCGCGGGTTATCCATTACATATGCTGAGGAGGAAGTTGACAATGAGGATTCTGAAGGTGATGTGGTTTGCTTAAATCAGGCACCGGGGTAGACACCAGTTGTCCATGGTACAAAGAAGCCCATTGTGATGCCTGGGCAAAATACCAAATAAGCCACCTCTTTGAAGTGGAATTATTTCTCCACAAATCCAGACAACAGGCGTCAAGCCGTGTGTTGCCTCTGTCAATCTGTAATAAGAAGGGGTAAGTATGTTAACCACTTAGGAACATCTTCCCTTATACGTGACCTGCAGCACATTCATCAGAAGTCAGTGTCAAGTTGTGAAACTTTGGGTAAGAGCATAAGCAGTCCACTGACACCTAAATCCCTTCTTCCTCTTGTACCCAAGCTCCTGCAAGCCACACCACCAACTCCCTCAATGTCAACTTCCTCCTCAGTCAGGAACGTCAGTAGTCCTGCAGGCCAAGCCACTGGCAAGACTGAGGAGTCCTCTCCTAACAGGGATTCCTCCGGAGGATCCTTGCTGTTGCTGCTGCTGCTGCTGCTGCTGTTGCTGGTGGGAGTCGATCGTCATCCCAGAGGGGAAGTCGGAAGACCACTTGTACTACTTCAACTAAGCAATTGACTGTCCAACAGTACTTTGTGAGGAAGATGAAATATGACAGCAGTCATCCTTTTGCAAAGCGGATAACTGAGGCCTTGACAGCTATGATGGTGTTAGACGTGTGTCCGTTATCCGCCATTAGTTCAGTGGGACTTTGAGAATTGTTTGAGGTACTGTGTCCCTGGTATCAAATCCCAACTAGGTTCCACTTCACTAGGCAGGCGATACTGAGAATGTACAGAGACATCAGAAAAAGTATCCTCAGTGTCCTAAAAAATGCAGTTGTACCCACTGTCCACTTAAAAACGGACATGTGGACAAGTGGAACAGGGCAGACTAAGGAGTATATGACTGTGACAGCCCACTGGGTAGATGTTATTCCTCACGCAGCAAAAACAGCAGCGGCACCAGTAGCAGCATCTCGCAAATGCCAACTCGTTCCTAGACAGGCTACGCTTTGTATCACCGCATTCCGTAAGAGGCACACCGCTGACAACCTCTTACGGAAACTGAGGGACATCATTGCACATTGGCTTACCCCAATTTGACTCTCCTGGGGATTTGTGATATTGGACAACGCCACCAATATTTTGCGTGCATTACATGTGGGCAAATTCCAGCACATCCCATGTTTTGCACATAGAATTAATTTGGTGGTGCAGGATTTTTAGAAAAATGACAGGGGCGTGCAGGAGATGCTGTCGGTGGCCCGAAAAATTGCGGGCCACTTTCGGTATTCAGCCACCGCGTGCCGAAGACTGGAGCACCATCAAACACACCTAAACCTGCCCTGACATCGCCTGAAGCAAGAGGTAGTAACAAGGTGGAATTCAACACTCTATATGCTTCAGAGGATGGAGGAGCAGCAAAAGGCCATTCACGAATATACATTCACCTACAATATAGGCAAAGGAGGGGGAATGCACCTGACTAAAGCGCAATGGAGAATGATTTATGTCTTGTGCAAGGTTCTCCAACCCTTCAAACTTGCCACACGTGAAGTCAGTTCAGACATTGCCAGCTTGAGTCTGGTCATTCCTCTCATCAGGCTTTTGAAGAAGCAGCTGGAGAAATTGAAGGAGGAGCTAAGACGGAGCGATTCTGCAAAGTATGTGGGACTTGTGGATGGAGCCCTTCATTCACTTTGCCAGGATTCAAGGATGGTCAATTTGTTGAAATCAGAGCACTACATTTTGGCCACCGTACTCGATCTTAGGTTTAAAGCCTATGTTGTATCTCTCTTTCCGGCAGACACAAGCCTGCAGAGGTTCAAAGACCTGCTGGTAAGAAAATTGTCAACTGAACGTGACCCGTCAACAGCCCCTTCTTTACTTTCTCCCGCAACAGGGGCTGCCAGGAAAAGGAAAAAATTTCAGAGGCCACCCGCTGGCGGTGATGCAGGGCAGTTAGGAGTGAATACTGACATCTGGTCTGGACTGAAGGACCTGCCAACGATTACTGACATGTCTACTGTCACTGCATATGATTCTGTTACCATTAAAAGAATGGTGGAGGATTATATGAGTGACCGCATCCAAGTAGGCACGTCAGACAGTCCGTACGTATACTGGCAGGAAAAAGGCAATTTGGATGCCCTTGCACAAACTTGCTTTATTTTACCTAAGTTGCCTCCCCTCCAGTGTGTACTCTGAAAGAGTGTTTAGTGCAGCTGGTAACCTTGTCAGCGATCGGTGTAGGAGGTTACTTCCACAAAATGTGGAGAAGATGATGTTCATCAAAATTAATTATAAATTACTCCGGGAAGACCTTTACCAGCAATTGCCTCCAGAAAGTACACAGGGACCTTTGATGGTGGATTCCAGTGGGGACGAATTAATACTCTGTGAGGAGGAGGATGTACACAGTGAAAGGGGTTAGGAATCAGAGAATGAGGATGAGGTCGACATTTTGCCTCTGTAGAGCCAGTTTGTGCAAGGAGAGATTGATTGCTTCTTTTTTGGTGGGGGCCCAAACAAACCAGTAATTTCAGCCACAGTCATGTGGCAGACCCTGTCGCTGAAATGATTGGTTTTGTTAAAGTGTGCATGTCCTGTTTATACAACATAAGGGTGGGTGGGAGAGTCCGAGGACAATTCCATATTGCACCTCTTTTTCTTCTTTGCATCATGTGCTGTTTGGGGACTAGTTTTTTAAAGTGCCATCCTGCCTGACACTGCCATACAACTCCAGGGGTACTGCAGTATAAATCCAGTCCAGTGGTGCTGTCTTGTGCTGCATCAGTCCAGTGGTGGTGTCTTGTGCTGCCATAAGTGCAGTGGTGGTGTCCTGTGCTGTATATTATGTACTCCAAATAAAAGGGTTATATACATTACTTATATTATTATCCAAATAATTTTTACAGGGTTTGCCCTGTGCTGTGTAGGGGTACACTCACCTGTGCCACCAATATTGTACGTGTATTACATCTGGGCAAATTCCAGCACGTCCCATGTTGTTTGTGCCGCATACTTGTGTCGCTTAGCTTAGTCATACAGCTACCTCAGTGCAACTTTTAGGCCTAAAAACAATATTGTGAGGTGTGAGGGGTTCAGAATAGACTGGAAATGAGTGGAAATTAATGTTATTGAGGTTAATAATAATCTGCATGATGTGCTGTTTGGGGCCTTTTTTTTAATCTGCCCTTCTGTCTGACACTGCAGTGCCACTCCTAGATGGGCCAGGTGTTTGTGCCGCACCCTTGTGTCGCTTAGCTTAGTCATCCAGCTACCTCATTGAACCTCTTTTTCTTCTTTGCATCATGTGCTGTTTGGGGACTAGTTTTTGAATAGTGCCATCTTGTTTGCAACTGCAGTGCCACTCCTAGATGAGCCAGGTGTTTGTGCCGCACACTTGTGTCACTTAGCTTAGTCATACAGCCACCTCAGTGCAACTTTTAGGCCTAAAAACAATATTGTGAGGTGTGAGGCATTCAGAATAGATAGGAAATTAGTGGAAATGAATGTTATTGAGGTTAATAATACCGTAGGAGCAAAATTATCCCCAAATTCAGTCATTTTAGCTGTTTTTATGGGTTTTTTTAAATAATCATCCGAATCCAAAAGGAAAACCAAAACATGAAAGGGTGGTTTTGGCAAAACCAAGCTAAAACCACAACACAATAGTGGAATTAGAACCAAAACCAAAACACAAAACACGAAAAGTGCCAGGCACACATCTCTATATAATTTAATATCATAAATTTTTCGGGTTTTGTGTTTTGGTTTTGGATTCGGTTCCGTGGCTGTGTTTTGGATTCGGACACGTTTTTGGCAAAACCTCCCTTAAAATTTTTTGTCGGATTCGGGTGTGTTTTGGATTTGGGTGTTTTTTTTCAAAAAACCCTCAAAAACAGCTTAAATCATAGAATTTGGGGGTAATTTTGACCCCATAGTATTATTAACCTCAATAACCATAATTTCCACTAATTTCCAGTCTATTCTGAACACTTCACACCTCACAATATTATTTTTAGTCCTAAAATTTGCACCGAGTTTGCTGGATGACTAAGCTAAGTGACTCAAGTGGCCGGCACAAACACCTGGCCCACCTACGAGTGGCACTGCAGTGTCAGACAGGACGGCATTTAAAAAAATTGGCCCCAAACATCACATGATGCAAAAATAAATTAAAAAAAGAGGTGTGAGATGGAATTGTCCTTGGGCCCTCCCACACACCCTTATGTTGTATAAACAGGACATGCACACTTTAACAAACCCGTCATGTCAGCGACAGGGTCTGCCACACGACTGTGGCTGAAATGACTGGTTGGTTTGGGCCCCCACCAAAAAAGAAGCAATCAATCTCTCCTTGCACAAACTGGCTCTACAGAGGAAAGATGTCGACCTCATCATCATCCTCCGATTCCTCACCATTTTCACTGTGTACCTCCCCCTCCTCACAGAGTATTAATTCGTCCCCACTGGAATCCACCATCACAGGTCCCTGTGTACTTTCTGGAGGCAATTGTTGGTAAATGTCTCCATGGAGGAATTGATTATAATTCATATTGATGAACATCATCTTCTCAACATTTTGTGGAAGTAACCTCGTACGCCGATCGCTGACAAGGTGACCGGCTGCACTAAACAATCTTTCGGAGTACACATTGGAGGGGGGGGCAACTTAGGTAAAATAAAGCCAGTTTGTGCAAGGGCATCCAAATTGCCTCTTTTTCCTGCCAGTATACGTACGGACTGTCTGACGTGCCTACTTGGATGTTGTCACTCATATAATCCTCCACCATTCATTCAGTGGTGCCAGAATCATATGCAGTGACAGTAGACGACATGTCAGTAATCGTTGGCAGGTCCTTCAGTCCGGACCAGATGACAGTTTTCGATCCTGACTGCCCTGCATCATCGCCAGCTGGTGGTTTTAGAAATTTGATCCTTTTCCTGGCAGCTGCAGTGCCAGTAGAAAATGAAGGAGGAGCTGTTGGCGGGTCACGTTCCGTTTGACTTGACAAGTGTCTCACCAGCAGGTCTTTGAACTTCTGCACACTTGTGTCAGCCGTAAAGAGAGATACAACATAGGCTTTAAACCTAGGATCGAGCACGGTGGCCAAAATGTAGTGCTCTGATTTCAACAGATTGACCACCCTTGAATCCTGGCAAAGCGAATGAAGGGCTCCATCCACAAGTCCCACATGCCTTGCGGAATCACTCAGTTTTAGCTCTTCCTTCAATCTCTTCAGCTGCTTCTACAAAAGCCTGATGAGGGGAATGACCTGACTTAGGCTGGCAGTGTCTGAACTGACTTCACGTTGGCAAGTTCAAAGGGTTGCAGAACCTTGCACAACGTTGAAATCATTCTCCACTGCGCTTGAGTCAGGTGCATTCCCCCTCCTTTGCCTATATCGTAGGCAGATGTATAGGCTTGAATTGACTTTTGCTGCTCCTCCATCCTCTAAAGCATATAGAGGGTTGAATTCCACCTCGTTACCACCTCTTGCTTCAGCTGACGGCAGGGCATGTTCAGGAGTGTTTGCTGGTGCTCCAGTCTTCGGAATGCGGTGGCTGAATGACGAAAGTGGCCCGCAATTCTTTGGGCCACCGACAGCATCTCTTGCACGCCTTTATAAAAATTCTGCACAACCAAATTCATTGTATGTGCAAAACATGGGATGTGCTGGAATTTGCCCACATGTAATGCACGCACAACATTGGTGGCATTATCCGATGTCACAAATACCCAGGAGAGTCCAACTGGGGTAAGCCAAACTGTGATGATGTTCCTCAGTTTCCGTAAGAGGTTGTCAGCTGTGTGCCTCTTACGGAAAGCGGTGATACAAAGCGTAGCCAGCCTAGGAATGAGTTGGCATTTGCGAGATGCTGCTACTGGTGCCGCCGCTGCTGTTGTTGCTGTGGGAGGCAATACATCTACCCAGTGGGTTGTCACAGTCATATAGTCCTTAGTCTGCCCTGCTCCACTTGTCCACATGTCCGTGGTTAAGTGGACATTGGGTACAACTGCATTTTTTAGGACACTGGTGACTCTTTTTCTGACGTCTGTGTACATTCTCGGTATCACCTGCCTAGAGAAGTGGAACCTAGATGGTATTTGTTATCGGGGACACACTACCTCAAGAAATTCTCTAAGTCCCTGTGAACTAACGGCGGATACTGGACGAACGTCTAACACCAACACAGCTGTAAAGGCCTGAGTTATCCACTTTGCAACAGGATGACTGCTGTGATATTTTATCTTCCTCGCAAAGGACTGTTGGACAGTCAATTGCTTACTGGAAGTAGTACAAGTGCTCTTCTGACTTCCCCTCTGGGATGATGATCGACTCCCAGCAGCAAAAACAGCAGCGCCAGCAGCAGTAGGCGTTACACTCAAGGAAGCATCGGAGGAATCCCAGTCAGGAGAGGACTTGTCAGACTTGCCAGTGACATGGCCTGCAGGACTATTGGCATTCCTGTCTGAGGAAGAAATTGACACTGAGGGAGTTGGTGGTGTGGTTTTGCAGGAATTTGGGTACAAGAGGAAGAAGGGATTTAGTTATCTGTGGACTGCTTCCGCTCTCACCCAAAGTTTTTGAACTTGTCAATGACTTCTGATGAATGCCCTCCAGGTGATGTATAAGGGAGGATGTTCCTATGTGGTTAACGTCCTTACCCCTACTTATTACAGCTTGACAAAGGCAACACATGGCTTGACACCAGTCCGCATTTCTGTTGAAATAATTCCACTCCAAAGAGGTGATTTTTTTGGTATTTTGACCAGGCATGTCAATGGCGTTATTCATCCCATGGACAATAGGTGTCTCCCCGGGTACCTGACTTAAACAAACCACCTCTCCATCAGAATCCTCCCGGTCAATTTCCCCCTCAGCACCAGCAACACCCATATCCTCATCCTGGAGTACTTCAACAGTGACATATTCAATTTGAATATCAGCATGGGTGCTCCTTCTAGCACTTGCAGGGGGCGTGCAAATTGTGGAAGGAGCCACCTCTTCCCGTCCAGTGTTGGGAAGGTCAGGCTTCCCAACTGACACAATTGGACTCTCCTTGGGGATTTGTGATTTAGAAGAATGCACAGTTCTTTGCTCTGCTTTTGCCATCTTAACTCTTTTCATTTTTCTAGCGCGAGGATGAGTGCTTCCATCCTCATGTGAAGTTGACCCACTACTCATGAGGAACATAGGAGAGGGCCTTAGCCATTCCTTGCCAATCCGTGTCGTAAATGGCATATTGGGAAGTTTACGCTTCTCCTCAGACGCTTTTAATTTCGATTTTTGGGTCATTTTACTGAACTTTAGTTTTTTGGATTTTACATGCTCTCTACTATAACATTGGGCATTGGCCTTGGCAGACGATGTTGATGGCATTTCATCATCTCTGCCATGACTAGTGGCAGCAGCTTCAGCACTAGGTGGAAGTGGATCTTGATCTTTCCCTTTTTTACCCTCCACATTTTTGTTCTCCATTTTTTAATGTGTGGAATTATATGCCAGTAATATATCTGGAATTAGACGGCAGTAATGCAGCACTGAACTACTATATACTGGTGGTCACCACAATGCAGCACATATATTGAGCACTGATCAGGAGAATAGAAGTTACACAGAGCAGCAAGATACAGCAATGGCCTACTGTACTGTACTACTATATACTGGTGGTCACCACAATGCAGCACTGTACTACTATATATACTGGTCACCAAAATGCAGCACAGATATTGAGCACTAATCAGGATACTAGAACGGAGTCTGACACGGAGCTGCAAGATACAGCAATGGACTACTGTACTGTACTACTATATACTGGTGGTCACCACAATGCAGCACTGTTCTACTGTATACTGGTGGGCACCACAATGCAGCACAGATATTGAGCACTCATCAGAAAAATAGAAGTGACACGGAGCACAAAGATACAGCAATGGACTACTGTACTGTACTACTATATACTGGTGGTCACCACAATGCAGCACTGTACTACTATGTACTAGTCACAACAATGCAGCAGATGTTGAGCACTGATGCGGATACTAGAACTGAGTCTGACACGGAGCTGCAAGATACAGCAATGGACTACTGTACTGTACTGTACTACTATATACTGGTGGTCACCACAATGCAGCACAGATTTTGAGCACTGATCAGGAGAATAGAAGTGGCACGGAGCTGCAAGATACAGCAATGGACTACTGTACTGTACTACTATATACTGGTGGTTACCACAATGCTGCACTGTACTACTATATATACTGGTCACAACAATGCAGCAGATATTGAGAAAGGATCAGGAGAATATAACTGAGTCTGACACGGAGTTGCAAGATACAGCAATGGACTACTGTACTGTACTACTATATACTGGTAGTCACCACAATGCAGCACTGTACTACTATATACTGGTGGTCACCACAATGCAGCACAGATATTGAGCACTGATCAGGAGAATAGAAGTGACACGGAGCTGCAAGAAACAGCAATGGCCTACTGTACTGTACTACTATATACTGGTGGTCACCACAATGCAGCACTGTACTACTATATACTGGTCACAACAATGCAGCAGATATTGAGCACTGACCGGGAGAATAGAACTGAGTCTGACACGGAGCTGCAAGATACAGCAATGGACTACTGTACTGCACTACTATATACTGGTGGTCACCACAATGCAGCACTGTACTACTATATACTGGTCACAACAATGCAGCAGATATTGAGCACTGATCGGGAGAATAGAACTGAGTCTGACACGGAGCTGCAAGATACAGCAATGGACTACTGTACTGTACTACTATATACTGGTGGTCACCACAATGCAGCACTGTACTACTATATACTGGTGGTTACCACAATGCAGCACTGTACTACTATATACTGGTGGTCACCACAATGCAGCACAGATATTGAGCACTGATCAGGTGAATAGAAGTGACATGGAGAAGCAAGATACAGCAATGGACTACTGTACTGTACTACTTTATACTGGTGGTCACCACAATGCAGCACTGTACTACTATATACTGGTCACAACAATGCACCAGATATTGAGCAATGAGCAGGATACTAGAACTGAGTCTCACGTGGAGCTGCAAGAAACAGCAATGGACTACTGTACTGTACTACTATATACTGGTGGTCACCACAATGCAGCACTGTACTACTATATACTGGTGTTCACCACAATGCAGCAGATATTGGGCACTGATCAGGAGAATAGAACTGAATCTGACACAGAGCTGCAAGATACAGCAATGGACTACTGTACTGTACTACTATATACTGGTGGTCACCACAATGCAGCACTGTACTACTATATACTGGTCACAACAATGCAGCAGATATTGAGCACTTATCTGGATACTAGAACTGAGTATGAGACGGAGCTGCAAGATACAGCAATGGCCTACTGTACTGTACTACTATATACTGGTGGTCACCACAATGCAGCACTGTACTACTATATATATACTGGTCAAAACAATGCAGCATATATTGAGCACTGATCTGGATACTAGAACTGAGTCTGACACGGAGCTGCAAGATACAGCAATGGCCTACTGTAATGTACTGTACTACTATATACTGGTGGTCACCACAATGCAGCACACTGAGCACAGATATTGAGCTTTTCAGGCAGAGAACGTAGCCACTACCTCTCCGCTCAATCGACAATGCACGAGTGAAAATGGCGACAATGTGCAGCTCTTTATATGGAATCCGAATCTCGCGAGAATCCGACAGCGGGATGATGACATTTTTACCCGTTCGGGTTTTGCGTGTTAGGCGGGAAGAATCGAGGCTGCCTTGGACCCGTATAAACCACATGAAGTACGGGGGGGTTCGGATCTCGACAAACCGAACCCGCTCATCTCTAATAATAATGAAAAATGTAGTTTTAGAATGCTACACATCACAGCACCATTCTCACACTTGCATCTTTTCTATACCCATACCATCATACACATGGAGGAAGGGCAAAATGATTTAGAGATCAGCAGCAACTCTCCTTAGCTGGAATAATGACATGCAATTGTGTCTCCAATGAGAGACTGTGTGACTATCAGTCTCCCCACAGAGAGATTTTGCATGGAATAAAATTCAGAAGTTATTCTATAAAAATCCAATTCATGTTAAACAGGTATAACACTTTACTATACTTATGTGGGTTTTCAACTTTAATGTCATAATTTATGTACATGTATCACCGAGCCACAGTACTCCATTTTCTACCATAGTAAAGTATATTTTCTATGTTTTCATTACTTTTGCTTTCAAAAACATAACTACTACATAAAAATGTGTCAGTTCTGCAATTTCACCTAATAAAAAGCATTATAAAATGTATTTTTATATGATAAGACACAAAATATATATAGTCCCAGGATAACAAACAGGAAGAAATGGAAAAAACAAAATGGTCTGGTCGCAGAGACTTGAAACACTAATAAAACTGACCATATTCAGAATAAAATTGAAATGGAACGAAAAGTGAGAAGAGTAAAAATTATTTTACAGATACAAATAAGTGATATAGGACACTGTGGGGTAAATTGACTAAGTTTTTTTAGAACTGGTGATGTTCCTCATAGCAACCAATCAGATTCTACTTAACATTTATGTAACTGCTTCTAGAAGATAATAGAATCTGATTGGTTGCTATGGGCAACATCACCAGTCCAAAACATTTTTACCCCTACATCTAGATACAGAATGTATTTTGTGCAGTACTGTAATGTCTACCGTTTGTACACATTTTAATAAAATACAGTACAAACAGAATTTGTTTCATTCAAAATGAACTAATACATGAGTATCTGCATATGTATAACACAATAGATAACATCTTTACAAACAGAGCAGCCATTCTATACAAAACCAGGGGATATAGGGGGTAATTCATAGTTGATCGTAGCAGCAAATTTGTTAGCAGTTGGGCAAAACCATGGGGGTCATTCTGACCCGATCGCTCGCTGCAGTTTAAGGCAGCGCAGCGATTGGGCCGGAACTGCACATGCGCTGGTGCCGCAGTGCGCCGGCGCATGCCAGCCGTCATTGCCTAGCGATCGCCTCAGAGGGAGAGGCGGTCACTGGGCGGGAGGGGGATGGACGGTGGTGTTAAGCCGCCATTTAGGGGGCGTGGTCCGGCCAACGCAGGCGTGGCCGGACCATTGGGGGGGGGGCGGGCCGCGGCAGCTGCGTGATGTCACATGCAGCTGCTGCTACCCAGGGCAGCAAGGAGGTTCTCCCGGCCAGCCGCAGGAGCTGCGCTGGCTGGGAGTAACTCCTGAGATGCAAAAGCATCGCCGCTGTGCGATGCTTTTGCAGTTCTGTGGGGGGGCGGCACTGACATGCGGGACGTCCCCCCGCATGTCTGAGTGCCTGATCGTAGCTGTGGTTCTCCAAGTACCAGCTTGCGGGGGAGGCTTGCTAGGAATTGTAGTTCTTCTACAAAAAACAATATTCTTTCATTTTACACAATGGCTATCAGCCTCCCATCCACCGTCCACGGATGGGGGGGACAGCCTCGGGCTTCACCCCTGGCCCTTGGGTGGCTGGAGGGGGGGACCCCTTGATTTAAGGGGACCCAACTCCTCCAGGGTACCCCGGCCAGGGGTGACTAGTTGGGGGGGTAATGCCACGGCCGCAGGGACCAGTATAAAAGTGTCCCCCGGCTGTGGCATTATCTCTCTGGCTAGTGGAGCCCTGTGCTGGTTTAAAAAATACGGGGGACCCCTACATCTTTTGTCCACCGTATTTTTTGAACCAGGACCGGATGCAGAGCCTGGTGCTGGTTGATTAAATATGGGGAGGGGGGGGGGGCAGTCGTTTTTTCCCCTGTATCTTTTCAACCAGGACCGGCTCAAAGAGCCCGAGGCTGGTTATGCTTAGGAGGGGGGACCCAGCGCATTTTTTTTTTACCCATTAACACCCCTTTTCACTGATAAGCATGCACGGATCTCACTGATCCGTGCATGCCTATCAGAATACGGAGAAAAAAAGTAGGTCTATTTGAAAACTGCTGTTTTTTTTACGAATTCTAACATTTCCCGGCAGTGTTTGGCTATTGGTGGCAGTGATTGTGAATACCAATTCTTAGTAAATTCCTGAGTTGTATACTTAAACAGGCGTGTTTCACCGATGATGTTTGTAATCTCTGGCATAAAAAAAAATACGAATGCCCTCATCACTGCCGAGATTTCTGTTTAGTCAATTCCCAAGATGACTCTTTGAAAAAAAAAAAAAAAATCGGGAGCTTAGTAAATATACCCCCTTGCAGTGTAGATGGTTTTGCCCAACTGCTAACAAATGTACTGCTACGATCAGGTCTGAGTTACCACCCATAGAATAGAAGACTGACAAAAAGCTCCCTACAGGAGTTAGATCCTGAAGCTGGGCCAACCCTAGTGATAAGGTTAGGCCATTGGTTACTGTATTTTAGTCATGATTTGTTGAGGCCCAAAAGGATTAAAGATAAATGCAGGGTTTCTGGTTTCAGGAGTTTTAATTAATCAAGTTTGTCCAGACTGAGAGCTATTTCATCTGAATCATCTGCAATGGATGTGATCTTAAATGCAGTTCCAGATTACTAATGGGGCGAATAGGGCATTTGGTCATGGAGTGGGCTACACAGGCTAATAACTAGGGCAGTGCCACAGCTTCCCACCAAGGGATGCACTATATCAGGAACCCCTAATGAGGACTATCTCCTCAATGCACCAGTGGTTGTGGAGCATGTCAATGTGATCAATTATGTCCACCTTTTTCATGAGCTGTTGTGTTCAGATATTGGCTCAGTGTGGTGGGCCCATAATGAAGAATTCATGTGCAAACTTGGCTTGTACTGTACATCCTGGACTACAGCTTCAAGTATATTGAGGTGTGGTGTGTGGTTGGAGGCCCCTCAATGTTCACAGGCTCTGCCCAATCAAATGGCTCCACAGGAGGCCATCATGGCTCTTGGCAAAGGCAAGTGCTATTCTCATGCTCCAGATGGACACAGTATCATTTCCAAAACCTCTACATCCAATGTGGAGGCCCTGATCTTGCAAAAGCATAAGCAAAGCCTCCCATGACTCCACCATGGGAGGCATGGCTAGTAAATCCACCAACAGTAACAGTGTTAAGTAGGCTGCCTTTGCCTGTCTGGTTTGAAGCCATAGCAACGTGGTTGACTAGGTAACCTAAGGCTGGGTACACACACTGGGGTGACAGGAACGAATCCCCATCAGCCCAGAATGTCCATAGACACTGGGCCATGTTCCGTCCTTCATTAACATAACACAGGACGCTAGTGACAGACACTTGGTTTGATGTGCAGCACATAAAACCATGCATTTGTCGCATGCGACTGTGGGATTGCACAGTCCTGGGTACACACTGCATTACGTAAGCCAAAAATCACACCAAAACAGCATTTTGGTGTGATCTCGCTCCAGTGTGTACCCAGCTTTAGAGGGTGGATGTCCTGTTGAGTGTGATCGTTGAGTGTGATCGGTTGAGTGTGATTGGTTGAGTGTGATCGGTTAAGTGTTCATGCTTATTTTATTTGGAGCCTCTATGTTGGTGTCAGCTTTAAATTTGTTGTTTCTAGATATCTAGCTGGTATATCTTATTTTGCTTGTCTCATTGAGCAGCCAGATGTCACCAAGAGCTTCTTGATAATGTAGAATATCAAGGGTTATGCTAGGGCCAGTCCCTTCAGAGATGATATAAAGTGGTCCTTTGACATTGCTATGATTTCAAGTATACTTAATGTAGTTTGCACTGTTGCCAGTGGCGGTTCCAGAGGTGAGGCTGCAGCACAGTCCAAAATTCAAATAGGGGAGCCATATCAACTGCCAGTGAGTCCTGCCCTGCAATGTTTGGCAGCGTTTGGGGTGGCAGGTGGTGTGGTTTGCCTACTATATTTGTATTTTGGAATGCGCTGCAGCCCCACCTCTGACTGTTGCATCCTCACAGTTTGTAGTTTCACTGTTCCACTGTCGTGTCATGTGTGTGTGTTGCTATCTAAAGCTGTAGTTTCAGCCATGCTATTTTCTAATATAGTTATAGTGGATGAAGTACAGTATATAAACTTGTATTAAAAAGCAGACCAATTGGTCGCTAGACTTTCCTTGCATCATGTAGTGACAGATCTGCCCACTGTCATTATCTATAGTAATACTTATCAATGTGCCACCAGATGAGTGGTTCTTTTTTTGCACATCTACAGTAGATGGCACCCATTTATCTAAGTATCAATTCAGCTGGATTTGCAAGACCTGAGTTCTGTCCTGGGTCTATCACTTGGTGATTTTGGCATTCATTAATTTCATATACAGTAAAATCTATTTCCAAGGTAGCAGCAGCTTTTTCATCTCAGAATATAAAGGTTTTAGAATTAGTATGGGGGTCATTACGAGATGATCGTAGCTGTTCTAAATGTAGCACAGCTACGATCATCTTCCCTGACATGCGGAGGGACGCCCAGCACAGGGCTAGTCCGCCCCGAATGTCAGTCCGCCCCCCCCCCCGCACAAGTACAAAAGCATCGCACAGTGGCGATGCTTTTGTACTTGTGGAGTAGCTCCCAGCAAACACAGCTCCTGCGACTGGCCGGGAGATGTTCGTCGCTGCCCCTGGTCGCAGCGGCTGCGTGTGATGTCACGCAGCTGCTGAGGCCCCCCCGCGCTTGCGTTGGCCGGCCTGCCCCCCCTAAACGCGGCTTAACGCCGCCGTCCAGCCTCAGGCAGAGGCGATCGCTAGGGTACAATGGCCTTCTGCTGTCCAGCATGCACCGGCGCACTGCGGCGCCGGCGCATGTGCAGATCTGACCCGATCGCTGCGCTTCGAAAAACTGCAGTGTGCGATCAGGTCGGAATGACCCCCTACTGTATGTCCAATTTTTTCCTCATGTAAGGTAACCTGAGGCTTTGGCTACCCATTAACATGACTCAGATAGATGGAGTATTGAGGAATTTTTACCTGATTTTCCCTAAATTGCATCCTGATTTGCCATGGTACAATGGTATGTTTTTCAGGATTATTTCACCTCTTAGTAGGTTACCTGCCCCTGTGCCACTTGTGTTCCTTCTATTTATTTGAAGTGATAACCATTAGTAGACATACTGTTCTATTAATTAGTGTAATGACTAAAGTGGATTATAGTAAAATGTGTTTAGAACTAGATTTAGATCCTACCTTATTGTCATCTTATCACTACTAGACTTTATGTAAAGTAAATGCAGTCAGAGACAAGGGGGCTCATTCTGGGTCAGCTCTATGTGCATGGACGCAAGTGCCAAGTTTTTGCATACAGAGCATGTGAAGATACATTTACATAATTTTACCGATCTCCATCCTATTCTGAGTCAGACGGAACTTGGCTGGATCTCTTTTTCAGTGAAATTGGGCATTTCAGGATGTCAACACTGTGTCATGGGAGTTGTGTGGGCATGTATCTAAAGCTCTGTGTCATGCATGATACCCATGCAACTCGTGACCACTACCATCAGCAGCCAGAGGATAAGGAGCACTGTGGACATTTGTTTGGCTAGCCGGCACCAAGAGTAAGCTCCCCTGCATGTGGACATGGCTGACTCACTGCAGGCTTATACTGCCGATGGTGGAGACACAATAACCACTAGAGACCTGAAGGCGGTAAAGCATCCATCTTCCAGACCTGCACCATATGATTTGCTACTTAAACTGAATTTAGAAACAAAGGCAGGCTGGGCCAGGGAGCAGGGTCCTGTGGTGGTAGCCAATGTGATCAATGTTTCAGTTTAAGTACTGTCATCAGATTGCTGATGGGGCTTGTCAACTCACATATGTATTCTCCACCACAGCTGCAGCATAATGCCATGAATTGTGGGGACGTGGGAGGAAGGGAGTTAATCATACTGCCCCTCCCACTGTCCATTACGTCCTACTGGGTCTTTAGTCCATCCAGGGAGGTTTCAGGGGGAAAAAAGAAAGAGTGGGAGCGCAGAATGAATCCAATATATTGTTTTATTTAAAATATTAATATGTCATCCACATAAAAATGCAGTACATGAACTAGCCTAAGAATAAACAATTGATATTATATAAATGTAAACGAGACTGCCATATCTCCTGAACAAATATGAATAAAAAACCTTTAATAAACCCTAGTTAGGGCTGCATTAATGCTTCATGAAAATCAGCCGTGCGTCCACGAGCTGAAATGATTGTAAAAAGGAGACTGATAAAAAGTGCCTCTGTTATAAGTCACTGTCCTCCTTATACACAATAGAATCTCATTGGTAGAGAGTGTCCCAGTACTGGACTTGCGGACAACCGTGCTGTAGTATTATGTGGCAAATGGATAGTGATGGTCAAATTCACTTTGTAGTATATCACCTGATGTAGAAGCCTCTCCGTCAAAGGCGCTGTACTGAGCCGGGTTTGCAGCGGCTCTGTGCAGTGAACGTACAGCTGGTCTCGTCACCGGTGAACCATCCAGATGAACACGGTTGTTTAATTCTGCTGAAGGATGCTGTACCAGTCTGGATATGCAACAGTGTAAAAAGACTGGAGCAGCAGATTCTCCGGCCGCTGGTGGAAAAATCCGTATTAATTGCGGCTACGGTCCACTCGATGCATGCGGCTCACAGGGTGTCAGGAGAATATAGCAGTCCAAATGAGGTCCTTCAAAGGAGTACCAGGGGGGTTTCTAGGTACTCAGAAACCCCCTACCGCCATCCCCACATGTGACAGCGTCAGCCCCACTCCTCCTATCCCTTGGCACCCCTCGTCCTTTTCCTGTACCACTCCTACTCCTCTTGTTCTCGGCTTCCACCTCCTCTTGAAAAAAGGAGGTGTGCTCTCGCTACAATGGCGCTGGTATCTCTTACGGTCACCTATGTATGTGGATAATACCCAGGTGTGAAAGTGTATGTTGAAACACACTGGTATGGTATAAATAAAATGGAATTTAATGCAATACTAACATGCAATGTCTAAAAACAAGCAATACATAAAAAACACAAGTGGACTGGTAACAGGCCATGGGAGTAATGTGAACCTACCGATGCAGGTGGAGGAGCCGCAGGTGTCAAATAAAGGCAGGGTACCCCAGGAAATATCCTGCTGGTGGCTCCTCTTGACCCCGTCTCTCCTCTAATATCCAGCATCCCTCCCTCTCCTATACCAGCTCTTACTGTGTCTCTGGCTTTGCTTTCTGCACATCAGGAAGATGAGGAGCTATAACAAACTGCAAGCCGAGCACAGTGCCCCCAGTCAGCTCACACAGAATAATATATAAGTAAGAGAGAAAATCTTTTTGGTATATCTTCAAAATGTATTTGGGGGCCTATTTTTGTCAAAATGGTTTTTCATAAAATGATGCGTAAACTAGAGTTTCTGCATAATTGCATGACTGGGATCAGGGCCGGATTAAAGGTGGTGGGGGCCCAGAGCAATGTAGATTGTGGGGGCCCCCACCCATGATTTCTTGCAAAGTTTCACCCCCCCTCCTCCCCACCCCGCGCACGAATGCACACACACACACACACACACACACATATATATACATACATGATACAAACATATACACACGCACACACACACACATCTTCACTAACATTTCAGTAGGGAGCGCAGGCTGTCCGGCAGCTTGCAGTCACTGTTTCGCAGAATTTCCCTGTCCCGCGAGACTGACTGTGCAGGAGCTCCTCAGCGGCCGCTGTTATTGAACAGCTGAGCCGCCGAAGGAAGACTCCAGTAAAACCATTTTGTAGGAGTCTTCCTTCGGCAGCTCAGTAGTTCAGTAACAGCTTTTTAGTGAAAACGTAGGGTGTGGGGCCCCTAATGTGTGGGGACCCCGGGAGGCCGCCCCTCCCGCCCCAGACTTACTCCGGCTTTGACTGGGATGTAGTCAGGATGCCGATGGTCAGAATCTTGATGCTCACAATGCAGACGGATGCCCAAAGTGAGTATTAAGGTTAGGGTTAGTGTTAGAGTTAGGCACTAGGTGGAGAGTTAGGGTTAAGCTGCAGGAGGGGTGGGTTAGAATTAAAATACTCACTGGGATCAATCTGCATGTCTGGATTTCGCTGTTGGGATCCTGACTGTCGGAATTTCATACCCAACCCGTTTGCATCACTGCCATGTTAGAACAGCCTAATCCAGGAGATTTCACAGATACTGTATCTCCAGCAAAAGTCTAATTCCTGCAGCAGACCACAGTCCTCATTACTGTCAATGAGGACTACAGTCTTACTCCTATTTAGCAGACCCTGAAAAGCCAAGTCTAGTCCCATTGGTTTACACCATCCTCAGGTTGCATAAATTCCTTTACACTGTACCTATGTAGGCATTCTTGCTGGAGGGGGATCTTATGATCTCTCACCCACAGACCTCCATCCAGTTCAGCAAAGTGACATTGCGCGCATATGCAGTATCAGATTTCAGAGTGTTTCACAAAAGTTATCACTACCGCTGTCCCTGGGAGTTACATTTAGTACATAGCAGGGATAATCATGTAAAAACTGTGGCATTAAGTGTGTGTTATTGAAAAAGTAGAGATTAAGGTGGGTGGTAGGCATGCATGTCAGAAGTTCTGGACACATTTTTTTTCTGTTTCTGTTATGGTAACATATTTGGAAGGGGTGTTACCAGAACAGGGAGTACCACTTTGATGGTTGAAAAATAGGTACTCTTAAAGGGATTATATTAAGGATGGGCTGCCAATCATGGGCCATTGCTTTGTGCATGCCTCCAGGCTAAAATGTGCCAGTCAGCCCGTTTCACGTGGTTTATACGGGTTTGAGGCAGCCTCGGTTCTTCCCACCTAACACGCAAAACCCGAACAGGGGAAAACGTCATCATCCCGCTGTTGGATTCTCGTGAGATTCGGATTCCATATAAAGAGCCGTGTGTCACCGCCATTTTTACTCGTGCATTGTCAATTGAGCGGAGAGGACATGGCTACGTTCTCCACCTGAAAAGCTCAATATCTGTGCTCAGTGTGCTGCATTGTGGTGACCACCAGTATATATAGTAGTGCAGTACAGTAGCCCATTGCTGTATCTTGTAGCTCTGTGTCAGACTCAGTTCTAGTATCCTGATCAGTGCTCAATATCTGTGCTGCATTGTGGTGACCAGTATATAGTAGTACAGTGCTGCATTGTGATGACCACCAGTATAGAGTAGTACAGTACAGTAGGCCATTGCTGTATCTTGCTGCTCTGTGTCACTTCTATTCTCCTGATCAGTTCTCAAAATCTGTGCTGCATTGTGGTGACCAGTATATAGTAGTACAGTGCTGCATTGTGGTGAGCACCAGTATATAGTAGTACAGTACAGTAGTCCATTGCTGTATCTTGCAGCTCCATGTCAGACTCAGTTATATTCTCCTGATCAGTGCTCAATATCTGTGCTGCATTGTGGTGACCAGTATATATATAGTAGTACAGTGCTGCATTGTGGTGACCAGTATATAGTAGTACAGTACAGTAGTCCATTGCTGTATCTTGCAGCTCCGTGTCACTTCTAGTATCCTGAACAGTGCTTAATATCTGTGCTCAGTGTCAGTGCTGCATTGTGGTGACTAAAAGTCCAGTGTCGTGAGATGATGAAATGCCATCAACGTCGTCTGCCAAGGCCGATGCCCAATGTCATAGTAGAGAGCATGTAAAATCCAAAGAACAAAAGTTCAGTAAAATGACCCAAAAATCTAAATTAAAAGTGTCTGAGGAGAAGCGTAAACTTGCCAATATGCCATTTACGACACGGAGTGGCAAGGAACAGCTAAGGCCCTTTCCTATGTTCCTCATGACTAGTGTGTCAGCTTCAGGGGTGTATCTTCCTATTGGCCAGGATGGCACTCGCCAGGGGCGCCGGTCAAGAGGGGGGCGCCGCCCGGCAGTGCGAACCGCACCAAGGGGTAGAATGACATAGTACTCACTGAGTACATACCTTAGCAGTGATTATTCACTGCCGGACTCTCAGAAGCGTATTGCACTCTGACACTCTCTGTGACTACAGTCACAATGATGGTGAATATAGCTGCACCTCCTCTTCCTCATCCATTCCCCTTCTCATTGGTCCCACGCGATCTGTCACCAGCCACTACAATCAGCACCAGTCAGCAGTGCAGCATGAGCATACCTGTACATTTTCTGCGGTACCGTAGCTGCACTGCATGGTCTATCCTGGCAGTCTGGATCACAGCTTACAAAGAGCTCTGTGTGGAGAGGTATCTAGACCAGTCACTGCCTGTTCAGCTGTGTTGAGACTACAAGTCCCAGCACACCTTGTCAACTGGATTTGCTGGGACATGTAGTGCCATCACACCTAGAGAGGGGTTTTTAACTGTATGTATGTGTGCATATATCCACTCGGTGTCCCTCTCCGCACCCTCCTTGTAATTCCCCCTCAGTGTCCCTGCCTGCACCATCCCTGTAACTGCCCCCTCAGTGACCCTGGCCATACACTCCTGTAATTCCCTCTCAGTGTCTCTACCTGCACCCTAACCATAATTCCCCCTCAGTGTCCCTGCCTGCACACTCCTCGTAATTCACCCTCAGTCTCCCTGCCTGCACCCTCCCCGTAATTCCTTCTCAGTGTCCCTGCCCGCTCTCTCCTCGTAATTCCTACTCAGTGTCCCTGTCTGCACCCTCCCTGTAATTCTCCCTCAGTGTTTCTGACCTCAGCATCCCTGTGACTCCCCCCTCAGTGTCCCTGCCCGTACACTCCTGTAATTCCCCCTCTGTCTCCCTGCCCGCACCCTCATCATAATTCCTCCTCATTGTCTCTGCCTGCACCCCTCCCTGTAATTCTCCCTCAGTGTTCCTAACCTCAGCCTCCCTGTGATTCCCCCCTCAGTGTCCCTGCCCGCACACTCCTGTAATTCCCTCTCAGTGTCCCTTCTCGCACCCTCCCTGTAATTGTCCCTCAGTGTCCTTGACCTCAACCTCCCTGTAGGCCCTGCCTCTCATTTTTCCTACTCGAACCCCCCCTGTAATTCCCCCTTAGTGTCCCTGACCTCAGCCTCCCTGTGACCCCCCCCTCAGTGTCCCTGCCCACAACCTCCTGTAATTCCACTTCTGTGTCTCTGCCCGTACCCTCCCCGTAATTTCCCCTCAGTGTCCCTGCCCACACACTCCTGTAATTCCCCCTCGGTGCCCCTGCCCACCCACTCCTGTAATTCCCCCTCAGTGTCCCTGTCCACACCCTCCCTGTAATTGCCCCTATGTGTCCCTGATCTCAGCCTCCCTCTAAGCCCTCCACCTCATTGTCCCTACCTGCACCCTCCCTGTAATTCTCCCTCAGTGTCCCTGACCTCAGCCTATTTGTAACTCCAGAGCCGGCCCTAACCAATATGATGCCCTAGGCAAGATTTTGGCTGGGGCCCCCTAGCACCACTGCTGGTTCTGCCTCTGACCTTGCACATCTTTCCCAGCACCATTACCCCTCACCCATAGCAGTCCTTGTACCCCCTATATTTTAAATAGGAACAGTTCACACATTTGACGCACAGCCCAAAAAGGGGCATCTTCTTGCTGGGAAGGGACATGGCCACACAATAGTAACCCCAATTCCAATTACGCCACACAGTGCTGCAACTTTATTCAGATTTTATCTTGCGAAAGTGTCCATAATTCATATTACATCCCACAGTAGTATCACTTTACCTTATAAACGTTACTCCTCACAGTAGAGCCCCTTATTCACATTACATCACACTGAATTGCTCCTTATTCACATTACACCACACCTTATTGCTCTTTATTCACATTAGACGACACAGTAGTGCCCTTTCTATTTGCAACACCACATAGTAGAGCACCTTATACACATAATGCCACACATTAGTAATGCATTTGTACACAATTCCACACAGTAATGCCCCTTACACATATGAGACACATTAATGTCCTTATAAACATAATGCACCTTACACATTATGACAACCTTTATTAATGCCCTTTTACACATAATGTCCTTTACACACATGCCGCACATTATTAATGCCCTTATACGCATAATGACACACATAGTGCCCCCTACACATTTGCTGCACATTATTAGTGCCCCTATACACATAATGACACACATACATTAGTACCCTGTTACACATATGCCGCACATTATTAATGCCCTTATACACATAATGACACACATAGTGGCCCTTTACACATATGTTGCACATTATTAATGCATTTTTACATGACACACATAATGCTCCTTACACATATTCTGAACACTACTGCACAACCAACCCACTCACATGCACACAGCACTCACACTTCCACTAACACTGTGACCTCTGCCTCTGCTTGGATACAGATGTGTCCTCACAAATCTTGCATCAATGCTAACGTCGGGCACTTTTTTTTATGAAAATGCATCTTATATGCATTGCTATGTGGCCAGGATGCACAAGCAGCTTCTGTTGATTAAACTGATATGCAGCATGCCAATATACGGTGTGAGACTGTGGCTGTATCTGCATATGAAATGCTACATACAGAATATAGGCATGTTGCATATCATTTTAATCAGCAGAAGCTGATGATGCCCCTAGGCATATCAAATGCCTTAGGCAATTGCCTAGTTTGCCTATGCCTATGGCCGGCTCTGTGTAACTCCCCCCTCTGGGTCCCTGGGTGGGGGAGGTGGGGGGTGCCAGTTCCTTACTTTGCCAGGGGCGCTCAGACCCCTAGATACACCCCTGGTCAGCTTCACATGAGAATGGAAGCACTGATCCTCCCGCTAGAAAAATAAAAAGAGTTAAGCTGGCAAAAGCACAGCAAAGAACTGTGCGTTCTTCTAAATCACAAATCCCCAAGGAGAGTCCAATTGTGTCGGTTGCGATGCCACACCTTCTCAACACTGGACGGGAAGAGGTGGCTCCTTCCACCATTTGCATGCCCCCTGCAAGTGCAGGAAGGAGCACCCACAGTACAGTTCCTGATATTCAAATTGAAGATGTCACTGTTGAAGTACACCAGGATGAGGATATGGGTGTTGCTGGCGCTGAGGAGGAAATTGACAAGAAGGATTCTGATGGAGAGGTGGTTTGTTTAAGTCAGGCACCGGGGAGACACCTGTTGTCCGTGGGATGAATAAGGCCACTGACATGCCTGGTCAAAATACAAAAAAAAAATCACCTCTTCGGTGTGAAATGATTTCAACAGAAATGCGGACAACAAGTGTCAAGCTGTGTGTTGCCTTTGTCAAGCTGTAATAAGTAGGGGTAAGGACGTTAACCACCTAGGAACATCCTCCCTTATACGTCACCTTGAGGGCATTCATCAGAAGTCATTGACAAGTTCAAAACTTTGGGTGACAGCGGAAGCAGTCCACTGACCACTAAATCCCTTTTTCCTCCTTGTACCCAAGCTCCTGCAAACCACACCACCAACTCCCTCAGTGTCAATTTCCTCCTAAGACAGGAACGCCAATAGTCCTGCAGGACATGTCACTGGCAAGTCTGATCAGTCCTCTCCTGAATGGGATTCCTCCGATGGATCCTTGAGTGTAACACCTACTGCTGCTGGCGCTGCTGTTGTTGCTGCTGGGAGTCGATCATCATCCCAGAGGGGAAGTTGGAAGACCACTTGTACTACTTCCAGTAAGCAATTGACTGTCCAACAGTCCTTTGCGAGGAAGATGAAATATCACAGCAGTCATCCTGTTGCAAAGCGGATAACTGAGGCCTTTACAGCTGTGTTGGAATTAGACGTGCGTCCGGAATCCGCCATTAGTTCCCAGGGACTTAGTGAATTTCTTGAGGTAGTGTGTCCCCGCTACAAAATACCATCTAGGTTCCACTTCTCTATGCAGGCGATACAGAGAATGTACACAGACGTCAGAAAAAGAGTCACCAGTGTCCTAAAAAATGCAGTTGTACCCAATGTCCACTTTACCACGGACATGTGGACAAGTGGAGCAGGACATACTCGGGACTATATGACTGTGACAGCCCACTGGGTAGATGTATTGCCTCCCACAGCAACAACAGTAGTGGCAGCACAAGAAGCAGCATCTCGCAAACGCCAACTCGTTCTTAGGCAGGCTACGCTTTGTATCACCACTTTCCATAAGAGGCACACAGCTGACAACCTCATACGGAAACTGAGGAACATCATCGCAGACTGGCTTACCCCAATTGGACTCTCCTGGGGATTTTTGACATCGGACAATGCCACCAATATTGTGCGTGCATTACATGTGGGCAAATTCCAGCACATCCCATGGCCACCGTGCTCGATCCTAGGTTTAAAGCCTACGTTGTGTCTCTCTTGCCGGCAGACACAAGTCTGCAGATGTTCAAAGACCTGCTGGTGAGACACTTGTCAATTCAAGCGGAACGTGACCCGCCAACAGTTCCTCCTTCATTTTCTACCGCCACTGAACTGCCAGGAAAAGGATTAAATTTCCAAACCACCCGCTGGCGGTGATGCAGAGCAGTCAGGAGCGACAACTGACATCTGGTCCGGACTGAAGGACCTGCCAGTGATTACTGACATGTCGTCTACTGTCACTGCATATGATTCTGTCACCAATGAAATAATGGTGGAGGATTATATGAGTGACAGCATCCAAGTAGGCATGTCAGACAGTCCGTACGTATACTGGCAGGAAAAAGAGGCAATTTGGAGGCCCTTGCACAAACTGGCTTTATTTTACCTAAGTTGCCCCCCCTCCAGTGTGTCCTCCGAAAGAGTGTGTAGTGCAGCCGGTCACCTTGTCAGCGATCAGCGTATGAGGTTACTTACACAAAATGTGGAGAAGATGATGTTCATCAAAATGAATTATAATCATTTCCTCCATGGAGACATTTACCAGCAATTGCCTCCAGAAAGTACACAGGGACCTGTGATGGTGGATTCCAGTGGGGACGAATTAATACTCTGTGAGAAGGGGGATGTACACAGTGAAAGGGGTGAAGAATCGGAGGATGATGATGAGGTCGACATCTTGCTTGTTTGAGCAAGGAGAGATTGATTGCTTCTTTTTTTGGTGGGGGCCCAAACCAACCAGTCATTTTAGCCACAGTCATGTGGCAGACCCTGTCACTGAAATGATGGGTTTGTTAAAGTGTGCATGTCCCGTTTATACTAGTGATGAGCGGATTCGGTTTTACTCGGTTTTACTCGGTTTTACTCGGTTCTCAAAACGGCATCTTATTGGCTCACGGATGTCACGTGTTTTGGATAGCCAATAAGATGCCGTTTTGAGAACCGAGTAAAACCGAGTAAAACCGAACCTCGCTCATCACTAGTTTATACAACATAAGGGTGGGTGGGAGGGCCCGAGGACAATTCCATCTTGCGCCTCTTTTTTTAAATTTATCTTTGCATCATGTGATGTTTGGGGCCAATTTTTTTAAGTGCCATCCTGTCTTACACTGCAGTGCCACTCCTAGATGGGCCAGGTGTTTGTGCCACCCACTTCGGTCGCTTAGCTTAGTCATCCAGCGACCTCGGTGCAAATTTTAGGACTAAAAATAATATTGTGAGGTGTGAGGTGTTCAGAATAGACTGGAAATGAGTGGAAATTATGGTTATTGAGGTTAATAATACTATAGGATCAAAATTACCCCCAAATTCTATGATTTAAGCTGTTTTTGAGGGTTTTTAAAAAAAACAACAACACCTGAATCCAAAACACACCCGAATCCGAAAACATTTTTTACGGGAGGTTTTGCCAAAAGGCATCCGAATCCAAAACACGGCCGCAGAACCAAATCCAAAACCAAAACACAAAACCCGAAAAATTTCCGGTGCACATCTCTAATTAGAACACGAGGAGATGCACTGAAACTGGAGGGAAGTAGGTTCAGGGGAAATTTCAGGAAAAATTACTTCACAGAATGAGTAGTGGACAAGTGGAATAGTCTCCCATCAGAGATGGTAGAGGCTAAGACAGTAGAGCAGTTTACACATGCATTGGATAGACATAAGGATATCCTTACAAAAAAATAAGGTTCAAATAAGGTATGAGGTACAAATATGGTAAAAAAAGGGGCAGACTAGATGGGCCAAGTGGTTCTTATCTGCCGTCACATTCTATGTTTCTATTTTACTGTATTTCCCTATAGATTGTAAACTTGCAAGCAAGGCCTTCCTACCTTTATGTCTCTTTGTTATTACCCAGTTTTGTTCTAATACTGTTGTTCGAATTGTAAAGCGCGAATAAGCTGCACTATATCAGAAACTGTTAATAAATTACTGTATGTATTTAAGTTAATAGAAAATGCTTGATGTTGCATGTAAGAAAATATTCATTATTTTTTATCAACCAATAAAGCATACAGGAGCCTTAAGGCTTCTGTACACATATTCAAAAAGCGACCTTGACACATAATTGAAATGCTGAAGTATCAGAAAATCACAATAAAAATATGTTTCTGCTGAGCACAGCTGACAATGAAACTACAACCTTGGTGAATACACATGGTAGTGATGAAATTTACAATTGTAGCACTTTGAATTGTAAATTTCTCAGCTTCCCTTGAATGAAAACTGCAATTCAGAGGAATATACTATGTTGAGTAAATGTATGGACTTGCTTAATGTCTATAATCATTATTTATCTTTGTAATTTAGGAACCATGAGTACACATCTCATTTTTGTTTGTGTTGTACAACTCTGATTTGCCTTTTGAACACATGTGGCTAGATGTAATAGGGTGCAATTTTTTTACGTGTCTAAAAATCGCACCAAATCGCACGTTTGTAATAAGGTGCCAATTTTAAGGTTAAAAAAGAATTCGCTTGCGATTTTTGGTGATTTTTAGTAAAGGAAACATGCGGTTTTTAGGTCATGTTTTTATTACTTATTCAGGAGCATGCACAGATCAGTGGAACAGTAAATAAAGTGTAAAAAGAAAATGTGTGCTGGTCCCCCCAAATGCATAACCAGCCCTGGGCTCTTTGAACTGGTCCTGGTTGCAAAAATATGGAGAAAATATTGACTAGGGCTCTCCCGTATTTAAACAACCACCACCGGGCTCTTGGACCAGTCCTGGTTCCAAAAATATGGGAGACAAAATAAGTAGGGGTCCCCCGTCTTTTTGAAACCAGTACCGTGCTCCACTAACCAGGGAGGTGATGCCGCAGCTGGGGGACACTTTTATATACTGTAGGTCCCTGCAAGCGCAGCATCGCAAACCCACCAACTAGTCACCCATCGCTGGGGTTCCCTGGGGGAGTGGGGACCCCTTAAATAAAGGCACTCAAGGGCCAAGGATGAAGCCCAAAGCTGTCCCCAGCACCCCTGGGTGAAAGTGTTAAAAATGAAAAATTGTTTTTTGTTGTGGAACTACAAGTCCCAGCAAGTCCTTCCCCCCACATGCTGGTACTTGGAAAACCACAAGTACCAGCATGCATGGAATTAACGGGCCAGCTGGTACCTGTAGTTCCACAACAAAAGAAATACCCAATAAAGACAAGACACACACACCGTGAAAGTAAAAGTTTATTAACACGTACATGCACACTAACACACTCACACATTTGTCCAGTAGAATCCATTAGGGTACATGTGTAAATTATATATATATTTTTTTATATATATATATATATATGTATATATACACTCACCAAGAATCCTGTGTAGATCGGTTCTCTTTATTCAAAGTATGCATCCACATTCCAAAGGGTTAAAAAAAAATCCCAGTACACGCAACTAAAGGGGGTCCATGCTTACACATGGATCCCCTTTATGCGAATGCTGGGACCCCCCATGATTCCTGTCACTAGAGGACCCGGCAGCCAATCAGGGAGCATCTGGTAATAGCGCTCTCCTGATTGGCTGTGCGCTCCTGGCCTTTATTTCGAGTGTTCAGGTTTTTGCGTTGTTTTTTTTTTTTAACCCATAGATGCCTATAGGGAAAGAAGAGGACTAGACACAAGGGGGGTAGGTGAGTTGTTATTTCTTTTTTACAGTACATCGATCGTGGATGCTACAGGACAAGTGGATGTGAATGGCTACGTTGGATGTAGTTAAGTATGTATAAGTGTGTGTATGTGTGTGAGTGTGAGTGTGCAAGTATATTTTATTAAAATGTTACTGTTACAGTGTCTGTGTTTTTTTGTAATATTTATTTTGTTGTAGAACTACAGATACCAGCGGGCCCTTTAATGCCTCACATGCTGGTACTTGTGGTTCACCAAGTACCAGCATGTGGGGGAGGCTTGCTGGGACCTGGAGTTCCACAGCAAAAGACAATATTTTATTATTTTTTATACTTCATGGACTATGAAGTCAACACCCACAGACCAGGGGTGGCGGCCATAGCCCCGGGCTTCATCTCTGGCCCTTGGGTCCCCAGAGGGGAGGGTCCTTTATTGTAGGGGTCCCCACACCCCCAGCCAGGGATGACTAGTTGGGGGGGGTGATGATTTGGCCACAGGGACCTGTATAAAAATGCCCCCCGGCTGCGGTATTACCTCCCTGGCTAGTGGAGCCCAGTGCTGCTTCCAAAAATATGGGGGACCCCTACTTCTTTTGTCTCTCATATTTTTGGAACCAAGACTGGTCCAAGAGCCCGGTGCTGGTTGTTTAAATACAGGGAAACCCTATCCAATTTTTTTCCTTTATTTTTACAACCAAGACTGGCTCAAAGAGCCCAGGGCTGGTTATGCTTTGGAATGAGGCGGGAAGGGGGGGCCTGCATTGTTTTTTTTTTTTTTTTTTTCATTTAACTATTTAAAAACTTTTAAAGGCAGAAGCATATACAGATATCATTGATCTGTGCATGCTTAACCAAAAATCACCGGTGTAAACCTGGTCTGTTATTCTGGTGATTTTTGGTAAGGTTTCAGTCAAAATCGCATCATATTACATTTGCAATTTTCAGTGTTTTCAATGGGAAAACATCTGGATGCGAATTTGACACTTGTGATTTTTGGTATAAGTAAAAAGATGCGATTTTGGCCAAAATCGCATCCTACTACATATGCGATTTTTTTAAAACTTACATATTTGCAGTAAAAATTGCATGTTTCCCTAAATTGCACCCTATTACATTTAGCCCATTATGTCTTTTTAAGTGTAAAGAAATATTTCTATTTAATGCTCTATATATATAATTCTGTAAACTTTATTGAATTGTTTTGGAACCCACACTGTAGATCATAGATGCCCTTTTCCCACTGGCTGAGAAAGTATGTCCACCTTTGTCTCACTGCAAGATTTCTAGTAATGATTTCCCTGAAGAAGAGTTTAGTCTTTTTACCATGCAGTTCTATCGGGGGCTGGTAAAAGGTTTCTTGGGGCAAAGATATACATACGCTATTGACATGTTTTTTTAAATAACAGCAATGAATTAATAAAATAAAATTATAGGATGAAAATGGATTGCTGTATTAGTGTTTCTATAATTATATTTATATAACATTGTCAAGATGCGATCAGGATCCCGCCAGTTGGGATGCTGACATCAGGATCCCAATGGTCAGAATCTCAATAGATCCCAATGTTAAGTACTGAGGTTACAGCTAAGCAACAACCAACATTGTTACATATCATTATTAAAAGTCTTGAACAACATTGAAAAAGGTCCTGATTCTGAGTCTGATGCAGATGTACTGTATCTGTGTGAGGCATGTTTTGAAAGATGCACATCTGCGACTTGTTTACATCCATTTGTAAATGTGCAAGGACTGAGACACCCACTTCAAGAACCTCCAGATGCTGCAATCATGCCTGATGCAACTTTCGGGGCCACCATCGGTCGCACAAACACAACTTGCACCAGCCATATGCTAAGTGCAGATTTTCCACCCGAGTATGGCCACCAATGGGTTTTATAAAGTAAACTTTCTCTTCATTGATTATGCACTATACTGTGTCTCGGGGAAGGGGGTAGATACTCTTGCTTCTCTGTTGTGGTGTGGAAAAAAGGAAGAGTCAGCTACACAGCTGAGCATGGACTACTTAAGAGAAACTACAACTTGATATCAAATAGCAAGAAATTTCAATCTACAACCACAGTTTTCCAAGCTATTCCGGGTATCATAGTACAAAATATTTCTAATATTTCTAATATAAGATAAAATACACAGAAGCTCACTTTATACTTAATATAGCCCAGAATACACAACCCTACATCAAAGAATAGATAGATAGATAGATAGATAGATAGATAGATAGATAGATAGAAAGATAGATAGATAGATAGATAGATAGATAGATAGATAGATAGATAGATAGATAGATAGATAGATAGATAGATAGATAGAGTATATGGGGGATATTCAATTAGCAGTGATAACGGACAACGCAATTACAGCCTATTCAAATTTCCGGGAAAATTTATTGGTGATAATTTTTTCACTAATTTCATTTCACCTACTCTGAGCAGGTGAAAAGTTGGGAAAAGTCACTATTTTAAGGTAAAAATGTTTGGATATGGTACAGAACTCCTGGGACACCCCCCTTAATGACTAATTAGGCACGTTGAAGTATTCAATTATTTTTAATTGGCCAATAATGACATGTCATTTTTGGGGTGAAAAAGTACAAAGTGATGGAAATTGGGGTTCAAGGTATGGGATAGGTATATTGCGGTGCTTTATGAGTGGGACAGATGTTTTTAGGCTTGCAGGTGGGAGTAATCGGTCTGTTTCCACTTTTTTTTAAAGTACCCTAAAATGACCCAAATATATACTTATACCCATTTTCATGTACCCCAAATTTAATGAGAGCATTTATTTGCACACAAAAACTTGCTTTCTATCATTTTTTTGCATTTTTTAAAAAATGCATATAACAGCCATTTCACACAATTGAAGTCCCCAAAAACTCTCTAATGTGATCTCTAATACACTTCTCTTCTGTTTTCCTATATTAGTTTACTATTTTTGGGGGTACAGGCTGATTTTCCCATTTTCACCTACACTTTCACTGCAACAACTTTCACGTGAAACCCGTTTGGAATTAAATAGGTTGAAAAACGGGAGCGCGCATCCCTGCGAAAAGCCGTTTTCGCTGCAATTTTCGTGCGATTGCCGCAAAAAAAATTCAGGTGAAAATTGCAGCGAATTTGCGGATAATTGAATACCCTAGCTTATATGGAATTAATGTACAAATCAGTAGCCTAAGAATAAACTAAGGGATATAATTCATGGATTAATATAAATTTGTGAAAGTAGCTAACTGAAGAATCAAGATAAAGTAATTTTTTATGTTCTTGTGGGCATGATACTTCTGGCACCACAACGTTGAGCACACCTACAGTATGACTGTCCTTTTTCACTTTTTCTACACCTAATGGTGTTTAGGATCTCAGAGACTATTCTATGTTGCTTTCCTTATTTGAGTTCTAATGACTTAATTTGAGAAGTAATATCTGCAGGAATATTGAAATTACATTTACATGAGAGAACTATGTAATTTCTTTCTTTTTTTACTCTATTGCTGTTTAATTGTTTTAATAAACAACTGTGTACTGTATATAATAGCTGCATGGGTTTGTGCACAATCATATCCTGCATTATTATAAATCAGAGTTGCTATGTAAGGAGGTTGGAAGAAATAAGAAAGATGTTTGCTCTTTACTTTGCTAAGGATAAGATTATAACCTGAAAGTCTAAGAAGACCTAGAAATCTTAGAATTCCATTTGAGATTGCATTTTGGCCGAAAATGCATTTCTGTAATTTACTAAATGCTAAACATGGTATTGATGGGCCAATTCATATTTAGTTTCTGGGCTGACCACACAAATATAGATCAATACACAATCGACCGAACACGGTTGGATTTTCACATGCACCTCATACAACATGGAAATTTACCCAGAATTTGTATTCTCAATCTCTGCCGACAATGCCCAAACACTGCCACAAGATGAAAGAATTTGTACAGAAATAGAACTTTCAAATAGAACTGCTTCTGGCTGGCATGTTTGGAGAATCATGCATGCTTCTCTGTGTAAAAGTGTGTGTAATATTTAAAAAATCAGGGAAAAAAATGCGTGGGGTCCCTCCTAAGCATAGCCATCCCCAGATTCTTTGAGCTGGTCCTGGTTCTTAAAATATCTGGAAAAGTGGTGTCAAAAGCCAGGTGTTGGGGATCTGGTCCACACCTGGGTGTCACCCTCGGAAGGGGTGACACCAAAGTGCCGGCTGCTCTGCATTGACTGGAGCCGGGTGCTGCAGTGTGATATTCACCTGCAGCATGCGGCTCCCGTCATCAATGAAGAGCCTGACCACCACCACAAAGCTGACACGAAAAAGATTATCAGCGCTGGCTGTTCATGAAATATATGAAAATGAATTGAAATGAACAGCCAGAGCTGGTAATCTTCTTTTTTTTTGTATCTACTATATAGGGGAATTTACCACCCCCATACCAACTGAAATTGATAGCGCACTCTATATATTTCTTTTTCAACACAAAGCTGACAGCCCAGTCTCCAGAGATGCTGCCAATTACACCCCCCCCCCCCTCCCCCAGAGTGACGTAACATGGATCCCCGCAAGGCTATTTCCCTTTTATATTAGGCAACTCCCCCTTTTCAGTGGCGGGGGGTGTTATGCTGAGTGCGCACAGGGTGACGTCTCTTCCAGGGAAAAATTGAGTAGGGGTCCCCAGTATTTTAAGAACCAGCACCAGGCTCTTGGATCAGTCCTGGTTTGAAAAATATGGGGGGATGGACATAGGGCCCCCTATATTTTTTAAACCAGCATTGGGTTCTACTAGCTAGCCAGGTAATGCCAAAGTGGAGAGCCACATTTACACTGGTCCCTGTGGCTGCAGCATCACCCACCCCCCCTAACTAGTCATCTCTAATTGACTTTGTGGTTGCCCTCTCTAACCACAAGGTCAATTGGGGATTACCCTTGTGGTTTTTCTAATTAAGCAGTTTCCAACATAGGAATGAACGGAGCCAAGTGACTCCTTTCATTCCTATTTGCAAACAGTTTTAAGCTGAGCCCTGGGAGAGCAATGCTGTTGCTATGGCAGTGGCACCTGATTGGCTGACAGGTCCCTCTAGTGATATTAGTCATGTGGAGGGCCGGCAGTAGCATAGTAGAAGTGTATGTGTAAATATACACTTTTACATGTCCGTTCTGGTCTGGGTTTGTGTTGGTTTATTATTTTTAGCACTGTGGATGCTTACATGGACAGAAAAGAACCGCTCTGTACTGGAATTAGGTGAGTATATTTTTTTTAATTACAGGTGACCTATGGATTTTACGTGGACAAGGGGGCCGATTCTCTACATGTAAGTATATGAGTATACAGTAAGTATATGAGAGTGCATGTGTGAGTGTGTAAGTATGTTTTAAGAAAGTTTTACTATCACGATTTGTGTGTGTTGTCTTTATTGGAATATTTATTTTACAGTAGAACTACAGGTACTAGTAGGCCCTTTAATGCCCCACATGCTGGTACTTGTGGTTTGCCATGTACCATCATGCGGCAAAGGCTTGCTGGGACCTATAGTTATACAGTAAAACACAATATTTATTCTGTTTTTAATAGAATAAACTACTGTATGAAGTCGCCACCCACAACCTTGCTGTGGCGGCCATAGCCCTGGCTTCATCCCTGGTGCTTGGGTGCCTGGAGGGGGTTTTAAAGGGGTTTCCCCACTCCCCCAGCGAACACCAGCCAGGGCCTAGTTGGTAATGCCACCACCACGGGGACCAGTATAAATGTGTCGCCAGGCTTTGGCATTATATTCTTGACTAGTGGAGCCCGGTGCTGGTTTAAAAAATACAAGGGGTTCCTACGTTCTTTTCCCCCCATATTTTTGGAACCAGGACTGGTCCAAGAGCTGGGTCTTGTTTCTAAAAATACAGGGAGAGCCTACGCAATTTGTTCCTGATATTTTAAGAACTAGGGCCAGCTCAAAGAGCCCGGAGATGGTTATGGAACGGGGACCCCCCACAATTTTTTTTTCATATATTTAACTATTTGACACACTTTCACACAATGAACCATGCATGGATCTCACTGATCCATGCATGATTCTCCAAACACGCCAGCCAAAAGCAGGTCTTTTTGAAAGTTCTATTTCTGTACGAATTCCGTGCATTTGCGGCAGTGTTTAAGAATTGTCAGCAGAGATTGTCCAACCGTGTTTGGCCAATGGTCTATTAATTCATATTTGCGTGGATGGCTGTAAATCTCAATACGAATTGGTTAAACTCTGCCGTGATTTGTGTTTAGTAAATTACTGAGATGTATTTTTGGCTGAAAATTCCATTTTGAATGCGATCGGGAAGTTATTAAATTTCTCTTCAAGAGAGAGAGAGAGAGACAAGCTGCGCAATTTGCTTCTCATGATAATTATTTTTGGAGCCAGATCTGCCACAATTTTGTTCTTATTTTAAGCCAAACTCAGTCACTTAATCACTTACATTGACAGACATTGACAGACATTTTCTGATGCAGAATCTGCACTTACTGTAGCATGGGGCTGGTAGAAGTTTTGATTGTGCAACCGATGGTTGCGTCCAAAGACTGTGTTACACCAGTTAAATATGCTCAATGTGGATGTTTCAGTCTTTGCACAATCAAAAGCACACTTACACCAGGGGAATCACAGGCATGACTATGGCAAAAGATGCATCAATGTCACTTTATCTCTGTTATTCTCTATTCTCTGAAATGTGCCACCATTTATGCAGGTGACAAGTTTCACTACATAGGTTCTTAACACAATACAATAGCACTACGGTATTATCAGACATACGTCAGTGCTGCAATACAATTAAACATGTCAACCTTTGCAATACTAAGAAATATTATAAACATTTTATTTATTACCTCTCTGTTCCTTTGTCTTTTTTTTATGCATATGATACAGTACAGTTTTTCTTTTTTTACCACTTCCAGACAGACTTCCTTTATTCAGTAGCAGTGACCATAGGATGTTCCTCCAACACTTGAGTAAGCAAAATCAATTTTATTTCCAATTTTGCTGCAATCCCTCATTGCTCCACAATCAGCCTACAGTAGAATAGTAATGACACAGAACATTGTTATGTCAATAGGTCAAACATGCTCTGCCAAATTGTTATTAAATGCATTGTCAGGTGCAAAATGAGCATTCCCATTGCACTTTATTCCAACGGTTTATTTTTTTATACTGGTAGAACACTGAACAATACGAATACAATATAAATACAATACGATACAAATTGATGCAAAAGATATAATGAACTCAGAAAGCATGGTTTTACACAGGTCCATTTGTTTAACATTATTGTTTTGGACTGATAGTATCAAACTCTTTGATAGGCTTAGATAATACATATTAAACTGTTACAAATAATATCTGTGTATTCAAGGCCATATAATCTATGGTACAATGTGCATTTTATTCTTGTGATGATGAAAAATGAACATTAACTATATATCCATGTATTCAGTAGATTTTAGTTTTCTGATGCAGTATGCAGTATTTTTTCCTGTATCTAGCATACAATTATGAGGCATATAACTAAAAGTGCCCACATAGGTGCCAAAAGAAATTGAACAAAATCTCTTTTTAAAGTAAACTACAGAAGCAGATAAAGCAATGATAAATAACCTAGATGGTCAATCACAAAAGTTAAAAAGGTGATATTGCCACAATTTAGCACAGCATGAAAAGGCATTTACACTGGTGTCGCAATTCATCCAAGAAAAATCACTTAAAACCTCTAAAGTTCAAATGGGTATTTGGTCACAGTGACAATGTGTGCAATTTTCTATAGAGCTGTATACTGTAATTAACTGAAAGACAAATGTGTTAATGACGCTATTATAATTAAATGTAGCTATGAACAAAGTAGCTATGTTTTAGCCATAAAGCCTGGTTTGTGACCTCATTAAAACTACTCAGTAATAATAGTAAGATTCTTAGCCAGGATTGAATCAATACAGACCTTTCTGAATTGCGAATATTGTTTCTTTCTACTAGTTTCAGCATAGACTATAGTAAAATAGGCATTTTAATTATTGGTGGATTTGCAAAAAAAGTTAGTTGAAATTATTTTAAAATGCATGATAAATATGGAGCTTCTAAATGTTCCTACCAAAACATCTGCTTTGCATTCTCTAGGCAGTATCCAATTAGCTGCGGTAATTTACTGCAGCTAATTTACCCATCCAGTAATTAGCCCAGTAGCCAGCACTTATCAAGGATTTTGGTGAAACAAATCCCTGATAAGTACAGATTTTTTTGCAAACGCGGGCTTGGGGAAACATATTCAAAGATCCTATGTATTTTCACACTAAAATTTACCATTTTTCAGACATAAAGAATGTAGGCTAATAGAATAGCCCCCCAAAAAAGGTAAAAAAAAAAAAAAGCAAAAACAAAAAAACAGTTTTAGGTCTATTTGGTACCGGCCTCTCACCCAGTCATCTTTACATAATATTGGCCGAATGCTGATTTGGAAGTAAATTAAACCTGTGTTGCAGCAAATATAAAAAAAAAAAAAAAAAAAAAAGAAAATGTGTATATTCTCATGTACATATGCCATACCATCCAACTGTACCTTTTTAATAGGTACAGTACCTATTTTTATGGTCTGTACCGATTTTTTGCTCTCCAAACTTCCATTGAAAGTATTGGAAAAGCCCTTTACCCGTGGTCACGCCCCCTTTTCTCATTTGTACCGATTTTTATGTGTAAAATGTTGGAGGGTATGATATGCATGTACATATGCAAAGATGTAAGCATCTTCAAATGCATTCACCAAGGCCGGATTAAGGTTTCTGGTGGCTCCAGGGCACTCATTTATGAGGACCCCTACCACCAATAAAATTGTTAGTGAGATATGCTGGTGATGTTATTAAAAAGTACTCTATACTGTGTAAATACGCCTAGCACCACAAATGTATTAGGCACACTGGGGTATATTTACTAAAAATCATAATTTTCAGAATGAGATTAAAGTTCCAACACGAATGACATCGAATGTGTAAAGTTGCAACTTTTTGAATTTATTACGACTCATTTACTAAGCTGTAGTATTTTTCTTTTTCGTGTTTTCCGATGTCGATGTCAATCGTGTTTTTCAAAGGTAGAATGCGGCCGATTTTGAGGATTTGCGGCCGTGTTATGAGGTTTTTTCACGACTGTGTCATTTTTCGTTTACGGCAGTGATTATCCGTTCCCGGCCGCGTTTTTTTTCTAAGTTTCGTTTTTGTCACTGGTCCGTGATTGGTTTGATTCATGATGGAGGAGTGTCTGTGCTCATTACTATAAAACCGCCCCAAACCGTCCGTACATCGTGGGTTTAGCTAGTGGAGAGGTGAGAGGAAGGTGTGTTAGGAGTTGGTGAGTTGTTTGGAGTTTTTGGCGGTTTTGAGGAGGTTATTTGCGATTGTTGAGTGCTGTACTGTGTGTGTAAGTAGTCTTGTGATACTTGTTGTGTAGTTATTTAAAAGTCTGTCTAGTTTTTTGTCTTTGTTTTTTTTTAAAGGTCTATTGTCATTGTGTGTGTGTGTGTGTGTGTGTGTGTGTGTGTGTGTGTGTGTGTGTGTGTGTGTGGTGTGTGTGTGGTGTGTAGTGGTAGTGGTAGTGGAGGAGTGTGTTTAGTGTTTTTTTTTTCTCAGTGTTATTTGTTGTTTGTCCTGATTATGTCCCAGTCAGAGGTGAGTGTGGTGGAGGAGGTGAGTGAGAGGGAGGAGGTGAGTGAGAGGGAGGAGGTGAGTGAGGTGGAGGAGGTGAGTGAGAGGGAGGAGGTGAGTGAGGTGGAGGAGGTTAGTGAGGAGGAGGGGGAGGTTGCTGCTGCGGCCTCCAGTAATAGTGACAGTGATGGTGCTGTGGCTCCGCAGCCACGCACCACTTCAAAGACGGGCCGCAATGTTAAATTCAGCTACGCTGAAAATATGGCTTTGGTGCGGGAGCTGATGAGGCATCATCGGCAGCTGTTTGGCCATGATGCTGCAAAGGTTTCGTCACGCAGGAAGACTGTTCTGTGGGGGAAGGTTGTTGCGGCTGTGAATAGTGAGGGTGTGGTGAGGCGGACCGAGGACACGTGTCGTAAGCGATTCTACGACATCAAGCGCCGTGTCAAGGCTAAGATGTCGAAGGAGGCTAAATCAGCCCGCCAAACAGGGGGTGGACACCCCTTCCGAGCGTCCTATCGGGATTGGGAGGAGCCTGTGCGTACTCTGATTCCGCCAGAAGTGGTTCGTGCGACTCATGTCCGGGATTCGGATCGGCCAAGGCAGGATGGTGAGTTTATTATTGTTTTTTATTTATAATTTTAACATCTGTGCTTTGTCCTTAGTTGTCTGAAATGTCTTCTAGCTAATTGTGATTGTAAGTTGGTTCATTCTTATAATGTGTTGGTGATGTAGTTTTAATCACAATTAGTTTTGTTTTTTTCCTTTGTATTGTCAGTTTAGCAGGTTGTCTTTGGCTTTTTCTGGTGTTTTAATTCCAAAGTAAATTGTTTTCGGTGTATTTTAATTAAGTAACATATCGTGCTATATTCTGGTTGTGTCAAGCTACCGAGGGGTAAATTTACTAAGATGGGAGTTCTATTTGAGATGGGATGTTGCCCATAGCAACCAATCAGATTCCAGGTATTATCTTCTAGAAGGTGCAAGATAAATGTGAAGTAGAATCTTATTGGTTGCTATGGGCAACATCCCATCTTAAATAGAACTCCAATCTTAGTAAATTTACCCCTTGCAAGTTTGTGTTTTAAGTAGTATAATATTGTGCATTATGCACCTTTGTGTATGGATTGGTTGGTGAAATTGTTTATTAATTCAACTATACACACCCAATGAAGTCAGGCAGCAAAGCATAAGAATAGTTTAGTTTACTTCTCATCAGGTTCCACATATGTTTACATCACAATAAGGAATTTGCATAAACAGATAAACATAATAGTATATGGAATCAAATCCCCATAGAAAGGGGAAAAGGAAAAGAAACCAGATAAATTTACGGTGCACTCATCCAACTACTAACTCATCAATATGATTGTTGTTATAGAACCTATATATCCCCAGCAGCAATATCACATAAAGGCTTAAATGCTCAATAACCTAAAATGATATAGAGGTTTATTTTATTATTCATTTATATGGGACTCAATTGTCCTTTATTGAAATAAGAGCGAAATATTAAAATTCATAGAGTAAGAAACAGAGAATAGAAAGTGACAGAAATGGAATATGTGTGAATAAAGATTTAAAAACAAAGCTAATGTGTTTGTCCCTTCATATATTTTCCTGTGTTTATTTCAATTGTGCATTCACATACATATATTTGTGCAGCACTGTATCAGTGCTATCTTTTTATGAGACCTAAGTTTTCCTATTCATTGGAGCCTGTTATGCTGCAATAGAGGGATATATGCTGTCTTGCTTTGAAGTTACAAACTGTCACATCAAATTGTAGCCAAGTTTCTCTCCACTCCTGCCCTTAAAGCTGTAATACTGATAACTTGATTGCAATGTTACAAATGGGGGAGTGAAACAATGTTGCTGAATATGTAACTTGTGCCTGAGATCCTAAAATGTCTCATAATGCAGAGAATGCTGGTATGACATTATATAAATAGACTCAGTGTTTGAGAGAAATGATGGGGATGAGCCTGGGTAAACAATTGTATAATGTCATACCAGCATTCTCTGCTGCACTCCCCCATTTGTAACATTGCAATCAAGTTATCAGTATTACAGCTTTAAGGGCAGGAGTGGAGAGAAACTTGGCTACAATTTGATGTGACAGTTTGTAACTTCAAAGCAAGACAGCATATATCCCTCTATTGCAGCATAACAGGCTCCAATGAATAGGAAAACTTAGGTCTCATAAAAAGATAGCACTGATACAGTGCTGCACAAATATATGTATGTGAATGCACAATTGAAATAAACACAGGAAAATATATGAAGGGACAAACACATTAGCTTTGTTTTTAAATCTTTATTCACACATATTCCATTTCTGTCACTTTCTATTCTCTGTTTCTTACTCTATGAATTTTAATATTTCGCTCTTATTTCAATAAAGGACAATTGAGTCCCATATAAATGAATAATAAAATAAACCTCTATATCATTTTAGGTTATTGAGCATTTAAGCCTTTATGTGATATTGCTGCTGGGGATATATAGGTTCTATAACAACAATCATATTGATGAGTTAGTAGTTGGATGAGTGCACCGTAAATTTATCTGGTTTCTTTTCCTTTTCCCCTTTCTATGGGGATTTGATTCCATATCCTTGTTTAAACCAGTAGGTAGCACCTTTGTGAGCCTTTTGATTTTGTCTCATATATATATTGATATATGCGCATCCCTAAAATAGGGTGTAACTAGATATGACAATAGGCACTCCAACTTTGTGATTGACATTATAATTTACTAATCTCGGTGCGGGTTACCCTCCAGATCTGGTGGAAGCTTATTGCTTGACCAGTATTGGAACTTTTTAAACATAATAGTATGTTTATTAGTACATTCTTCATATTTTTACAGTACGAAAGAGAAGCAGCACAACCAGGCCACATCCCACACTGCCAAGAGATGCAGATGCTGGCGATGCAGGTAAGAATTTAGTGTAAACACATATTCTGAAAACACAGAGAAAAGCAGAATGTTAATGTTTATCTTATCACATAGGTTCTTCTTCAGCAAACCCCCCCTCCACTAAGGCGCCCATCACAGGGCTCGGATCCTCAACATAGGAGGCCAACCAAGAGACGCCGTTTTGAGGCTGAATCACCAGCAGCGTCCTCACCACCCCAACGGCGCATCTCCATAGTGTTGGCCCTGCCACCACAAGCCATTTTGGCAAGCCCAGAAAGCGAGGATCCTCAATCCCCTCAGCTGTCTGGTGAGTAAACATAACAATTACTTGTAAAGAAGTTAAAAAACAGTGGGGTAGATGTATTAACCTGGAGAAGGCATAAGGAAGTGCTAAACCAGTGATATGTGCAAGGTGCTAAAGGCAGCAGCCAAACAAATCCTAACTATTAATTTACATATTGGAGCTGTTTGGCTTGTGCCTTTATCACCTTGCACATATCACTGGTTTATCACTTCCTTATGTCTTCTCCAGGTTAATTCATCTGCCCCACTGTTTGTGCACAGAAACAAAAATGTGTCACAAATAAACATTCATCCTTGTAATAATCATCAACAGCAAGCACATGGGGGTTTATGTTTTTTTATTGTGCATAATTTTCAGAGGTGATGTTGGGCATGGCAACAAATATTTTTTTTTTAATGTTTGCTAGAAACAGCTACATAAATGTTAAGTTTCATCCAATTGTTTTGCATGCCCAACATCACCAGTTCGAAACATAGGACACCTTAAGACTTTTTCCCCCATTGTTAATGTTTACATTTTTTCCACTATATTTGTTTAAGTTTTGGCCAGACCACTGACTGCCTTGAACAAAGTATGAGTGTATGGCTCAACACATTTATTGTATTGTGTGTGTTCTTCAAAAGGAAGCTTCATACACAATATGTAAATGTAGTAATTTGTATTTGTTAGAGTTCTTCGTGTTCGAACATTAATTATGGCTCAGAGTCCAACAATTCCTTTAAACATTTTTCAACTGAGTAGTGCACGTTAAAAGCAACATATTTATACAAAAAGGTGAGCTAAATTGTGAAGTTTAGGCAACAATCTATTTATCAATACCAACATGAATATTAAGAAGTAATGCATGTTGACGTAAAGCTTTAATTAGACCAATGCTAAATAATGACTAAATAGTGGCTGTCTTCAACCCCATACAGAACCACCCATCATGGCTGAGGATGCCCAGCAGGAAAGTGACCAGCAGGATATCTACACACTACACCTGCAAGCCATAGATCCTACCCAGACAACCACGCCGCAGGACATACCCCAACCACCCCAAACATCCCATAGCCCCCAATTGAGCCCAACACCACCCCAGCAACAAATGGCCCCCGAGTTTTGGAGCAGTTGGGCCACACAACAGGCACAACACTATGCGTGCCTGAACACCCACACCCAATACCTTGCCAGTCTGCCCCATCATCTGCCGCGACTCAGTCGGAACTCAGGCAGACTGATAGTTCAGGTTGGCAGAATTGCCAATTCAATGGAGCAGATGAGGGCAGACAACACCCAAATGTAAGCCAATCTGCAATGCATCATGGATGAACAACAGCGGCAACAACAGACCCTAATTCAACACAACCAAATGATTAACGAAAACCTGTCCAGAATTATAGCAACCAACACTGCCGCTAATACCCAAATGACTGCAAGCCTAAATAACCTCAGCCCAAGCCTTAATGTGTTGGCATCACACCAAGTAAGCTCTAGCTCGGGAACAACTACACCAAGCCAGACCCCAGTTAACTCCCCAGTTAGACGCTCAAGCCGAACCCGGCCCAACGAACCAGGGCAAGCCTCTGCACCCAGAGCACACACACACAAAAAAAATAATGACGCCTTCAGAAAATAGTTTGTTCCAAATAATGTTTTTTGATTTGTTACACCAAAAATGCCTGTGTTAAAGGTAATAAATTATTCACACGGAATATGTGTATTGTTTAATTTGCAACACAAACCACCTGCACATTACTGGATTGGCCCAGATGTCTATAGGTATAAATATATTGCCTGCCCCTAGGTGGCCTCAGCTCAACGTGTGTGCAATGTATGGCACCCAGCACATTGGCCATGCCAGCAAGCTCAGAGAAAGCTATCTTGACTGCATGCCACTGCGACTCCTGGGTAGGGAAGCAGAGAGAGGCATATATGTGGGCATCCAAGACATCCAAAACCTGAGTGGACATTACCAAATTTAAGGTGAGTGTCATGACCTGTAATCAATACAATACTGTGTTAGATTACATAACAGAAGCACCACTTAGACATAGACGTGTATGTATGTTTTAACTCACCTGAATTAAATATTTAGAAAAGGTGGCCTGTGAGATACTAATTACATCGCCAGTCACAGGCTGGAAGCTGCCAGTAGCCATAAAGTGCAACACAGCCAGGAGTTTGTGCAGGCCTGAGACAGAGCGAGAGCGTGCTGTGTCAGGGTCTAGGTTCAGTTTGACAAGGTCATACAGACAGAAAATGTTTATTCTATTTAGCTGGACCATTTGTATAACCTGGTCATCGGCCAATTTGTTCAAGTTTAAACGCCCCCTAAAAAAACCAGGCCTGCCCAGCCTACGCGGAACCTGTACAACCTGCTGACCATGTTCATTTTCCTGGCCTTGCTTTATTGTAGCCTCATGGAGCAGTGTCAGGTATCCCCCAGCAAACAAGAAATCAGTACTACACACGGTAGCAGCCATTTCAGAGTGAGAGATGTGAAACATGTGCTTGGGCCCCTTTTAAAGATCCAAAAAATCAGGTGTGAGTAATGTAAAATTGGAAACACATGTAAACACGCTTCTCAAAAGCAGGTCTACTTATTTTTAGGCTTATTTTACGATTTGCATTTTTTCACGGCCGCACATGCATTTTCACGGAAGAGATTTCAAATACGAATGCTTAGTAAATGACCAAGTTCTATACCTAAACTGCCGCGTTTGACCAATGGTGTATTCATTCGTATTTTTACTACACAGCCGTAAAAAAAATACGAATGCCCTCATCACTGCCGTGATTTGAGTTTAGTAAATTCCCGAGATGAAACTTTGAAGAAAAAACACCATCTCGGTCAAAATCGGGAGCTTAGTAAATATACCCCACTGTTCCCATTTCACATTATTCCACACATTACGCCTCACAGTCTAGTTCACATACTGTAAACCAGAGTGCCCTCCATAGTACTAATGTAGCTGTGTGTGGGGGCCCTTCTGAGCCAGCCGCACTGTAGTTAATCTGGCTCAGGTGGCCTCCTCTATGTGTACGCCTTGTTTGCTTGTAGTTGTCTTCATCATCATTATCATCATCATCATCATTATCATCATCATCATCATCATCATCAGTGTGCATTTGCTTCTAGACACACATAGAAAGAGGCATATTTATGCTTACGTCGAACTGTACACAGAAGCACCGACAACGGGGGATGAATTGGTAGAATTTACCCTGGTCTGGCAGTGCATGAAGGCCTCTCAATCTTTGGAGCATAAGACTTTTCACTCTCTGTACAACCCATTGCCATTTTGTGGAAGAACAAATAGCACTTTCTTATTTATTTATTTATTTATTTATTTTTTCAAAAAAAAGGTTGTCCCTGTTTAATCTAGGCCCGTGATGTGTCTTGACAACCCTGATTGTATATTGGCCATCATTTTTTGTGTTCAGTTCTGGAGCATGTGTGAAAACACATACGATATATCCCATAAACAGGCATACATCGAACTTTGTATTGGCCCCAATATGCATATGCATCAAGATATTGGTGAAAAATAGAATCATGCAATGATTAAAAGAGGCTGCTTTTTAAAAATAAGAGATAGATAGATGATAGATAGATAGATAGATAGATAGATAGATAGATAGATAGACAGACAGATAGATAGATGTTCAAAATATCAGCATGCAGGCTGGTAATGGTTCTCATAGATCTTTTATGAAATGTGAATATGTTGTTTTAATATGGCAACTCTTATGTGGCAATATACTGTATGTGCTAGCCTATTAACTACTGCAATTATTTAAAATGCATAATGTTCCAGAAAGGACATACAGTATAGGAGACATTTGTATTTTACAACCACACTTCATTAGAATAAAATTTGGATTTTACTTATGTTTGAGGCACTGATATTTTATTGCCAGGATACGTAAATACATTCTAAATTAGCCAGTCTACTGGGACAGGAGCCTACAGTGAATTGGCAGCTATGCTGTGTGACAATGGCCGATGAATCAGGGTCAGACTCACAAGATTAAGCCGTCTGCAGCATGCAGCATAAGCATTCACGGTGGGTCCAATCTCTCAGTCCAGCAGCGGCGGTGGGTGCACCATTGCTTACTGCAGCGCATGCTGAGCGGTACCAAGTGAGATCCATCCTGTTCCCTATTGCAGGTGTTTGCAGGGCTCCTGGGACTCAGCCGATTAACTCTGCAGCAGCAGTGGGTGCGCCACAGAGCTCCTTTGGAAGAACAACGGTCACACTTTGATTCCGCTGTGAACCACACAGGTGCTGCTGTTTGTGCAGGTGCCTCTTTAGGGCTTGGAGCCCAGAGACAGGGATCTTCCTTGCCTCCGGGTGATCCACCCCTGGGTTGGCTCCTTTATCCCTCTGCACTTTAATCTCAGTGGTTTGTTTTTTACTATTCATTGACAGAGATAAGTTAATCAATAGGAAAACTACGTAATTAAAATAAAAAAAAAACTCCCCTAAGGGGGTGAAAAGGGGATTGACATAATGACGTAATTACCGATGCATGGCTTGTGTTGCAGGAACGATAACGCACAAATGGAAAATCGAATCAAAATTTGGATTGCACCTCCAGTGTGTAGAATTTAATAAGCTACAAAAATGCAAAAGCCCTCACTCACTCTCTGACTGACTGACTCATCACCAATTCTCTTATTTCCCGATATGTTAGGAAGATTAAAATTAAGGGGGTAATTCCGAGTTGTTCGCTCGTTGCCGATTTTCGCGACGGAGCGATTAAGGCGAAAATACGCATGCGCATGGTACTCAGTGCGCATGCGCTAAGTATTTTAGCATAAAACTTAGTAGATTTACTCACGTCCGAACTAAGAATTTCCATCGTTGAAGTGATCGGAGTATGATTGACAGGAAGTGGGTGTTTCTGGGCGGAAACTGACCGTTTTCTGGGAGTGTGCGGAAAAAACGCAGGCGTGCCAGGATAAAACGCGGGAGTGTCTGGAGAAACGGGGGAGTGGCTGGCCGAACGCAGGGCGTGTATGTGACGTCAAACCAGGAACGAAACGGGCTGAGCTGATCGCAGTGTAGGAGTAAGTCTCGAGCTACTCAAAAACTGCTAAGAATTTTCTATTCGCAATTCTGCTAATCTTTCATTCGCAATTCTGCTAAGCTAAGATACACTCCCAGAAGGCGGCGGCCTAGCGTGTGCAATGCTGCTAAAAACAGCTAGCGAGCGAACAACTCGGAATGACCCCCTAAATCAGGTATTCTGCAGGTGGGAAATAGGAAAACTACATCATTAGAATTTTAATAAACCTCCCCTAAAGGGATGAAAAGGGGATTGACATAATGACATCATTACCAATGTGTGGCTTGCACCTCCATGTGTAACATTTAATAAACTACAAAAATGGTCCTTTCACTTTTTACTGTATCTGCTACGGGTGCTCCTCAGGTAACGCCAAGAACCATGGATTAATATTTACTTACATTAAGATGTCTCAAATTTACAACTCAAATTCAGACCTGATCATAGCAGCAAATTTGTTAGCAGATGGGCAAAGCATGTGCACTGCAGGTGGGGCAAATATAACATGAGAGAAAGTTAGATTTGGGTGGGTTATATTATTTCTGTGCAGGGTAAATACAGGTTGAGTATCCCATATCCAAATATTCCGAAATATGGAATATTCTGAAATATGGACTTTTTTGAATGAGAGTGAGATAGTGAAATCTTTGTTTTTTGATGAGTCAATGTACACAACTTTGTTTAATACACAAAGTTATTAAAAATATTGTATTAAATAACCTTCAGGCTGTGTGTATAAGGTGTATATGAAACATAAATGAATTGTGTGACTGTAGACATACTTTGTTTAATGCACAAAGTTATAAAAAATATTGGCTAAAATTGCCTTCAGGCTGTGTGTATAAGGTGTATATGAAACATAAACGCATTCTGTGCTTAGATTTAGGTCCCATCACCATGATATCTCATTATGGTATGCAATTATTCCAAAATACGGAAAAATCCGATATCCAAAATACGTCTGGTCCCAAGCATTTTGGATAAGGGATACTCAACCTGTACTGGCTGCTTTATTTTTACACTGCAATTTAGATTTCAGTTTGAACACATCCCATCCGAATCTAACTCTCTCTGCACATGTTATATCTGCCCCCCCCCCCCCCCCTGCAGTGCACATGGTTTTGCCCATCTGCTAACAAATTTGCTGCTACGATCAGGTCTGAATTAGGCCCATTGTTAATATATTGTGCTATGTAATATAAATACAAAGAAAATGGTATTATAACTATTGCCTTTGAATATTTTTTTTACATTTTCAAGGTTACATCTAGAGTTTGGCCAGTATAAAATGTCAACAGATAAATATAAATAAATATTTGCAGCATATTACAATTTAAGCAATTTGAAAGAGGATTGAAAGTAGGCCACTCCATTTCTGAAACCAAAATAAAATTTGGATTTTCATGTGCAACAATTTCAAGGGTTTACTGAGACTACACAACATCGGGACGATATCCAGCATTTGACATTGCTGTGGCCAGTGAAAAACTCTGGATAATTGCAGCCAATGCTGTCCGGCACACATCTGTCTGGCACACATTGTAACATCCTTCCAGAGTGCGACATTGTTGCAGATAACAGCAATATTTAATGCTGGGGCCACAAGTAACATCAGCATTCAGTACAATGTTATTGTAGGCTATGTTCTCGCAGACTATTAATTTTCACACCTCAGTATTTATTTCCAAATATTTTTTTTAATTAAGCACATAAACTATATAAAAGCTTAACCCAAGCCACAAAATTAAAACAATGCACTTAATTACAAAATAAAACCACACAAATTTGATACATAAACTCTGCTTATAAAGTCTGTCCCTCTATATATATATATATATATATATTAAAATGTACAGGATTGTTCATGAGAACCAGACCTTGAGAAGAAGTCCTTGCAGCTTTATGCAAGAAGATATGTTAAAACACATAATATTCTTTATCTTTAGGCTGATGTGATAATTCTCATAGAGATAATTAGTCCAAGCTCCAGTGTAGCTTGACCTTAGGTGAGCAGGATTAAATCCATAACCATTTAGCAAACAAACAGCTCCATTCAGATTTTGACTCCTTGTTAATAGCAGTGTGTACATCACAGTGAGCAGCATCCCTCTCGGTGCTCACCTTACCAGTAAGGGTATTGTTGCTGTCCTGTTCTCTGTGCTCCAGTCCGTGTGGCTACTATGCTGGCACGCGGGTCACTTCCTCTCCTGGCGTCTGTTCCCAGTATGCAACTGGTCCGAATTTTCAGAGGTAGCTATTGAAAGTCAGTATGAGTGCTATCAACTCGGATCTGGAGGAGTAGTCAGCAGTGGATGTAGCTCCTGCAAGTAAATATAAGGCCTGGTACACACTACGCCAATATCGGCCCAATTTGTCATTTTCTGGCAAATCGTATAACAAATTGGTCATATCAGGCAGTGTGTATACCGGATTTGCGCGCTCCCGTGATCATTAGTGATGTCTTCTGGTAGGCTGTGCTGCAGGGTCAACCAGAAAACATTGCTGATGATGCCAAATGCAGCATGGCATCCTCCATTGCTCCGTCATACCAACACACATCGGGAAGTGTGTATGCACTTGCCAATGCAGGGTCCTGTCGTTCACTGGATCTGCCAGCTATGCATCATTCTGATGTGTAGCTGGCGTTACATGTTTAACCCTTGCATGGGCTTCATCAGATACAGATTGTTGCTACAGTCACACCAAACAGCCCCTGTTGGGTCCCAGGTCTGTTGAGACTCTGCTACCACCGGGCATCTTCTTTTGCATTTTCTTACCCAAAAAAGTGTCTTAGTTCCAACATGATGCAACTAGGATTCACCAGGAGAGTGAGCTGAGTAATTTGATATGTGACACTTGTATATTTGTGTGAGGCTGAGTCTCTGTATATGAAGTGCTACAATGTAGTACACAATTTCCTATACAAGTTCCGTTGTGCTTTATATACAGACTCAGTCACACACAATATACTGTACGAGAGTCGCATATCAAATGAATTAGCACAATCTCTAGGTGAGTCATACACATATATACTCAGATGTGTCCTCATACATTGTGACTCAAGTCGCGCCATACAGTTATCTTATTATGGCATAGTATGTGTGAAGTAGCAGTAATAATTGAATCATAAATGTCAAGGTGAATACGCAATGGATAATATTTTATGGGTGCCTCCCTCCCTGACTTCATTCCTTGCTCCACTGAATGACATTAGGAAAATGCTACAAAATTAGCAATAAATGTTTAATAAAATTTCACCTAAATAATAGTTACATACATTCCTCGTTTATTATCATCACCATGTAAAGGAAGTCTTTAGTGAAAGGAGCATCACTGTTTACAGCTACAGTGCACTGAGGGATGGAAATCTAGTGCTTTAGTGCCTTCTTGTGGTGTTAGCCGGTACTGCCTATGATGTTGATTCTGCATGCTCCATTGAAACTTTGATACAGAATTCTTCTCAGACTGTCATAGATATAATATATGTAACAGATGAAACATAATTCTGTATGCAAAGAAACTTTGTATTACACTATTATATCATAGTAGCATGAACAGTCAGGAACACAATACACATTTCCTTATTTCATAAAGCCTTATATTGCTATTGATAAGTCTTTTATTATTTTAATGATAAAGAAGGCTGTTTCTTACCTGGATGAAAAATGTGAACTGTTCTCATAAATCATCAATGATTACACATAGTGCAAGCATGGTTATAATTATATATTCAAATATACATAAATAACCTTCTTATGGTAAGGGAGTAACTGTATGCAAATCAGAATATTTAAATAATGGCCCTCATAGCTTTTTAAATTAATACTGCATTTAGAATCTTGAAAGTCTTTCATTCATGACTTTTCTGGAGAGCAATAAAGTATAAAGAGAAAGAAAGAAAGAAAATACTGCATAATATTATTAAGAGTGATGAAGACATATAATTAATGAGGCAAACAGATTGATTTGCCCTTCTCATTAGCACCTTAATTCAAAGTAATAAATTACTTCACAGCAAACATTAACACTATCCTGCATTATTATGTGAGCAGGCAAAATGGCCCTTTTACTAAAACAAAGGCACATCATTTATTTAAACAAAGACTGCTGTACATTCTATGTCATTTCTCAGAACTTGACATGTCAGTGAGCCACTTATAATAAACAATAGTCTGATCAAGGTTATTTCTATAAACACACATAAAATGCGATATATTTTGTCTTACTCTATAAATATAAATGCTTATGCTTTTTTGCTGTATGTCACAGTGATAATACCACATAGAGTAATCATTTTGTGTACCATATTAATGATATTGGAAAGCGATGCGCTTAAATGATAATCTGGTCATGCAGTCCCAAGAAAAAAGGATTGAAAATACGATGTAAGAGCTTCATTTCTGAATCATCTAATGCTCGGCACTAGATTCAGAGCAGGAAAATCTTCACAAAACACAGGTAATGGCAGGAAATAGCAAATGTTGGTTTCCATTTGGATGAAACCTTTTGTGTGACTCTGACCTTAATTATAAGGGTTTATTGTGAAACGAAAATGGCTGCATAGCATATAGAAATCAGATCTGTCAGTGTTTTCTCACTCTTTTGTTAACTATATCCAAGCTGGCTCCTGTCAAGTAAATTGTAAAAACCTGTCTGTGATTTACTGCAAATTAAGGAAGACATATTTACTGTATGAGAGTGTTCATTCTGTGTAAATTAAAAAACTGGTAGCCAATAAAGGGCCCTACACATTTGGCGATCCGCCACCGAGCTGCCCGACGGGGGGAGTTTCTTCACTCCCACTGTCACCCTGCCCATACTGGCCTGCATGCACACGAGATCGTTCATATCTTTGAGTATTATCTGCCAGTGTGTAGGGCCTATTAGTGTGGAGGCACCAGCGATGAACGATACGCGGCCTCGCACTTGTTCATCGTTGGTGCCCCATTGCCTGTGCCCTCCCCGCTGCCGGGTCACCCGTCGGCCATATCCGCCGTCGGGCAGCTCGGCGGTGGATCGCCAAATGTGTAGGGCCCTTCAAAGGTATGAACGGTATCTCGTTCATTAATGAACGAGATCGTTCATATCTTTGAGCACTATCTGCCAGTGTGTAGGGCCTATTCATTTCCTCAGCAATGGATCAGTACACTTGATTTTTCTAAATCCAAAAATGCGGCTAATCCTCAAAAAAAATGGCTTTACATAACCTTAGCGCATTTTAGTCTATGGTCTACATTTTGCACAGTTTTTTTTATGAGAGGGATTCAAAAGATCTCTCTCGTATAATTTCCATTCATATAAGTACGCTCTGGTTAATAGAACTACAGCAAAAAGATAAACAGTCAATAGGTCGACACCAAATGGCCAACATGTAGAATTTTGACAGGGTCAAAATGGGATACATGTAAATGGTAGACATTGCTTAAGGTCAACAGGTCCAATAAGTCGACATGAAAATGGTTGACACAAGTAGTTTTTTTAAATTCAGCCTTTTTCATCATTTACCATCCACATGGACTGCGATTGGGAAAAGTAACCTGCCTGAAGCATGGCGAGAGAAGATAGCCCATGACGGTACACGTGTCTATTAATTTGGTTCAGATATGGTTAACAAAATTACACACACACACAAAAAATCCCTGTATTTACCATTTACATGTCAACATTTTGACCCTGTCTGCCTTTTGTACTTGTAAACATTTTTTACTGTCTACTTTTCCATGTCGACCTTTTGAATGTCACATATTTGGGGTCAACTTATTAACTATCTTTTTAGTGTAGATCTATTGTACCACAGCCGTGTGCTCCTCTAGCCAAGCACACACAGTAGCTCAGCCCAGTGCCTGAAGACAGGAAAAAAATACAGATAGAGCCACGCTCATTGAGCATGGCTACATCACAGGTGGGGGCAAGCGGCGTGCTTAGGCATGCCAGTGCCTCGGCCCACCGATGAGTGTACACAGATGCTCCCATTCACTTTGAATGCGGCGCGTGCACGTCTACAATGCATGCACACCCCGTTCGCTCCCGGCGGTCTGCCTCACCGGGCACAACTAGGCACAGACGGAGCCACAATTAGCGTGGCTCCATCTGTACTTGCTGAAGATGATGGAGATCACAGTCCTCAGCAAAAGGTAGACATTTCTTATTGACTTGAATGGTGATTTGATGCATTTCTAATTCAAATATTGTTAAAGTTTGTGTGCATATTTTGTCAAATTATTTTTATTTTTCATACACAAGAAGGAGAGTTTTTTACCTGCTGTATTTCAGAAGTTATTATTATTATTATTATTATTATTATTATTATTCACACCTATTAGTGCATATTATGCTATGTAAACAAATGTTTAAAACATAAGCGTATATGATGTTAACCTGGCACAAATTATACCTCCCAATCATCCCGTATTCAGTGGGACAGTCTCGGTTTTCAGACACTGTCCCACCTGCGGCCCGCAGTGTTCCACAGTACAGGGGGAGGTTGGGTGACCACTATTTGAGCACTGCTCTGCACATACAGTGCAGAAAGAGGTTGGGAGCTGCCCAGAAGCTCTCAGAGTGCTGGGAAAGCCCCATGTATGACGAAATAAGGGGACATGACACAAAGTCATGCCAACAAAATATCATGCACAAGGGGGCATGGCCCAACAGACACGAGGTTGTTCCCCCTTTTGAGAGGATGCAAAGTCCCGGGACACAATATATATACTTGGGAGGTATGCACAAATGCTACAGGTGAAAACCTGCAGGCACCTTGCGATACACACACCTCAGCATTAGGGAGAAAATAGCTATATGCAATTTTACATTTGTTTAGATAAATCACGTCCAATATGCATAGTACTCCGCATCAAGACCATTACCCAGCATATAAATTATCCATGACTTCCGTATACTGCAGGAGCTTTTCGAAAGGGCTTGATAAATAGGTCCCTAAATAATGAATAGTTTGTAAGCAAAGGCTTGATTGGAAATCGTGACTGTAATTTATAAACTGAAAATAAGCACATTTGATTTTGTGCCAATATACTTTTTCTTCAGGATAACAATTGCACATTGCTTTTGGGGATTTGCTTACCTTTGTGAGATTACAGGTCCAGAAAAAAATTCTGAAATCACAAAAAACATTGTGTGGAGGGGGAATTTTTCTCTCTGTTTTTTTAATGTATTTCTGCTGAGTGCTCTAGTTTCCTCCCACATTCCAAAAACTTGGTGGTGGGGTAATTACAGTATGACAAAATTAACTCTCGAGTTTATGGTTGTTTAGATGCTTGTATGTTAGGGTATTTTTTTGGGGGGGCGGGGGTGAATTGTGGGCGAAGGGGACAAATTGCATGTGCCACGGCATTAAAACAGCAGTCTGATTTTCACCCTTCACCCGGATTTGTACCCCTTTCACTCAGTAGGGCTCACTACCCTTTGTGGTAATGAACTGTTTTGAGCAAGCACCCACAACCATAAAGTGCAGCAGGGATCGGCTGGGTTAATCTGTTCTGCCACAATTGAATTCCCCCTTAGACTGTAAGCTCCAAAGAGATGACAAATATTCTCTGTACAGCTCTATGTAAGTTTGCAGTGTTATATAAATAAATAAATAAATAAATAACATCATCATCATCATCATCATCATCATCATCATCATCATAATGCAGTATAATAAGTACCATGAGTAGTAGGAGTATATCTAGTGGGTAATAGAATGATGGTTCAACAATATGCATGATGGTGACTTGTGATTGGCTAATTGAGTGTTGAGATCTCCAGCTCATAGTACTTAAATTATTAACATTGCATCTATAGTGTAATAAGTCACTGCTGTACCCAACTGACATCTCCATGGATGAAAGATTCACATCTTATTTTTAAAGCGACAAACCACAGATGATGTGCTGTTAGTATTAAATTACATTTTGGGGGTAATTCCAAGTTGATCGCAGCAGGAATTTGGTTAGCAGTTGGGCAAAACCATGTTCACTGCAGGGGAGGCAGATATAACATGTGCAGAGAGAGTTAGATTTGGGTGTGGTGTGTTCAATCTGCAATCTAATTTGCAGTGTTAAAATAAAGCAGCCAGTATTTACCCTGCACAGAAACAAAATAACCCACCCAAATCTAACTCTCTCTGCAAATGTTATATCTGCCTCCCCTGCAGTGCACATGGTTTTGCCCAACTGCTAAAAAATTTCCTGCTGCGATCAACTTGGAATTAGCCCCTTTATATGGAAAAATGCGACTCACTTTTATGAATAATTGTCAAGACAATATTCTCTCTTGTGACACTTTGCTACATCATTATATTATGTTCAAATGACTTAATGTGACTTTAACATTTACTAGTGTCAGTTGACATTTCTATGCTATCATGGCTCTTAGGTATAAAGACTTGTGTGCCTCACTTGTTTTAAACTGAATGCATCATGTTAAGGTTAACTTTTCATATAACATATTATTATATTAGCTTTACATTTACTGTATATACACATATCTATCTTACGTCTTTACCTTTAGGTTCAACATATACTGTTTGTGTGAATGGTGTATCTATAATGGGTGCAGTATGTGCAGTACAAATGGTTCCCCGGGGTCCAGGGGGCCCACACCGCACATGCTGCACCCATTTGTTATATATTTATCTCTCAGGAGTCCCGTGCCAGCAGCATCAGTGCTGCATAATCACCAGGAAAAAGACACAATGGCCATTTCACCTGCATTTTTGTTTGCATGTACAGTAGAGAAAAATGTCAGAGGTCTGAGAACTGAGCCTCTTGTAGTAGACAGTAGAACAATACTAGAGTGTCTGACTGTAATGCCACAGACAATGGGTTCGAATCCCGGGTATGTCAGCATCTTGAAATGTAATAATGGACAGTGTGACTGAATAACAAAGAAATCTCAAGTTGAGTTCATGAAGGTTGTATAGGTATTAGCGACAGAAGGGGTAAGGGTAGCACTCAGGGGTGGGAAGGAGATGCTGATGCAGGAGAGACTTCAAAAAGGGGAGAAGCTGCAAATGAAAGTAATTAAAACATATAATTGACAAGTGCCGCCAACAGCGCCCCCTACCCTGCAGTGCTATGTGCGGTGCCACCTCCGCACAGACCTAGTTACGGCCCTGATCACTTCAATGGGTTATATATTCAATAAATAAAAGGTACCAGATGAGGCAGCTGTCTTGGACGCACTATGTAGGATTACCCTGAGTGGAATACGTTACATTCAGAAGAGATTAAACAAAATAGGTGGTTGCAGCATCTTAGCGCTGGGGTAATGTCCCAGCAAAACTGTCAGATGCATGTACTTTTTTATCCTATCCACGAGCATACCAGGTGAGGCAGCCATGTGGGTGCAATATGAAGGTTATGCTGTGGGATATAAGCCATACACAAATCTGAGGCATATTTGTAAGAACTCACATGAGTGTAATAGTATGATATACCCCATATGAATAAATCCACATGCAGGGCATCCTGCACACGGAGAAACCATCTGAGGCAACCATCTGATGCGCACTGAGTAGGTTGCTCCTGGCAGGGTATACAACCAGTGGAGGTACATCATACTGGCATAGCATACAGTGGGGATGGAAGTAAATGGTAATAAAAAAAACATGGTAAATAACAAATAACCGCAAAGTAAGACATAGCTTTCACTGACTCAGAGACTAGAGGTTTTCGGTCCAGTGACTTGCCTACCAGTGCTGGTCCTAGCATCAAATACATTTGCATATAACAGACTAAAGAATACCTATTGGTCATAAACTGATATATAAATGTCCTGATCTCAGGGGAATATGGGAATGTGGGAGCACACTAGTGTCCATTAGAAAAGTCCCTGGTGAGGCTGTTCCTGTTGTACTTCCCTTTCCTCAGATGACAATCATGGTGTGCTTTCCCTTCAACTCCCTGCTCACCTTGAGGGTTCTAAAATTCTCAGGGGTAGGCTGGTCTCAGTGTTTTCCAGCAGAGGTGAGGCAGCCCGCATGTTCCAGCACCTGCACAGACCCAGCCAGAGATGATGAGCAGGAGCAGGGCCGGAGGGCTCAGAGATCAGTGGGGAGTTAGGAGGATAGGTAGTGGGACTGGAGCAATGCAGAAGAAACACAGAACTCACCACAGCTGGCCAGGATGAGCGGGGCAGCGGCACCGAGAGCAACAAATGGGCAGCGGCATGGCAAGTGACAAATAGTGGAGCAGAGCAGTGACCAGAGCAGAGTAGTGTGTGCAGCCATAGGTGAGCGGGAGGCCAGTGTAAGGGGGTGAACAACACAGTGTTCAGAGTTATGGTAGGCTGGACACCAGGGAAAGCCCCCAGACACATCTGCTCAGTAGTGAGACCATAAGCTTAAAAAAATAACTATACCATATATAGTTTATCAATTTAACATCTTGGTGTTTATTATAACAATTCTATATTTAGTAATCACTAGCGCTGTTCATCCTTTTTCTTTGTTGTCTATGGTTTATATGAGGCCGTAACACTCTATTGTAGCTGCTTTGATTGACAGCACTAGCTCTTACCATCTACCTAATATTCAAAAATGTCTGAATCCTCATACAGTAAAGTTTGTAATTAACTCAGAGTATGCTATCACCTGCTTCTGAAAACATTGCTCTAATGTTTATTTAATACATGGTTTGTAGTGCCCTGTATACAAGGCCATAAATCTCTGACTGTCCATGTTTATATATTTTTAAATTACTTTAATGGGGTAAATTTACTAAGGTGGGAGTTTTTTTTTTAGAACTGGTGGTATTGCCCATAGCATCCAATCAGATTCTATCTATTATCTTCTAGAAGCAGCTAGAGAAATGTTAAGTAGCATCTGATTGCTTGCTATGAGCAACATCACCAGTTCTAAAAAACTCCCACCTTAGTAAATTTACGCTATTGTGCTAAATATACTGTAACTTTACAGCCATCAGTTGAAGAAAGTCAAAGCTATTTTTGTCTCGTTTCAGTTATTCATGAAGTGTGAAAGTGGTGTAGCTATTTGGTGCAAAAACATATGTTACTGTAGTTATGAGATTGTCAGAGCAAATTATCACATGCATATGCATTATTCTTTTTGTTTTATTATTAATTATTATTATTATTATTATCGTTTACTCATATGGCGCCACAAGGGTTCCGCAGCGTCTAACAAAGTACATAAACCAATGAGCAAAAAAACAATGACTTACACAATGTAGGTCAAATACATGGTATATTAGCATTGTTGCATCAGAATACATACTATTTATCGGCGGGAGGGATGCCGGCTGTCAAGATACCGACAGCGGCATCCCACCCACCAGAATGCCGGCAGTGGGGCAAGTGTGAAGAGTACCCTTGCAGGCTCACTGCATTTGCCATGCTGCGCTTGCCACGCTGTAGGCCCAGTGGCTCATTGCGCTAGCCAAAGGTTCTATTCTCACTCTATGAGTGTTGTGGACACCCAAGAGTGGGAACAGCCCCTGTATGCTGTGATTCCGGCTGTGGGCATTGTCAGCTATCGGGTTTTCAGCATCGGTATCCTGACCGCCAGGATACTGAGTGCAAGCAAATTGATTGCATCCCGCTGCATTAGGGGACAGGTCACTAAAATATCAGGATGGCAGAAACCAATGGTTAGGTGCCATTGTAGGGTTTATGGAGTAGAAAATAGTCTAAGAGAGGAAAAAGTACATAAGGGCGGGCTCTGCTTGTGAGAGCTTACATTCCAAAGGGAAGAGGCAGACATACAGGAGTGACATAGACTGGGTAGAAGTGAGCCATGTAGTAGAGGGTTAGAATGAGAAATGGGGTAGACATGAATATATAAACAGAGGGTTAGGATGGGAGATGACTGGTATTGATGAAGGAGTGGGACTTGTGAACCTATTTAAAGTTTTGTAGAAAGGTGGAGATTCTGATAGTCAGAAATAGAGAATTTCAGAGGTAGGATGCACCATGGCCAAAATATTGGAGGCAGGAATGGGAGGAAGTAGTCTGTTGGCAAGAGAGGTGGCAAAGATTTTGTTGAGCAAAGGGGACACTCCCACTCAAGGGAGATAAGGTCAGATATGTAAATGGGAGAGGAATGGGTGAGGACTTTGTAAGTGAGTGTGAGAAGCTTGACTTGGATTCAGAAGGTTAGAAAGTATAGGGCTTGGAATCAAATCCCCATAGAAAGGGGAAAAGGGAAAGAAACCAGATAAAATTTAAGGTGCACTCATCCAACTGATAAATCTTGATATGATTGTTATTGTGAAACATGTATATCCACAGCAGCAATATCAAATAAAGGCTTAAATGCTCAATAACCTAAATCGATGTAGAAGTTTATTTTATTATATATTTATATGGGACTTAATTGTCCTTTATTGAGAATAGAGCGAAATATTAAAATTCATAGAATAAGAGAAAAAGAATAGAAGGTGACAGAAATTGAACTATGTGTGAATAAAGATTTAAAAACAAAGCTAATGTGTTTTTCCCTTCATATGTTTTCCTGTGTTTATTTCAATTGTGCACTCACATACATATATTTGTGCAGCACTGTATCAGTGCTATATTCATATGAGACCTGCAATTTTCATATTCACTGGAGCCTGTTATGCTGTGATAGAGGGAATGCTGTCTTCCTTTAGAGTCACAAACTGTTACATCAAATTGTAACCAAGTTTTTAGAAATGTGCAACAGTAAATCTCCACTCCTGCCCTTAAGGCTGTAATTATGGTAACTCGATTCTAATGTTATGAATTGAGGAGTGAAACAATGTTGCTAAATATGTGACTTATGCCTGAAATCCTAGAGTGTCATACAGTGCAAAAAATGCTGGTATGATATTATATAAATGAACTAAGTGTTAGAGAGAACTAATGGGGATAAGCCTAGGTAAATAGTCTCACTGCCCTGTGTCTAATTTATAAATCTTAATAATCTCTGACACCAATTACTGCTATTAATAATGTATGGATAAATGTGCAGGAAAGATGGGTTTAGTATATCCCATATGATGTTAGTCCACAGTGTTCTACACCGTATGTATAAGTTGGTATTACGTATAAATTTATCAGCAGTTGTTTCTGGTACTAAGCAATATTAAATTGTGTCCATGCAGGACATATTGATAGCACTTAAATATTGCTAACCGTGTTCAAATGAATTATAATCTGTATAGGTACCAGAGGATCGTGCCCCTGTTTATAGATTGACTGCAGTATATATACAATAGCACTAAATATCCGCTAAGCACAGAGACAGTATTGTATGTGAGACATTTTAGAGAGAGAGATCATTTCATTTTATCCCATATCTGGCATTAACCCCCGTTGTCTCTCTTATTTGATATTAATGAAAGCTGACCCACAGCATATGGATAGAGTATCGGTAAATATGAATGCGTTCAAATATTCCTCTATGACATGAGCAGGTTTGGCTCCTAATCACACACTATAGGTCTCAAATGTATGTTGTACACCATTTGCACATTTTAAATATTGTTACTAATACGGGAACACATTGCTAAAGCCTATGCGCATTTCACTCCTATTGAGCTTCCTCAGGGCACTGACAGCTGGAGATGTGAGTGAAGAGAGAGGGGGAGAGGTCAGGAAAGGAAAGGTAGATTTTAATGTCAGCAAAGATATGACATTGGAAGTCAAAAGATCACACAGACCAACAATAGAGTGAAGGATTTACAGGAGGAGATGGTGTTCTACACTGTTAAGAGCATCAGACAGGACAAGGAGAATACGTAGACAGTAGTGGCCCTTGGATTTGGAAGCATGGAGGGCATTGCAGACTTTTGTGAGGGCAGTTTCAGTGGAGTGGAGAAGATGGAAGCCAGACAATGGGACAAGCAATGAGTGGGAGGAAAGAAAGGCAGTACGGTAGACTAGACAATATGCTCAAGGAGTTTTGAGGCAAAAGGGAGGAGAGTAATTGGTCAGTTGTTGGAGAGTGTGTTAGGATCAAGGGTAGGTCTTTATGAATAGGGGAGATGAGGGAACATTCAGAAGGAGATAAGAAGTGGAGGAGGTGGGAGGGGATAGGGTCAAGTAGGGAGGTGGTTGGGGAAGGACCTGATGAGAACCATTACTTAATCTCCAGCTATAGAGAAGAAAGAGGGTATGTTGTCATGTCCCAATGAATGGAGTAAAATATGGATGTGAAGTAGGTGGCAAAGTCAAGGGCAGAAACTGAAGAAGGGGTTGAGGTGGGGCTGGGCAGAGAAGGGAGCTGACAGTGGCAAAGAGAATCTGGGGGTTCAAAGACTGGGAGGAGATGAGGTTCTTGAAGTATGACTGATTATAAATGGAAAGGACAGTACCATAGGATGTGAAAATACATTTGAAATGGAGAAAGTCTGCTGTAGACTTAGACTTTAGAGTGTGAATTCCTCCACTGTCACTCGGCAATACATGAACATTTTTGCAGATATCTAGTGAATTTGGAACGTCAGGGTTGAGGTGTTGATCTTCAAGGATGAATGGTGGTTGCTGGGACAACAGTGTCAAGGGCAGCAGTAAGAGAGGCATTGTAAAGGGAAGTGGCATGTTCCGGACAGAGAAGTGAGTCAAGGAGGGAGGATACGGAAACATTGTTGATGGCCTCAATGCTACGTTTAGAGATGGTAGTCTTAGGAGGTAGAGATGGAGTAACAGAGAGGGATATGTTAAAAGAGAGCAGGTGATGGACAGAGAGGGGGTATGAGGAGTTGCAAGAGTCAGAAATATCACAATGGTTAGTAAAGACCAGATCAAGTGAGTTCCCATTCACTTTGGATGGTGGATAGGTCCACTGGGAGACACCAAGCAATGACTTGAGTTTAAAGAATTTAGTAGCAGATGATTCTATTGAGATATTGATTGGGATGTTGAAATCAGCTAAGATAATGTAAAGAATATCTGAAGAGATGAAGAGAGTGAGCCTTGAAGCAAAGGAATTTGGTCGGAATGACAGGGGTTGTAAATAACAGCTACTCAAACAGGTTGGAAGAGGGGTATAGCATGAACCTCGAATGTAGAGAATGTAAGGGATGGTTCTGGGGGTATGAGTTGGTAGGAGTAACTGGATGATAGAAGGACCCCAACACCACCACCATGTCAACCCACTGGCCCCAGCAGAAAGAGCAGTGGAAGCAGTGATGTCAGATGGGGGGAAACACAGGTTTTGGAAATGGCTAGGAGATTCAGGGAGCTGGATAAAAAAGGTCATGGGTGTGTATCAGTTTGCTACAGATATATCTGGAATTCCAGAGAGCACAGGAGAGAGGGAGAGAGTTTGTGGGAGAGATGTGAATCAGATTATCAATCTTGCTGTAGCATTAAGGTGAGATTAACTTGGAGAGCAGGGATGATGAGAGAGTGTAGATGGTGCAGGTGCCTGAGCTAGGAAGGGAAACTACAGGAGGTGGGTAGGGAGGAAGTTCAGTGTGATGTGTGTATGGAGGTGTGGTGAGATGACAGGGATAGAGTGAGCAGAGATGAGTGTTGGGCAGGGGTGGATTGGGATGGAAAACAAGCCTGGGAAATTATGGAAGCAGCCTTAATGGGGGCAGGGTCTGTTAAGGGGGTGTGGTCTGTCAAAGGGGGCGGGATCCATCCTTATAGGGCCTGAATCTGAGTTGTAGGCAGTAGCAGCCTTCCTTGTGTCTTTTGTTGCAGTTGTGTCTGTGACTTTATGCTAAAAATGCTACAAAGCCCTTCCTCGGTGTACGTGTGTGCATCGCTATATGCAATATACCTGCTGACATGCTTGTCTCCACCACTCGAGATTGATGTGTATTCGACTGTCTAGCTCCGGAAACAAGAGCTGTTGGGAGCTCTTGTTCCATGAGTACAAGGAGGGTAGAGTGGTAGTGGTGGGGCAGGTAGTGTATGTCCCTGGTCTGGTGGATATTGTAGGTCTAAGGGGCCGTAGGTAGGGCAGGGAGTGTACATTTCAGGCGCAGGCTTGGTAATATATGTCCCTTGGCCAGGTAATATATGTCCCTAGGATGGGGGGGTACTGAATGTCTATAAGATTGAGGAGGGTGTAGGAGTATATGTCCGTGTGGTCAACAGGCAATATGTGGGGTGGGTGATGTATGCCCGATGGGCCAGAGGATAGTTTAAGGCTATGGTGCAGGGGAGCGAGGCATGAGGTAGGTAGTATATGTACCTAGGCTGGTGGAATACATAGGGGTACACTCATAAAGTAAGAGCCATAAAAAGTAAATTGTAAGCAGATGAGGCATATTAGGTAAGGAAAAAATTGAGGGGAGAGTGTCCAGCCATGGAACATACACATACTGTATACATACAGTCTATACTTTTGTGCTGTGTGTCTCATATCTCTTGGAGACCCAGACCTAACCCTGGTGGTTGTTGTGATGATGATGATGGAGACACAGTACTGGATGCTCTTTCTGCTCCTGTCCCTGTGCAGAGAAAAATCACTTCAGGGCTCTGCTCTGACCTATCCGCTGCACCCCCACTGTCCCTGCACATAAGAGGTAATGCCGTGGCTGTAAACTACAGTGGGAGGGTGGGACTATCAGCCATGGGTGTACCCGATCCGGCAGGGGGGACGGGCTAGCGCTTGTGTCAGACGGTATGGCAGGGAGGGTTACAGGCAGCCCCAGATGGGACAACAAGACCTGGCTGAGTGGAGACCACCCCGGAGTTCCAGCAAACCAACCCGCCCCTGGTGTTGGGGTAGTAGGACAATGGTGGGGCAGAGGTGAATGAAAATGGGGTAATTTTCATTCACCTCTGAGGACAGGATGGGAAAGAAACAGAGGGGTGGAGGAGAGACAGAAGCAGGGAGAGAGGAGGAGGTGTAGGAGACTAGGGAGAAGGATAAAGGTTGGAACAGGTGACAGTGTTCATGTTTATGTATACATTGGGGGAGATTCAAATGTTTGAAAAGTCAGTTGGGAGTCTGTTTTTTCCTATCTAATAGACAGGAAAAAACAGGCACCCAACCGACTTTTCAAACATTTGAATCTCCCCCACTGAGTGTTGAGAGAAGTTGAAGAAAACCTGGACATAGTGTGGAGTTAGAGAATCAGAGCAGTAGATTTGCAGAAACACAGGTGAGAATTGTAGTGTTGGTAACAGCGTAAGCGAAGCAGCAGTAAATTTAGTTTGACGTGAAGCATGTTTAGATAATATGAGTGTAGAAATTGATTTTGGGGGATATTCAATTTGGCCCGAAGAGACATCGGGAGTAAAAACCCCCGATGTTTCTTCAGGTGCTGCGGTCGGGCTATTTAATTTGCTCGGCCGGTAACAAGTCTTCTTACACTCGAAAACACACAGGTTCAGTGAAACCTGTGTTTTTTCAGGTGAAATAGCCCCGTTTTTGGTTGAAAACGGGGCTATCAGGCATTTTGCTTCGCCTGCCTCCGGCAAGCGAAGCAAGACCCCCGATAAGCCTCGGCACGCGCCGGCTTATCGGGGCCAATTAAATAGCCCCCGTCAGCCGATGCTTATCACCTGGCACCCCAGGCCAAATTGAATATCCCTGTTTGACTGTGTAAGAAATTAGAGTACTGTATGTGCATACCTCCCAACATGACCCTCTCCAGGAGAGACAGAGTGCTCTGCTCCTGGACTTCCCTGTTAATGGATGAATGCCATCACCTGTGCTGAAACACCTTTCTTATCCATTACCCTGTTCAAAACAGGTGAGGGCAATCACAATTAAGAGGAAAGTCCAGAAGCAGAGCATTGTGCCCCTCCTGGAGGGGGTCATGTTGGGAGGTATGCATGTGAGTGAAGGCAAAAAAAATCAATGGTACAGTAATTCAGACAGGACTTCTAAGTGTTTGAAGACAAAAGTGCATTGGTACAGCTGTGCATTCAAAAAACTGAAAGTACAGATAAAAGCATTTGCCGGTGAAATGTAAGAACAGGGAGCACAGTTCTGTGTAACCAGATTAAATAATCAGGAGGTGACTTTTGTAAACAGCAAGTGAAATCACATTTGTTTGTTTTTTTAAAAGCAGTCCTTCAGTTTTCTAATTTTTGATAGAGTGGTCTCATTCTGTTTCACTTCTGTTTGGAGAGGGTCATGTTGGGAGGTATGCAGTTATGCTTCAAATTTATTGCCAACAGCCTAACGAATGGAACTTAAATAGAGAAATAATGCATATGTTCCCAATGATTGGAACCTACAACCACTCCCTACCCACTAGAATGGCAAGCAATAAATTACCTTAAATAGAGTGACCATATTATCCCTTTTACCTGGGACGCTCATGAATTACACAGGTTTTGTGGCTGATTAAAACCAACGAAGTGTAGGCTTGAAGTCAGCCAGCCACAAAACCTGTGTAATCCATGAGCGTTCCAGGTAAAAGGGATAATATGGTCACTCTACCTTAAACAAATAAGCAAGGCATACCACATAGCTAACAACTGGGTCTATACATTTCAGAACTAATGAAAATACATCAGAAGGAGATACTATGCAGCAAAGTTTGAATTTGTATTATCTATGAGTTTCAAAGCTGGCCCACAGAAGTACAAGGCAGCAATAAATGTTGGGAGCTGTAGTCAAATTACCTATGAGTTTCAAAGTTAGCCCATAGAATCATAAGGCATCAGGAAATGTTGGGAGCTATAGTCAAATTGCTTGTAGAAGACAAGAAGAGATAAGGCATCAATTCACAATCAATATCAGCTAAAGATGAATGAACCACAGTATAACGCTGCAGTTATTCTTCAGTTTTATGACATTTTAATAAATATGCACACTTAGGGGTATATCCAATGCATGTCGGATCCTCTCCGACGGAGATGATCCGACAGTGCAGTATACAATTAGCGGGCATTTCCAACACGTTTTACCCGTTTTCAACAATGCTGAACCAACTTTTTTTGAAGTCAGATCAGAATTGTTGAAAACGGGCCAAAAAATCTGTAAGAATTGCACGTTAATTCGACAAAACTTGTGGATCCACGGCTAATCCGCCGATCCATGTGTTTTCCGACAAGTCGGGAAAACAGCAGCTCCATTGAATAGGTTGAATCCTGATTCGACCACAAAAAGTCAGAAACTGCCATCTTTCCGACTTGACGGCAGTTCCAAATTCAATTGAATAGACCCCTTAGGGCAGGGATGGGGAACCTTCGGCCTTCCAGCTGTTGTTGAACTACACATACCAGCATGCCTTGCTACAGTTTTGCTATTTGGTTACGCTAAAACTATTGCAGGGAATGCTGGGTTGTGTAGTTCAACAACAGCTGGAGGGCCGAAGGTTCCCCATCCTTGCCTTAGGGCCTAATTCAGTAAGGCTCGCTATTGAGACTGAAATAGCAATTATCTCAAAACTGCTACTGCTAAAAATTGCATGTGAAGAGACACCCAGAAAAGAATAACAACCACTGTTGCATTCACAAATTTGCGTGTGCAGTTGCATAACTGCGATGCATACGCAGAAATCGAGCACCATCGACAGTTGCGGTTGACCCATGCCTACTGAAAATAATGTATTTTGCAACGGGAACCATGTCTCCCCAACAACGGTCATGACACGCCTGCGTTTTCCCAAGCACTCCCCACAAATGCCATGTTGCTTCCCACAAACGTTCGCTTCCTGTCAATCACTTTGCAATCACATTTCACTGGGCTTGCGATTGCAGAGCGTACGCACTTTGGTCTTCGTGCATGTGCAATGCGTTTGCAGCGCATGTGCGGTCTGCCTATAATTGCCCGTCTCTTTTTTGCAAGTTAGTGATCCTTACTGAATTAGGCCCTTAGATATAACATGCACAGCCTACAGAGTGGATCTTAAATAGAGTTAAATAAATGTTTTTGTTTTTTTTAACCAGTTTCTATTCTCTTTCTAATCGTGTACTCCTTCACAGTCAGAGGAATTAATAATGAGTATGAGTCATTAGGTCGACCTCACTTAGGTCGACAGTCATTAGATCGACCACTATTGGTTGACAGTGACTAGTTCGACACCCGAAGTAGGTCGACATAAATGAGGTCAACATGGAAAAATGTCGACATGAGTGTTTTTACTTTTTTGGTGTAATTTTCTTCGTAAAATGACAGGGAACCCCAATTAGTGCACCGTGTTCCCTCGCGGGGCTCGCTTCACTCAATATGATTCCCAACCCTAGTCCACGTGGATCGTAAAGTATGAAAAATTTGAAAAACGCATGTCAAGCTTTTTCCATGTCGACCTAATGTATGTCGACCAACAGTGGTCGACCTAATGACTGTCTACCTAAGTGTGGTCGACCTAAAGACCGTATCCCATTAATAACATACAAGAGTTATTTTTCTTATGTGCATTCAGTGTACAAAAGCGTTTTACTGTAAATGAGCCACAGCGGTGAACCTAGTGAACCTGTGCCCTAAACCATTGTGGAAAGTGCATTGCTGTTCCTCGTAGGTGGTAGTAGAGGTCTAAAAACTTCTAAGAAATTCACAATCCCAAAACATTATGAATTAATGATAAAAAAAAAAATGGGTAGTCTGTCTCGTGTACGATTAATCAATACTGCCTTTTTATTCATTTGTCTTTATGTCTTTCTTCACAGCTTACAGCAAAAACATGTGTCACTGGTAGGTTATATTCCACCTTACCACTATAATGTTCTACCAGCTCAAAAGGAATTGTGCAAAGTATTTCTAGATAGTGTGAAAAATAACTTTAATCTAAAAGGTGAAAGGAATCTTACAATGACTGATTAACTTGTTTTCGGCAGAATAGGCAGAACACTCAAACTGGGATTGCTATTCCATCACATAATAAATACTTCTTTTTTCTAAAATAACTTCATAATCAATAACCCCTAGGCGGTAATGTGTACAGTTGTAAAGAACATGCACACAACTCAGCTTTAAAATAAATCTGCAGAACAAGTGAACTATAAAAAAACACCTTACTTTTCAGCAAAATTTATTTACAAAATGTGTTTATTTTTTCATTTATTTTTTCAGTTAAATACACTAAGAAAAGAAAATGCTAGTGCTCCATGCACTTAGTTCAATGTAACAAAAAAAGTTGTTTTAATAAGAATTAAGGTCACCAACATTTAGAGAAATAAACTTTTAAGGGACAAAACCAGGCAGATTTGAAACCCACTCAGCATTTTCGTGTCAGAAACTGTTATTAATAAAACAAATTTATGGTAAAAACAAACCATTGTTAATCTCTTTCTGCGAGGTACACTGGGCTCCACAAGGAATAACATTGGGGTGTAGAGTAGGATCTTGATCCAAGGCACCAACAGGCTCAAAACTTTGACTGTTCCAAAGATGCACAGTATCGCCTCTTCTATAACCCTGCCTCCGTGCACAGGAGCTCATTTTAGTTAACCAATCCAATGCAGTAGCAGGTAACAGAGACGACAATCGCTAGTAGCCACACACACCACACACTCACTACAGGAGACGGTGTCAGCGGCTAATGCCATACCAACCAGAAGAAGCTAAGTGCGTCAGGGTGGGCGTCTTGTGGAGCCCAGTGTACCTCACAGAAAGAGATTTAACAATGGTAAGTTCTTACCATAAATCTCTTTTTCTGCTACGGGGTACACTGGACTCCACAAGGAATAACATCGGGGATGTCCTAAAGCAGTTCCTTATAGGAGGGGACACACTGTAGCGGGCACAAGAACCCGGCGTCCAAAGGAAGCATCCTGGGAGGCGGAAGTATCGAAGGCATAGAACCTTATGAACATGTTCCCTGAGGACCACGTAGCCGCCTTGTACAATTGTTCAAGGGTAGCACCACGGCGGGCCGCCCAAGAAGGTCCAAACAACCGAGTAGAATGGGCTTTGATGGTAGCAAGAGCTAGAAGACCAACCTGTACATAAGCATGTGCAATCAACATTCTAATCCATTTGGCCAAGGTCTGCTTGTTAGCAGGCCAGCCACGTTTCTGAAATTCAAACAGTACAAAGAGAGAATCAGACTACCTAATGGAGGCAGTTCTCTTCACACAGATATGGAGAGCCCATACTACATCCAAAGAACGCTCTTTGGAGGGCAACTCAGGTGAATTAAAGGCAGGAACCACAATCCCCTGGTTAAGGTGGAAGGAAGACACCACCTTGGGTAAATAAACCGGGTGCGTTCTAAGAACCGCCCGGTCACGGTGAAAAATCAGGTAGGGGGACTTACAGGATAAGGAACCCAAGTCCGAGACCCTTCTAGCCGAGGCAATGGCCAGCAAAAACAAAACCTTAAGGGAAAGCCACTTGAGGTCTGCAGATGCAAGAGGTTCAAACGGATACTCTTGCAAGGCCTCCAGAACTACCGACAAATCCCAAGGGGCCACAGGTGGTACAAAAGGAGGCTGAATCCGCAACACACCCTGAGTGAAAGTATTAATATCAGGTAGGGTAGCAATCTTTCTCTGAAACCAAACAAACAAGGCAGAAATGTGAACTTTGAGGGAGGCCAGACGAAGGCTTAAGTCCAGGCCCTGCTGTAGGAAGGCCAAAAGTTTAGCCGTACTAAACTTGAAAACGTCATGATTATGAGACGCACACCAAGTAAAGTAAGAATTTCAGACTCTATAGTAAATCCGAGCAGAGGCCGGCTTACGGACCTTCAACATAGTTTGAATGACCGCCTCAGAAAAACCCTTGGCTCTCAAGACGGAAGCTTCAAGAGCCATGCCGTCAAAGCCAGACGGGCCAAGTTCTGGTAAACACAAGGACCCTGAACGAGGAGGTCTGGTCGTTGTGGAAGTAGAAGGGGACGAACCAGCAAGAGGCCCTGTAGATCGGAGAACCAGTGCTGTTTGGGCCACGCCGGAGCGATCAGAGGTAGGATTCCTCCTTCCTGCTTGAACTTCCGTATTACCCTGGGCAGGAGTGACACTGGAGGGAATACATACGGCAGCCGAAAGTCCCATGGAATTGCCAGTGCGTCCACGAATGCTGATTGAGGATCCCTTATTCTTTCTCCGAAGACCGGAACCTTGTGATTGTGTCGAGATGCCATCAGGTCCACATCTGGAAGGCCCCACTTCTCCACGAGAAGTTGAAACACCTCTGGATGGAGGCACCATTCTCCGGCGTGTACGCCCTGATGACTGAGAAAGTCTGCTTCCCAGTTTAGGACCCCCAGAGTGAATACTGCCGATATGGCTGGCAGATGGCGTTCTGCCCACTGAAGAATTTGTGATACTTCCCTCATTGCCATGCAGCTTCGTGTGACTCCTTGGTGGTTTATTTAAGCCACCATGGTGGCGTTGTCCGATTGTACTTGAACAGGTCTGTTCTGTATCAAATACTGGGCCAAGTTCAGTGCATTGAACACCACCCGCAATTCCCTTCAGGGTCAGTGGACCAAGGAGAGACTCCTCCTTGGTCCACTGACCCTGAAGGGAGTGTTGCTCCAACACCGCGCCCCAACCTCTCAGACTGGCATCCGTCATCAGAAGGACCCAGTTGGAGATCCAGAAAGGACGACCCCTGCTCAAACGTTGGTCCTGAAGCCACCAGCTCAGTGACAGTCGGACCTCCGGAGACGAGGAGACCATTTGAGATCTGATCTGGTGAGTCAGGCCATCCCATTTGGCCAGAATTAGCTTCTATAGATGGCGATTATGGAATTGAGCGTGCTCCACCATGTCGAAATATGACACCATGAGACCTAGCACTTGCATCGCCTAATGAATCGACACACACGGACAAGATAGGAAGCATCAAATCCTGTCCTGAAGTTTCAGGATTTTCTCCTGAGACAAGAACAACCTCTGGGTGTGAGTGTCCAACAACGCTCCCAGGTGCAGCATGCTCCGAGCAGGTACCAGGGAAGATTTCTTCCAGTTGACTAGCCACCCTTGGGCATGCAGAAACTGGATAGTCAGATCCAGATGTCACAGGAGAATTTCTGGGGAATTCACCAGGATCAGCAAATCATCCAGGTATGGTAGGATCCTGACCCCTTGACGGCGGAGTACAGCCATCATTACCGCAATAACCTTGGTGAAAACTTGTGGAGCCATTGTCAAACCAAAAGGTGACGCATGAAATTGGTAATGAAGGTTCCCCACTGCAAACCTCAGATACTGCTGATGTGACGTTGCAATAGGAATATGCAGGCAGGCATCCTGTATGTCCAGGGAGACCATATAGTCCCCAGGCTCCAAGGCCAGAACAATAGAGCGTAGAGTTTTCATACGAAACTTGGAGACTATCACATACTTGTTCAAGGACTTGAGATTGAGAATAGGCCGCGAGGACCCATCCAGTTTCAGGACTAGAAACAGCGGTGAATAATACCCCTTGCCTCTCTGAGCTAGAGGCACCTGTACTAAGACTCCTGTGTCCAGGAGGGACTGTACCACCGAATGAAGCATTATTGCCTTCACCAGATCAGAAGGGACGTCTGTCAGGCAAAATCGATGAGGGGGACGTCCAGGAGGGACTGTACCACCGAATGAAGCGTTGTTGCCTTCACCAGATCCGAAGGGACGTCTGTCAGGCAAAATCGATGAGGGGGACGATTCTTGAAGGATACGGTGTTACCTCGAGTGACGACTTCCCGCACCCAGGCATCTGAAGTGGTCTTCAACCATTCCTGGGCAAACCCTAGAAGTCGGCCCCCCACCCTGGGATCCCCCAGAGGGAGGCCCGCCCCGTCATTTGACAGGCTTGTCTGTTTTGGAAGCAGGCTGGCGGGCAGCCCAGGCCCTCTTAGGTCTGGGCTTGGCAGGTTTGGAAGCACAAGCTTGTTTCGGATAAGCCTGACCTTCTGCTTTTCCTGGAGGACTAAACGGCCGAGGGAAAGTACTTTTAACCTTCGGCGCAGAAGGTGCCGTACTTGGTAGGCAAGCTGTTTTAGCAGATGCCAAGTCAGCCACAATCTTATTGAGGTCTTCTCCGAAAAGAATGTCTCCCTTAAAAGGGAGCACCTCCTCTTAGAATCCATGTCCACAGTCCAGGATCTCAACCAAAGGATACGTCAAGCCAAGATGGACGTAGTAACAGCCTTGGCCGCCAGCACCCCGGCATCAGAAGCCGCCTCCTTAAGGTAATGAGAAGCCATGGCGATATATGAGAGACATTGTCTAGCATGATCAGAAGCATTAGAAGGCAGCTCCGCCTCCAGCTCCTGAGCCCATGCTTCAACAGCTTCAGCAGCCCATGTTGCTGCAATGGTTGGCCTATGCACATCCCCTGTTAGGGTGTAAATCGCCTTTAAACAACCCTCCACACGTCTATCCGTCGGTTCCTTCAGAGAGATGATGGTAGTCACAGGCAGAGCTGAGGAAACCACTAGTCTCGCCACCTGAGAATCCACAGGTGGAGGAGTTTCCCAGTTTTTACATAGCTCCGCAGAGAGAGGATAGCGAGCCAATAGTCTCTTATGCGGTGTGGACTTTGTTCCTGGATTTTCCCAGGATTCCTGACGTATGTCAGCCAGGTGTTGAGAATGAGGTAAAACTTGTTTAACTACTTTCTTACGCTTAAATCTGTCTGGATTTTTTTAAAACAACCTCAGGCTCGGGTTCATCAGAAACTTGAAGAATTAGCCTGATAGCCTTAATCAAATCAGGGACATCCACCTGTGACCATCCTTCCCCATCCTCATCAGAGGAGGTGTCAGGAACACTGGTGGATTGTGAGGAAGTAGCGGCCCATTTGGAAGACGTCTTAGTCTTAGGAGGGCGAGAGTGAGACTTCTTTTTAGACAGTGATTAGTTCAAGTGCTGTAACTGAGATGATATCTGATCTGCCCATGGCGGATTAACTGTAGTGACCATAAATTGCTGCACTGGCATAGGAGGTCCCATAGGGGGCGTAAGCTTAGTTACCAGTGTATTTAATAATGAGAAGAATAAAGAGAAGGTAGCCCATGGTGGGTCATTGTGGGCCCCCGCAGCCACAACTCCACTGGGGGGTAAGGAACCCCCTGAATCTGAACTCTCTGCTGCCATGTTTTCCTCAAAAGTGTCTGCAGCATAACCTCCATGCAATGTGGGAGCAGCCCCAGTTCCGTTGCCCCTTGTAGCTGACATAATGATAAGCTCAATATCAGGCAACCCGGTACAATATTAGCAGCACTATATCTAGCAAGAACTCCCAGTGTAGTGTATCAGCACAATCCTGGAATCCAAGAGATATATGGTGACTATAAATCACATAGAAAAATACACAGTAAGTATATCTTGTGAAATACCTATATTAGTTAATAAACCTGATGCAATTAGCCCCCTCAGGTTACAGAATATAGGTGTAGCAGGCAGAGTGAAATACACGAAATGGCAACCACGCAGCAGCTACATGCACACACACATACATAAAGTCACAATATACAATGCAGAAGTTATATAACACAATAAGTCTGCACTGGACTAGCAATACAAAGTAATACTCAGTATAGCTATATATATGTGAACAGGAGAAATAGCAAAACACGGTTAAACTGGATGTATATCACAGGGTAATAGTACCACACAACACTGACTATATGCACTCTTTCTTAACTAACACTGTCCACTGACAGGTAGAATACTTAAGTGTCCTGTAAAATGCACAGCGCTGACGTGCAGGCGGCTTTACAGAGGAGGATTTGCCCAAGCAGACCCAGGAACAGCGCAGATCTGTGTAATGGCAGCTGACAGGGAGTAAGGGAGAGAGATATGCAGCTCCAGGGCAGGAACATTTGCCTAAATGGCGCCCTGGGGCTGGGGGAGGGGCTACAGGTCAGGCCTTATTCCCCTTGCTGGCTTCCCCACCGGGCTTTACGGGCTGTAAATAAATGGTTTTAGAGAGAAAACCAACCTGTGACCAGTGTCCCGATGACTAGTGGAGCGGCTGCCCCTTACAGTGTCCACGGCTGGGCGCGCGCGGCCCGCCTCCCACCGGTCGTGCCGGATCGCGATTACAGCGGGCCAAAGAGACCCCTTACATCCCCCTGTATGCGGCCACGCGATCCAAGCGACAGCAGCCGGCGAGTGTGTGACTGACATAGAAGAACACCGGAGCCTCCGCTGTAGTTACCAGGCAACCAGGGCGCGGGAGTATACAGCGCCGCTGGGGGAGTGATGGAGCTGCAGCAGGAGATGTCTGACTGACATCTAACACTGCTGCAGAACTTGAAGTCTTCTTTTCTTCTGAAAATAGCTTTCTAGGCAGCCCCCCTGTTGTATGCCTGCTTACTGCATGGCACCAACTTACAAACTGAGCTCCTGTGCACGGAGGCGGGGTTATAGAGGTGGTGGCACTGTGCATCTTGGGAACAGTCAAATCTTTGAGCCTGTTGGTGCCTCGGATCAAGATCCTACTCTACACCGCAATGTTATTACTTGTGGAGCCCAGTGTACCCCGCAGCAGAAATTAATTTACTCTAGGCTCTTTAATTAATTATTATTTCCAGTGATACCATAGTGTGGGTTACTTATATATTGTACTACTGAATTCCATTATACTTACTTTTGAGCTCTGGGTTCTTCTTCACCCTAGTACCAAGCACGGGGCAGAGTAATCTGCAATACAGGCTCCTCTTGTGTATGTTAGTTTGAAGTGAGCTGCAGTTACAATTATTTTTCACAAAGGTATCTCTCTACACTGCAGTATATATTGTGTATGAGAGCAGAGACAGTACTGTGATTGCAAGCTTAGCTGAATAAAAAATACTGTGATATGTCTTAGAGGGAGATGTACTAAGCAGTGATAAAAGTGGAGAAGTGAGCCAGTGGAGAAGTTGCCCATGACAACCAATCAGCATTGATTTAACATTTATAATTTGCATACTACAAAATTATACAGAGCAGCTGATTGGTTGCCGTGGGCAACTTCTCCACTGGCTTACTTCTCCACTTTTTTCACTGCTTAGTACATGTCCCCCTTAGTGAGCTATACCCTAAAGAATCCTTTGCGCTCATCTCTCTCTTGTGGTTTTTTATGTGTACCCCAAAGAAAACTGCTTTTTCTCATTTAAAAAAATATCTGAAGTTGTTTATAATTCAGTTTAGACATTTCAGGGGAAGAATGTGAATGTTTGAGAGGCAGTGTATAGTACTGTAATTATTGGTTGTTTTGGCCCCATCAGCTGCACCCCAAAATAAGAAAACATTTTTTTTCTGGTTTAAAAAAATACAAGGGGTATTTGTAATAGGGTCCGAGTTTGCTGGAGGTGCAGAATGTTGGCCAAGAATAGCCGTATTTTTAAAGCATCAATCTTGGTTTTGCCTTGTAAAAGTTTGCCGCTTTAAAATAATGCCCATTATCGGCTGACATCCCACACCTCTGGCAAACTCAGTCCCTATTACATATAAACCCAAGTCTTTTATAATTCAGTTTAGATATTTCAAGGGAAGATTGTGTGTTTTTGAGAGATAGTGTATAATACTGTGCTTACTGGGTGGTGTGGCCCCATCAAAATAATAAAAGCTGGTTTACATCAAATTAATTGTAAATAAACTAAACGGCAAAGATAAAAGTCCTCCATTATATGTTAATTTGGTGTGGTGGCACTTACAAGTTCAAGTAATTTAGTCATGGAACACTTCGTAGAAGAACAGAAGCATAACAGTATTAGTGCTGACAGTACTTCTTTTACATCTATTTTTAAAAAAGGTCAAGGGGTAAGAAGAAGGTATAAGAAAGTGCACTCCAAATTTAAACAGTGTTTGAAAATCATTATGAAAACATCACCCCTATATATGAAGGTAAAAGTTACTACCAACACATTTAAATTGTAAAACATGCTATACACCACAGTGGCAAGAAAAGGCTCAGATCATGGACTTTTATTTGCAAGATGTGGTCCTGCTAATGCTCTTTCAAATTCATGTACTAGAATGCCTTTTGCAAACGTCAGGGCCAAACACAGTCAGGCACCTTCTGTAACATCACATGCCCCTTCTTTCTCTGAGTCTAGATGTGTAAGGTCTAAAACTGGCAAATCATTGCTAAATAATTCTAAAGCTAAAAAAAAAATTGTGTGTTCACAAACTTCACAGATTCCTGAGGAGTTTCCAAGGGGTATGGGTCGTTAAGTCGACTCAACTTAGGTCGACAGTCATTAGGTCAACCACTGAAGGTCAACATGGGCATTAGGTCGACATGCACTAGGTTGACATGGGCATTAGGTCAACAGATGAAAAGGTCGACAAGAGTTTTTGGACTTTTTTTGGTGTTGTTATCTTCGTAAAGTGACGGGGAACACCAGTTAGCGCACCGTGTCCCCTCGCATGGCTCACTTTGCTCACCATGTTTCGAGCAAGGTGCCTCACTCCACTACTGATTCACTCGGCACAGGTTACCGTTCTAATCATAGTCCACGTGGATTGTCAAATTATGGAAAAATCCAAAAAGTGAAAAAAAGTGAAAAACACATGTCGACCTTTTGACCTGTTGACCTAGTACATGTTGACCTAAAGACCATGTTGACCTATTGACCATGTCAACCTAATGCATTTTGACCTTCAGTGGTCGACCTAATGACTGTTGACCTAATCTGTGTCGACCTAACGACCGTATCCCATTCCAAGGGTAACCACAAGTGTGTACTGTATGTGTATCTGACATTTCTCTTACTGACCACTGTAATCCTAGAGAAGCCTCCTTCCAACATTTCTGAACCATCTGCAAATGTGAGGATGCGTCAGGTAATTCCTCTTATTAGATGCTTGAGAAACTGAAGGAGGAGCTGAAATGAAGTGTTTTTGCTAAGCATGTCGGACTTGTACTGTAGATCAAGCCCTTCATTCACTTTGCCAGAATCCAAGTCATCAAACTGTTTAAATCAGATCACTATATTTTGGCGACCGTACTTGATCCTGGGTTTAAGTCATATGTTCTGCCTTTCTTTACAATGGACACAGAGATGAATAGGTGCAAAGAGCTGTTGGTGAGCAACAGTTCAAGTGGCACGTGACACTGTAACATTCAGTTCCTCCGGCAACTGCGGCTGCCAGGAAAAAACTAAATTTTCCTAAGATACCCACTGGTGGTGATGCAAATCAGTCAGCAAAAACTTTTGCCATCTGGTTCAGACTGAATAAACTGCCTACAATTAGTGACATGTCTACAGTGACTGTACATCATATGGTCACTATTCAAAGAATGGTTGATGATTATAGCTTAGTCATCCAGCTATCTCGGTGCAACCTTTTGGCCTAAGCTGGATGATAACAATATTGTGAGTTGTGAGGAGGTCAAGGTTGATTGGAAATGACTGGAAATTAATGTTATTGAGATTAATAATACTGTAAGAACAAAAACAGGTCAAACTTCTGTGATTTAGCTGTTTTTCTGATTTTTGTAAAAAAAAAATACAGATCCAAAACCAAAAACCCACTAGGACGGTTACTGCAAAACCACATACAGATCCAAAACACAAAGGAGATTCAAATCCAAAACCAAAACCAATGACGGAGGCCGACGCACATCTCTAATACTGAATAGGCTATTTTCACACTCCCATAGTACTAAAGAAGACATTTAAAAGTTCACTCGTACCATATCTGTTACTGCATAAAATATAAAGATCATAATGTATCTTAGACTGCCCACAAACAACCCCTATTGCTGCTACATAACATTTTCTTTTAGGGTTAGCTAATTTGTTTGAAGAACACATTGAAGGTCTTGTTATATTTTTGGGATATATCAGTTAGAAGCTAGTGTAGTGCAGGTGCAGTCTTATACTGAGTCACTGCTGCCTCTACATTCAGCCACCTTCCAATAACCAAAGTACAAACTGAATAGGCTTACATTTGGCAAAGTCAAATAACTGCTTAGCAGCCACTTAAAAATGAACAATGAATAAAAAATTCTAAAGAAATAATCTGTTATACATTGGGCATGTTAATTAACATGATCAATAAAATAAGTTCTTCTATTACTATAGTCCTGATTATGTATTACAGGCTGAGTCTCCCACATACAAAATTACAAAATACGGAATGTTCCAAAAAACTGAGTGCAACTGAGATAGTGGCACTTTTGCGTTATGATTGTTTAATGGACACAAACTTTGTTTAATGCACAAAATTATTAAAAATAATGTTTACAATGATCTTCAAACTGGTATCCGTTCACATGGTCGACCATGTTATGGTCGACAGTCATTAGGTCGACCACTATTGGTCGACATTGACATGGTCGACATGGACACATGGTCGACACATGAAAATGGTTGACACATGAAAGGTCGACACATGAAAAGGTCGACATGAGTTTTTTAACTTTTTTTGCTTTTGGGGAACTTTTCCATACTTTACGATCCACGTGGACTACGATTGGAATGGTAATCTGTGCCGAGCAAAGCGAAGGCACCATGACCGAAGCATGGCGAGCGAACGCGGTGCACTAATTGGGGTTCCCAGTCACTTTACGCAAAAAACGACACCCAAAACAGATAAAAAACTCATGTCGACCTTTTCATGTGTCGATCTTTCATGTGTCGACCATTTGCATGTGTCGACCATGTGTCCATGTCGATCATGTCAATATCGACCAATAGTGGTCGACCTAATGACTGTCGACCATATCATGGTCGACCATTCATACCGGAACCCTTCAAACTATGTGTATAAGGTGTATATGAAACATAAATCTATTATGTGTTTAGACTTGGATCCCATCCCCGACATATATTATTAAGGCTAGAGATGAGCAGGTTCGGTTCCCGAGGACCGAATCACCCTGAACTTTGCGATCTGAGACAGGATCTGAGTCCTGCTCGGGACTTCCCACCTTCCTCAGATCCTAAAATGTGGCAAAATGTCATCATCCCGCTGTTGGATTTTTGCAGGTTTTGGATTCTATATAAGTCCCCAGTGATCGGCGCCATCTTCACTCTGGCATTGGAGAGTGTGTTGGATGTGTCTGTCTCAGTACTGTGTCTGGCATGGCGTGGGACGGGTGTTCTGTCTTCTGTGTCTATAAGGGGTGCTTTCTCTGTCGGTTGTATTTGAAAGGGGTGCTCTGTCAGCTATATCAGTCCTGCGGTGCCCATTCTGCTGTATAAGTCCTGGGGTGCCCTGTCTGCTGTAGACGTCCAGGAGTGCCCTGTCTGCCATATCAGCCCAGGGGTGCTGCTAAGTCTGCTGTATCAGTCCAGGGGTACCCTGTCTGCTGTATAAGTCCTGGCGTGCCCTGTCTACTGTATAAGTCCAGGGGTGCCCTATCTGCTGTATCAGCCAGGGATGCCCTGTCTGCTGTGTAAGTCCAGGGGTGCCCTGTCTGCTGTATAAGTCCAGGGGTGCCCTGTCTGCTGTATAAATCCAGGGGTGCCCTGTCTGCTGTATCAGCCAGGGGTGACCTGTCTGCTGTATAAGTCCAGTGGTGTCCTGTCTGCTGTGTAAGTCCAGAGCTGCCCGGTCTGCTGTATAAATCCAGGGGTGCCCTGTCTGCTGTATAAATCCAGGGGTGCCTTTTCTGCTGTATCAGTCCAGGGGTACCTTGTCTGCTGTATCAGTACAGGGGTGCCCTGTCTGCTGTATCAGTCCAGTGTTGCCCTGTCTGCTGTATAAGTCCTGGAGTTTCCATCTGTTGTATAAGTTCAGGGATGCCCTGTCTGCCAAATCAGTCCATGGGTGCTGATAAGTCTGCTGTATCAGTCCAGGGGTGCCCTGTCTGCTATATTAGTCATGGGGTGCTGCTAAGTCTGCTGTTTCAGTCTAGGGGTGCCCTGTCTGCCGTATCAGTCCAGGGGTGCTACTATGTCTGCTATATTAGTCCAGGGGTGCTGATAAGTCTGCTGTATCAGTCCAGGGATACCCTATCTGCTGTATAAATCCTGGGGTGCCCTGTCTGCTGTAGACGTCCAGGAGTGCCCTGTCTGCAATATCAGTCCAGGGGTGCTGCTAAGTCTGCTGTATCAGTCCAGGGGTGCCCTGTCTGCTGTATCAGCCAGGGGTGCCCTGTCTGCTGTTAAAGTCCATGGGTGCCCTATCTGCTGTATTAGCCAGGGGTACCCTTTCTGCTGTATCAGCCAGGGTGCCCTGTCTGCTGTATAAGTCCAGGGGTATCCTGTCTCCTGTGTAAGCCAAGAGCTGCCCGGTCTGCTGTATAAATCCAGGGGTGCCCTGTCTGCTGTGTAAGTCCAGGGGTGCCCTGTCTGCTGTATAAGTCCAGGGGTACCCTGTCTGCTGCATAAATCCAGGGGTGCCCTGTCTGCTGTATCAGCCAGGGGTGCTCTGTCTGCTGTATAAGTCCAGGGGTGTCCTGTCTGCTGTGTAAATCCAGAGCTGCCCGGTCTGCTGTATAAATCCAGGGGTGCCCTGTCTGCTGTATTAATCCAGGGGTGACTTTTCTGCTGTATCAGTCCAGGGGTGCCTTGTCTGCTGTATCAGTACAGGGGTGCCCTGCAGAGCTGGATTAAGGCATCAGGGGGCCAGGGGTACTTAAGACAGGGGGGCCCTAAGGTGTAAAGGTAAAATTATAATATATATATATATATATACGCTGTATCATTTGAACTAAGGGGAGTATCGGGTAGTTTGGGTTAATTACCTATTTCATATATACATACACACACACACACACGCATATATACACACATTACACATACACACACACACATACATATGGGTTGGTCTGATATGCCGGCGGTATCCCAATGATGAAAATCCTGACAGGGGCGAGGTAAGTATACTTACCTTTCCCCAATGCCCCGCTAACCCTCCCCCACCTCTGCAGCCTAACCATAACCCTCCCTGGGTGTGCCTAAACCTAACCTTCCCTTCACGCAGCCTAAACCTAACCCCCCCACACACACACACACCACCACCACCCCCACAGCCTAACCATAACCCTCCCCGGGTGTGCCTAAACTAAACCTAACCTCCCAGTATCCTAAACCTAGCCACCACTCCACAGCCTGACCCTAACTCCTCCCCTCCACCACCATGGATTACTTCTCCGGTGGCCCAGCAAACACTCGTTCAGGTTTCAAGTGGTCGGGGTTCCGAGCACTGCCGGGATCCTGACCTGATTCCATACATACATACATATATACACACACACACATACAGTGCAAAGTTGATCGGCACTCCCTTACCATAGGTTAATTGCCCAGGTGCCATCCAACAATAATAGAACTTCTAAAGGACAGGTAATGGCACTCACAGGTCCTGCGAGACCTGTGAGTGCCATTCGTATGAAGGAGGATATTTACCAAGTCCTTGGTGGTAGTTCAGCCGGGTATCCCACCTGGCGGGGTTCTGGAGCAAACTCTCTATCCCTCGCAGCAAAGATGGTGGTTCTCCCTTTATTGATATCCACACCAAATAGGACTGGAATCTCCAGATGGTAAACAGCGTCCTGTAAGTCACTTGCAGGAGTCCTCAAAGGTGCCCAGGTCAGAGATGTGGCCCCCCCTAACGCGTTTCACTGTCACTTGGCAGCTTTTTCAAAGGTGATATAACACTGGCTCTATCCCCTTTTTATAGGGGTTATAATCATCATACATTATTAACACATGTGTAGCTCATATAAACACAAGTATATAAAACAATAAAAAACAATCTGATTTTCTCTAAAATGCAGCATGAAGACAGACCTTATCCATATCCACTAAAGATTTCAAAAAACGAAGTTTATAACACGTAATTTGACCATAAACAAATACATTAAAGTTATTTGGGCCGGTCACGTGACCTTAGTCATGTGATACTACAGCTGTGCGTACTGGATGTTCATTGGTCTAATCAATCAACAAACCATGTCTCCATGGTTACCGCTAGATAGCCTGTTACGCACAGTCATGTCCCGGTCACGTGACCGGGTGATATACCCAAATAAGGAGTTCCGCCGCTCACATCCGGTCTAAAAGACCAGGAAAAAGACATTAGCGCTATCCGTACGTTGCTTGTTTGCGCCGTACGTAAGGGGGCAGTGATGGTTACCATTTCAAGCGTCCTTGGCAACCACCAACTCCGCATCACAGACAGTCTAAAATCAGGGGATGTCTGGAATACGGGAGCGGCACCACATGGTACTCCGCATTTTCCTCTCATGTGTCACCCCCATTAGCTCTCCGTATCAATCCTTATATGGAAAACAACCTTATATTTCAGAAAAACAGGATGGTGTTAAAACAGTAATACAATAAGCATATTCTCGAAGGAATCCTTACTCATCTGTTATTTAGATAAAAACAAAGAGACTAGATGAGACATATTTCTAATCTATGGACAGGACAATATTTTTAGTGATTTATAGTAGTCTATTGCTAAACAAAACTATAGAGACAACAATTACAATTGCAAGAGCAATACCTTAATTAGTAACCCATTGTTTTAAGATCCATCATGGTGGGCAGTGTGACCAGGGATATTTGATGTTTCCCACCTTTATATAACCTAATAAAGGCATATTGGTACCAAGAAATATATATATATGTATATAGAACATATCTATTTATTTATTTATATATATATATGTATATAGAACATATCTATTTATTTATTCATTAATTTATACATCCAGATCAATAAGGGCTGGCTTAACATTACAGTTCTTTCCTTTATAATCCCTTTTCTTCTTAAAGGCACAGAACATGATATTTAATAATGGACATTTCCTAAATAATTATTAATTTATTTATCATCCAAAAGATTATTATCCGCCTCAAAAACCCCAGGTGAATAAAAATCTACAATATGGAATTTAATTCCATGGCTTCATTTAAACCATGTGGATGGAATGAATTCATTTTAAAAATCCAAAACGTACGGATAGCGCTAATGTCTTTTTCCTGGTCTTTTAGACCGGATGTGAGCGGCGGAACTCCTTATTTGGGTATATCACCCGGTCACGTGACCGGGACATGACTGTGCGTAACAGGCTATCTAGCGGTAACCATGGAGACATGGTTTGTTGATTGATTAGACCAATGAACATCCAGTACGCACAGCTGTAGTATCACATGACTAAGGTCACGTGACCGGCCCAAATAACTTTAATGTATTTGTTTATGGTCAAATTACGTGTTATAAACTTAGTTTTTTGAAATCTTTAGTGGATATGGATAAGGTCTGTCTTCATGCTGCATTTTAGAGAAAATCAGATTGTTTTTTATTGTTTTATATACTTGTGTTTATATGAGCTACACATGTGTTAATAATGTATGATGATTATAACCCCTATAAAAAGGGGATAGAGCCAGTGTTATATCACCTTTGAAAAAGCTGCCAAGTGACAGTGAAACGCGTTAGGGGGGGCCACATCTCTGACCTGGGCACCTTTGAGGACTCCTGCAAGTGACTTACAGGACGCTGTTTACCATCTGGAGATTCCAGTCCTATTTGGTGTGGATATCAATAAAGGGAGAACCACCATCTTTGCTGCGAGGGATAGAGAGTTTGCTCCAGAACCCCGCCAGGTGGGATACCCGGCTGAACTACCACCAAGGACTTGGTAAATATCCTCCTTCATTTGGATACCTGTTTTTTTGCACATCAACGCATGCGTTGCAGGACTTTACAACATCCTCCAACAATCAGCTGATCATCAGCTAATAATAATTTTTTGTTCACACAAAGATTGCCCCTAGTGAAAAATCACTTACAGAGAGTGGCTCATTAAGGCTCAAATTCTCATATTGTATGTTTCAACACTAGTAGTGTCTGATTTTAGTACTTAGGTGTTTATATGTATATGTGTATTTGTGATATCAATTTTAATTATATAAAAATATATTTTTGAGCGCAGTTGGCATTTCTTGTTTATTCATATGTATGTTTTTTTGGGGTGAACAGCTATCATCCCGTTTCCAACAGCAGCTTAGGAAACCAGCTCAGTTACAGCGCCTGTTTTTTCTCTTCACCATTTATGGTGAAGTGTTTCACTTTTTCTGTGAGTGCCATTCCCTGTCCTTTAGAAGTTTTATGGGCCCTACAGACTCGGCGATGTGCCGCCGAGCTGCCCGACCTCCGATACGGCAGGCGGGCGACCCGGCGGCGGGGGGGCAGTGACGGTGGGAGTGAAGTTCCTTCACTCCCCCGTCACCCGGCTGCATTGAAGTGCAGGCAAATATGGACGAGATCGTCCATATTGGCCTGCATGTACAGCCGACGGGGGACCAGCGATGAACGAACGCGGGCCGCGCATCGTTCATTGCTGGAACCTCCACACTCAAAGATATGAACGATATCTCGTTCATTTATGAACGAGATCGTTCATATCTGTGACTGATGTCGGCAAGTGTGTAGGGCAGTGTTTTTCAATCACTGTGCCGTAGCACACTGGTGTGCCCTGAGCAGTCTCCAGGTGTGCCGCCATAGAAGCAGAGCCAGGCCAGTCAGTGTGCTGCCGCTACTGAGGCCCTGGAATGATCAATACTGGTGGGTTTAGTGGTTGCAGAGCCAGTTCTAATTTTGGGCCCAGGCAGTGTTGGGCTCTTCTGGCTTTCTCAGATGTGGCTCAGGCGTTACCTGTTTGAGTGTGCCTTGGCAATTTTTAAATCCTGTTCAGGGTGCCGCGAGTTTTAAAAGGTTGAAAATCTCTGGTGTAGGGCCTATAAGATAGATAGATAGATAGATAGATAGATAGATAGATAGATAGATAGATAGATAGATAGATAGATAGATAGATAGATATAGATCTCACAGCCTAACTTCAAATTTAAAGCCTAACTTAAAAAAAAAATCCTGACTTACAAACATAACAGGAGAGTGGGAGCTTGTATGTTCCTCTCCTTCTCTGTAGTGCACCCCGCCAGCACTAATCCCCACACGCTGCCAGGGAACTTCCAATTTTCAGCCTGAGGCTGCAGCTTGACTTCCTCCTATTGGGCGGCTGCAGGGGCAAACGCATGATTTACTGGGGGGGGTTTCCACATTGCACACACATGCACATTTCAGACACATACATGGCACACACACATTGTACACGCATACATAGCACACCATACTTACTGACTTTCTAGCTGCCCAGACACACATACGTAGTACACCACACATATACATATTGGCCCTCATTCCGAGTCGTTCGCTCTGTATTTTTCATCGCATCGCAGTGAAATTCCGCTTAGTGCGCATGCGCAATATTCGCACTGCGACTGCGCCAAGTATCTTTGCTATGAAGATAGTATTTTTACTCACGGCTTTTTCATCGCTCCGGCGATCGTAATGTGATTGACAGGAAATGGGTGTTACTGGGCGGAAACATGGCGTTTTATGGGCGTGTGGCTGAAAACGCTACCGTTTCCGGAAAAAACGCAGGAGTGGCCGGAGAAACGGGGGAGTGGTTGGGCGAACGCTGGGTGTGTTTGTGACGTCAAACCAGGAACGACAAGCACTGAACTGATCGCACAGGCAGAGTAAGTGTGGAGCTACTCTAAAACTGCTAAGTAGTTTGTGATCGCAATATTGCGAATACATCGGTCGCAATTTTAAGATGCTAAGATACACTCCCAGTAGGCGGCGGCTTAGCGTGTGTAACTCTGCTAAATTCGCCTTGCGACCGATCAACTCGGAATGAGGGCCATTGTACACACAGCACACCACACACACATACATAGCACACCACACACACACATATTGCACACACAGTATACCACAAATATAGCACACCATACTCCTACACACTGCACATACACATAGCACACTATACACGTACATAGTACACCATACACACATACACATTGCACACACAGCACACCACACATACATTGCACACAAATACATTGCACACCACACACACACACATATACATAGCACAGCATATACACATATTCTCACCATGCGCATTGCACACACGCATACATAGTACAGTACACCACATACACATTAACCACAGAGCACACATACAAAATAAATTAAGCTGTCATAATTTATTAAAGATCGACCCCCCTCTCCCCCATTCCCCTTCCACCGCGAGACACACACCTGTCTCCACAAGGCAGAGCGGCTCCGGAAGACACAACACCCCGGGTCAGCAGGTCTCACACGGGAACTGCCTAGGAGGGGCTGACGCTACAGCTCCCCCTACAGTCAGCCAGCCAGCCTCTTTGTCAGTGTGATGAGCAGGCAGCTGCGCGTTACTGACACAGCTGCCTGCGCTCCACACTGTCTCGTCTCTCCTTTCCCAAAATAATCATCAGTGAGGGCAGGCCCCTGCGTGTGCGGCGCTGAGTCATCACTCACTCGCTCATTAAGCTCTGCAGTCGGGAGGGGAGAGCAATACCCTGCAGGCCAGTGCCGCTGATCAGATCGTATTAGAGATCTGATCTCCGGCGAGTGGAGGGGGGCCCTTTTCTGACAGGGGGGCCCGGGGTACTTATCCCCGGAGCCCCCCCATTAATCCGGCTCTGGTGCCCTGTCTGCTGTATCAGTCCAGTTTTGCCCTGTCTGCTGTATAAGTCCTGGAGTTCCCATCTGCTGTATAAGTTCAGGGGTGCCCTGTCTGCCAAATCAGTCCATGGGTGCTGATAAGTCTGCTGTATCAGTCCAGGGGTGCCCTGTCTGCCATATTAGTCCAGGGGTGCTGCTAAGTCTGCTGTATCAGTCTAGGGGTGCCCTGTCTGCCGTATCAGTCCAGGGGTGCTACTATGTCTGCCGTATCATTACAGGGGTGCTGCTAAGTCTGCTGTATCAGTCCAGGGATACCCTATCTGCTGTATAAGTCCTGGGGTGCCCTGTCTGCTGTATAAGTCCAGGGGTGCCCTGTCTGTTGTATAAGTCCTGGAGTGCCTTGTCTGCTGTATAAGTCCAGGGGTGCCCTGTCTGCCATATCAGTCCAGGAGTGCCCTGTCTGCCATATCAGTCCAGGAGTGCTGCTAAGTCTGCCGTATCAGTCCAGGGGTGTCCTATCCACTGTATAAGTACCTTGTCTGGTGTGGGTTTGGTATGAATGGTCGACATGGACACATGGTCGACACATGAAATGGTCGACACACGAAAGGTCGACACATGAAAAGGTCGATATGAGGTTTTTTACTTTTTTTGTTGTCGTTTTTTGCGTAAAGTGACTGGGAACCCCAATTAGTGCACCGCGTCCCCTCGCATGGCTCGCTTCGCTCGCCATGCTTCGGGCATGGTGCCTTCGTTCCGGTACCGCTTTGCTCGGCACAGATTACCGTTCCAATCGTAGTCCACGTGGATCGTAAAGTATGGAAAAGTTCCCCAAAAGAAAAAAAAGTTAAAAACTCATGTCGACCTTTTCATGTGTCGACCTTTCATGTGTCGACCATTTTCATGTGTCGACCATGTGTCCATGTCAACCATGTCAATGTCGACCAATAGTGGTCGACCTAATGACTGTCGACCATAACATGGTCGACCATGTGAACGGATACCGTCTGGTGTATAAGTCCTAGGGTGCCCTATCTGCTGTATAAGTCCAGGGGTGTTGCTAAGTCTGTTGAATCAGTCCAGGGGTGCTCTGCCTGCTGTATCTGAAAAAGGGGTGCTCTGTCTGCTGTATCTAAAAGGGGTGATCTGTCAATCCATCCAGGGGCTCCACCCCAGTGTAAAATTAAAATAATAAACGCTAGTAACAAGAAGCCTAAAATTATTATTATTAAAAAAAATTTTTGGTTTGTGCTGTACCCCAGTGTACTATACAATTTTTATTTTATTTTCATAGGTACTGTAACACTGCAGGTCAGACGGGAGTATATTATTTCCTACTCATACACATATTGTGCGGCACTGTCTGATAAGTCAACCGCAGTGTGTAATTATTATATATATTTCTGACTCATTAGTGCAACGCTCTCGGTGAAGTGAACCGCAGTGTTTAATTATTATACATTTTCTGACTCATTTGTGTGATGCTGCCGGAGAAGTCAACCGCATTGTGTAATTATTATATATATTTCTGATTCATTTGTGTGACACTGTAACCGCAGGAGTGTGATATAAAAAATACTTCTACATATTTCTTACTCATTTGTGTGACACTGTAACCGCAGTCTGTGTTATAAAATATAATATATATATTTTGGTTTAAATTTATATTTTGTGCTGTGTCATCCCAGTATACATCCAGGGACTGCAGCTGCTCCGTCCATCTAGGGGTCAGTCCACACAAAATAAAATACATCTTTTTTTATATTTTGTGCTGTATCCTCCCAGTATACATCCAGGCCTGCTCCGTCCATTTCAGGGTGCAGTGTACGTAGCTCATATTCTTATGTTATAACTTATTGTTCTATTTTCATAATTCTTCTCACCAAATTGTGATTAATTCAAATTAATATTATTAATGGGTCATTCCATATCAAATCAACTCAAAAAAACATAAAAAATGTACTGACTCTCTCCGATGTTTATGAAATTTGGAGTACCAGTAAGATGGGGGGGAAAAACTAATCTACACCAAATTTCAACATCATAGGTTGGATATTTTTGGAGGTGGAGCCATTTAAAAATGACCAAAATATGCAAATGTACTGCCGCAGGGGTCTTTTTGTTTGCCTGTAACTTGAGTTTTAATTAAAACAGAGAGATGAAATTAGTGTAATTTTGAAGCTTATGACTAGATCTTTTCACTTCAATTTTAATTTAGTAAGGTAGTACTAAAAAAAGTTTAATAACCTTTGACCATGACCTTTGACCTCAATTTTTTTTTAAAGGATATTTTTTCCTTTAAAATTTTCTCTTAAAAAATGCCCTTATATCTCTTCTAAATGTGTACCAAATTTATTTTTGGGACTACTATAGGATGTTGAGCTAATTTGTTTTTGTTTACCAGCAGTAATTTCAAATGGTTATTAAATACTAGTAGGTTAATTTTAATAATAAATGGTAATGCAGTTATGCATACAATATAATATAAACATGTTTCATAGATTGTTATAGGTTAAAGGGTTAACTAACAGAAAATATAAATGTGTTGCTAGAGTTGGCAACTTTAACAAGAAATTCAAACGTTTTGGTTTCGGTTTTGATTAGAATCAACACCGAAACCAAAACGTTAAAGATAACACTGCTTGCAGTTGTGTAATAACAGTGTTATAGGCTGTGGTTCCAAAATTAGTCATTCAGGTTGGAAGAGTAAGTTTATATGTTGTAATCCATTTGGGAGAGAAAATCATTCCTCAAAAAAGAAAAACTTATGACCAGTTTTGAAGTGGATTTGTGATAAGCTTCCTGATTCAGTAATTACGTTGGGAAGCAAAATTTGTTGCTGTTGAACGCCGACTCCTGACAGCCTGTACATCTTGCACGACATGCACTGAGTGAGATCCTCAATCATGGCCACCCCCATTTTGTTTAAGAGAAAAAAAAACTCTAACTCCCTGTACCTTCAGAAAAACAATTCATACATTTGGGGAGTGGATGCCTTTTGGCAAACTCAAAACGTGCCTTCTTATTTTTAACACTAAGTAGTGGCTTTTTTCTGGCCACTCTTCCATAAAGCCCAGCTCCATGGAGTGTACGGCTTATTGTGATCACATGCACAGATACACCAGTCTCTTCTGTGGAACTCTGCAGCTCCTTCAGGGTTACCTTTGGTCTCTGTGCTGCCTCTCTGATTAATGCCTTCCTTGTCTGGTCTGTGAGTTTTGGTGGCCGGCCCTCTCTTGGCAGGTTTGTTGTGGTACCATGTTCTTTCCATTTGAAGATGATGGATTTGATGGTGCTCCAGGGAATCATCAAAGATTTGGATATTTTCAACAACTTTGTCCCTGACTTGTTTGGAGAGCTCCTTGGTCTTCATTGTGTGATGCCTCTTGCTTAGTGGTGTTGCAGCCTCTGGAGCCTTTCAGAAATGGTGTGTTTATACTGACAGATCATGTGACATTTAGCTTGCACAAAGGTGGACTTCATTTCACTAATTATGTGACTTCTGAAGGTAATTGGTTGTACCAGAACTTTTGGAAAGCTTCATAGCAAAGGGGGTGAATAACTATGCACATGCCAATTTTCAAATTTTTATTTATAAAAATTATTTTTTTATATACATTTTTCTCATTTCACTACACCAACTTACACTATTTTGTGCATATCCGTCACATAAAATTCAGATTTAAAAATAAATAAATTACAGGTTGTAATTATGGTGGTCAATCTCGGGATCAGGATTGGCGGGATCCCAGGATTTAGGGCCAAAAGTGGCCGGGATTCAATCCCAGGACTGGAAGCTCCAACCCCGGGGATTGAGGGATCAGCGTTGAGCGTCTACAGGACGCTCAAACGCTGCCCGGATTCCTCCTTCCGGGTCCCCAGCGCAGCGTGAGAGGTCACGCTGCATTGTCAGCCGCTGCTGGGAGCCACCAGCAGCGTTCAAATGATGTTCCCCTCCCGCCCACCCCCGGTATATGGTGAATTATATGTGCGGGGCGGGCAGGGCGGGGTGAGGGGGTGGCCACCTAGCTAAAAGCCAATCCCGGGTATCCCAGGAATCCTGGGATTGGCCATTTTTCAATCCCGATACCCGGGATTGAAAAAATGGCCGGGATTGGCTTCCCTAGTTGTAATGTAACAAAATAGGTAAAAAGCTAAGGCGGGTGAATACTTTAGCAAGGCACTGTATTCAAAAATATGGAAAAGTCCAATATCCCAAAAATTTCTGGACCCATGCATTTTGGACGTAGGAGACTAAACCTGTAATAAAAAAACAAAATCCCCCAAAAAGAGGTTAATAAAAGAGAATGCCTCGATATCAATATTTATTATTAGTACATTAAATATATATGAAATAAGAACCTCAATTAGAGCACCATCAATTAACCACTCCATCATTTACTGAAAATCAGCAAGGTGACCAGGAAATCCTAGCATTGTGTGATTCTGTATAACTATTGCACTGATAACTCATTCCCAGACTATTGCCTGCTTCCTACAGTTACATGATGATGTGTAAAAATTGGTATTATTAATGTCATAGAAGTACTGTAAAATTAACATAATTATTCACCAGTGAATGTTAATCATACTAGTAAAGTATAGTAACATTTAGTTGATATGGCTAGCAACAAAAATTAAAGTGGATCATATGAAACAATAAGCTACTGCATATTATTCATCAAAAGGAGACATTGGAGTGTTTTGGTATTAAATGCATTGCCCTTTCAAATTTTAGGCTTAATGTGATTGGCACTCACTGGTGTATTATTATGTCAATACTACTGTACTTCTATGATATGTTGCTATTATGTTAAAGAATACCTGACTACTTTAAGATGGCCAAGGCTTGCTGTGAACTTTAGTATTAAAAAAAGGTATGCAGGTGCACTATGTAATCATTACTACTCCTAATAGAGATATATTTATAATTAAATATCACATAAGAGGTTTGTTAGCATAAATTTGGCCAAAGTTATGGGCCTGCCCACCTTCGTCCAGGTCACCTCATTGGGCAAAACCCTAACATTTTAGGGGTTTGCACCCCCAATCCAATCCCCAACCCCCCCCCCCCCCCCCAGACATCACACAAATGCAAGGGCATAGCTACCATAGGTGCAGGCAGTTCAGCTGCTATGGGGCCTGGAGCTTAGAGGGGCACACCTTTCCTATCAAAGTTACATGTGTTATATACATTTTTCACCATTAGTATATACATGAGGGTTCTTACAACTTTTGCCTTGGGGCCTATTATATACAGTATCTAATTATGCCCTGGTCCTGATCATTGTAATGTGGTATAAGATGAACTGGAGGGTATTAGAATGTGGCATACTATGAATTGGGGACACTATATGTCATAATGTGCATTGGGGGTTCTGTGTTGTATAATGTGTACAGGCAGCCCTACAATGTGACATAATGTGAACTAGGGCACTACTATGGTTCATAAAATAAACTAGGGTACTAATATGTGGCATAAAATTAACTGAAGCACTACTATGTCTCAGAAAATCAACTTGAGCACTGTTATGGAGCATAAAATGAACAACTGCTGTGGAAAGGTATATCTCTAGAAGCATTAAGACCCTTCAAAATGTTGCTATGGGGCGTCCAAAGTTCTGGCTATGCCCCTGCACAAATGAAAGACAGCAGTGAAGCTTTACAGAGTATCAGGTGTATGAAAGCAGCTACACAGTGTTAGGAGTAGTGATGTGCACCGGAAATTTTTCGGGTTTTGTGTTGTGGTTTTGGATTCGGTTCCGCGGCCGTGTTTTGGATTCGGACGCGTTTTGGCAAAACCTCACCGAAATTTTTTTGTTCGGATTCGGGTGTGTTTTGGATTCGGGTGTTTTTTTCAAAAACCCCTAAAAAACAGCTTAAATCATAGAATTCGGGGGTCATTTTGATCCCATAGTATTATTAACCTCAATTACCATAATTTCCACTAATTTCCAGTCTATTCTGAACACCTCACACCTCACAATATTATTTTTAGTCCTAAAATTTGCACCGAGGTCGCTGGATGACTAAGCTAAGCGACCCAAGTGGCCAACACAAACACCTGGCCCATCTGGGAGTGGCACTGCAGTGTCAGACAGGATGGCCGATTTAAAAAATAGTCCCCAAACAGCACATGATGCAGAGAAAAAAGAGGCGCAATGAGGTAGCTGTGTGACTAAGCTAAGCGACCCAAGTGGCCGACACAAACACCTGGCCCATCTAGGAGTGGCACTGCAGTGTCAATCAAGACAGGATGGCACTTCCAAAAAATTGTCCCCAAACAGCATATGATGCAAAGAAAAAAAGAGGCGCACCAAGGTGGCTGTTTGACTAAGCTAAGCGACACAAGTAGCTGACACAAACACCTGGCCCATCTAGGAGTGGCACTGCAGTGTCAATCAAGACAGGATGGCACTTCCAAAAAATTGTCCCCAAACAGCACATGATGCAAAGAAAAAAAGAGGTGCACCAAGGTGGCTGTGTGACTAAGCTAAGCGACACAAGTGGCCGACACAGACACCTGGCCCATCTAGGAGTGGCACTGCAGTGTCAATCAAGACAGGATGGCACTTCCAAAAAATTGTCCCCAAACAGCACATGATGCAAAGAAAAAAAGAGGCGCACCAAGGTGGCTGTTTGACTAAGCTAAGCGACACAAGTGGCCGACACAAACACCTGGCCCATCTAGGAGTGGCACTGCAGTGTCAATCAAGACAGGATGGCACTTCCAAAAAATTGTCCCCAAACAGCACATGATGCAAAGAAAAAAAGAGGCGCACCAAGGTGGCTGTGTGACTAAGCTAAGCGACACAAGTGGCCGACACAAACACCTGGCCCATCTAGGAGTGGCACTGCAGTGTCAATCAAGACAGGATGGCACTTCCAAAAAATTGTCCCCAAACAGCACATGATGCAAAGAAAAAAAGAGGCGCACCAAGGTGGCTGTTTGACTAAGCTAAGCGACACAAGTGGCCGACACAAACACCTGGCCCATCTAGGAGTGGCACTGCAGTGTCAATCAAGACAGGATGGCACTTCCAAAAAATTGTCCCCAAACAGCACATGATGCAAAGAAAAAAAGAGGCGCACCAAGGTAGCTGTGTGACTAAGCTAAGCGACACAAGTGGCCGACACAAACACCTGGCCCATCTAGGAGTGGCACTGCAGTGTCAATCAAGACAGGATGGCACTTCCAAAAAATTGTCCCCAAACAGCACATGATGCAAAGAAAAAAAGAGGCGCACCAAGGTGGCTGTTTGACTAAGCTAAGCGACACAAGTGGCCGACACAAACACCTGGCCCATCTAGGAGTGGCACTGCAGTGTCAATCAAGACAGGATGGCACTTCCAAAAAATTGTCCCCAAACAGCACATGATGCAAAGAAAAAAAGAGGTGCACCAAGGTGGCTGTGTGACTAAGCTAAGCGACACAAGTGGCCGACACAAACACCTGGCCCATCTAGGAGTGGCACTGCAGTGTCAATCAAGACAGGAAGGCACATCCAAAAAATTGTCCCCAAACAGCACATGATGCAAAGAAAAAAAGAGGCGCACCAAGGTGGCTGTTTGACTAAGCTAAGCGACACAAGTGGCCGACACAAACACCTGGCCCATCTAGGAGTGGCACTGCAGTGTCAATCAAGACAGGATGGCACTTCCAAAAAATTGTCCCCAAACAGCACATGATGCAAAGAAAAAAAGAGGCGCACCAAGGTGGCTGTGTGACTAAGCTAAGCGAAACACAAGTGGCCGACACAAACACCTGGCCTATCTAGGAGTGGCACTGCAGTGTCAGCCAGGATGGCACTTCCAAAAAATTGTCCCCAAACAGTACATGATGCAAAGAAAAATGAAAGAAAAAAGAGGTGCAAGATGGAATTGTCCTTGGGCCCTCCCACCCACCCTTATGTTGTATAAACAAGACATGCACACTTTAACAAACCCATCATTTCAGCGACAGGGTCTGCCACACGACTGTGACTGAAATGACTGGTTGGTTTGGGCCCCACAAAAAAAGAAGCAATCAATCTCTCCTTGCATAAACTGGCTCTACAGAGGCAATTTGTCCACCTCCTAGTCATCCTCCGATTCCTCACCCCTTTCACTGTGTACATCCCCCTCCTCACAGAGTATTAATTCGTCCCCACTGGAATCCACCATCTCAGGTCCCTGTGTATTTTCTGGAGGCAATTGCTGGTGAATGTCTCCATGGAGGAATTGATTATAATTCATTTTGATGAACATCATCTTCTCCACATTTTCTGGAAGTTACCTCGTACGCCGATTGCTGACAAGGTGAGCAGCTGCACTAAACACTCTTTCGGAGTACACACTGGAGGGGGGCAACTTAGGTAAAATAAAGCCAGTTTCTACAAGGGCCTCCAAATTGCCTCTTTTTCCTGCCAATATACGTACGGACTGTCTGACATGCCTACTTGGATGCGGTCACTCATATAATCCTCCACCATTCTTTCAATGGTGACAGAATCATATGCAGTGACAGTAGACAACACGGCAGTAATCGTTGGCAGGTCCTTCACTCCGGACCAGATGTCAGCACTCATTCCAGACTGCCCTGCATCACCGCCAGCGGGTGGGCTCGGAATTCTTAGCCTTTTCCTGGCAGCCCCAGTTGTCAAGGAGGAGCTGTTGACGGGTCACGTTCCGCTTGACTTGACGTGTCTCACCAGCAGGTCTTTACACCTCTGCAGACTTGTGTCTGCCGGAAAGAGAGATACAATGTAGGCTTTAAACCTAGGATCAAGCACAGTGGCCAAAATGTAGTGCTCTGATTTCAACAGATTGACCACCCGTGAATCCTGGTTAAGCGAATTAAGGGCTCCATCCACAAGTCCCACATGCCTAGCGGAATCACTCCATTTTAGCTCCTCCTTCAATCCCTCCAGCTTCTTCTACAAAAGCCTAATGAGGGGAATGACCTGACTCAGGCTGGCAGTGTCTGAACTGACTTCACGTGTGTCAAGTTCAAAGGGTTGTAGAACCTTGCACAACGTTGAAATCATTCTCCACTGTGCTTCAGTCAGGTGCATTCCCCCTCCTTTGCCTATATCGTAGGCAGATGTATAGGCTTGAATGGCCTTTTGCTGCTCCTCCATCCTCTGAAGCACATAGAGGGTTGAATTCCACCTCGTTACCACCTCTTGCTTCAGATGATGGCGGGGCTGGTTAAGGAGTGTTTGCTGGTGCTCCAGTCTTCGGCACGCGGTGGCTGAATGCCGAAAGTGGCCAGCAATTCTTTGGGCCACTGACAGCATCTCTTGCACGCCCCTGTCGTTTTTTTAAAAATTCTGCACCACCAAATTCAATGTATGTGCAAAGCATGGGACGTGCTGGAATTTGCCCACATGTAAAGCACGCACAATATTGGTGGCGTTGTCCGATGTCACAAATCCCCAGGAGAGTCCAATTGGGGTAAGCCATTCTGCGATGATGTTCCTCAGTTTCTGTAAGAGGTTGTCTGCTGTGTGCCTCTTCTGGAAAGCGGTGATACAAAGCGTAACCTGCCTTGGAACGAGTTGGCGTTTGCGAGATGCTGCTACTTGTGCCGCCGCTGCTGTTCTTGCTGCGGGAGGCAATACATCTACCCAGTGGGCTGTCACAGTCATATATTCCTGAGTCTGCCCTCCTCCACTTGTCCACATGTCTGTGGTTAAGTGGACATTGGGTACAACTGCATTTTTTAGGACACTGGTGACTCTTTTTCTGAGGTCTGTGTACATTCTCGGTATTGCCTGCCTAGAGAAGTGGAACCTAGATGGTATTTGGTACCGGGGACACACTAACTCAATAAATTCTCTAATTCCCTGTGAAATAACGGTGGATACCGGACACACATTTAACACCACCCAGGCTGCCAAGGCCTGAGTTATCTGCTTTGCAGCAGGATGACTGCTGTGATATTTCATCTTCATCGCAAAGGACTGTTGGACAGTCAATTGCTTACTGGAAGTAGTACAAGTGGTATTCCGACTTCCCCTCTGGGATGACGATCGACTCCCAGCAGCAACAACAGCAGTGCCAGCAGCTTTAGGCATTACACTCAAGGATGCATCGGAGGAATCCCAGGCAGGCAAAGACTCGTCAGAGTTGACAGTGACATGGCCTGCAGGACTATTGGCTTTCCTGTCTAAGGAGGAAATTGACACTGAGGGAGTTGGGGGTATGGTTTGCAGGAGCTTGGTTACAAGAGGAAGGGATTTAGTGGTCAGTGGACTGCTTCCGCTGTCACCCAAAGTTTTTGAACTTGTCAATGACTTCTGATGAATGCGCTCCAGGTGACGTATAAGGGAGGATGTTCCTAGGTGGTTAACATCCTTACCCCTACTTATTACAGCTTGACAAAGGCAACACACGGCTTGACAAATGTTGTCCGCATTTCTGTTAAAATAATTCCACACCTACGAGGTGATTTTTTTTGTAATTTGACCAGGCATGTCAATGGCCATATTCGTCCCACGGACAACAGGTGTCTCCCCGGGTGCCTGACTTAAACAAACCACCTCACCATCAGAATCCTCCTTGTCAATCTCCTCCTCAGCGCCAGCAACACCCATATCCTCATCCTGGTGTACTTCAACAGTGACATCTTCAATTTGACTATCAGGAACTGGATTGCGGGTGCTCCTTCCAGCACTTGCAGGGGGCGTGCAAATGGTGGAAGGCGCCACCTCTTCCCGTCCAGTGTTGGGAAGGTCAGGCATCGCAACCGACACAATTGGACTCTCCTTGGGGATTTCTGATTTAGAAGAACGCACAGTTCTTTGCTGTGCTTTTGCCAGCTTAAGTCTTTTCATTTTTCTAGCGAGAGGATGAGTGCTTCCATCCTCATGTGAATCTGAACCACTAGCCATGAACATAGGCCAGGGCCTCAGCCGTTCCTTGCCACTCCGTGTCGTAAATGGCATATTGGCAAGTTTACACTTCTCATCAGACGCTTTTAATTTTGATTTTTGGGTAATTTTACTGAACTTTTGTTTTTTGGATTTTACATGCTCTCTACTATGACATAGGGCATCGGCCTTGGCAGACGACGTTGATGGCATTTCATCGTCTCGGCCATGAATAGTGGCAGCAGCTTCAGCACGAGGTGGAAGTGGATCTTGATCTTTCCCTAATTTACCCTCCACATTTTTGTTCTCCACTTTTTAATGTGTGGAATTATATGCCAGTAATATATCAATAGCAATGGCCTACTGTACCATACTGCTATATATATACTGGTGGTCAGCAAAATTCTGCACTGTCCTCCTACTATATACTGCGCACAACTAAAATGCAGCACAGGTATGGATGGATAGTATACTTGATGACACAGAAGTAGAGCAGTGGACTACTGTACTGTACTGCTATATATATACTGGTGGTCACAGCAAAATTCTGCACTATCCTCCTACTATATACTGCGCACAACTAAAATGCAGCACAGGTATGGATGGATAGTATACTTGACGACACAGAGGTAGAGCAGTGGACTACTGTACCGTACTGCTATATATATACTGGTGGTCACAGCAAAATTCTGCACTGTCCTACTTTATACTGCGCACAACTAAAATGCAGCACAGGTATGGATGGATAGTATACTTGACGACACAGAGCTAGAGCAGTGGACTACTGTACCGTACTGCTATATATACTGGTGGTCACAGCAAAATTCTGCACTGTCCTCCTACTATATGCTACAATGCAGCACAGATATGGAGCGTTTTTCAGGCAGAGAACATAGATATTTTCAGCACACTGAGCACAGATATTTGCAAGCACACTGAGCACAGATATTTGCAGCACACTGAGCACAGATATTTGCAGCACACTGAACACAGAAACTGAGAGAATGCAGCCACGTCCTCTCGCTATCATCTCCAAAGCACGAGTGAAAATGGCGGTGATGCGCTGCTCCTTATATAGAATACGAATCTCGCGAGATTCCGACAGCGGGATGATGACATTCGGGCGCGCTCGGGTTAACCGAGCAAGGCGTGAAGATCCGAGGCTGCCTCGGAACCGTGTAAAGTGGGTGAAGTTCGGGGGGGGGGGGGGTTCGGATCCCGAGGAACCGAACCCGCTCATCGCTATTTTGTAAGAGTCTAAGGGGGACTTAAGCTGCATAAATTTACAATTGATCCCATGGAGCTATTCAATTAGCCCCTGCTGGCAACACTTATTGTGGACTTTGTTTACTCCTCTGAACAGACGTTTAAAAAATTCCACATAACCAGCAAATTAGCAGGTGCTGCAACCCTGTTAAAAGTGAATCTATGAACCTTTCCTGAATTCTGTTTGTTAACACCTGTTAACTCATCTTATGGGGTTAAGATGGGTTAACAGGTGTTATCACACAGAATTCAGGAAAAATTCATGGATTCACTAGGTAGCATGTTAATTTAGTGGACATTAACAAAGCTGTCTGATGTAAAAGGGAGTACAATTGAATAGCCATGGGCGTTAAAGCCCGAGGCTACCTCCCTTTTTCTGCCGCTGTAATTTATAGTGGGTAATTTAATGTTCCACTTAGTTTATTCAGTATGAGGCTGTTTTTTTCGGGATGCGGTAACATCGCCGGCAGTCAGGTTTCCAGCGGTCAGGATACCGATCTCGGAAACCCGAACACAGACAATGCCGACAGCCGTAATCCCAGCTAACAGGGTCTATTCCCACTCGTGGGTGTCCACGACACCCATAAAGTGAGAATAGAACCTGTGTCAATCGCAGCGAGCCACTGAGCCTGCAGCATAGCGAGCTCAGCATAGTGAGTGCAGCGAGCCCGCAAGGGGCTTCATTGCGCTTTCCCCCTGCCGGTATTCTGGCGGGCGGCATACCATTTTTTTTCTGCTGAAGAGAGCCTGCATTTTTTTTGCTGGTCTAAATCACATGGTAATTGTACCCAGTACTGAATATATCAGCAATGGATGACTCTATTGCTGGTGCACCTCATGCTATGGGTTTCCCTGCTATGGTGCTACCAACCCTAGATGTATGTAGTCTAGTGCTGGTATTGGCATATTCATAAGGGCCCATGATCATTGCCCCCCTTACTTTGCTTATAGCAGCCTAAGCTAATATTACAAGTAGGCTTTTATTAGGGGGCTATACAGTAGTTTTGCAATGTATAATTTTTTTACACATTCAGATGAATGTCCTCTTTAGTATGGATCTTACACTAGGGAGTAAGCAATTGCAACATACTGTACAGTCAGAGTTGGCGGGATGCAGTGCAGGGAGGCACCAGCCAGGAGAGGCGCTCTCCGTGCTCTGCATCCCTGTGCTGTGCGCTGTTGCTGCCGCTGCACCTATCACTGTACAAGCAGCTGCAGTCAGCAGCCTGGATCATGGCTCTTCCAGTCCGCCCCACTCCAGCCATGCAGCAGATGTCATCTCCCGTCCTGTGTCAGTGCAGTGACGCTAGCAGGAGGGGGGGTGGGGGCGGGACTGACTTTGAGAGCTGCAGTTACTGCTGACTGCAGTACTTCCAGGTGCCACTAGATGCCCCCATCTCCATGGATGGATCCATCACATCACCTGCCAGGACTCAGGAACAAAAGAGAGACTGCCCAGGACCAGTACATAAGAACTAAGTGAGTTTTCTTTTTATGTGTGATCTATCTATCTATCTATCTATCTATTATCTATCTATCTATCTATCTATCTATCTATCTATCTATCTATCTATCTATCTATCTGTCTGTCTGTCTGTCTGTCTGTCTGTCTGTCTGTCTGTCTGTCTATCTATCTATCTATGTGTCTGTCCCTATCTGACGATTATAATGTCCCTCGCCATGACCGCCCCCTCACCCTGAGTTCCCGCCCCCTCTTCTGCACTGACTATTATAATCTACTCCCTTCTGACCCTGATCAAGACCCCACCCCCTCAAGTCTCCACCCCTTCAGTCTATCTTGATTCCTGAAACGTGTGTGACTGTGTATTCTGCTCCAGTTCCCCCGGAGCTCGGCAGGACAGGGACAAGTCAGAGCATCCTACTGGACAAGTGCTCAGTGAGTAGGTGTAGTGAGGGTGAAGGTATACTTATGTAATGGAGAGGGGTGTATTGGTTCTTTTCTGGTTGGGTGGATTGTCTTAATATTTTACTTTATTAATGTGTGTGTGTGTGTGTGTGTGTGTGTAAGGGGTTGTATTCATATGCTTTATGCTTATATGTGGGTCCCTGATGGTCTCTGCTACATCTAGTAGTCACTGCAATGCTCTCTGCATTATCTGTTGGGCACAGTGGTGCTCTCTGCATTATCTGACGATCACAGCATCTCTCTCTGCATTATCTGGCGGTCACAGCGATGCTCTCTGCATTATCTGGCGGTCACTTTGAACAGCGACGCTCTATGCATTATCTGGCAGTCTGTCACGATCCGGGTATCTGGACGCCATTTCTTACCCATCAGATGCCTCCTAAGGCTGGCTCAGCGCTCCAGGACCGGATCCCATCTGTTATCCTGATGTGTACATTCCTGTATCCTCTCCTGTCACTCTGGGACGCTGTCACAGTAAACGCCATATTACACCTGGCATGGCGTCTCCCGCGGCCTCCGCCACCGTCCCTGAACTTCTGCATGCAGAGTGTCTGAGTGGCGATTACGTCAGCCGCGGCCTCCGCTGTGTCCGCGTGGTTGGATGTGCATCTGTCAGCCTGGCGCCTCCTGTCTCCGGTGGCCGGCGCCGCCATTACTGTTTTCATTACCACATGGATTACAAACCAAACTTCCCTCCAAGTGTCTGCATGGGCGCAGCCATCTTGGATTCTGTCAGCTGATCATTTCCACCAATCTGTTCTCAGTATTGATAATCTGCATAATTGCCTAGCCAATCCCTTCCTTGCTGCAGGTATAAATACACTGTGCCTGAGCAAGGAAGGCGTCAGTGCTTTGGTTGTCAAACCTAGTTCCTGTTTGTCTCTCTCCTGTGATTGTCTTCCAGGTTCCAGCTCCTGTCTCAAGACTTCCACCATAGAGACCCGCACCAGCATTCCACCTGCGGTGTAGTCTGACTCTCCAATCCATTGTGGATTCATCTGTTTCCAGCTACAACATTACCTGCTTCCAGCTCAGCTTCCAGCAGAGTACAGCTTCCCTTAAAGGGCCGGTGTCCTTTCTACACTTTACCACTCTCCACCGGTATTATTATTTCTCCGCTCTCAAGTTCTACATTTCAGTTCATATTTCATCGCTCCCAAGTTCATTTATTATTTAACTGGTTCCAGCCAGTATCCACTCCGTGCTAACAACAGTCTGGTTCCAGCCAGTATCCACAGCAGCTGTTTTATCTTCAGCAACCCAGCTTTTCCTGGAACACCAGCTGGCACAATCCTGGGTTATCTCCATTGCTACAGTCGGGCCTGGTAAGGACTTTCCATCTAGAAGATCATAAGAACTATCTCACACTACCAGTGCCCTGTGGCTCCTGCCATCCTGTAGTACCCAGGAACTGTATTTATTCTTTGCTGACTTTTATGTTTTCTTTTACTGCTGCTGTGTTGCGGAGTTGTCATAATAAACATCATTGACTTTTATCCAAGTTGTCGTGGTCACGCCTTCGGGCAGTTATTATTCATGTTACTTACATGTCCAGGGGTCTGATACAACCTTCCAGGTTCCGGTACATCTCAGCCCCTACAACTGAGGCTGCCTCCCGTCAGCTCAGGCCCTCAGTTGTGACAGTAAGCACTGACCTAATGAATCCAGCCGGAGACCAGGATCAAGCGGCCAGGCCGATGCAAGAACTGGCAGCCCGACTAGAACATCAGGAGGCTGCACAGGGCCACATCATCCGCTGTCTCCAGGATCTCTCTACTCGGCTGGATGGGATTCAGACAACTCTCCGTGGATCAGGCGCGTCTGGTGCGTCAACCACAGTGACTCCAGCTATAACCCCACCCACCTTACCCATTTCTGCTCCACGTCTTCATCTTCCAACGCCAGCAAAATTTGACGGATCTCCAAGATTCTGCAGGGGATTTCTCAACCAGTGTGAGATTCAGTTTGAGCTACAACCTGGCAATTTTCCCAGTGACCGTACAAAAATTGCCTACATTATTTCTCTTCTCAGTGGCTCAGCCCTTGATTGGGCATCACCGTTATGGGAGAGGTCCGACACCCTGCTATCTTCCTACACTGCCTTCGTGTCAACATTCAGGCGCATCTTCGACGAGCCAGGCCGGGTAACCTCAGCTTCATCCGAGATTCTCCGTTTACGCCAGGGGTCACGTACTGTAGGACAATATCTGATACAGTTCCAGATCCTGGCATCCGAACTGGCATGGAACGACGAGGCCCTGTATGCTGCATTCTGGCATGGCTTATCTGAGCGTATTAAAGATGAGTTAGCTACCAGAGACTTACCTTCTAAGTTAGATGAGCTAATCTCACTCTGCACGAAAGTTGATTTACGTTTCAGAGAGAGAGCAACTGAGCGTGGAAGATCATCTGCTCCAAAATCTTCTGCTCCTCCTCCTCGTCAACTGTCACCATCTAAAGATGAGCCCATGCAACTTGGCCGTTCCCGTTTAACTCCTGCTGAGCGCCGAAGACGTCTCTCCGAGTTTCTCTGTCTCTATTGTGCAGCTCCGTCTCACACCATTAATGCCTGTCCCAAACGTCCGGGAAACTCCAAATCCTAGCTCGCCAAGGAGAGGGCCGGCTAGGAGTAATGATCTCCTCTCCATCTCCTCAAGATTGTAATCTCCCAGTCTCGCTTCAAGTTGCTCAACGTTATCGGAACGTCATTGCCCTCCTTGATTCCGGAGCAGCTGGGAACTTTATTACCGAAGCCTATGTTAAACGGTGGTCCCTACCCACCGAGAGACTTCCTTCGTCCATTTCTTTAACTGCCGTGGATGGCAGCAAAATTTTTGATGCAGTCATTTCTTTAAGGACTCTACCAGTTCGTCTGAGAGTGGGAGTTCTTCATTCCGAACTTATTTCTTTTTTAGTGATTCCAAGAGCCACACATCCTGTGGTCCTGGGCCTTCCATGGCTCCGTCTTCACAATCCTACAATTGATTGGACGACTACGCAAATCCAGGCATGGGGTTCCTCCTGTGCTGAGACATGTTTGTTTAAAGTATTGCCTGTCTGTTCTTCCTCCCCCAGGTCGTCTGATGTTCCACCTCCTCCATATCAAGATTTCACGGATGTGTTCAGTAAAGCTTCTGCTGATATCCTTCCTCCTCATAGAGAATGGGACTGTCCGATTGATCTCGTTCCAGGGAAGGTTCCACCTCGAGGCCGAACTTATCCGTTGTCTCTGCCTGAGACGCATTCTATGGAGGAATATATTAAAGAGAACCTAGCAAAGGGGTTCATTCGACCTTCTTCTTCTCCAGCCGGCGCAGGCTTCTTTTTTGTAAAAAAGAAAGATGGTGGTCTGCGGCCGTGCATCGACTACAGAGGTTTGAACGACATTACCATCAAGAACCGTTATCCTTTACCCCTGATTACTGAGCTCTTTGACAGAGTTAGCGGAGCTACCATCTTTACAAAGCTGGACTTGCGAGGTGCATACAATCTCATCCGGATCCGTGAGGGTGACGAGTGGAAGACCGCCTTTAACACCCGTGACGGACATTATGAGTACCTCGTCATGCCCTTCGGATTGAGCAATGCTCCAGCTGTCTTCCAGCATTTTGTCAATGAGATCTTCAGAGACATTCTATACCGTCATGTCGTGGTCTATCTAGACGATATCCTCATTTTTGCCAACGATTTAGAGGAACATCGTTTTTGGGTTAAAGAGGTTCTGTCCCGTCTCCGTGTCAATCATCTCTATTGCAAATTAGAAAAATGCGTCTTTGTAGTCAAGTCCATTCCGTTTCTAGGGTACATTGTGTCCGGTTCCGGACTAGAGATGGATCCTGAGAAACTACAAGCAATCCAAAATTGGCCGGTACCCTTAACCCTCAAAGGGGTCCAGAGGTTCTTAGGGTTCGCCAACTATTACCGAAAGTTTATACGAGACTTTTCCACCATTGTGGCGCCTATTACTGCTTTCACTAAGAAGGGTGCTAACCCGTCCAAGTGGTCTGAAGAAGCCATGCAAGCATTTCATCTTTTAAAACAAAGGTTCATCTCTGCGCCTGTTCTGAAACAGCCTGACATCGACTCTCCTTTCATCTTAGAGGTGGATGCCTCCTCCGTTGGAGTAGGAGCGGTGTTATCTCAGAGGGCTAAAGATGGCCATTTACACTCTTGCAGTTTCTTCTCCCTGAAGTTCTCCCCAGCTGAGCGCAACTATGCCATTGGCGACCAGGAGTTGCTAGCCATCAAGCTCGCTCTAGAAGAGTGGAGGTATCTGTTGGAGGGAGCTTCTCATTCAATCACCATACTTACAGACCACAAGAACCTTTTATACCTGAAGGGCGCACAATGTCTCAACCCTCGTCAGGCCAGATGGGCACTTTTCTTTTCCAGGTTCGACTTTAAACTCCAGTTCTGTCCGGGCTCTCAGAATCGCAAGGCCGATGCCCTTTCCCGCTCATGGGAGCAAGAAAATGAGTCAGAGTCTTCAGACAAGCATCCTATTATAAATCCGTTGGCATTCTCCACGGTAGGGATGGACTCTACGCCCCCATCAGGGAAAAGTTTTGTGAAGCCGATGCTAAGGAAGAAGCTCATGCATTGGGCCCATGCTTCCCGTTTTGCCGGACATACAGGTATCCAAAAAACCCTGGAGTTTATCTCTAGGTCCTATTGGTGGCCAACTCTGAAAAAGGACGTCTTGGAGTTCATTGCATCTTGCCCAAAGTGTGCCCAACATAAAGTATCCCGCCAGTCGCCTGCGGGGCAACTGGTTCCACTATCCGTTCCCCGTCGACCATGGACCCACTTGTCGATGGATTTCATTACAGACTTACCCATGTGCAACAAGTTCAATACCATCTGGGTGGTAGTTGACCGGTTCACCAAGATGGCACACTTCATTCCTCTCACCGGTCTTCCGTCAGCTTCCAAGTTGGCTCAAGTATTCATACAAGAGATCTTCCGACTCCACGGTCTTCCTGAAGAAATTATCTCAGATCGAGGAGTTCAATTCACAGCCAAATTCTGGCGAAGTTTATGTCAAGTCCTCCAAGTCAAGCTAAAGTTTTCCACGGCTTACCATCCTCAGACCAATGGTCAAACCGAGAGGGTGAATCAGGACTTGGAGGCCTTCCTCCGCATCTATGTGTCCTCCTCTCAAGATGACTGGGTTCAATTACTTCCCTGGGCCGAGTTCTGTCATAACAACCAGTATCATTCTTCATCTGCTTCAACACCATTCTTCACTAACTTTGGATTCCACCCTAAAGTCCCTGAGTTCCAACCGCTTCCAGCAACTTCTGTTCCCGCAGTGGACATCACCTTGCATCAGTTTGCCAATATCTGGAAGAGCGTACGATCAGCTCTGCTCAAGGCATCGTTCAGGTACAAGAAGTTTGCGGATAAGAAGCGTCGAGCAGTTCCTGCTCTCAAGGTGGGTGATCGGGTATGGTTATCCACGAAGAATTTGAGGTTAAGAGTTCCCAGTATGAAGTTTGCACCTCGCTATATCGGTCCTTTCAAGATTGAACAAGTCATCAATCCTGTTGCTTACAGACTCCAGTTGCCTCCCTTCTTAAAAATACCCAGGACATTCCATGTTTCCCTGTTGAAACCGCTGATCTTGAATCGGTTTCATTCCTCACTTCCTCCAACTCCGAAAGTCCAAACTCAACGAGGCGTTGAGTATGAAGTGGCCAAGATCCTGGACTCACGTCACCGTTACGGTCAACTACAATATCTTATTGACTGGAAGGGTTATGGTCCTGAGGAACGTTCATGGACCAATGCTTCTGATGTCCATGCTCCTGCCTTGGTCTGGAGATTCCATTCCAAGTTTCCTCAAAAGCCAAAGAAGTGTCCTGGGGCCACTCCTAAAGGGGGGGGTGCTGTCACGATCCGGGTATCTGGACGCCATTTCTTACCCATCAGATGCCTCCTAAGGCTGGCTCAGCGCTCCAGGACCGGATCCCATCTGTTATCCTGATGTGTACATTCCTGTATCCTCTCCTGTCACTCTGGGACGCTGTCACAGTAAACGCCATATTACACCTGGCATGGCGTCTCCCGCGGCCTCCGCCGCCGTCCCTGAACTTCTGCATGCAGAGTGTCTGAGTGGCGATTACGTCAGCCGCGGCCTCCGCTGTGTCCGCGTGGTTGGATGTGCATCTGTCAGCCTGGCGCCTCCTGTCTCCGGTGGCCGGCGCCGCCATTACAGTTTTCATTACCACATGGATTACAAACCAAACTTCCCTCCAAGTGTCTGCATGGGCGCAGCCATCTTGGATTCTGTCAGCTGATCATTTCCACCAATCTGTTCTCAGTATTGATAATCTGCATAATTGCCTAGCCAATCCCTTCCTTGCTGCAGGTATAAATACACTGTGCCTGAGCAAGGAAGGCGTCAGTGCTTTGGTTGTCAAACCTAGTTCCTGTTTGTCTCTCTCCTGTGATTGTCTTCCAGGTTCCAGCTCCTGTCTCAAGACTTCCACCATAGAGACCCGCACCAGCATTCCACCTGCGGTGTAGCCTGACTCTCCAATCCATTGTGGATTCATCTGTTTCCAGCTACAACATTACCTGCTTCCAGCTCAGCTTCCAGCAGAGTACAGCTTCCCTTAAAGGGCCGGTGTCCTTTCTACACTTTACCACTCTCCACCGGTATTATTATTTCTCCGCTCTCAAGTTCTACATTTCAGTTCATATTTCATCGCTCCCAAGTTCATTTATTATTTAACTGGTTCCAGCCAGTATCCACTCCGTGATAACAACAGTCTGGTTCCAGCCAGTATCCACAGCAGCTGTTTTATCTTCAGCAACCCAGCTTTTCCTGGAACACCAGCTGGCACAATCCTGGGTTATCTCCATTGCTACAGTCGGGCCTGGTAAGGACTTTCCATCTAGAAGATCATAAGAACTATCTCACACTACCAGTGCCCTGTGGCTCCTGCCATCCTGTAGTACCCAGGAACTGTATTTATTCTTTGCTGACTTTTATGTTTTCTTTTACTGCTGCTGTGTTGCGGAGTTGTCATAATAAACATCATTGACTTTTATCCAAGTTGTCGTGGTCACGCCTTCGGGCAGTTATTATTCATGTTACTTACATGTCCAGGGGTCTGATACAACCTTCCAGGTTCCGGTACATCTCAGCCCCTACAACTGAGGCTGCCTCCCGTCAGCTCAGGCCCTCAGTTGTGACACAGTCACTTTGACGCTCTCTGCATTATCTGGTGGTCACAGTGATGCTCTGCGTTATCTAGTGGTTATAGCGACACTTTCTGCTTTACATGATGGAAACTATATTGTCTGTATTATTTGGTGGGCGCTGTGATACTCCCTGCATATATGGTGGTCGAAGCAACACTATTTGTAGCTTTGCGCCACCTCTCTTCAGTGTGCCCCTACCATTGCATTCTCACTGTGGGCCCTTCATGTCCTAGTCCAACACTGCCCTCATTCCCTGTGCTTTCAGACCACACATTGAGAAGAAGAGGAAAGAGGGAGGTCATGACAGCAGGGACGCTGCTCTCCATGTTGAACAGCGCTGCACTGGCTGTTGTGTTCCTGTTTTAGCCTGCAGACATGAGAGCTGCAGCAGAGATGGACCCCATGTGCATCGCAGCAGAGCACGCCGACAGAGTGAGACACTGAGATCAGCAGCACATATACTCAGAAAGTGCTGACAGATAGGTACAGGGCTGTTCTGGGGCATTAGGGGGCACATTACTAGCCATGGCACCACACTTTATAAAAAGTGTAATGTGATGTGCAGTGCCAGGGACAGCCGTCAGAGAATTCACAGCCGGAACTCAGAAGATCTAAAGGCGGCAAATTCAAAACTTGAGGCATTGATCAATGCAATGTGCATTATATGATCCTGTGACTGAAGAAGTGACAGGGCAGCCTGCATTCCTCACCATTACACTCACTGCTCCAGATCCCCTCCAGTGATATTTTTTAGGTTCCCTGACAAGCTGACTCATGATTAATCCTTTGGATGCAGGAAGTACTTGTAACTTCCCTGCATAGAGTCCGGGAAACAGATGCGCACTAGTAACAGGGAAAGTGCTAGGAGGAAAGAAAGAGGGTCTTGCATGTTAGGACTTACAATCTATGGTGGAAGGGGAAATTAGAGGGTGAACTGTGAGCAGGGGCATAGCGAGGGTGGCACAAGTGGAGCTCATGCTTCAGGTGCCTGTCTGTGGCAAGGGCGCCGCATTTCCACCGGCCAGTAGCTACACGCTGCGCCTGTTACTAAGCCACGGCGGCTACACTGCGGGACGGGAAGGATGAATAAGCGCTTTCCCCGGTGACCCCAGCAGTGATCCAGGAAGAGGGCAAGTCAGGTAAGCCATGCGGAGATGCAAGGAGGGCCGCTGGGGACCAGACGCGGGGGGAGCAGCCATGCAGGGACTCAGAGAGTGCAGCCATGAGGAGACACGGTGGGGAAAGGGAGCAGCCATGTGGAGATACAGGGAAGGCAGCCTTGGGGACATTAAGGGGGAGGCAGCCATGAGGATACACAGAGGGAAGGCAGACCTGGGGATACACAGGGGGGAGGCAGCCTTGGGGACATAAAGGGGAAGTAGACAACCTTGGGGACATAAAGGGGGGAGGCAGCCATGGGGATACACAGGGGGGGGGAGGCAGTCATAGGAAGATACAGGGGGGAGGCAGTCTTGTGGCGATACAGGGGGGAGGCAGCATTGGGGAGATACATGGGTGGCAGTCTTGGGGAGATACAGGGGGGGAGCCATGGGGAGACACCCCTTTAATTTAACACCACATGCACACTTGGGGGGGGGCATAGCAGGCATATGCTCAGAGCACCGTGGCTACACGCTACACCTGTGACTGTGAGACAGGGTAAGGTGAAGAGACAAAGGTACCAATTAGGTGTTAGGATAGACTTGGGATAGATAGATCACTCCTGGAAAATGAGATCTCTGATGGAGCTAGTGGAAGATTCAGCAGCATGAAGGGCAGTTGGTGTAGAACACCCATACACAGGCTGGTGGCACACTCTGATGGTAGAAGAGCACAGTCACTACAAAGGCCACTGAACTGGGGCACACAGCAGAGGCCACAAAGTAGTTGAGGGTTCGTTTGAAAGAGTGGATGCTGCCAGAAAGTCGGTTCCGATACAGAAGATAGACATTATAAAGATAATCATTATGTCTACAGTAAAAGGTTTATAGTCAAAAGGTTGACAGGGTCAAAAGGTTGATAGTCAAAAAGTCGACAGGGTTAAAAGGTCAACAATCAAAAGGTGGACAGGGTCAAAAGGTTGACAGTCAAAAGGTCGACAAGGTCAATAGGTTTTTACCCCAATTTGTTGAAATGCGTTTCTTTGTGGGCTCGCTATGCTCGACACACTTCGGGCGCGGTGGCTTGCTCCGCTTAGCTCGCCACAAGGTTACTGATGGTGATAGTTTGTGATATGGATAGTCAGTTTAATGAATTGTGTCCACTTGCGGGCATGCTTCGGGCTCATTGGCTCGCTCTGCTCCGCTTCGTTCACCACAAGGTTACTAAAGGTAATTGTGATATGGATAGTAAATGCAGCAAAAGTTGTAAAATTGTTTTTTTTAAAAGTGTCGACCTTTTGACCATGTCAACTTTTTGACAATGTTGACCTTTTGATCATGACGACTTTCTGACCCTGTCGACCTAATGCATGTCGACCATTCGTTGCGGACCTATTGACTGTAGACCTTTTTATTGTAGATCTGTAGACTGGATACCCAGAAAGTCTTATAAAGTGAGGGAGGGAGTTGCAGAGCAATAGAGCCACACAGGAGAAATCTTGGAAGATGGAGTGAGAGGAGGTGAACATATCTGAGGTGAATCAGTAGTCACTGGAGGAGTAGAGATGGTGGTAGGGAGGTTTTAGGTAAAAGACATCAAAAACTTTGGACAGAGAGAGGGATTGAGAGCTTTATATGTCAGGGTGAGGAGATTAAACTGTATTCTTTGGTGGATTAGGACCCAGAGAAGTAATTGGCAAAGGAGAGAAGCTGACACAGAGGGGTGGTGGAGATAGATGAGCCTGGTGGCAGCATTCATGCATGATAGATTAAAGTGGAGAGAAATGAGTAAGGGGCAGGCCAGATAGCAGGAGACTGCAGTAATCAAACTGAAAAATAATAAAACTATGAATGAGAGTTTTGGTGGCATTCATGGTGAGGAAAGGTCTGATTCTAGATATATTGTGAAGGCAGAAGTGGCAGGAGTGAGAGATGGATTGAATGTGAGGTGTGAAAGAGAGACAGTTAAAGATGATGTCAGGAAGGGACAGAGGTGAGTTTGGTGCTGTTACTAGATAGTGAGAGTGATATAGGCGAGGGAGTCATGGAAGGGGGAATACAATTAGTTGGATAATATATTAAATAAACCATACTGTACATGCAACATGTGACATTATTTACTGACTGGGGGGGGTGATTCAGACCTGATCGCACGTAGGCTATTTTTTGCACTGCAGCGATCAGGTAGTCCCCGCCTACAGGGGAGGGGGTAATCGCTGTGTAGAGGTACGAACGCTTGTGTAGAGAGCTGCACAAACTAAAGTTTGCACAGTCTCTGCACAGCTCAGGACTTACTCAGCCGCTGCGATGATCCGGGATGGAGCTGATGTCAGGAACTCTCCCTGGAAACGGCCGGGCACGCCTGCAATTTCCTATACACTCCCTGAAAATGGTGAATTGCCGCCCACGAACGCCTTCTTCCTGTCAATCTTCTTGTGATCGCCACTGCGATTGCTTTCTTTGTAGAATCTGTTGCTGTCCGGCGACCCCCGTCACCGGCCTGCGACGTGTCTGGGCATTGTGGACCGCACGCATGCGCTGTTCAGACCCGATCACGCGGCTGCAAAAAAAGGCAGTGTGTGATCGGGTCTGAATGACCCCCTGTGTCTTGGAACAAAAAATACTTTAACACCATTTTTTTTTTAAAACATACTGTAGGTTTTCATATGAACATAATGTAGATTAATAAAATATTACCACCCCCATTGTTTATATTTGGCATGAATAACAGTACTGAGACACCTTATCTAATGAATAACAAGGTTAGAGAATACTTGTTGAAGGATTTTGGACCACTCCTCTATGCCGAACATTTCCAGTTCCTTGGTATTCTTGGGTTGTAGCTTGTGATCTGCCCTCTTTAATACACACCCCAGGTTTTCAATTGGGTTAAAATCTGGAGATTGAGAGGGCTATTACAAAACTTTTATTTTGTGTATCTGCAACCATTTTAGTGTGGATTGGTATATATTATCTTGGTGAAAGGTCCACCAACGGTCAAGTTTAATCCTTTCAGCGTAAAATTTCCTGTCATACATGTAGAGTGGAATTCATTATTTCTTTGATTTTCATAAAAGCCCTTGAAACTACTAGCAGCACAGCACAGCATCAATGATCCATAATAATATTTGGCAGTACTGTATTTATCAGGTGCTTTTCTTTGTATACAGTCCATTTTTCTCCAAATGTAATTGATTTACTTGGGCAAAAAAAAGTTGTTGTTATTTCTCTCTGACAACATCACATGATTCCATTAGCAGTTTCAATTATATTTTGAAAAGTTCTGGAGCTGCATCTTGTTTCTTGCTAATAGCAAAGGCTTCTTTTTTTTAAATCTTTTCCAAAAAGTTTCTGGTTATGGAGGTGGCATCTGATTAAAAGCATGTTGTATTTGTTTAGAAACAAAAAAGGGGATGAAACCATTATATACATACCTGATTAAAATCAAAACATTAATTAAAACAGTAAAAAAAATAAATGTATACCAATTACAACATATGAAAAGAACACACAATTAAGAATGCAAAAAAACAAATCTTGAGAGTATAAATATATCACATTAATGTAAATATTGCAATGTAAAATGGCAAACTTTAACCAAACTGGGAGTTGTGACAATAATGTTACAATGCAATATAGAGATGTCTCCTCATACACTTACCCTCAAAGTGCTATGCAGTGTGAAACTCCTGGTGTGAGTGAGCCACACTGATCTGTTTAGCAAACCAGTTTTTTCTTCAAATTTGTATCTTATTTGTCCCACAGATGCAGCAAAATACCACCAAATCTGTACCAGAGACAGGGGTGAGAATTTAGCTGCACAGCAATTTGTTTTAAATATGTACAAAGTGACAACACTGTGTTAATGTACTTATTTAAAATATTAAGATACTGTTTCCTGAAATGATCTTTAAGGGGAAATGCATTTAGCATCCTGATGGACGGAATGCCGATGGTCATGTGACTGATGCCAGAATCCCAACACCACGCACGAGAACCGCGCAGGAACACCGCCAGCCGACATGCCGAAGGTAGGTAACTGTTAGGGTTAGGGTCAGGGAAGAGGGTTATGGTGTGTTAGGGTTACGCAATAGGGGGGATTTACCCTCTGGGGGCTAGGGCTAACCTTCAGGGGGGGGGGTAAAAATACTTACCCCCTCTGACGTTGGGATCTTCAATGTTGGGATGCCAATGTCGGTAGTGTGACTGCCAGCATCCCAATGAGCAGTATTACATAGCAAATCCTTTAAGGGGCATGGTGACCATTCCCACATACTGCTAATGAAAGAAACATTGCAGTACATAGATCCCAAGCACTCAATTGAAAAAGTTAAAGGCAAACTGCGTGTCTTGACTTCTAGGAGTGTCTGCTGTGCATAAGTAGGACTCCACCAGTACCACAGCCCTACAGTCTTCTCACCAGAAACCAGACAATTACACAGGTATCTACTCTCCTTTTCACAGATGCTGTGAGGTGTGCTTTCCTCCACTGTGCTAGTTAGCCATTACCACAAGATTCTGTACCTTCCTTCTCCATATCATTGTGAGACAGAGGAAATTGCTCACCCACTATTCATGGGCAGAACCACACATAGCAGGTATTAGCATTAAGCCCCTGATAAACATAAAAATAAACTGTTCTCCACAATTTTACTTTGTACTTTGCTAAAAGTGACTATTTAATGTATATGCAGGCACATTCTAAGTGTCAGAATTTATATCTATTTAGTACAAATTATTCTAATTCTTAGTCTTGCACCTATTATTAAAAATACTGTAATTGGATACTTTATTCTACTGGTGATCTTGTCATGATTTAATAAGGATTTACTTAGAAAAGAGGTAAAAAAATAACCTATTTGCCCTTCTGCTCTACAGAAGTTTCCATACTTCCTTGAGCTCGCCTACCACCATGTATGTGTATGTTTTCATGGGAGGGTTTGTTCATACACTGTTCACTGCTTATTAGCAGACATTGGGAGTCATTCAGAGTTGATTGCAGCAGAAAATTTGTTAGCAGTTGGGCAAAACCATGTGCACTGCTGGGGAGGCAGATATAACATATAAAGAGAGTTAGATTTGGATAAGTTATGTTGTTTATAATTCCCAGATTCACTAAGCACCATATGTTGACGCTGTAGCAGAGTAATATATGCCCTGTGTAGGGTCCTCAAATGTACCTCTTGTAAATAGGAGAATAAATATTTGAGAGACCTATCACAAGGGACAACAATATCAGATATATTTGTCAAAGTAGGAATGTCATGTTTCTATTTTGAAAATAAATTAACCCATTGTATAAGCAAGTTAAAAGAATAGAGTAGATACTGTATATTTCACCTTAAAAGGAAGTGTTTGTGAGGATTTAAGGTGAGCATCAATAGCTTTGGAGGCCATACTTGAATTAGATGACGTATTAGGATGGACAAAAGAAACAAGGGAAAGTACAAAGTGACGCACCTGAAAATACATAAACATGTGTCATTTAGAAAGGTCAAATTTATGACATAAGTCTGAAAATGCATACAAAAAGCCACCTGGGTCAAAAACCTTGTTAAATTAATCTAATCCTTTGGCTTTCCAGAGAAGATAGGTGGCATTATGTAGTGATGGGGGGAATACAGGATTGCCCCATAAAGGAATATAATAAGAAAAATGAGGGTTCCTTCGGCATTTTCTATTAATAATAGTCTATGCAATAAAGGTATCTTTAAACAGAATATGAAATTTTAGGTATAGAAAATTAAGAGGTGTGAAACAAGCTCTTAATTTTCTATACACTCTCTCATCTGGAAATACTTTTTCAGACTTTGTATGGTCCCGATTTATGTAAAGTACAGATAAAAGAAGTGGCCCCCTCCTTTCCCCTTCTCCATCAAACGGCCCACGGTCATACTATCCTGAATACGCCCGATCTTGTCCGATCTCGGAAGCTAAGCAGGTTTGGCCTGGTCAGTACTAGGAAGGGAAACCTCCTGAGAATACCAGGTGCAGTGGGCCCTTTTTCTCTAAGGAGACCTTCACCACTCTTACAATTTTCTCTGCATTTACCTTGAGCTCAATTTTGAATAACAATTTGAATCATCCATCACAATATATTGATAGGCATACACAGTGAATTTTTGGATATCCTCAAATTTAAGCTAAAAGTCGGTATCCTTGATCAACCTCCTGATATTTTCACCTTTTCAAACATCTTGTACCTTATTTGTTAAAAAGGTTAAACAAGAATTACACATAAAGAACAACAGTCATCAGACACGATTCTTAAATTATTAATTTTTTATTCAAGAAACAAATAAAGGTTAAGTTTTACTTTATTTTCATATTCCTAATCACATACTTATATTTATGATAACAAATGAGTGCTCCCAAACAAGGTTTTTTTGTCTTTCTCCTTCTTTTTTCAATTGTAGTCTAACCTACAAAATTCCTGGGAGCACTGCCAATCATTTGCAGTTCAGGAGTTATTTGATAACTGCATGCATATTGGTATCTCATATTTATTGTCAATATATAACTTCAGTAAAATTGCTCAGACTAGTGCGGATCCACACAAAATATTTCCCTGCACAATAAAATGTCACAAACAGACTTGGTATCTACACACTCAATATATAGTATTATAATACCCAGGCAGATTGTGGTGGGAGGTACCCAGGCAGATTGTGGTGGAGGTACCCAGGCAGATTGTGGTGGGAGGTACCCAGGCAGATTGTGGTGGTAGGGGACTCTATCATCAGGAAGACAGATTGGGCAATCTGCTACCGGGATTGCGATCGCCGTAGGTCTGTTGTCTCCCGGGTGCTCGGGTGCGGCACATCGCGGACCGGGTAGATAGATTGTTGGGAGGGGCTGGGAAGGTACAGGTGGTCTTAGTGCACATTGGCACCAACGACAAAGTTAGTGGTAGGTGGGATGTCCTTAAGAAAGATTATAGGGATTTAGGCCAGAAAATAAAGGCAAGGACATCTAAGGTAATATTCTCCGAAATACTACCTGTGCCACGCGCTAGCCCAGGGAGGCAGAGGGAGATTAGGGAGGTAAATGTGTGGCTTAGAGACTGGTGTAGGAAGGAGAGGTTTGTGTTCTTGGAACACTAGGCAGACTTCTCAGTCAGGCGCCATCTTTTTTGTCGCGATGGATTGCACCTGAATGAGAAGGAGGCTGCAGTGCTGGGGGGAAGGTGGTTGGAAGGTTGAAGGAGCTTTTAAACTAGGTGCCTGAGGGGAGGGTTTATTTAGAAGCTATGGGCCATGCAGTGAGAATAGCAAAGATGGTGGTAGTGAACTAAATGAGGGTGGAGAAGGGGGGAGGGAAAGAGCAGCCGGCAAGGGTAGATACATGGGTACTAAAAAGGGTAATAACAACGATAATGCCAAAATATTAACTAACAACAATTGTGGTTCATCATTACAGCATATTGAAATTGATGTAAGTAGCAAAAGGGATAAGTATGTAAGTAACATAAGGGAAATTACTTATGATGGGGTGGAGGGCTTAGATGGACTAAATGGGTGGATCAAAAGTGATAGTAAGTATGATGGGGAGGATAGGGAGTGCGGAGTAGAACTGGCAGTAGGAATAACTCTAGGGAGGCACTTGTAAACCATGACAGGATACCCTTAAAAAAACAAACAGACAAGGGAAACACTAAGCTAAAATGTATGCTTGCGAACGCAAGAAGCCTAGCAGGTAAAATGGGTGAATTGGAATTGTTAGCATCAAAGGCTCAGTATGATATTATAGGTATTACGGAAACATGGTGGGACAACTCTCACGATTGGGTTGCAAACTTGGAGGGATATTCTCTTTTCAGAAGGGACAGGGCTAACAAAAGAGGTGGAGGTGTGTGTCTTTATGTTAAACCATCTCTTAAACCATACTTAGAGGAGGTTATTTATGAGGGGACAGGGGATAATACGGAGTCACTATGGTTTGAAATCTCAAGTGGGGGTATAGATGCAAAAAAACTAGTCATAGGTACATGCTACAAACAGCAGGATATTAGCATATGTGAGGAAGAACAACTCTTGAGGCAAATTGAAAAGGCTGCAGGGTTGGGAGACATCCTAGTGATGAGGGATTTTAATTATCCTGATATAAACTGGAGTAATGATTCATGTGTTAAAGCTAGGGGCAACAGGTTTTTAAATATGTTAAAGGATCACTATTTGTCTCAATTAGTCGAGGATCCAACTAGAGGTAAAACTACTCTGGATCTAGTAATTACTAATAATGTGGAAATTGTATCAAGCATGAAAATTGGGGAGACCTTGGGTAACAGTGATCACTATATGATCACATTCGACATCAGTTTCAAGAAACATCACTACAGGGGATCAACTAAAATATTTAGCTTTAGGAAGGCTAACTTCAATATGCTGAGAGGTGCACTTAACAACATTGACTGAAAAGACTTGTTTGATGGCAAGAACACTACGGAAATGTGGGATGCGTTAAAAGGGTTGTTAAATAGCAATATTGACAAATTCATTCCCATGGGCAGCAAACGCAGAAGTACCAAACTCAAACCAATGTGGCTTAATAAGAAGGTCAAGGAAGTAATGAATAATAAGAAACGTGCTTTCAAAGCATTTAAAACTAATGGAATGGAGGAGTCATTTCAGTACTACAAGGAATGCAAAAAAAAATTCAAAAAAGCAATAAGAGCAGCTAAAATTGAAAATGAAAAGCAAATCGCTATAGAGAGCAAAAACAATCCTAAGAAGTTTAGTAAAAGGTTAAGAAAGGAGAACGTAGGTCCATTAAAAGATGAATTTGGTGTATTGATAAATGATGACGAAACAAAAGCGGAAATACTGAACAAATTCTTTTCATCTGTGTTTACCAGAAAAGAAGCGACGATGGGAGTAGTGTATACTGATAGAGAAAGCAAGGATTCCTGGCTAGATACTTTTTAAGTGAGGAGGTAGTCCGGGAGAGACTAAGCAAAATTAAGATTAACAAATCACCTGGACCTGATGGACTTCACCGAGGGTTTCTTATGGAGCTTAAGTCACAACTAGAAAGACCCCTATACTTGATTTTCAATAGTTCTATTAGATCAGGCATGGTACCTATGGATTGGCGTATAGCTGAGGGATCTAAAAATCATCCAGGAAATTGCAGACCAGTCAGTTTGACATTTATACTGGGGAAATTATTGGAGGGAATTTTAATGGATAGCATACAAGAGTATCTGCATGCCGCTAGGTTTATTAGCAAGAACCAGCATGGTTTTGTAAGGGTTTGATCATGTCAAACTAACTTAGTTAGCTTCTATGAGGAAGTGAGCGTCAATCTTGACCGAGGAAAAGCAGTGGATGTGATATACTTAGATTGTGCATAATCCTTCGATACAGTGCCTCACAGGAGACTGATCATCAAATTAAAAGTGCTTGGTCTAGGAAAAACTATTTGTACATGGATAAGTAATTGGCTGAATAACAGGGTGCAGCGAGTAGTGGTCAATGAATATCCTACAGCTGGGCACCAGTAGTCAGCGGAATACCAAAAGGGTCCGTACTTGGGCCACTACTGTTCAACATATTTATAAACGACCTGGAAATAGGCCTGGAAAGCACAGTGTCAATCTTTGCAGATGATACTAAATTGTGTAAGGTAATTAATTCTGAAATAGATGTGGAGTCTCTACAGAATGACTTATCTAAACTTGAAATCTGGGCATCTAAATGGAAAATGGGATTCAATATAGAAAAATGCAAAAACAAATTTGCAACCTACATATTAAATGGGGAAAATCTAGGGGTAACAGTATTGGAAAAAGATTTGAGGGTACTGATTGATAATAGGCTAAACAACCGTACACAATGTCAAAGTGCAACAAAGAAGGCAAGTAAGGTGCTAGCATGCATAAAATGGGGAATTGAGACTAGGGACGAGAGTGTAATCCTGCCGCTGTACAAATCATTGGTATGTCCGCACCTGGAATATTGTGTTCAGTTTTGGGCACCAGATTATAAAAAAGATATCTGTGAACTCGAAAGGATTTAAAGGCGTGCTACTAAATTGATTAAAGGGCTAGAGGGACTGAAGTATGAGGAAAGGCTCACTAGGTTGAAACTGTATACACTAGAAAAGAGGCATCTAAGAGGAGACATTATCAATATCTTCAAATATATAAAGGGAAATGAAAAAGAGTTATCAGAGGAATTGTTTATTAAAAGAACTCTGTATAAGACGCGAGGTCACTCGCTGAGGCTTGAGGAGAGAAAATTCCATACGCTACGTAGGAAAGGGTTCTTCACTGTTAGGGCAATAAGGTTCTGGAATTCCCTGCCAGTGAAGGTGGTAATGGTGGACACTATATATGCATTTAAAAACGGATTGGATACATTTCTGACTGAAAAAAATATCCAAGGTTATAACATTTAAAATATTTACATTTTTAATCTGGTAGGAACATGATTTTCAGTTGTTAACTAAACATAAATCATTATTTCAATTAGGACATTATAATGAACTCGGCTTAGGACAGATTACAGGTTGAACCCGATGGGCATTTTGCCTCTTTTAAGCCTCATTAACTATGTAACTACAGTATGTAATGTGAATGTATGTAATTCATCATCATACACCCACTAATATGAACCCCTTTTCCCTATATCATAGACAAATCTCAGTATCTTCAGGGGGTGCTGTCAACTACAGTGTACATAAACTGAAACTAAGAGAAAAAAGAGAAGGAATCTGTATCGTTGACGCAATAGGAAGAAAGTTAATTATCATAAAATATAACCTTTATTGTTGTATATTAAAATATCTATTGGTTTATTATCCCAGACTACTGTGAAATATAGAGGTTGAAATCACAACACTAACAAATATGTGAATCTAAAAGACGTGAATAAATGTGAATAAAGAATTAAAAACGTGTCCACGTGAGCTTACTAGTGTATAACACTCTCTGGTTACTTTACTTATCTGAGTTTTACCAACATTTGGTCACTCATATTATGATGTTATCAAGAGACTATCTCAATTTGTAGTGAATTGGTCCCACTGTCCGGATTATTTATCTCAGAAACATGTCATATCACATATACACCAAACGCTCAACAGCTATTACCTCATAGGGAAGCATCCATAATATAGGGGCTGTGAGTGTAGGTAAATGTGAATGTGTTAACTGATCTCTCGTTGTGGGTCGCTTCAGTTGTGAATGTCTTCAGTCATTGTCACTGTATATTATATCCCATATGCACCAACTACTCAGCAGACATTACCTCATAGATAAATATCCATGATATAGAGGCTGTGAGTGTAGGTAGATGTAAATATGTTCATGAAGATTACTTATGTTATAATTGTATTCAGTTACTGTTACTGTTGTCCCCTATATATATAATCCAAGACCAGATTTAGCTGGGATACCTCCGAGTGTCAAAAATGTCTCACATTCACTATCTGTATCATTCTAGGAGTTATTCCAGATTGTTTAGCCAGGCATGTGGTTAAAGTTGCTTTAAGGGGTATAGAGTGCTTGTTTGTGTCGCTTGACTTAGTTATACAGCTACATCATTGCACCTCTTCTATATCTTTGCATGAGGTGTTGTTTGGGGCCTAGTTTTTGAAAAGTGCCATCCTGTCTGACACTGCAGTGCCACTCCTAGATGGGCCAGGTGTTTGTGCTGCACACTTGTGTCGCTTAGCTTGGCCAACCAGCTACCTAATTGCACCTCTTATTTTTCTTCTTTGCATCATGTGCTGTTTGGGGTCTAGTTTTTGAATAGTGCCATCTTGTCTGCAACTGCAGTGCCACTCCTAGATGGGCCAGGTGTTTGTGCCGCACACTTGTGTCGCTTAGCTTAGTCATACAGCCACCTCGGTGCAACTTTTAGGCCTAAAAACAATATTGTGAAGTGTGAGGTGTTCAAAATAGACTGGAAATGAGTGTAAATGAATGTTATTGAGGTTAATTATCCCGTAGGTGCAAAATTACCCCCAAATTCTGTGATTTTAGCTGTTTTTATGTTTTTTTTTTTCCAAAAATCATCCAGATCCAAAACAAAACTATAACACGATAGGGTGGTTTTGGCAAAACCAAACCAAAACACAAAAGTGGAATTAGAACCAAAACCAAAACACGAAAAGTGCCAGCCACAGATCTTTACTTTTACCTAACATTAAAATGATATTTATCACCCTCAGATTGTAAGAGATCATTAAAATTAGTTTTAGCCATGATATAAGCATTTTTATTTTCTGCGTTAGGATTCAGTTTCATTGTTTGATAGGCTAGGGATAATGGGGTCATTCCGAGTTGATCGTAGCTATGCTAAATTTAGCACAGTTACGATCATCGTCCTGACATGCGGGGGGACGCCCAGCACAGGGCTAGTCCGCCCCGCATGTCAGTCCCCCCTCCCCCCCCTTGCACAGCGGTGATGCTTTTGTACTTGAAGAGTAACTTGGATGAGAAATTCTTTAACCTGATTGTTCTGATCAGCTGATAACGTCTCTGACACCTTTACTGCGGGAAGCAACCGAGGTGAAGACACCGAAGGGCAAGGCTCCGCTGACAGAGACAACCTATCTTTCCAGGGTTTGATTAAGTTAACATGGTAGATTTGTTCGGGTTTTCTCTTTCCCGGTTGGTATACTTTGTAATTAACCTCATTCACTTTTTCCCTAATCTCAAATGTACCCTGCCATTTAGCTAGGAACTTGCTTTCCACAGTAGGTACCGAAACAAGAACTCTATCTCCGGGAGCAAATTCCCGTATCTTGGCACACCGGTTATATACCCTCTGTTGAGCACTTTGGGCCTGTTCCATGTGCTCTCTGACAATAGGTACCACGGCTGCAATCCTATCCTGCATTTGTGTTACATGTTCAATAACGCATCTATAAGGAGTGGGCTGTCCTTCCCACATCTCTTTGGCAATGTCCAACAGCCCTCTGGGGTGTTTACCATACAACAAATCAAATGGAGAAAACCCCGTAGAGGACTGAGGAACTTCTCAGATGGCCATTAACAAGTAGGGCAACAAACAATCCCAGTTTTTTCCATCTCTATTAACAACCTTTTTTAACATACTTTTTAATGTTTTATTGAACCTTTCCACCAACCCATCAGTTTGGGGATGGTAGCTGGATGTCCTGAGGTGAGTGACCTTAAAAAATTTGCACAATTCTTTCATGACCCTTGACATAAATGGAGTACCTTGGTCAGTCAAAATTTCTTTTGGTATTCCCACTCTACTAAAAACCTGCACCAGCTCCCTAGCTATCGCCTTGGTTGTGATAGTGCGTAAAGGGACAGCCTCAGGATATCAAGTGGCATAGTCCATAATTACCAGGATATACTGATGGCCCCAAGCGGACTTTAACAAGGGCCCCACGAGATCCATGGCTATTCTGTCAAATGGGACCTCTATAATAGGCATGGGAACTAGTGGGCTCCTGAAATGGAGTCTAGGGGCATGATACTGGCATTCAGGACAGGAAGAACAATATTCAGACACTTCTTTATAAACCCCTGGCCAGAAGAACCTTTGTAAAACTCTTTCAGTGTTTTTTTCTGCCCCTAAATGTCCTGCTGTAACGTGACTATGAGCTAAATCCAGTACCATTCTCCGATAAGGCTGGGGGACTACCAGCTGTTCCACCACATCCTCACCCTTTTTGACAATGTGGTACAAGAGCTCATTACACATGGACATGTGGGGATACGTAACCCTGTCACCTGGTACCACAGGTTCCCCATTAACAACCTTAACATTCTGTCTAGCCTTTATTAAGGTAGGATCCTTTAACTGTTCAGACACAAACAGATCCTTCTTTACCTCCAGGTCAGGCACGCTTTCAGTTCTAACTACTATGTCTCTGTTCCCAGCAAGAGGGTCCTCGCTGGACTCCCCATCTGTCACTTCCCCAGCCAAACTAGCAAACGGCAAAGGGTCAGAAAGTTCAGAAGACACACGTACATCCATAAAATCACCGGTATTATCAACTGGCTCTTTACCTCTCACATTTGTTGATAAACGTGATTCCCACAGTTTCCAAAAATGAGGAAAATCCCTCCCTATTATGGCCTCATGCACCAGGGTGGGGACCAGTCCTAATTTAACAATTGCTGACCCACAACAAGTTTCTATATTCACTTCAGCAGTGACATAATGTTGGGTATCCCCATGTATGCAAGTTACCCCAATAGGTATTTGCTGGACCTTTAAGGGGTTCACTAACCCTGCTTTCACGAGGGTAACTAAACTTCCTGAATCTAGCAAGGCCTCTACCCGGTTACCCTCTAAGAACACATCACACATTTGTTTTTCCAGCTCAGGTAAAGGTACCACAGTACAGGCTAACCTAGCAAAGAAAGACATTCTGCGACATTCAAAGGCAGCATCACATTGCATGGGTTCTTGCGTGACTGGGCAATTGGCAATAACATGACCTGGCATACCACACCTAAAACATTTAACCACACAATTATCAACCTGTTTGGGCAGCACAGACCGTTCTAGCCCCATTGGCCTGTCTCCAGGGCCAGTGTTTACAGTCTCTCCAGCCTTGCGTTCTCTTAACAGCAACGTTTTCCCATGGAATAGTCTTACCAGTCTTCATTGAAGGGTGCTGTCAAGGATCTATAGGTTGCTGGGTGGTCATCAGTAGTTCCTCTGCCGCCAAATACCTCTCTACCATGTCCACTAATTGGTCAGCAGTATCCGGGTTTCCATGGCTCACCCACTTGCGCAGGACCACGGGCAAAGATCTCAAATAGCGGTCCATGATGACTCTTTCAACCTTCTGGGGACCAGTTAATGTCTCTGGCTGTAACCATTTTTTTGTTAGCTGAATAGGGTCATGCATCTGGGAGCGAGGAGGCTTCTCCATGGCGTACACCCAACGGTGCACCCATTGTGTTTGTACTGACAGCGTGACTCCCAGGCGGGTCAGGATCTCAGTCTTTAGTTTATCATAGACAGAAAAGGCACCAGCAGACTGGCCCACTGTGCTTTCGGCCAGTTCTCACGCTCGGCAGTCCTTTCAAACGTGGTCAGGTAGGCCTCTACATCATCAGCCTCTGTCATTTTCTGCAGGAAGTGACTGGCCCGTATAGAACTAGAGCTGGTCGGAGCACTGACGGCCACATCTCCAATCCAGGCTGCAAGGCTCTGCACCACTTCTGTTAAGGCCTCTCTATCCTGACGCTGTTGCCTGTAAAGTTCGTCAATAGCCACCTGCTGCTGTCTCCTATTTTCCTCCATTGCCACCTGCTGCTGTCTCCTATTTTCCTCCATTGCCACCTGCTGCTGTCTCCTATTTTCCTCCATTGCCACCTGCTGCTGTCTGTTGGCCTCCTGCTGAGCCGCTGTAGCTTGCAGCAAGGCTTTGAGCAGTTCCTCCATGTCGACAGATTTTTCAGGTGGCTTTGTAGCTGCTTTTACCCAGGACATATTTCAAATCCTCAGGGTGAGTCTCAGCAACTTCACACTGGGCTGTATCTGCACAAACCACCGTTTTCCGCAGGCCTCATAAAGCTGCTGCTTTCACTTATGCGCAGAACGGCATGCTCGCATTCTCCACCAAGTTGTAACACTGTAAGGGAACAAGGTGCCGTTTCGTGGGGTAAATGTTAGCAAGCGGCAGCTGAAGAATCACACAAGTTCAGTGTGTGGTGCAACTGGCCACGACCAGTTTTATTAGGCAGAAAACAAAACAAACATCAAAAGAAAATACCTTGCCTGTCCAGCACTAACTAAAGACAAGATGTTCCTAACTGTCTCTAAACAAAAAAACACAGAGTTTTCCAGTCAACACTGTATGGCTCACATGTATAAGGACGCGTACTTCTCTCACAGAGATCATGCAGTCTTCCCAGGCAGTCTGCACACACTAATCAGGCTAGCAGCCCTATAACCAACTTACACAGCTGAAACCCTGATTAGCCTTCTGTGAGGTCAAAGACCCGAACTGGGCCCAACGTCTGGAACTTGCCCTATCTTTCTTTCAGGGCCCTTATCAGTTTTTCCAATAAACTGAAAAGGTTCTGAACTTCTGACAAAACAAAACATTTTCCTAATACAGGTAAGACAAGAACCTGGGACAAACATAACTGCCCTCAAACACTATTCCAGTGTTCTTGTCACAGTATATACATGAGGGTTCTTACAACTTTTGCCTTGGGGCCTACTATATACAGTATCTAATTATGCCCTGGTCCTGATCATTGTAATGTGGTATACAATTAACTGGAGGGTATTATAATGTGGCATACTATGAATTGGGGACACTGTATGTCATAATGTGCATTGGGGGTTCTGTGTTGTACAATGTGTACAGGCAGCCCTACAATGTGATATAATGTGAAGTAGGGCACTACTATGGTTCATAAAATAAACTAGGGCACTAATATGTGGCATAAAATTAACTGAAGCACTACTATGTCTCAGAAAATCAACTTGAGCACTGTTATGGAGCATACAATGAACAACTGCTGCGAAAAGGTATATCTCTAGAAGCATTGAGACCCTTCAAAATGTTGCTATGGGGCGTCCAAAAATCTGGCTATGCCCCTGCACAAATGAAAGACAGCAGTGAAGCTTTACAGAGTATCAGGTGTATGAAAGCAGCTACACAGTGTTAGGAGTGTTACAAGAGTGAAAAAATTGTGGTAAAATATACACGGATAAAATACAAACAAAGTGATATAAAATGTTACTATTGTTACTAAGTGTTAAGTGGTGATGCCATGAAGTGGCTCAGTCAGAGCAGCTCAGGGGGCCCCACACCCCAATGCTTACCCCAAAACTGACACTTTATAAATATACAGATGTATCCACACTCATCATAGCTACATTCAGGCGCAGTTGAGGTTTAAGGCATGCATGTGACTTAGACGTGCACACACCCCACTCACTTTTAATGTGGTGGCAAAATACGCAGCTCGACACGCCTAGCCTTGCCGCGTGTGCATGTAAACCGGAGATGTAGCCTCAAGGAGCATGGCTACATCTGCATAGAGGACTTACTTTTAATTATGTCTTATTCAATGTACAGCCAAATGCTAGTTCCCTACTTAAAAACAATTAGAGGAAGGTGGGGAGGGGTGCCGATACAGACTGAATGAATCTCCAACCTTTAAGTGTACATATAAACACATAATATGTACTGTGTGTAGTATTATAAATCACAGCTAGGTTGCTTCTCTCATTGCAAGCAGCTAGGGTGCGCAGTCTAGAGGCACTCCGCCTTTGTGGCCTGTAGCAACCCTGTCACTTTGTTTTTTGGTAATTATCCCACTCCCACAAAACATGGGTTTTGTAAGAGTCTAAGGGGGGACTTAAGCTGCATAAATTTACAATTGATCCCATGGAGCTATTCAATTAGCCTCTGCTAGCAACACTTATTGTGGACTTTGTTTACTCCTCTACACAGACGTATTAAAAATTCCACATAACCAGCAAATTAGCAGGTGCTGCAACCCTGTTAAAAGTGAATCCATGAACCTTTCCTGAATTCTGTTTGTTAACACCTGTTGACTCATCTTATGGGGTTAAGATGGGTTAACAGGTGTTATCACACAGAATTCAGGAAAAGTTCATGGATTCACTAGGTAACATGTAAATTTAGTGGGCATTAACAAAGCTGTCTGATGTAAAAGGGAGTACAATTGAATAGCCATGGGCATTAAAGCCCAAGGCTACCTCCCTTTTTCTGCCGCTGTAATTTATAGTGGGTAATTTAATGTTCCCCTTAGTTTATTCAGTATAAGGCTATTTTTTCGGGATTCGGTTACATCGCCGGAAGTCGGGTTTCCGGCGGTCAGTATACCGACCTCGGATACCGGAACACAGACAATGCCGACAGCCGTAATCCCAGCTAACAGGGTCTATTCCCACTCGTGGGTGTCCACAACACCCATAAAGTGAGAATAGAACCTGTGTCAAGCGCAGCGAGCCACTGAGCCTGCAGCGTAGCGAGCTCAGCATAGTGAGTGCAGCGAGTCCGTAAGGGGCTGAGAATGCTGATTTATATACAGGAATGAAAAGCTATACCTTATACACACTTTAAATACACTTTACCATGGAGCCGCTGCGGCCGCTAAACTTAATACACACTCTACGTGCTTTTTACGCTGTTAGCGTACAGAGTCCCGTACCGTGTACGGACTTTGCGTACAAACGCTGCGCTGATGGTACAAAGTACACACAGCGCGTACACACCCAATGAATACACTTTAAACCTTATGCAGCAATGCAGTGTGATGCTATTACACTTTAAACCTTAGCAGGGAAAGAAAGACACGACACCAGTTTGTGGCTAAACCACTGGGTTCCGACACCACAGCGTATTATTGCTGAAAGGGGGTTTCAATATAAACAATACAATACAACAGGATAATGGCTACATTCAATGGTACATGCGTGATTGGATTCGCCGCGCTACCCGGTCCGGTCCTCGGTCATCTTAATAGATAACTTTGTGAGTCTTGTGTCTGACCAGGCTTGCTGCAGGCTCTCTTTATACAATTCATCCAAAACATAACACAATGGATACTGTAATCTCTTTGTCCATTGGACACAGGGATGGTCATTTACAGTACAGAAGAGGTCATAGGTCGGTTTGAATAGGTGGGCGATGTCTGTTCCAACTGCTCTTGTGGGTGGTCTCCTCTGGATTCCCGCCACATACATAATGTACAGTAAATACAGTTTATATATATATTCTGCTCCTGCACATAACTATCCGCAGGAACATGCGATATTTCTCAAACCATCACCGGAATGTTACCCTTAAAATACCCTTCAGCTGGATACCAAACACCACCTTGTAACCTTGTTCTGTCCCCTCCTATCCTGTAAAGGTGAATCCCTTTGTTCTGTTACCATTTAAACTGCTGTTACATTCTGGTGTGGTGCAGGGAGACTATGTGTACATTGTGCACTATTTGGATTAAATATGTAATGTGTTTTGATAGCCTTCCATGCGTTCACAAACTCTACCGTAAATACTCATACCACGCGCTAATACGCAGGACCGCGGGAGCGACCATACGCAAATTGCAAATATGCGCACGCACAGCAGAGCAAGTACGCGCACAGAGGCCACCTGTGTGTAGTTTGTACATGATGTGTGTACTGCAATATTTTTCGACTTTGACAGTCCACCCTTTGGCAGTCACCAATAACTGCCACTATCTAATCACTAAACAGAAAAATATCTATACAATATCTACAGAAGTTTTGGATTGTCGGAGGAGAGTTGTAGGTGGGAAATGTATGACCTAGCGGGATAGTAGAAAGCATGTATGTATGAATCCATGTCTGAGGGGCATGTATAATCGTGCCGTATATGTTCTAAATAAGCTTCGAGGTATTGCGAAATATACATTAAATCCTTCTCATCCCATATTAAGGGTCTGTAAATGGGCCAACAAACACTACAGAGCTCTTTTCGGCTTCTTGTTCCAACAAATGGGGTGCACATTTAGTTGATGATACACGGAGGGGGAAACATAAGTGAATGCTAGTATATGTGGATATCACCTGTCGACTATGTGTGCTGTTATCTGGAGGTTGCAGAGATGAAGATAAGACACATATCTAAAATACATTCACATAAACATTTTGGGTAGGGCTGATGTCTTTTCCGGATGGATGTATCTGGGCAGAGGGGGAAACGGGTGAAAGAAACAGGCCATGAAATTCATTTGCAATCCTTATCATAACACTGTCTCTATGGATGGGTCATAAATTAAATCTGCTGCTATAACAGCGCCCTCGCTCCTTAGACTCATCAACTTTGTGCCGTGCTTGTGCCGCGTCAGAATTCGAACACACCTAAATATCGAACCAATAATTATGACGACTCCCAGGATACAAAGGAGAAGCTTCCCTACACTCATAATAACATTTTGAGCCCATTCTCCTAAACCTGCGAACCAATTTCGTGGGTTCAACCATGAGACCCAGCCGGTCAGTTCATTACTCACAGTCGCTAAGGTAAGGTTGTGCTTCCTCCTGAACTCCCACTTCAACTGCAAGATATCATCCATCTTTTGATCGATGATCTCCGTGGGGTCGTCAGTGCTGTTTGTCGGTTCATACGCATTACCCAGATCTCTGATAAACTTTTGACATCTGGCTAAATGCTTCCGAGGGTCGGGAATTCTGAAATGATTGATCGCAGCTCATCTCTGGGCTACGGGCAATACATTGCATTATTCCTGGTGACGACTACTCCCTGACTATCGGTTCCCCTATTGGGAGTTACTCTCTCCAAGACAGGGTGCAATTCTACCATTCCATTCCTAATCTGTTTACTGTGAGGTGTTGTTGTCTCTGTGCAATGAACTGTCTCATACTTACCGGTAGCTGTGACCTCACCAGTTCTTTCATTGGGGAATATTGCTACTGCACTACCTGGTTGGACAGGTCCCACCTGAGTTTCTTGCAAAGTGACTGCTTGGAGGAGAGCTGCGATTTGGCTGGATCCTTCATCTTCCTAGGACCTATAACCTTGAAAAGACTTCAAAACAGGATACATCTTGCAAAAATTAGGGTTAATACATTGTTTTTTCATACTACTATCATTTACGGATATACCATTGACTGTAGCCATCTCTTCCCCTTCGACCTGTGTCGACAATGGTGTGTTTGTGTTCTCATTCCCGCTAGGTTTTGAACCTGTTTTGCGAATTTGTCCCCTTTGCATATCCCCCTCTTGCTGACATAAAATTAAACAATCATTATGTCTAATCCTTTGTTTTCTGGATTTAAGAAGACATATTTTACTGCTTAAATTCTGCAGTACCTCTGGTTCAAAGCTGCCCACCCTCTCGGTCGCACTTCTTTAGCCTGATCCCTGGCTGCTGAATGCCCACTGCTTGTGCAATTGGATCCCATCGCCGACTTTTTGCCAATAAACGCAATCCCCAATGCACACCGCTGATAGACGGTGAAAGACACCTAGCGCTTTCACTCACTCCTTCTCCGCTGAGTACTACGACTCACTCCAATAGTGACCACCGCGTACCCAGTGAGGCCCTATCGGTTTCTATTTACTGGAAGTGTTTAGGAGTGACTTACCTATTCCAGTAAATATACACCGCTGGAGATTTTCCTGAGAGAGACCAGCGAAAACTCCCTATAACCTTATACACAAATCACACTTGCGTATGCTCTATACAGCACTAATGGTACCGCGATTTTACGCAAAAGCTCATAAAGGGGTATCCAGTTGCACTATATATATCACACCCACAAATGCGTGGTCCAATCGCACAGCATATAGGTACTTGTTACCTATCTGCCGTACAACCACGGGTCATTGTACAAACTGCGACCCTCAGCCCGGAGTGTAATACAAAAACCTTTTTACTTCAATACTTCGCAATACAATGCACTATCACGCTCCTCTGCAAATCACCTCACGATTTGCGTATTTCAATCTATATTAACGTGAGTAAGCCACTTCACGCCACCAAGCCTCTACTTACTCGGTGTACCACGGGACCCGACTTCCGGGGTTCAATACGTTCACTCTTACATTCGCTCACTCAAATATACTTTGTTTTTCTGTACAGAAAATTTGGACTCATTCAGGTTGGCAGCTTTACCCCCAGAGGCAATTTAAATAAAAATTATTTATACTAAATTTTGTTTTTATACTAATTTTTTTTAGAAACCGGGTAGTTTTGTGCTATTGTAGCGTGGCTACTGTCCCACCTTTAAACTAAATGAACTATTGTGTTATTTGTACTTAGCGCCCATACTCTTACTCAATTTGTGTAAACACGCGACCGTGCGTGTCTCTTATGCCGCGTGTGCAGTTCCGTACTTTGTCTGAGACACGTGTACAAAACCGTACGTCCGCAATAGCACAAATCATAGAACTCTATAAACGTGAGCAATAAAACTACTATTGCCCACTAAACACAACACAGTTTCTTTCTGTATAAACCTTTACAACTAGGCCAGACTGTGTTTGTGTTTTACGCTTACTCCCTTAATTATTTATTTTAGTTTTAACTATATAGCAACAAATATCTCCGGTTTCACACAGGTCTAAATTAATCTAGCAATATGAATGTTATGGCAACAATGTGAGGGTATACAAAGAGTATGGGTGCTGTGTACGCCTTTGGCGGGCAAAAAAATTCACAGATTTTTAAATAGCTTTTTTTCTGTTTACCTTACGGGTTCTACCAGCATCTCTACAAACCATACAGAGCAGACGCCATCTAATCAGCAAATAAGTAGGGTTTTCAGTGTATCCATCGACCAGGAAAAGGATATGTAGGATACTTTCTGTCCACCCTTTTGCTGATAGATTAAGTCTGCTGTGACCTGTTAGGCTGTGAGTATGTGGAAAACTGGACAGAGCCCCCAATTGAGAATGCTGATTTATATACAGGAATGAAAAGCTATACCTTATACACACTTTAAATACACTTTACCATGTAGCCGCTGCAGCCGCTAAACTTAATACAAACTCTACATACTTTTTACGCTGTTAGCGTACAGAGTCCCGTACCGTGTACGGACTTTGCGAACAAATGCTGCGCTGATGGTACAAAGTACACACAGCGCGTACACACCCAATGAATACACTTTAAACCTTATGCAGCAATGCAGTGTGATGCTATTACACTTTAAACCTTAGCAGGGAAAGAAAGACACGACAACAGTCTGTGGCTAAACCACTGGGTTCCGACACCACAGCGTATTATTGCTGAAAGGGGGTTTCAATATAAACAATACAATACAACAGAATAATGGCTACATTCAATGGTACATACGTGATTGGATTCGCCGCGCTACCCGGTCCGGTCCTCGGTCATCTTAATAGATAACTTTGTGAGTCTTGTGTCTGACCAGGCCTGCTGCAGGCTCTCTTTATACAATTCATCCAAAACATAACACAATGGATACTGTAATCTCTTTGTCCATTGGACACAGGGATGGTCATTTACAGTACAGGAGAGGTCATAGGTCAGTTTGAATAGGTGGGCGATGTCTGTTCCAACTGCTCTTGTGGGTGGTCTCCTCTGGATTCCCGCCGCATACATAATGTACAGTAAATACAGTTTATATCTATATTCTGCTCCTGCACATAACTATCCGCAGGAACATGCGATCTTTCTCAAACCAACACCGGAATGTTACCCTTAAAATACCATCCAGATGAATACCAAACACCACCTTGTAACCTTGTTCTGTCCCCTCCTATCCTGTAAAGGTGAATCCCTTTGTTCTGTTACCATTAAAACTGCTGTTACTTTCTGGTGTGGTGCAGGGAGACTATGTGTACATTGTGCACTATTTGGATTAAATATGTAATGTGTTTTGATAGCCTTTCATGCGTTCACAAACTCTACCGTAAATACTCATACCACGCGCTAATACGCAGGACCGCGGGAGCGACCATACACAAATTCCGAATATGCGCATGCACAGCAGAGCAAGTACGCACATGGAGGCCATCTGTGTGTAGTTTGTACATGATGTGTGTACTGCAATATTTTTCGACTTTGACAGGGCTTCATTGCGCTTTCCCCCTGCCGGTATTCTGGCGGGCGGCATACCATATTTTTTCTACTGAAGAGAGCCTGCATTTTTTTTGCTGGTCTAAATCACATGGTAATTGTACCCAGTACTAAATATATCTGCAATGTATGACTCTATTGCTGGTGCACCTCATGCTATGGGTTTCCCTGCTATGGTGCTACCAATCCTAGCTGTAGTCTAGTGCTGGTATTGGCATATTCGTACGGGCCCATGATCATTGTCCCCCTGACTTTGCTGATAGCAGCCTAAGCTAATGTTACAAGTAGGCTTTTATTAGGGGGCTATACAGTAGTTTTGTAATGTATAATTTTTTTACACATTCTGATGAATGTCCTCTTTAGCATGGATCTTACACTAGGGAGTAAGCAATTGCAACATACTGTACAGTCAGAGCCGGAGGGATGCAGTGCAGGGAGGCACCAGGCAGGAGAGGTGCTCTCCGTGCCCTGCCTCCCTGTGCTGTGCGCTGTTGCTGCGCCTATCACTGTACAAGCAGTGGCAGTCAGCAGCCTGGATCATGGCTCTTCCAGTCCGCCCCACTCCAGCCATGCTGCAGATGTCATCTCCTCCCGTCCTGTGTCAGTGCAGTGACGCTAGCAGGAGGGGTGTGGGGGTGGGACTAACTTTGAGAGCAGAGAGCTGCAGTTACTGCTGACTGCAGTAATTCCAGGATCCACTAGATGCCCCCATCTCCATGGATGGATCCATCACATCACCTGCCAGGACTCAGGAACAAAAGAGAGACTGCCCAGGACCAGTACATAAGAACTAAGTGAGTTTTCTTTTTATGTGTGATTTATCTATCTATCTATCTATCTATCTATCTATCTATCTATCTATCTATCTATCTATCTATCTATCTGTGTCTATCTGTCTGTCTATCTATCTATCTATCTATCTATCTATCTATCTATCTATCTATCTATCTATTATCTATCTATCTGTCTATCTATTATCTATCTATGTGTCTGTCTGTCTGTCTAATTATCTATCTATCTATCTATCTATCTATCTATCTATCTATCTATCTATCTATGTGTCTGTCCCTATCTGACTATTATAATGTCCCACGCCATGACCTCCCCGTCACCCTGAGTCCCCGCCCCCTCTTCTGCACTGACAATTATAATCTACTCCCTTCTGACCCTGATCAAGACCCCACCCCCTCAAGTCTCCACGCCATCAGTCTATCTTGATTCCTGAAACGTGTCTGACTGTGTATTCTGTTCCAGTTCCCCGGCAGGACAGGGACAAGTCAGAGCATCCTACTGGACAAGTGCACAGTGAGTGGGTGTAGTGAGGGTGACGGTATACTTATGTAATGGAGAGGGGTGTATTGGTTCTTATCTGGTTGGGGGGGTTGTCTTAATATTGTACTTTATTAATGTGTGTGTGTGTGTGTGTGTGTGTGTGTGTGTGTGTGTGTGTGTGTGTAAGGGGTTGTATTCATATGCTTTATGCTTATATGTGGGTCCCTGGTGGTCTCTGCTACATCTAGTAGTCACTGCAATGCTCTCTGCATTATCTGTTGGGCACAGCGGTGCTCTCTGCATTATCTGACGATCACAGCGTCTCTCTCTGCATTATCTGGCGGTCACAGCGATGCTCTCTGCATTATCTGGTGGTCACTTTGAACAGCGACGCTCTATGCATTATCTGGCGGTCACTTTGACACTCTCTGCATTATCTGGTGGTCACAGTGACGCTCTATGCGTTATCTAGTGGTTACAGCGACACTTTCTGCTTTACATGATGGAAACTATATTGTCTGTATTATTTGGTGGGCGCTGTGATGCTTCCTGCATATATGGTGGTCGATGCAACACTATTTGTAGCTTTGCGCCACCTCTCTTCAGTGTGCCCCTACCATTGCATTCTCTCTGTGGGCCCTTCATGTCCTAGTCCAACACTGCCCTCACTCCCTGTGCTTTCAGACCACACATTGAGAAGAAGAGGAAAGAGGGAGGTCATGACAGCAGGGACGCTGCTCTCCATGTTGAACAGCGCTGCACTGGCTGTTGTGTTCCTGTTTTAGCCTGCAGACATGAGAGCTGCAGTAGAGATGGACCCCATGTGCATCGCAGCAGAGCACGCCGACAGAGTGAGACACTGAGATCAGCAGCACATATACTCAGAAAGTGCTGACAGATAAGTACAGGGCTGTTCTGGGGCATTAGGGGGCACATTACTAGCCATGGCACCACACTTTATAAAAAGTGTAATGTGATGTGCAGTGCCAGGGACAGCCGTCAGAGAATTCACAGCCGGAACTCAGAAGATCTAAAGGCGGCAAATTCAAAACTTGAGGCATTAATCAATGCAATGTGCATTATGTGATCCTGTGACTGAAGAAGTGACAGGGCAGCCTGCATTCCTCACCATTACACTCACTGCTCCAGATCCCCTCCAGTGATATTTTTTAGGTTCCCTGACAAGCTGACTCATGATTAATCCTTTGGATGCAGGAAGTACCTGTAACTTCCCTGCATAGAGTCCGGGAAACAGATGCGCACTAGTAACAGGGAAAGTGCTAGGAGGAAAGAAAGAGGGTCTTGCATGTTAGGACTTACAATCTATGGTGGAAGGGGAAATTAGAGGGTGAACTGTATGCAGGGGCATAGCGAGGGTGGCACAAGTGGAGCTCATGCTCCAGGCGCCTATCTGTGGCAAGGGTGCCGCATTCCCACCGGTCAGTAGCTACACGCTGCGCCTGTTACTAAGCCACGGCGGCTACACTGTGGGATGGGAAGGATGAATGAGCGCTTTCCCCGGCGACCCCATCAGTGATCCAGGAAGAGGGCAGGTCAGGTAAGCCATGCGGAGATGCAAGGAGGGCCGCCGGGGACCAGACGCGGAGGGAGCAGCCATGCAGGGACTCAGAGAGGGCAGCCATGAGGAGACACGGTGGGGAAGGGGAGCAGCCATGTGGAGACACAGGGAAGGCAGCCTTGGGGACATTAAGGGGGAGGCAGCCATGAGGATACACAGAGGGAAGGCAGACCTGGGGATACACAGGGGGGAGGCAGCCTTGGGGACAAAAAGGGGGAGGAGACAGCCTTGGGGACATAAAGGGGGAGAGGAAGCCATGGGGATACACAGGGGGGGGCAGTCATAGGAAGATACAGTGGGGAGGCAGTCTTGTGGCGATACAGGGGGGAGGCAGTATTGGGGAGATACGTGGGTGGCAGTCTTGGGGAGACACCCCTTTAATTTAACCCCACATGCACACTTGTGGGGGGGGGGCATAGCAGGCATATGCTCAGAGCGCCGTGGCTACACGCTACACCTCTGACTGTGAGACAGGGTAAGGTAAGAGGACAAAGGTACCAATTAAGTGTTAGGATAGACTTGGGATAGATAGATCCCTCCTGGAAAATGAGATCTCTGATGGAGCTAGTGGAAGATTCAGCAGCATGAAGGGCAGTTGGTGTAGAACACCCATACACAGGCTGGTGGCACACTCTGATGGTAGAAGAGCACAGTCACTACAAGGGCTGGAGTGCTACCAGCCACTGAACTGGGGCACACAGCAGGCCACAAAGTAGTTGAGGGTTTGTTTGAAAGAGTGGATGCTGCCACAAAGTCTGTTCCGATACAGAAGATAGACATTATAAAGATAGTCATTATGTCTACAGTAAAAGGTTTATAGTCAAAAGGTTGACAGGGTCAAAAGGTTGATAGTCAAAAGGTCGACAGGGTTAAAAGGTCAACAATCAAAAGGTGGACAGGGTCAAAAGGTTGACAGTCAAAAGGTCGACAGGGTCAATAGGTTTTTACCCTAATTTGTTGAAATGCGTTTCTTTGTGGGCTCGCTATGCTTCACACACTTCGGGCGCGGTGGCTTGCTCCGCTTAGCTCGCCACAAGGTTACTGATGGTGATAGTTTGTGATATGGATATTCAGTTTGATGAATTGTGTCCCCTTACGGGCATGCTTCGGGCTCATTGGCTCGCTCTGCTCCGCTTCGCTTACCACAAGGTAACTAAAGGTAATTGTGATATGGATAGTAAATGCAGCAAAAGTTGTAAAACAGTTTTTTTTAAAAGTGTCGACCTTTTGACCATGTCAACTTTTTGGCAATGTTGACCTTTAGATCATGACGACTTTCTGACCCTGTTGACCTAATGCATGTCGACCATTAGTTGCGGACCTATTGACTGTAGACGTTTTTATTGTAGATCTATAGACCGGATACCCAGAAAGTCTTATAAAGTGAGGGAGGGAGTTGCAGAGCAATAGAGCCACACAGGAGAAATCTTGGAAGATGGAGTGAGAGGAGGTGAACATATCTGAGGTGAATCAGTAGTCACTGGAGGAGCAGAGATGGCAGTAGGGAGGTTTTAGGTAAAAGACATCAAAAACTTTGGACAGAGAGAGTGATTGAGAGCTTTATATGTCAGGGTGAGGAGATTAAACTGTATTCTTTGGTGGATTAGGACCCAGAGAAGTAATTGGCAAAGGAGAGAAGCTGACACAGAGGGGTGGTGGAGATAGATGAGCCTGGTGGCAGCATTCATGCATGATAGATTAAAGTGGAGAGAAATGAGTAAGGGGCAGGCCAGATAGCAGGATACTGCAGTAATCAAACTGAAAAATAATAAAACTATGAATGAGAGTTTTGGTGGCATTCATGGTGAGGAAAGGTCTGATTCTAGATATATTGTAAAGGCAGAAGTGGCAGGAGTGAGAGATGGATTGAATGTGAGGTGTGAAAGAGAGATAGTTAAAGATGATGTCAGGAAGGGACAGAGGTGAGTTTGGTGCTGTCACTAGATAGAGAGAGTGATATAGGTGAGGGAGTCATGGAAGGGGGAATACAATTAGTTGGACAATATATTAAATAAACCATACTGTACATGCAACATGTGACATTATTTACTGACTGGGGGGGGTGATTCAGACCTGATCGCACGTAGGCTATTTTTTGCACTGCAGCGATCAGGTTGTCCCCGCCTACAGGGGAGGGGGTAATCACTGTGTAGAGGTACGAACGCTTGTGTAGAGAGCTGCACAAACTAAAGTTTGCGCAGTCTCTGCACAGCTCAGGACTTACTCAGCCGCTGCGATGATCCGGGATGGAGCTGATGTCAGGAACTCTCCCTGGAAACGGCCGGGCACGCCTGCATTTTCCTATACACTCCCTGAAAATGGTGAATTGCCACCCACGAACGCCTTCTTCCTGTCAATCTTCTTGTGATCGCCACTGCGATTGCTTTCTTTGTAGAATCTGACGCTGTCCGGCGACCCCCGTCACCGGCCTGCGACGTGTCTGCGCATAGTGGACCGCACGCATGCGCTGTTCAGACCCAATCACGTGGCTGCAAAAAATGGCAGTGTGTGATCGGGTCTGAATGACCCCCTGTGTCTTGGAACAAAAAATACTTTAACACCATTTTTTGAAAAACATACTGTAGGTTTTCATATGAACATAATGTAGATTAATAAAATATTACCACCCCCATTGTTTATATTTGGCATGAATAACAGTTTTGAGACACCTTCTCTAATGAATAACAAGGTTAGAGAATACTTGTTGAAGGATTTTGGACCACTCCTCTATGCCGAACATTTCCAGTTCCTTGGTATTCTTGGGTTGTAGCTTGTGATCTGCCCTCTTTAATACACACCCCAGGTTTTCAATTGGGTTCAAATCTGGAGATTGAGAGGGCTATTACAAAACTTTTATTTTGTGTATCTGCAACCATTTTAGTGTGGATTGGTTTATATTATCTTGGTGAAAGGTCCACCAACGGTCAAGTTTAATCCTTTCAGCGTAAAATTTCCTGTCATACATGTAGAGTGGAATTCATTATTTCTTTGATTTTCATAAAAGCCCTTGAAACTACTAGCAGCACAGCACAGCATCAATGATCCATAATAATATTTGGCAGTACTGTATTTATCAGGTGCTTTTCTTTGTATACAGTCCATTTTTCTCCAAATGTAATTGATTTACTTGGGCAAAAAAAAGTTCTTGTTTTTTCTCTCTGACAACATCACATGATTCCATTAACAGTTTCAATGATATTTTGCAAAGTTCAGGAGCTGCATCTTGTTTCTTGCTAATAGCAAAGGCTTCTTTTTTTAAACTTTTCCAAAAAGTTTCTGGTCATGGAGGTGGCATCTGATTAAAAGCATGTTGTATTTGTTTAGAAACAAAAAAGGGGATGAAACCATTATATACATACCTGATTAAAATCAAAACATTAATTAAAACAGTAAAAAAAATAAATGTATACCAATTACAACATATGAAAAGAACACACAATTAAGAATGCAAAAAAACATATCTTGAGAGTATAAATATATCACATTAATGTAAATATTGCAATGTAAAATGGCAAACTTTAACCAAACTGGGAGTTGTGACAATAACGTTACTATGCAATATAGACATGTCTCCTCATACACTTACCCTCAAAGTGCTATGCAGTGTGAAACTCCTGGTGTGAGTGAGCCACACTGATCTGTGTAGCAAACCAGTTTTTTCTTCAAATTTGTATCTTATTTGTCCCACAGATGCAGCGAAATACCACCAAATCTGTACCAGAGACAGGGGTGAGAATTTAGCTGCACAGCAATTTGTTTTAAATATGTACAAAGTGACAACACTGTGTTAATGTACTTATTTAAAATATTAAGATACTGTTTCCTGAAATGATCTTTAAGGGGAAATGCATTTAGCATCCTGATGGACGGAATGCCGATGGTCATGTGACTGATGCCAGAATCCCAACACCACGCACGAGTACCGCGCGGGAACACCGCCAGCCGGCACCCCGAAGGTAGGTAACTGTTAGGGTTAGGGTCAGGGAAGAGGGTTACGGTTAGGCACTTGGGGTGTTATGGTTACGCAATAGGGGGGTTTAGCCCTAGCCACCCCCCCCTGATGGTTAGCCCTAGCCAGCAGAGGGTTAGGGGGGGGTGGTAAAAATACTTACCCCCTCTGACGTTGGGATCTTCAATGTTGGGATACCAGTGTCGGTAGTGTGACTGCCAGCATCCCAATGAGCAGTATTACATAGCAAATCCTTTAAGGGGCATGGTGACCATTCCCACACACTGCTAATGAAAGAAACATTGCAGTACATAGATCCCAAGCACTCAATTGAAAAAGTTAAAGGCAAACTGCGTGTCTTGACTTCTAGGAGTGTCTGCTGTGCATAATTAGGACTCCACCAGTACCACAGCCCTACGGTCTTCTCACCAGAAACCAGACAATTCCACAGGTATCTACTCTCCTTTTCACAGATGCTATGAGGTGTGCTTTCCTCCACTGTGCTAGTTAGCCATTACCACAAGATTCTGTACCTTCCTTCTCCATATCATTGTGAGACAGAGGAAATTGCTCACCCACTATTCATGGGCACAACCACACATAGCAGGTATTAGCATTAAGCCCCTGATAAACATAAAAATAAACTGTTCTCCACATTTTTACTTTGTACTTTGCTAAAAGTGACTATTTAATGTATATGCAGGCACATTCTAAGTGTCAGAATTTATATCTATTTAGTACAAATTATTCTAATTCTTAGTCTTGCACCTATTATTAAAAATACTGTAATTGGATACTTTATTCTACTGGTGATCTTGTCATGATTTAATAAGGATTTACTTAGAAAAGAGGTTAAAAAAATAACCTATTTGCCCTTCTGCGCTACAGAAGTTTTCATACTTCCTTGAGCTCGCCTACCACCATGTATGTGTATGTTTTCATGGGAGGGTTTGTTCATACACTGTTCACTGCTTATTAGCAGACATTGGGAGTCATTCAGAGTTGATTGCTGCAGAAAATTTGTTAGCAGTTGGGCAAAACCATGTGCACTGCAGGGGAGGCAGATATAACATATAAAGAGAGTTAGATTTGGATAAGTTTTGTTGTTTATAATTCCCAGATTCACTAAGCACCATATGTTGACACTGTAGCAGAGTAATATATGCCCTGTGTAGGGTCCTCAAATGTACCTTTTGTTAATAGGAGAATAAATATTTGAGAGACCTATCACAAGGGACAACAATATCAGAAATATTTGTCAAAGTAGGAATGTCATGTTTCTATTTTGAAAATAAATGATCCCATTGTATAAGCAAGTTAAAATAATAGAGTAGATACTGTATATTTCAAGTGTTTGTGAGGATTTAAGGTGAGCATCAATAGCTTTGGAGGCCATACTTGAATTAGATGACGTATTAGGGTGGACAAAAGAAACAAGGGAAAGTACAAAGTGACGCACCTGAAAATACATAAACATGTGTCATTTAGAAAGGTCAAATTTATGACATAAGTATGAAAATACATACAAAAAGCCACCTGGGTCAAAAACCTTGTTAAATTAATCTAATCCTTTGGCATTCCAGAGAAGATAGGCGGCATTTTGTAGTGACGGGGGGAATACAGGATTGCCCCATAAAGGAATATAATAAGAAAAATGAGGGTTCCTTCAGCATTTTCTATTAATAACAGTCTATGCAATAAAGGTATCTTTAAACAGAATATGAAATTTTATGTATAGAAAATTAAGAGGTGTGAAACAAGCTCTTAATTTTCTATACACTCTCATCTGGAAATACTGTTTCAGACTATGTATGGTCCCGATTTATGTAAAGTACAGATAAAAGAAGTGGCCCCCTCCTTCTCCCTTCTCCATCAAATGGCCCACGGTCATACTATCCTGAATACGCCCGATCTTGTCCGATCTCGGAAGCTAAGCAGGTTTGGCCTGGTCAGTACTAGGAAGGGAAACCTCCTGAGAATACCAGGTGCAGTGGGCCCTTTTTCTCTAAGGAGACCTTAACCACTCTTACAATTTTCTCTGCATTTACCATGAGCTCAATTTTGAATAACAATTTGAATCATCCATCACAATATATTGATAGGCATACACAGTGAATTTTTGGATATCCTCAAATTTAAGCTAACAGTCGGTATCCTTGATCAACCTCCTGATATTTTCACCTTTTCAAACATCTTGTACCTTATTTGTTAAAAAGGTTAAACAAAAATTACACATAAAGAACAACAGTCATCAGACACGATTCTTAAATTATAAAATTTTTATTCAAGAAACAAATAAAGGTTAAGTTTTACTTTATTTTCATATTCCTAATCACATACTTATATTTATGATAACAAATGAGTGCTCCCAAACAAGGGTTTTTTGTCTTTCTCCTTCTTTTTTCAATTGTAGTCTAGCCTACAAAATTCCTGGGAGCACCGCCAATCATTCGCAGTTCAGGAATTATTTGATAACTGCATGCATATTGGTATCTCATGTTTATTGTCAATATATAACTTCAGTAAAATTGCTCAGACTAGTGCGGATCCACACAAAATATTTTCCTGCACAATAAAATGTCACAAACATCTTGGTATCTGCACACTCAATATATAGTATTATAATACCCAGGCAGATTGTGGTGGGAGGTACCCAGGCAGATTGTGGTGGAGGTACCCAGGCAGATTGTGGTGGGAGGTACCCAGGCAGATTGTGGTGGTAGGGGACTCTATCATCAGGAAGACAGATTGGGCAATCTGCTACCAGGATCACGATAGCCGTAGGTCTGTTGTCTCCCGGGTGCTCGGGTGCGGCACATCGCGGGCCGGGTAGATAGATTGTTGGGAGGGGCTGGGAAGGTACAGGTGGTCTTAGTGCACATTGGCACCAACGACAAAGTTAGTGGTGGGTGGGATGTCCTTAAGAAAGATTATAGGGATTTAGGCCAGAAAATAAAGGCAAGGACATCTAAGGTAATATTCTCCGACATACTACCTGTGCGACGCACTAGCCCAGGGAGGCAGAAGGAGATTAGGGAGATAAATGTGTGGCTTAGCGACTGGTGTAGGAAGGAGAGGTTTGTGTTCTTGGAACACTAGACGGACTTCTCAGTCAGGCGCATCTTTTTTGTCGCGATGGATTGCACCTGAATGAGGAGGAGGCTGCAGTGCTGGGGGGAAGGATGGTTGGAAGGTTGGAGGAGCTTTTAAACTAGGTGCCAGGGGGGAGGGTTTATTTAGAAGCTATGGGCCATGCAGTGAGAATAGCAAAGATGGTGGTAGTGAACTAAATGGGGGTGGAGAAGGGGGGAGGGAAAGAGCAGCCGGCAAGGGTAGATACATGGGTACTAAAAAGGGTAATAACAACGATAATGCCAAAATATTAACTAACAACAATTGTGGTTCATCATTACAGCATATTGAAATTGATGTAAGTAGCAAAAGGGATAAGTATGTAAGTAACATAAGGGAAATTACTTATGATGGGGTGGAGGGCTTAGATGGACTAAAAGGGTGGATCAAAAATGATAGTAAGTATGATGGGGAGGAGAGGGAGTGAAGAGTAGAACTGGCAGTAGGAATAACTCTTGGGAGGCACTTGTAAACCATGACAGGATACCCTTAAAAAAACAAACGGACAAGGGAAACACTAAGCTAAAACGTATGCATGCGAATGCAAGAAGCCTAGCAGGTAAAATGGGCGAATTGGAATTGTTAGCATCAAAGGCTCAGTATGATATTATAGGTATTACGGAAACATGGTGGGACAACTCTCACGATTGGGTTGCAAACTTGGAGGGGTATTCTCTTTTCAGAAGGGACAGGGCTAACAAAAGAGGTGGAGGTGTGTGTCTTTATGTTAAACCATCTCTTAAACCGTACTTAGAGGAGGTTATTTACGAGGGGACAGGGGATAATACGGAGTCACTATGGTTTGAAATCTCAAGTGGGGGTATAGATGCAAAAAAACTAGTCATAGGTACGTGCTACAAACAGCAGGATATTAGCATATGTGAGGAAGAACAACTCTTGAGGCAAATTAAAAAGGCTGCAGGGTTGGGAGACATCCTAGTGATGAGGGATTTTAATTATCCTGATATAAACTGGAGTGATGATTCATGTGTTAAAGCTAGGGGCAGCAGGTTTTTAAATATGTTAAAGGATCACTATTTGTCTCAATTAGTCGAGGATCCAACTAGAGGTAAAACTACTCTGGATCTAGTAATTACTAATAATGTGGAAATTGTATCAAGCATGAAAATTGGGGAGACCTTGGGTAACAGTGATCACTGTATGATTACATTCGAAATCAGTTTCAAGAAACATCACTACAAAGGAACAACTAAAATATTTAGCTTTAGGAAGGCTAACTTCAATATGCTGAGAGGTGCACTTAACGATATTGACTGAAAAGACTTGTTTTATGGCAAGAACACTACGGAAATGTGGGATGCGTTAAAAGGGTTGTTAAATAGCAATATTGACAAATTCATTCCCATGGGCAGCAAACGCAGAAGTACCAAACTCAAACCAATGTGGCTTAATAAGAAGGTAAAGGAAGTAATGAATAATAAGAAGCGTGCTTTCAAAGCATTTAAATCTAATGGAACGGAGGAGTCATTTCAGTACTACAAGGAATGCAATAAAAAATGCAAAAAAGCAATAAGAGCAGCTAAAATTGAAAATGAAAAGCAAATCGCTATAGAGAGCAAAAACAATCCTAAGAAGTTTAGTAAAAGGTTAAGAAAGGAGAACGTAGGTCCATTAAAAGATGAATTTGGCGTATTGATAAATGATGACGAAACAAAAGCGGAAATACTGAACAAATTCTTTTCATCTGTGTTTACCAGAAAAGAAGCGACGATGGGAGTAGTGTATACCGATAGTGAAAGCAAGGATTCCTTGCTAGATACTTTTTAAGTGAGGAGGTAGTCCGGGAGAGACTAAGCAAAATTAAGATTAACAAATCACCTGGACCTGATGGACTTCACCGAGGGTTTCTTATGAAGCTTAGGTCACAACTAGAAAGACCCCTATACTTGATTTTCAATAGTTCTATTAGATCAGGCATGGTACCTATGGATTGGCGTATAGCTGAGGGATCTAAAAATCATCCAGGAAATTGCAGACCAGTCAGTTTGACATCTATAGTGGGGAAATTATTGGAGGGAATTTTAATGGATAGCATACAAGAGTATCTGCATGCCGCTAGGTTTATTAGCAAGAACCAGCATGGTTTTGTAAGGGTTTGATCATGTCAAACTAACTTAGTTAGCTTCTATGAGGAAGTGAGCGTCAATCTTGACCGAGGAAAAGCAGTGGATGTGGTATACTTAGATTTTGCAAAAGCCTTCGATACAGTGCCTCACAGGAGACTGATCATCAAATTAAAAGTGCTTGGTCTAGGAAAAACTATTTGTATATGGATAAGTAATTGGCTGGATAACAGGGTGCAGCGAGTAGTGGTCAATGGGATATCCTCCAGCTGGGCACCAGTAGTCAGCGAAATACCAAAAGGGTCCGTACTTGGGCCACTACTGTTCAACATATTTATCCACGACCTGGAAATAGGCCTGGAAAGCACAGTGTCAATCTTTGCAAATGATACTAATTGTGTAAGGTAATTAATTCTGAAATAGATGTGGAGTCTCTACAGAATTACTTATCTAAACTTGAAATCTGGGCATCTAAATGGAAAATGGGATTCAATATAGAAAAATGCAAAGTTATGCACTTCGGGACCAAAAACAAATTTGCAACCTACATATTAAATGGGGAAAATCTAGGGGTAACAGTATTGGAAAAAGATTTGGGGGTACTGATTGATAATAGGCTAAACAACCGTACACAATGTCAAAGTGCAGCAAAGAAGGCAAGTAAGGTGCTAGCATGCATAAAACGAGGAATTGAGACTAGGGACGAGAGTGTAATCCTGCCGCTGTACAAATCATTGGTACGTCCGCACCTGGAATATTGTGTTCAGTTTTGGGCACCAGATTATAAAAAAGATATCTGTGAACTCGAAAGGATTTAAAGGCGTGCTACTAAATTGATTAAAGGGCTAGAGGGACTGAATTATGAGGAAAGGCTCACTAGGTTGAAACTGTATACACTAGAAAAGAGGCGTCTAAGAGGAGACATTATCAATATCTTCAAATATATAAAGGGAAATGAAAAAGAGTTATCAGAGGAATTGTTTATTAAAAGAACTCTGTATAAGACGCGAGGTCACTCGCTGAGGCTTGAGGAGAGAAAATTCCATACGCTACACTGTTAGGGCAATAAGGTTCTGGAATTCCCTGCCAGTGAAGGTGGTAATGGCGGACACTATATATGCATTTAAAAACGGATTGGATACATTTCTGACTGAAAAAGATATCCAAGGTTATAACATTTAAAATATTGACATTTTTAATCTGGTAGGAACATGATTTTCAGTTGTTAACTAAACATAAATCATTATTTCAATTAGGACATTATAATGAACTCGGCTTAGGACAGATTACAGGTTGAACCCGATGGGCATTTTGCCTCTTTAGCCTCATTAACTATGTAACTACAGTATGTAATGTGAATGTATGTAATTCATCATCATACACCCACTAATATGAACCCCTTTTCCCTATATCATAGACAAATCTCAGTATCTTCAGGGGGTGCTGTCAACTACAGTGTACATAAACTGAAACTAAGAGAAAAAAGAGAAGGAATCTGTATCGTTGACGCAATAGGAAGAAAGTTAATTATCATAAAATATAACCTTTATTGTTGTATATTAAAATATCTATTGGTTTATTATCCCAGACTACTGTGAAATATAGAGGTTGAAATCACAACACTAACAAATATGTGAATCTAAAAGACGTGAATAAATGTGAATAAAGAATTAAAAACGTGTCCACGTGAGCTTACTAGTGTATAACACTCTCTGGTTACTTTACTTATCTGAGTTTTACCAACATTTGGTCACTCATATTATGATGTTATCAAGAGACTATCTCAATTTGTAGTGAATTGGTCCCACTGTCCGGATTATTTATCTCAGAAACATGTCATATCACATATACACCAAACGCTCAACAGCTATTACCTCATAGGGAAGCATCCATAATATAGGGGCTGTGAGTGTAGGTAAATGTGAATGTGTTAACTGATCTCTCGTTGTGGGTCGCTTCAGTTGTGAATGTCTTCAGTCATTGTCACTGTATATTATATCCCATATGCACCAACTACTCAGCAGACATTACCTCATAGATAAATATCCATGATATAGAGGCTGTGAGTGTAGGTAGATGTAAATATGTTCATGAAGATTACTTATGTTATAATTGTATTCAGTTACTGTTACTGTTGTCCCCTATATATATAATCCAAGACCAGATTTAGCTGGGATACCTCCGAGTGTCAAAAATGTCTCACATTCACTATCTGTATCATTCTAGGAGTTATTCCAGATTGTTTAGCCAGGCATGTGCTTAGAGTTGCTTTAAGGGGTATAGAGTGCTTGTTTGTGTCGCTTGACTTAGTTATACAGCTACATCATTGCACCTCTTCTATATCTTTGCATGAGGTGTTGTTTGGGGCCTAGTCTTTGAAAAGTGCCATCCTGTCTGACACTGCAGTGCCACTCCTAGATGGGCCAGGTGTTTGTGCCGCACACTTGTGTCGCTTAGCTTGGCCAACCAGCTACCTAATTGCACCTCTTATTTTTCTTCTTTGCATCATGTGCTGTTTGGGGTCTAGTTTTTGAATAGTGCCATCTTGTCTGCAACTGCAGTGCCACTCCTAGATGGGCCAGGTGTTTGTGCCGCACACTTGTGTCGCTTAGCTTCGTCATACAGCCACCTCGGTGCAACTTTTAGGCCTAAAAACAATATTGTGAAGTGTGAGGTGTTCAAAATAGACTGGAAATGAGTGTAAATGAATGTTATTGAGGTTAATTATCCCGTAGGTGCAAAATTACCCCCAAATTCTGTGATTTTAGCTGTTTTTATGTGTTTTTTTTTCCAAAAATCATCCAGATCCAAAACAAAACTATAACACGAAAGGGTGGTTTTGGCAAAACCAAACCAAAACACAAAAGTGGAATTAGAACCAAAACCAAAACACGAAAAGTGCCAGCCACAGATCTTTACTTTTACCTAACATTAAAATGATATTTATCACCCTCAGATTGTAAGAGATCATTAAAATTAGTTTTAGCCATGATATAAGCATTTTTATTTTCTGCGTTAGGATTCAGTTTCATTGTTTGATAGGCTAGGGATAATGGGGTCATTCCGAGTTGATCGTAGCTATGCTAAATTTAGCACAGTTACGATCATCGTCCTGACATGCGGGGGGACGCCCAGCACAGGGCTAGTCCGCCCCGCATGTCAGTCCCCCCTCCCCCCCCTTGCACAGCGGTGATGCTTTTGTACTTGAAGAGTAACTTGGATGAGAAATTCTTTAACCTGATTGTTCTGATCAGCTGATAACGTCTCTGACACCTTTACTGCGGGAAGCAACCGAGGTGAAGACACCGAAGGGCAAGGCTCCGCTGACAGAGACAACCTATCTTTCCAGGGTTTGATTAAGTTAACATGGTAGATTTGTTCGGGTTTTCTCTTTCCCGGTTGGTATACTTTGTAATTAACCTCATTCACTTTTTCCCTAATCTCAAATGTACCCTGCCATTTAGCTAGGAACTTGCTTTCCACAGTAGGTACCGAAACAAGAACTCTATCTCCGGGAGCAAATTCCCGTATCTTGGCACACCGGTTATATACCCTCTGTTGAGCACTTTGGGCCTGTTCCATGTGCTCTCTGACAATAGGTACCACGGCTGCAATCCTATCCTGCATTTGTGTTACATGTTCAATAACGCATCTATAAGGAGTGGGCTGTCCTTCCCACATCTCTTTGGCAATGTCCAACAGCCCTCTGGGGTGTTTACCATACAACAAATCAAATGGAGAAAACCCCGTAGAGGACTGAGGAACTTCTCAGATGGCCATTAACAAGTAGGGCAACAAACAATCCCAGTTTTTTCCATCTCTATTAACAACCTTTTTTAACATACTTTTTAATGTTTTATTGAACCTTTCCACCAACCCATCAGTTTGGGGATGGTAGCTGGATGTCCTGAGGTGAGTGACCTTAAAAAATTTGCACAATTCTTTCATGACCCTTGACATAAATGGAGTACCTTGGTCAGTCAAAATTTCTTTTGGTATTCCCACTCTACTAAAAACCTGCACCAGCTCCCTAGCTATCGCCTTGGTTGTGATAGTGCGTAAAGGGACAGCCTCAGGATATCAAGTGGCATAGTCCATAATTACCAGGATATACTGATGGCCCCAAGCGGACTTTAACAAGGGCCCCACGAGATCCATGGCTATTCTGTCAAATGGGACCTCTATAATAGGCATGGGAACTAGTGGGCTCCTGAAATGGAGTCTAGGGGCATGATACTGGCATTCAGGACAGGAAGAACAATATTCAGACACTTCTTTATAAACCCCTGGCCAGAAGAACCCTTGTAAAACTCTTTCAGTGTTTTTTTCTGCCCCTAAATGTCCTGCTGTAACGTGACTATGAGCTAAATCCAGTACCATTCTCCGATAAGGCTGGGGGACTACCAGCTGTTCCACCACATCCTCACCCTTTTTGACAATGTGGTACAAGAGCTCATTACACATGGACATGTGGGGATACGTAACCCTGTCACCTGGTACCACAGGTTCCCCATTAACAACCTTAACATTCTGTCTAGCCTTTATTAAGGTAGGATCCTTTAACTGTTCAGACACAAACAGATCCTTCTTTACCTCCAGGTCAGGCACGCTTTCAGTTCTAACTACTATGTCTCTGTTCCCAGCAAGAGGGTCCTCGCTGGACTCCCCATCTGTCACTTCCCCAGCCAAACTAGCAAACGGCAAAGGGTCAGAAAGTTCAGAAGACACACGTACATCCATAAAATCACCGGTATTATCAACTGGCTCTTTACCTCTCACATTTGTTGATAAACGTGATTCCCACAGTTTCCAAAAATGAGGAAAATCCCTCCCTATTATGGCCTCATGCACCAGGGTGGGGACCAGTCCTAATTTAACAATTGCTGACCCACAACAAGTTTCTATATTCACTTCAGCAGTGACATAATGTTGGGTATCCCCATGTATGCAAGTTACCCCAATAGGTATTTGCTGGACCTTTAAGGGGTTCACTAACCCAGCTTTCACGAGGGTAACTAAACTTCCTGAATCTAGCAAGGCCTCTACCCGGTTACCCTCTAAGAACACATCACACATTTGTTTTTCCAGCTCAGGTAAAGGTACCACAGTACAGGCTAACCTAGCAAAGAAAGACATTCTGCGACATTCAAAGGCAGCATCACATTGCATGGGTTCTTGCGTGACTGGGCAATTGGCAATAACATGACCTGGCATACCACACCTAAAACATTTAACCACACAATTATCAACCTGTTTGGGCAGCACAGACCGTTCTAGCCCCATTGGCCTGTCTCCAGGGCCAGTGTTTACAGTCTCTCCAGCCTTGCGTTCTCTTAACAGCAACGTTTTCCCATGGAATAGTCTTACCAGTCTTCATTGAAGGGTGCTGTCAAGGATCTATGGGTTGCTGGGTGGTCATCAGTAGTTCCTCTGCCGCCAAATACCTCTCTACCATGTCCACTAATTGGTCAGCAGTATCCGGGTTTCCATGGCTCACCCACTTGCGCAGGACCACGGGCAAAGATCTCAAATAGCGGTCCATGATGACTCTTTCAACCATCTGGGGACCAGTTAATGTCTCTGGCTGTAACCATTTTTTTGTTAGCTGAATAGGGTCATGCATCTGGGAGCGAGGAGGCTTCTCCATGGCGTACACCCAACGGTGCACCCATTGTGTTTGTACTGACAGCGTGACTCCCAGGCGGGTCAGGATCTCAGTCTTTAGTTTATCATAGACAGAAAAGGCACCAGCAGACTGGCCCACTGTGCTTTCGGCCAGTTCTCACGCTCGGCAGTCCTTTCAAACGTGGTCAGGTAGGCCTCTACATCATCAGCCTCTGTCATTTTCTGCAGGAAGTGACTGGCCCGTATAGAACTAGAGCTGGTCGGAGCACTGACGGCCACATCTCCAATCCAGGCTGCAAGGCTCTGCACCACTTCTGTTAAGGCCTCTCTATCCTGACGCTGTTGCCTGTAAAGTTCGTCAATAGCCACCTGCTGCTGTCTCCTATTTTCCTCCATTGCCACCTGCTGCTGTCTCCTATTTTCCTCCATTGCCACCTGCTGCTGTCTCCTATTTTCCTCCATTGCCACCTGCTGCTGTCTGTTGGCCTCCTGCTGAGCCGCTGTAGCTTGCAGCAAGGCTTTGAGCAGTTCCTCCATGTCGACAGATTTTTCAGGTGGCTTTGTAGCTGCTTTTACCCAGGACATATTTCAAATCCTCAGGGTGAGTCTCAGCAACTTCACACTGGGCTGTATCTGCACAAACCACCGTTTTCCGCAGGCCTCATAAAGCTGCTGCTTTCACTTATGCGCAGAACGGCATGCTCGCATTCTCCACCAAGTTGTAACACTGTAAGGGAACAAGGTGCCGTTTCGTGGGGTAAATGTTAGCAAGCGGCAGCTGAAGAATCACACAAGTTCAGTGTGTGGTGCAACTGGCCACGACCAGTTTTATTAGGCAGAAAACAAAACAAACATCAAAAGAAAATACCTTGCCTGTCCAGCACTAACTAAACACAAGATGTTCCTAACTGTCTCTAAACAAAAAAAACACAGAGTTTTCCAGTCAACACTGTATGGCTCACATGTATAAGGACGCGTACTTCTCTCACAGAGATCATGCAGTCTTCCCAGGCAGTCTGCACACACTAATCAGGCTAGCAGCCCTATAACCAACTTACACAGCTGAAACCCTGATTAGCCTTCTGTGAGGTCAAAGACCCGAACTGGGCCCAACGTCAGGAACTTGCCCTATCTTTCTTTCAGGGCCCTTATCAGTTTTTCCAATAAACTGAAAAGGTTCTGAACTTCTGACAAAACAAAACATTTTCCTAATACAGGTAAGACAAGAACCTGGGACAAACATAACTGCCCTCAAACACTATTCCAGTGTTCTTGTCACAGTATATACATGAGGGTTCTTACAACTTTTGCCTTGGGGCCTACTATATACAGTATCTAATTATGCCCTGGTCCTGATCATTGTAATGTGGTATACAATTAACTGGAGGGTATTATAATGTGGCATACTATGAATTGGGGACACTGTATGTCATAATGTGCATTGGGGGTTCTGTGTTGTACAATGTGTACAGGCAGCCCTACAATGTGATATAATGTGAAGTAGGGCACTACTATGGTTCATAAAATAAACTAGGGCACTAATATGTGGCATAAAATTAACTGAAGCACTACTATGTCTCAGAAAATCAACTTGAGCACTGTTATGGAGCATACAATGAACAACTGCTGCGAAAAGGTATATCTCTAGAAGCATTGAGACCCTTCAAAATGTTGCTATGGGGCGTCCAAAAATCTGGCTATGCCCCTGCACAAATGAAAGACAGCAGTGAAGCTTTACAGAGTATCAGGTGTATGAAAGCAGCTACACAGTGTTAGGAGTGTTACAAGAGTGAAAAAATTGTGGTAAAATATACACGGATAAAATACAAACAAAGTGATATAAAATGTTACTATTGTTACTAAGTGTTAAGTGGTGATGCCATGAAGTGGCTCAGTCAGAGCAGCTCAGGGGGCCCCACACCCCAATGCTTACCCCAAAACTGACACTTTATAAATATACAGATGTATCCACACTCATCATAGCTACATTCAGGCGCAGTTGAGGTTTAAGGCATGCATGTGACTTAGACGTGCACACACCCCACTCACTTTTAATGTGGTGGCAAAATACGCAGCTCGACACGCCTAGCCTTGCCGCGTGTGCATGTAAACCGGAGATGTAGCCACAAGGAGCATGGCTACATCTGCATAGAGGACTTACTTTTAATTATGTCTTATTCAATGTACAGCCAAATGCTAGTTCCCTACTTAAAAACAATTAGAGGAAGGTGGGGAGGGGTGCCGATACAGACTGAATGAATCTCCAACCTTTAAGTGTACATATAAACACATAATATGTACTGTGTGTAGTATTATAAATCACAGCAAGGTTGCTTCTCTCATTGCAAGCAGCTAGGGTGCGCAGTCTAGAGGCACTCCGCCTTTGTGGCCTGTAGCAACCCTGTCACTTTGTTTTTTGGTAATTATCCCACTCCCACAAAACATGGGTTTTGCAAGAGTCTAAGGGGGGACTTAAGCTGCATAAATTTACAATTGATCCCATGGAGCTATTCAATTAGCCTCTGCTAGCAACACTTATTGTGGACTTTGTTTACTCCTCTACACAGACGTATTAAAAATTCCACATAACCAGCAAATTAGCAGGTGCTGCAACCCTGTTAAAAGTGAATCCATGAACCTTTCCTGAATTCTGTTTGTTAACACCTGTTGACTCATCTTATGGGGTTAAGATGGGTTAACAGGTGTTATCACACAGAATTCAGGAAAAGTTCATGGATTCACTAGGTAACATGTAAATTTAGTGGGCATTAACAAAGCTGTCTGATGTAAAAGGGAGTACAATTGAATAGCCATGGGCATTAAAGCCCAAGGCTACCTCCCTTTTTCTGCCGCTGTAATTTATAGTGGGTAATTTAATGTTCCCCTTAGTTTATTCAGTATAAGGCTATTTTTTCGGGATTCGGTTACATCGCCGGAAGTCAGGTTTCCGGCGGTCAGTATACCGACCTCGGATACCGGAACACAGACAATGCCGACAGCCGTAATCCCAGCTAACAGGGTCTATTCCCACTCGTGGGTGTCCACAACACCCATAAAGTGAGAATAGAACCTGTGTCAAGCGCAGCGAGCCACTGAGCCTGCAGCGTAGCAAGCTCAGCATAGTGAGTGCAGCGAGTCCGTAAGGGGCTGAGAATGCTGATTTATATACAGGAATGAAAAGCTATACCTTATACACACTTTAAATACACTTTACCATGGAGCCGCTGCGGCCGCTAAACTTAATACACACTCTACGTGCTTTTTACGCTGTTAGCGTACAGAGTCCCGTACCGTGTACGGACTTTGCGTACAAACGCTGCGCTGATGGTACAAAGTACACACAGCGCGTACACACCCAATGAATACACTTTAAACCTTATGCAGCAATGCAGTGTGATGCTATTACACTTTAAACCTTAGCAGGGAAAGAAAGACACGACACCAGTTTGTGGCTAAACCACTGGGTTCCGACACCACAGCGTATTATTGCTGAAAGGGTGTTTCAATATAAACAATACAATACAACAGGATAATGGCTACATTCAATGGTACATGCGTGATTGGATTCGCCGCGCTACCCGGTCCGGTCCTCGGTCATCTTAATAGATAACTTTGTGAGTCTTGTGTCTGACCAGGCTTGCTGCAGGCTCTCTTTATACAATTCATCCAAAACATAACACAATGGATACTGTAATCTCTTTGTCCATTGGACACAGGGATGGTCATTTACAGTACAGAAGAGGTCATAGGTCGGTTTGAATAGGTGGGCGATGTCTGTTCCAACTGCTCTTGTGGGTGGTCTCCTCTGGATTCCCGCCACATACATAATGTACAGTAAATACAGTTTATATCTATATTCTGCTCCTGCACATAACTATCCGCAGGAACATGCGATATTTCTCAAACCATCACCGGAATGTTACCCTTAAAATACCCTTCAGCTGGATACCAAACACCACCTTGTAACCTTGTTCTGTCCCCTCCTATCCTGTAAAGGTGAATCCCTTTGTTCTGTTACCATTTAAACTGCTGTTACATTCTGGTGTGGTGCAGGGAGACTATGTGTACATTGTGCACTATTTGGATTAAATATGTAATGTGTTTTGATAGCCTTCCATGCGTTCACAAACTCTACCGTAAATACTCATACCACGCGCTAATACGCAGGACCGCGGGAGCGACCATACGCAAATTGCGAATATGCGCACGCACAGCAGAGCAAGTACGCGCACAGAGGCCACCTGTGTGTAGTTTGTACATGATGTGTGTACTGCAATATTTTTCGACTTTGACAGTCCACCCTTTGGCAGTCACCAATAACTGCCACTATCTAATCACTAAACAGAAAAATATCTATACAATATCTACAGAAGTTTTGGATTGTCGGAGGAGAGTTGTAGGTGGGAAATGTATGACCTAGCGGGATAGTAGAAAGCATGTATGTATGAATCCATGTCTGAGGGGCATGTATAATCGTGCCGTATATGTTCTAAATAAGCTTCGAGGTATTGCGAAATATACATTAAATCCTTCTCATCCCATATTAAGGGTCTGTAAATGGGCCAACAAACACTACAGAGCTCTTTTCGGCTTCTTGTTCCAACAAATGGGGTGCACATTTAGTTGATGATACACGGAGGGGGAAACATAAGTGAATGCTAGTATATGTGGATATCACCTGTCGACTATGTGTGCTGTTATCTGGAGGTTGCAAAGATGAAGATAAGACACATATCTAAAATACATTCACATAAACATTTTGGGTAGGGCTGATGTCTTTTCCGGATGGATGTATCTGGGCAGAGGGGGAAACGGGTGAAAGAAACAGGCCATGAAATTCATTTGCAATCCTTATCATAACACTGTCTCTATGGATGGGTCATAAATTAAATCTGCTGCTATAACAGCGCCCTCGCTCCTTAGACTCATCAACTTTGTGCCGTGCTTGTGCCGCGTCAGAATTCGAACACACCTAAATATCGAACCAATAATTATGACGACTCCCAGGATACAAAGGAGAAGCTTCCCTACACTCATAATAACATTTTGAGCCCATTCTCCTAAACCTGCGAACCAATTTCGTGGGTTCAACCATGAGACCCAGCCGGTCAGTTCATTACTCACAGTCGCTAAGGTAAGGTTGTGCTTCCTCCTGAACTCCCACTTCAACTGCAAGATATCATCCATCTTTTGATCGATGATCTCCGTGGGGTCGCCAGTGCTGTTTGTCGGTTCATACGCATTACCCAGATCTCTGATAAACTTTTGACATCTGGCTAAATGCTTCCGAGGGTCGGGAATTCTGAAATGATTGATCGCAGCTCATCTCTGGGCCACGGGCAATACATTGCATTATTCCTGGTGACGACTACTCCCTGACTATCGGTTCCCCCATTGGGAGTTACTATCTCCAAGACAGGGTGCAATTCTACCATTCCGTTCCTAATCTGTTTACTGTGAGGTGTTGTTGTCTCTGTGCAATGAACTGTCTCATACTTACCGGTAGCTGTGACCTCACCAGTTCTTTCATTGGGGAATATTGCTACTGCACTACCTGGTTGGACAGGTCCCACCTGAGTTTCTTGCAAAGTGACTGCTTGGAGGAGAGCTGCGATTTGGCTGGATCCTTCATCTTCCTAGGACCTATAACCTTGAAAAGACTTCAAAACAGGATACATCTTGCAAAAATTAGGGTTAATACATTGTTTTTTCATACTACTATCATTTACGGATATACCATTGACTGTAGCCATCTCTTCCCCTTCGACCTGTGTCGACAATGGTGTGTTTGTGTTCTCATTCCCGCTAGGTTTTGAACCTGTTTTGCGAATTTGTCCCCTTTGCATATCCCCCTCTTGCTGACATAAAATTAAACAATCATTATGTCTAATCCTTTGTTTTCTGGATTTAAGAAGACATATTTTACTGCTTAAATTCTGCAGTACCTCTGGTTCAAAGCTGCCCACCCTCTCGGTCGCACTTCTTTAGCCTGATCCCTGGCTGCTGAATGCCCACTGCTTGTGCAATTGGATCCCATCGCCGACTTTTTGCCAATAAACGCAATCCCCAATGCACACCGCTGATAGACGGTGAAAGACACCTAGCGCTTTCACTCACTCCTTCTCCGCTGAGTACTACGACTCACTCCAATAGTAACCACCGCGTACCCAGTGAGGCCCTATCGGTTTCTATTTACTGGAAGTGTTTAGGAGTGACTTACCTATTCCAGTAAATATACACCGCTGGAGATTTTCCTGAGAGAGACCAGCGAAAACTCCCTATAACCTTATACACAAATCACACTTGCGTATGCTCTATACAGCACTAATGGTACCGCGATTTTACGCAAAAGCTCATAAAGGGGTATCCAGTTGCACTATATATATCACACCCACAAATGCGTGGTCCAATCGCACAGCATATAGGTACTTGTTACCTATCTGCCGTACAACCACGGGTCATTGTACAAACTGCGACCCTCAGCCCGGAGTGTAATACAAAAACCTTTTTACTTCAATACTTCGCAATACAATGCACTATCACGCTCCTCTGCAAATCACCTCACGATTTGCGTATTTCAATCTATATTAACGTGAGTAAGCCACTTCACGCCACCAAGCCTCTACTTACTCGGTGTACCACGGGACCCGACTTCCGGGGTTCAATACGTTCACTCTTACATTCGCTCACTCAAATATACTTTGTTTTTCTGTACAGAAAATTTGGACTCATTCAGGTTGGCAGCTTTACCCCCAGAGGCAATTTAAATAAAAATTATTTATACTAAATTTTGTTTTTATACTAATTTTTTTTAGAAACCGGGTAGTTTTGTGCTATTGTAGCGTGGCTACTGTCCCACCTTTAAACTAAATGAACTATTGTGTTATTTGTACTTAGCGCCCATACTCTTACTCAATTTGTGTAAACACGCGACCGTGCGTGTCTCTTATGCCGCGTGTGCAGTTCCGTACTTTGTCTGAGACACGTGTACAAAACCGTACGTCCGCAATAGCACAAATCATAGAACTCTATAAACGTGAGCAATAAAACTACTATTGCCCACTAAACACAACACAGTTTCTTTCTGTATAAACCTTTACAACTAGGCCAGACTGTGTTTGTGTTTTACGCTTACTCCCTTAATTATTTATTTTAGTTTTAACTATATAGCAACAAATATCTCCGGTTTCACACAGGTCTAAATTAATCTAGCAATATGAATGTTATGGCAACAATGTGAGGGTATACAAAGAGTATGGGTGCTGTGTACGCCTTTGGCGGGCAAAAAAATTCACAGATTTTTAAATAGCTTTTTTTCTGTTTACCTTACGGGTTCTACCAGCATCTCTACAAACCATACAGAGCAGACGCCATCTAATCAGCAAATAAGTAGGGTTTTCAGTGTATCCATCGACCAGGAAAAGGATATGTAGGATACTTTCTGTCCACCCTTTTGCTGATAGATTAAGTCTGCTGTGACCTGTTAGGCTGTGAGTATGTGGAAAACTGGACAGAGCCCCCAATTGAGAATGCTGATTTATATACAGGAATGAAAAGCTATACCTTATACACACTTTAAATACACTTTACCATGTAGCCGCTACAGCCGCTAAACTTAATACAAACTCTACATACTTTTTACGCTGTTAGCGTACAGAGTCCCGTACCGTGTACGGACTTTGCGTACAAACGCTGCGCTGATGGTACAAAGTACACACAGCGCGTACACACCCAATGAATACACTTTAAACCTTATGCAGCAATGCAGTGTGATGCTATTACACTTTAAACCTTAGCAGGGAAAGAAAGACACGACAACAGTCTGTGGCTAAACCACTGGGTTCCGACACCACAGCGTATTATTGCTGAAAGGGGGTTTCAATATAAACAATACAATACAACAGAATAATGGCTACATTCAATGGTACATACGTGATTGGATTCGCCGCGCTACCCGGTCCGGTCCTCGGTCATCTTAATAGATAACTTTGTGAGTCTTGTGTCTGACCAGGCCTGCTGCAGGCTCTCTTTATACAATTCATCCAAAACATAACACAATGGATACTGTAATCTCTTTGTCCATTGGACACAGGGATGGTCATTTACAGTACAGGAGAGGTCATAGGTCAGTTTGAATAGGTGGGCGATGTCTGTTCCAACTGCTCTTGTGGGTGGTCTCCTCTGGATTCCCGCCGCATACATAATGTACAGTAAATACAGTTTATATCTATATTCTGCTCCTGCACATAACTATCCGCAGGAACATGCGATCTTTCTCAAACCAACACCGGAATGTTACCCTTAAAATACCATCCAGATGAATACCAAACACCACCTTGTAACCTTGTTCTGTCCCCTCCTATCCTGTAAAGGTGAATCCCTTTGTTCTGTTACCATTAAAACTGCTGTTACTTTCTGGTGTGGTGCAGGGAGACTATGTGTACATTGTGCACTATTTGGATTAAATATGTAATGTGTTTTGATAGCCTTTCATGCGTTCACAAACTCTACCGTAAATACTCATACCACGCGCTAATACGCAGGACCGCGGGAGCGACCATACACAAATTCCGAATATGCGCACGCACAGCAGAGCAAGTACGCACATGGAGGCCATCTGTGTGTAGTTTGTACATGATGTGTGTACTGCAATATTTTTCGACTTTGACAGGGCTTCATTGCGCTTTCCCCCTGCCGGTATTCTGGCGGGCGGCATACCATATTTTTTCTACTGAAGAGAGCCTGCATTTTTTTTGCTGGTCTAAATCACATGGTAATTGTACCCAGTACTAAATATATCTGCAATGTATGACTCTATTGCTGGTGCACCTCATGCTATGGGTTTCCCTGCTATGGTGCTACCAATCCTAGCTGTAGTCTAGTGCTGGTATTGGCATATTCGTACGGGCCCATGATCATTGTCCCCCTGACTTTGCTGATAGCAGCCTAAGCTAATGTTACAAGTAGGCTTTTATTAGGGGGCTATACAGTAGTTTTGTAATGTATAATTTTTTTACACATTCTGATGAATGTCCTCTTTAGCATGGATCTTACACTAGGGAGTAAGCAATTGCAACATACTGTACAGTCAGAGCCGGAGGGATGCAGTGCAGGGAGGCACCAGGCAGGAGAGGTGCTCTCCGTGCCCTGCCTCCCTGTGCTGTGCGCTGTTGCTGCGCCTATCACTGTACAAGCAGTGGCAGTCAGCAGCCTGGATCATGGCTCTTCCAGTCCGCCCCACTCCAGCCATGCTGCAGATGTCATCTCCTCCCGTCCTGTGTCAGTGCAGTGACGCTAGCAGGAGGGGTGTGGGGGTGGGACTAACTTTGAGAGCAGAGAGCTGCAGTTACTGCTGACTGCAGTAATTCCAGGATCCACTAGATGCCCCCATCTCCATGGATGGATCCATCACATCACCTGCCAGGACTCAGGAACAAAAGAGAGACTGCCCAGGACCAGTACATAAGAACTAAGTGAGTTTTCTTTTTATGTGTGATTTATCTATCTATCTATCTATCTATCTATCTATCTATCTATCTATCTATCTGTGTCTATCTGTCTGTCTATCTATCTATCTATCTATCTATCTATCTATTATCTATCTATCTGTCTATCTATTATCTATCTATGTGTCTGTCTGTCTGTCTAATTATCTATCTATCTATCTATCTATCTATCTATTTATATATCTAAGTGTCTGTCCCTATCTGACTATTATAATGTCCCACGCCATGACCTCCCCGTCACCCTGAGTCCCCGCCCCCTCTTCTGCACTGACAATTATAATCTACTCCCTTCTGACCCTGATCAAGACCCCACCCCCTCAAGTCTCCACGCCATCAGTCTATCTTGATTCCTGAAACGTGTCTGACTGTGTATTCTGTTCCAGTTCCCCGGCAGGACAGGGACAAGTCAGAGCATCCTACTGGACAAGTGCACAGTGAGTGGGTGTAGTGAGGGTGACGGTATACTTATGTAATGGAGAGGGGCGTATTGGTTCTTATCTGGTTGGGGGGGTTGTCTTAATATTGTACTTTATTAATGTGTGTGTGTGTGTGTGTGTGTGTGTGTGTGTGTGTGTGTGTGTGTGTGTGTAAGGGGTTGTATTCATATGCTTTATGCTTATATGTGGGTCCCTGGTGGTCTCTGCTACATCTAGTAGTCACTGCAATGCTCTCTGCATTATCTGTTGGGCACAGCGGTGCTCTCTGCATTATCTGACGATCACAGCGTCTCTCTCTGCATTATCTGGCGGTCACAGCGATGCTCTCTGCATTATCTGGTGGTCACTTTGAACAGCGACGCTCTATGCATTATCTGGCGGTCACTTTGACACTCTCTGCATTATCTGGTGGTCACAGTGACGCTCTCTGCGTTATCTAGTGGTTACAGCGACACTTTCTGCTTTACATGATGGAAACTATATTGTCTGTATTATTTGGTGGGCGCTGTGATGCTTCCTGCATATATGGTGGTCGATGCAACACTATTTGTAGCTTTGCGCCACCTCTCTTCAGTGTGCCCCTACCATTGCATTCTCTCTGTGGGCCCTTCATGTCCTAGTCCAACACTGCCCTCACTCCCTGTGCTTTCAGACCACACATTGAGAAGAAGAGGAAAGAGGGAGGTCATGACAGCAGGGACGCTGCTCTCCATGTTGAACAGCGCTGCACTGGCTGTTGTGTTCCTGTTTTAGCCTGCAGACATGAGAGCTGCAGTAGAGATGGACCCCATGTGCATCGCAGCAGAGCACGCCGACAGAGTGAGACACTGAGATCAGCAGCACATATACTCAGAAAGTGCTGACAGATAAGTACAGGGCTGTTCTGGGGCATTAGGGGGCACATTACTAGCCATGGCACCACACTTTATAAAAAGTGTAATGTGATGTGCAGTGCCAGGGACAGCCGTCAGAGAATTCACAGCCGGAACTCAGAAGATCTAAAGGCGGCAAATTCAAAACTTGAGGCATTAATCAATGTAATGTGCATTATGTGATCCTGTGACTGAAGAAGTGACAGGGCAGCCTGCATTCCTCACCATTACACTCACTGCTCCAGATCCCCTCCAGTGATATTTTTTAGGTTCCCTGACAAGCTGACTCATGATTAATCCTTTGGATGCAGGAAGTACCTGTAACTTCCCTGCATAGAGTCCGGGAAACAGATGCGCACTAGTAACAGGGAAAGTGCTAGGAGGAAAGAAAGAGGGTCTTGCATGTTAGGACTTACAATCTATGGTGGAAGGGGAAATTAGAGGGTGAACTGTATGCAGGGGCATAGCGAGGGTGGCACAAGTGGAGCTCATGCTCCAGGCGCCTATCTGTGGCAAGGGTGCCGCATTCCCACCGGTCAGTAGCTACACGCTGCGCCTGTTACTAAGCCACGGCGGCTACACTGTGGGATGGGAAGGATGAATGAGCGCTTTCCCCGGCGACCCCATCAGTGATCCAGGAAGAGGGCAGGTCAGGTAAGCCATGCGGAGATGCAAGGAGGGCCGCCGGGGACCAGACGCGGGGGGAGCAGCCATGCAGGGACTCAGAGAGGGCAGCCATGAGGAGACACGGTGGGGAAGGGGAGAAGCCATGTGGAGACACAGGGAAGGCAGCCTTGGGGACATTAAGGGGGAGGCAGCCATGAGGATACACAGAGGGAAGGCAGACCTGGGGATACACATGGGGGAGGCAGCCTTGGGGACATAAAGGGGGAGGAGACAGCCTTGGGGACATAAAGGGGGAGAGGAAGCCATGGGGATACACAGGGGGGGGGGCAGTCATAGGAAGATACAGTGGGGAGGCAGTCTTGTGGCGATACAGGGGGGAGGCAGTATTGGGGAGATACGTGGGTGGCAGTCTTGGGGAGACACCCCTTTAATTTAACCCCACATGCACACTTTGGGGGGGGGGGCATAGCAGGCATATGCTCAGAGCGCCGTGGCTACACGCTACACCTCTGACTGTGAGACAGGGTAAGGTAAGAGGACAAAGGTACCAATTAAGTGTTAGGATAGACTTGGGATAGATAGATCCCTCCTGGAAAATGAGATCTCTGATGGAGCTAGTGGAAGATTCAGCAGCATGAAGGGCAGTTGGTGTAGAACACCCATACACAGGCTGGTGGCACACTCTGATGGTAGAAGAGCACAGTCACTACAAGGGCTGGAGTGCTACCAGCCACTGAACTGGGGCACACAGCAGGCCACAAAGTAGTTGAGGGTTCGTTTGAAAGAGTGGATGCTGCCACAAAGTCTGTTCCGATACAGAAGATAGACATTATAAAGATAGTCATTATGTCTACAGTAAAAGGTTTATAGTCAAAAGGTTGACAGGGTCAAAAGGTTGATAGTCAAAAGGTCGACAGGGTTAAAAGGTCAACAATCAAAAGGTGGACAGGGTCAAAAGGTTGACAGTCAAAAGGTCGACAGGGTCAATAGGTTTTTACCCTAATTTGTTGAAATGCGTTTCTTTGTGGGCTCGCTATGCTTCACACACTTCGGGCGCGGTGGCTTGCTCCGCTTAGCTCGCCACAAGGTTACTGATGGTGATAGTTTGTGATATGGATATTCAGTTTGATGAATTGTGTCCCCTTACGGGCATGCTTCGGGCTCATTGGCTCGCTCTGCTCCGCTTCGCTTACCACAAGGTTACTAAAGGTAATTGTGATATGGATAGTAAATGCAGCAAAAGTTGTAAAACAGTTTTTTTTAAAAGTGTCGACCTTTTGACCATGTCAACTTTTTGGCAATGTTGACCTTTAGATCATGACGACTTTCTGACCCTGTTGACCTAATGCATGTCGACCATTAGTTGCGGACCTATTGACTGTAGACATTTTTATTGTAGATCTATAGACCGGATACCCAGAAAGTCTTATAAAGTGAGGGAGGGAGTTGCAGAGCAATAGAGCCACACAGGAGAAATCTTGGAAGATGGAGTGAGAGGAGGTGAACATATCTGAGGTGAATCAGTAGTCACTGGAGGAGCAGAGATGGCGGTAGGGAGGTTTTAGGTAAAAGACATCAAAAACTTTGGACAGAGAGAGTGATTGAGAGCTTTATATGTCAGGGTGAGGAGATTAAACTGTATTCTTTGGTGGATTAGGACCCAGAGAAGTAATTGGCAAAGGAGAGAAGCTGACACAGAGGGGTGGTGGAGATAGATGAGCCTGGTGGCAGCATTCATGCATGATAGATTAAAGTGGAGAGAAATGAGTAAGGGGCAGGCCAGATAGCAGGATACTGCAGTAATCAAACTGAAAAATAATAAAACTATGAATGAGAGTTTTGGTGGCATTCATGGTGAGGAAAGGTCTGATTCTAGATATATTGTAAAGGCAGAAGTGGCAGGAGTGAGAGATGGATTGAATGTGAGGTGTGAAAGAGAGATAGTTAAAGATGATGTCAGGAAGGGACAGAGGTGAGTTTGGTGCTGTCACTAGATAGAGAGAGTGATATAGGTGAGGGAGTCATGGAAGGGGGAATACAATTAGTTGGACAATATATTAAATAAACCATACTGTACATGCAACATGTGACATTATTTACTGACTGGGGGAGGTGATTCAGACCTGATCGCACGTAGGCTATTTTTTGCACTGCAGCGATCAGGTTGTCCCCGCCTACAGGGGAGGGGGTAATCACTGTGTAGAGGTACGAACGCTTGTGTAGAGAGCTGCACAAACTAAAGTTTGCGCAGTCTCTGCACAGCTCAGGACTTACTCAGCCGCTGCGATGATCCGGGATGGAGCTGATGTCAGGAACTCTCCCTGGAAACGGCCGGGCACGCCTGCATTTTCCTATACACTCCCTGAAAATGGTGAATTGCCACCCACGAACGCCTTCTTCCTGTCAATCTTCTTGTGATCGCCACTGCGATTGCTTTCTTTGTAGAATCTGACGCTGTCCGGCGACCCCCGTCACCGGCCTGCGACGTGTCTGCGCATAGTGGACCGCACGCATGCGCTGTTCAGACCCAATCACGTGGCTGCAAAAAATGGCAGTGTGTGATCGGGTCTGAATGACCCCCTGTGTCTTGGAACAAAAAATACTTTAACACCATTTTTTGAAAAACATACTGTAGGTTTTCATATGAACATAATGTAGATTAATAAAATATTACCACCCCCATTGTTTATATTTGGCATGAATAACAGTACTGAGACACCTTCTCTAATGAATAACAAGGTTAGAGAATACTTGTTGAAGGATTTTGGACCACTCCTCTATGCCGAACATTTCCAGTTCCTTGGTATTCTTGGGTTGTAGCTTGTGATCTGCCCTCTTTAATACACACCCCAGGTTTTCAATTGGGTTCAAATCTGGAGATTGAGAGGGCTATTACAAAACTTTTATTTTGTGTATCTGCAACCATTTTAGTGTGGATTGGTTTATATTATCTTGGTGAAAGGTCCACCAACGGTCAAGTTTAATCCTTTCAGCGTAAAATTTCCTGTCATACATGTAGAGTGGAATTCATTATTTCTTTGATTTTCATAAAAGCCCTTGAAACTACTAGCAGCACAGCACAGCACAGCATCAATGATCCATAATAATATTTGGCAGTACTGTATTTATCAGGTGCTTTTCTTTGTATACAGTCCATTTTTCTCCAAATGTAATTGATTTACTTGGGCAAAAAAAAGTTGTTGTTTTTTCTCTCTGACAACATCACATGATTCCATTAACAGTTTCAATGATATTTTGCAAAGTTCAGGAGCTGCATCTTGTTTCTTGCTAATAGCAAAGGCTTCTTTTTTTAAACTTTTCCAAAAAGTTTCTGGTCATGGAGGTGGCATCTGATTAAAAGCATGTTGTATTTGTTTAGAAACAAAAAAGGGGATGAAACCATTATATACATACCTGATTAAAATCAAAACATTAATTAAAACAGTAAAAAAAATAAATGTATACCAATTACAACATATGAAAAGAACACACAATTAAGAATGCAAAAAAACATATCTTGAGAGTATAAATATATCACATTAATGTAAATATTGCAATGTAAAATGGCAAACTTTAACCAAACTGGGAGTTGTGACAATAACGTTACTATGCAATATAGAGATGTCTCCTCATACACTTACCCTCAAAGTGCTATGCAGTGTGAAACTCCTGGTGTGAGTGAGCCACACTGATCTGTGTAGCAAACCAGTTTTTTCTTCAAATTTGTATCTTATTTGTCCCACAGATGCAGCGAAATACCACCAAATCTGTACCAGAGACAGGGGTGAGAATTTAGCTGCACAGCAATTTGTTTTAAATATGTACAAAGTGACAACACTGTGTTAATGTACTTATTTAAAATATTAAGATACTGTTTCCTGAAATGATCTTTAAGGGGAAATGCATTTAGCATCCTGATGGACGGAATGCCGATGGTCATGTGACTGATGCCAGAATCCCAACACCACGCACGAGTACCGCGCGGGAACACCGCCAGCCGGCACCCCGAAGGTAGGTAACTGTTAGGGTTAGGGTCAGGGAAGAGGGTTACGGTTAGGCACTTGGGGTGTTATGGTTACGCAATAGGGGGGTTTAGCCCTAGCCACCCCCCCCCTGATGGTTAGCACTAGCCAGCAGAGGGTTAGGGGGGGGTGGTAAAAATACTTACCCCCTCTGACGTTGGGATCTTCAATGTTGGGATACCAGTGTCGGTAGTGTGACTGCCAGCATCCCAATGAGCAGTATTACATAGCAAATCCTTTAAGGGGCATGGTGACCATTCCCACACACTGCTAATGAAAGAAACATTGCAGTACATAGATCCCAAGCACTCAATTGAAAAAGTTAAAGGCAAACTGCGTGTCTTGACTTCTAGGAGTGTCTGCTGTGCATAATTAGGACTCCACCAGTACCACAGCCCTACGGTCTTCTCACCAGAAACCAGACAATTCCACAGGTATCTACTCTCCTTTTCACAGATGCTATGAGGTGTGCTTTCCTCCACTGTGCTAGTTAGCCATTACCACAAGATTCTGTACCTTCCTTCTCCATATCATTGTGAGACAGAGGAAATTGCTCACCCACTATTCATGGGCACAACCACACATAGCAGGTATTAGCATTAAGCCCCTGATAAACATAAAAATAAACTGTTCTCCACAATTTTACTTTGTACTTTGCTAAAAGTGACTATTTAATGTATATGCAGGCACATTCTAAGTGTCAGAATTTATATCTATTTAGTACAAATTATTCTAATTCTTAGTCTTGCACCTATTATTAAAAATACTGTAATTGGATACTTTATTCTACTGGTGATCTTGTCATGATTTAATAAGGATTTACTTAGAAAAGAGGTTAAAAAAATAACCTATTTGCCCTTCTGCGCTACAGAAGTTTTCATACTTCCTTGAGCTCGCCTACCACCATGTATGTGTATGTTTTCATGGGAGGGTTTGTTCATACACTGTTCACTGCTTATTAGCAGACATTGGGAGTCATTCAGAGTTGATTGCTGCAGAAAATTTGTTAGCAGTTGGGCAAAACCATGTGCACTGCAGGGGAGGCAGATATAACATATAAAGAGAGTTAGATTTGGGTAAGTTTTGTTGTTTATAATTCCCAGATTCACTAAGCACCATATGTTGACACTGTAGCAGAGTAATATATGCCCTGTGTAGGGTCCTCAAATGTACCTTTTGTTAATAGGAGAATAAATATTTGAGAGACCTATCACAAGGGACAACAATATCAGAAATATTTGTCAAAGTAGGAATGTCATGTTTCTATTTTGAAAATAAATGATCCCATTGTATAAGCAAGTTAAAATAATAGAGTAGATACTGTATATTTCAAGTGTTTGTGAGGATTTAAGGTGAGCATCAATAGCTTTGGAGGCCATACTTGAATTAGATGACGTATTAGGGTGGACAAAAGAAACAAGGGAAAGTACAAAGTGACGCACCTGAAAATACATAAACATGTGTCATTTAGAAAGGTCAAATTTATGACATAAGTATGAAAATACATACAAAAAGCCACCTGGGTCAAAAACCTTGTTAAATTAATCTAATCCTTTGGCTTTCCAGAGAAGATAGGCGGCATTTTGTAGTGACGGGGGGAATACAGGATTGCCCCATAAAGGAATATAATAAGAAAAATGAGGGTTCCTTCAGCATTTTCTATTAATAACAGTCTATGCAATAAAGGTATCTTTAAACAGAATATGAAATTTTATGTATAGAAAATTAAGAGGTGTGAAACAAGCTCTTAATTTTCTATACACTCTCATCTGGAAATACTGTTTCAGACTATGTATGGTCCCGATTTATGTAAAGTACAGATAAAAGAAGTGGCCCCCTCCTTCTCCCTTCTCCATCAAATGGCCCACGGTCATACTATCCTGAATACGCCCGATCTTGTCCGATCTCGGAAGCTAAGCAGGTTTGGCCTGGTCAGTACTAGGATGGGAAACCTCCTGAGAATACCAGGTGCAGTGGGCCCTTTTTCTCTAAGGAGACCTTAACCACTCTTACAATTTTCTCTGCATTTACCATGAGCTCAATTTTGAATAACAATTTGAATCATCCATCACAATATATTGATAGGCATACACAGTGAATTTTTGGATATCCTCAAATTTAAGCTAACAGTCGGTATCCTTGATCAACCTCCTGATATTTTCACCTTTTCAAACATCTTGTACCTTATTTGTTAAAAAGGTTAAACAAAAATTACACATAAAGAACAACAGTCATCAGACACGATTCTTAAATTATAACATTTTTATTCAAGAAACAAATAAAGGTTAAGTTTTACTTTATTTTCATATTCCTAATCACATACTTATATTTATGATAACAAATGAGTGCTCCCAAACAAGGGTTTTTTGTCTTTCTCCTTCTTTTTTCAATTGTAGTCTAGCCTACAAAATTCCTGGGAGCACCGCCAATCATTCGCAGTTCAGGAATTATTTGATAACTGCATGCATATTGGTATCTCATGTTTATTGTCAATATATAACTTCAGTAAAATTGCTCAGACTAGTGCGGATCCACACAAAATATTTTCCTGCACAATAAAATGTCACAAACATCTTGGTATCTGCACACTCAATATATAGTATTATAATACCCAGGCAGATTGTGGTGGGAGGTACCCAGGCAGATTGTGGTGGAGGTACCCAGGCAGATTGTGGTGGGAGGTACCCAGGCAGATTGTGGTGGTAGGGGACTCTATCATCAGGAAGACAGATTGGGCAATCTGCTACCAGGATCACGATCGCCGTAGGTCTGTTGTCTCCCGGGTGCTCGGGTGCGGCACATCGCGGGCCGGGTAGATAGATTGTTGGGAGGGGCTGGGAAGGTACAGGTGGTCTTAGTGCACATTGGCACCAACGACAAAGTTAGTGGTGGGTGGGATGTCCTTAAGAAAGATTATAGGGATTTAGGCCAGAAAATAAAGGCAAGGACATCTAAGGTAATATTCTCCGACATACTACCTGTGCCACGCACTAGCCCAGGGAGGCAGAAGGAGATTAGGGAGATAAATGTGTGGCTTAGCGACTGGTGTAGGAAGGAGAGGTTTGTGTTCTTGGAACACTAGACGGACTTCTCAGTCAGGCGCATCTTTTTTGTCGCGATGGATTGCACCTGAATGAGGAGGAGGCTGCAGTGCTGGGGGGAAGGATGGTTGGAAGGTTGGAGGAGCTTTTAAACTAGGTGCCTGGGGGGAGGGTTTATTTAGAAGCTATGGGCCATGCAGTGAGAATAGCAAAGATGGTGGTAGTGAACTAAATGGGGGTGGAGAAGGGGGGAGGGAAAGAGCAGCCAGCAAGGGTAGATACATGGGTACTAAAAAGGGTAATAACAACGATAATGCCAAAATATTAACTAACAACAATTGTGGTTCATCATTACAGCATATTGAAATTGATGTAAGTAGCAAAAGGGATAAGTATGTAAGTAACATAAGGGAAATTACTTATGATGGGGTGGAGGGCTTAGATGGACTAAAAGGGTGGATCAAAAATGATAGTAAGTATGATGGGGAGGAGAGGGAGTGAAGAGTAGAACTGGCAGTAGGAATAACTCTTGGGAGGCACTTGTAAACCATGACAGGATACCCTTAAAAAAACAAACGGACAAGGGAAACACTAAGCTAAAACGTATGCATGCGAATGCAAGAAGCCTAGCAGGTAAAATGGGCGAATTGGAATTGTTAGCATCAAAGGCTCAGTATGATATTATAGGTATTACGGAAACATGGTGGGACAACTCTCACGATTGGGTTGCAAACTTGGAGGGGTATTCTCTTTTCAGAAGGGACAGGGCTAACAAAAGAGGTGGAGGTGTGTGTCTTTATGTTAAACCATCTCTTAAACCGTACTTAGAGGAGGTTATTTACGAGGGGACAGGGGATAATACGGAGTCACTATGGTTTGAAATCTCAAGTGGGGGTATAGATGCAAAAAAACTAGTCATTGGTACGTGCTACAAACAGCAGGATATTAGCATATGTGAGGAAGAACAACTCTTGAGGCAAATTAAAAAGGCTGCAGGGTTGGGAGACATCCTAGTGATGAGGGATTTTAATTATCCTGATATAAACTGGAGTGATGATTCATGTGTTAAAGCTAGGGGCAGCAGGTTTTTAAATATGTTAAAGGATCACTATTTGTCTCAATTAGTCGAGGATCCAACTAGAGGTAAAACTACTCTGGATCTAGTAATTACTAATAATGTGGAAATTGTATCAAGCATGAAAATTGGGGAGACCTTGGGTAACAGTGATCACTGTATGATTACATTCGAAATCAGTTTCAAGAAACATCACTACAAAGGAACAACTAAAATATTTAGCTTTAGGAAGGCTAACTTCAATATGCTGAGAGGTGCACTTAACGATATTGACTGAAAAGACTTGTTTTATGGCAAGAACACTACGGAAATGTGGGATGCGTTAAAAGGGTTGTTAAATAGCAATATTGACAAATTCATTCCCATGGGCAGCAAACGCAGAAGTACCAAACTCAAACCAATGTGGCTTAATAAGAAGGTAAAGGAAGTAATGAATAATAAGAAGCGTGCTTTCAAAGCATTTAAATCTAATGGAACGGAGGAGTCATTTCAGTACTACAAGGAATGCAATAAAAAATGCAAAAAAGCAATAAGAGCAGCTAAAATTGAAAATGAAAAGCAAATCGCTATAGAGAGCAAAAACAATCCTAAGAAGTTTAGTAAAAGGTTAAGAAAGGAGAACGTAGGTCCATTAAAAGATGAATTTGGCGTATTGATAAATGATGACGAAACAAAAGCGGAAATACTGAACAAATTCTTTTCATCTGTGTTTACCAGAAAAGAAGCGACGATGGGAGTAGTGTATACCGATAGTGAAAGCAAGGATTCCTTGCTAGATACTTTTTAAGTGAGGAGGTAGTCCGGGAGAGACTAAGCAAAATTAAGATTAACAAATCACCTGGACCTGATGGACTTCACCGAGGGTTTCTTATGAAGCTTAGGTCACAACTAGAAAGACCCCTATACTTGATTTTCAATAGTTCTATTAGATCAGGCATGGTACCTATGGATTGGCGTATAGCTGAGGGATCTAAAAATCATCCAGGAAATTGCAGACCAGTCAGTTTGACATCTATAGTGGGGAAATTATTGGAGGGAATTTTAATGGATAGCATACAAGAGTATCTGCATGCCGCTAGGTTTATTAGCAAGAACCAGCATGGTTTTGTAAGGGTTTGATCATGTCAAACTAACTTAGTTAGCTTCTATGAGGAAGTGAGCGTCAATCTTGACCGAGGAAAAGCAGTGGATGTGGTATACTTAGATTTTGCAAAAGCCTTCGATACAGTGCCTCACAGGAGACTGATCATCAAATTAAAAGTGCTTGGTCTAGGAAAAACTATTTGTATATGGATAAGTAATTGGCTGGATAACAGGGTGCAGCGAGTAGTGGTCAATGGGATATCCTCCAGCTGGGCACCAGTAGTCAGCGAAATACCAAAAGGGTCCGTACTTGGGCCACTACTGTTCAACATATTTATCCACGACCTGGAAATAGGCCTGGAAAGCACAGTGTCAATCTTTGCAAATGATACTAATTGTGTAAGGTAATTAATTCTGAAATAGATGTGGAGTCTCTACAGAATTACTTATCTAAACTTGAAATCTGGGCATCTAAATGGAAAATGGGATTCAATATAGAAAAATGCAAAGTTATGCACTTCGGGACCAAAAACAAATTTGCAACCTACATATTAAATGGGGAAAATCTAGGGGTAACAGTATTGGAAAAAGATTTGGGGGTACTGATTGATAATAGGCTAAACAACCGTACACAATGTCAAAGTGCAGCAAAGAAGGCAAGTAAGGTGCTAGCATGCATAAAACGGGGAATTGAGACTAGGGACGAGAGTGTAATCCTGCCGCTGTACAAATCATTGGTACGTCCGCACCTGGAATATTGTGTTCAGTTTTGGGCACCAGATTATAAAAAAGATATCTGTGAACTCGAAAGGATTTAAAGGCGTGCTACTAAATTGATTAAAGGGCTAGAGGGACTGAATTATGAGGAAAGGCTCACTAGGTTGAAACTGTATACACTAGAAAAGAGGCGTCTAAGAGGAGACATTATCAATATCTTCAAATATATAAAGGGAAATGAAAAAGAGTTATCAGAGGAATTGTTTATTAAAAGAACTCTGTATAAGACGCGAGGTCACTCGCTGAGGCTTGAGGAGAGAAAATTCCATACGCTACACTGTTAGGGCAATAAGGTTCTGGAATTCCCTGCCAGTGAAGGTGGTAATGGCGGACACTATATATGCATTTAAAAACGAATTGGATACATTTCTGACTGAAAAAGATATCCAAGGTTATAACATTTAAAATATTGACATTTTTAATCTGGTAGGAACATGATTTTCAGTTGTTAACTAAACATAAATCATTATTTCAATTAGGACATTATAATGAACTCGGCTTAGGACAGATTACAGGTTGAACCCGATGGGCATTTTGCCTCTTTAGCCTCATTAACTATGTAACTACAGTATGTAATGTGAATGTATGTAATTCATCATCATACACCCACTAATATGAACCCCTTTTCCCTATATCATAGACAAATCTCAGTATCTTCAGGGGGTGCTGTCAACTACAGTGTACATAAACTGAAACTAAGAGAAAAAAGAGAAGGAATCTGTATCATTGACGCAATAGGAAGAAAGTTAATTATCATAAAATATAACCTTTATTGTTGTATATTAAAATATCTATTGGTTTATTATCCCAGACTACTGTGAAATATAGAGGTTGAAATCACAACACTAACAAATATGTGAATCTAAAAGACGTGAATAAATGTGAATAAAGAATTAAAAACGTGTCCACGTGAGCTTACTAGTGTATAACACTCTCTGGTTACTTTACTTATCTGAGTTTTACCAACATTTGGTCACTCATATTATGATGTTATCAAGAGACTATCTCAATTTGTAGTGAATTGGTCCCACTGTCCGGATTATTTATCTCAGAAACATGTCATATCACATATACACCAAACGCTCAACAGCTATTACCTCATAGGGAAGCATCCATAATATAGGGGCTGTGAGTGTAGGTAAATGTGAATGTGTTAACTGATCTCTCGTTGTGGGTCGCTTCAGTTGTGAATGTCTTCAGTCATTGTCACTGTATATTATATCCCATATGCACCAACTACTCAGCAGACATTACCTCATAGATAAATATCCATGATATAGAGGCTGTGAGTGTAGGTAGATGTAAATATGTTCATGAAGATTACTTATGTTATAATTGTATTCAGTTACTGTTACTGTTGTCCCCTATATATATAATCCAAGACCAGATTTAGCTGGGATACCTCCGAGTGTCAAAAATGTCTCACATTCACTATCTGTATCATTCTAGGAGTTATTCCAGATTGTTTAGCCAGGCATGTGGTTAAAGTTGCTTTAAGGGGTATAGAGTGCTTGTTTGTGTCGCTTGACTTAGTTATACAGCTACATCATTGCACCTCTTCTATATCTTTGCATGAGGTGTTGTTTGGGGCCTAGTTTTTGAAAAGTGCCATCCTGTCTGTGTCAGTGCCACTCCTAGATGGGCCAGGTGTTTGTGCCGCACACTTGTGTCGCTTAGCTTGGCCAACCAGCTACCTAATTGCACCTCTTCTTTTTCTTCTTTGCATCATGTGCTGTTTAGGGTCTAGTTTTTGAATAGTGCCATCTTGTCTGCAACTGCAGTGCCACTCCTAGATGGGCCAGGTGTTTGTGCCGCACACTTGTGTCGCTAAGCTTCGTCATACAGCCACCTCGGTGCAACTTTTAGGCCTAAAAACAATATTGTGAAGTGTGAGGTGTTCAAAATAGACTGGAAATGAGTGTAAATGAATGTTATTGAGGTTAATAATCCCGTAGGTGCAAAATTACCCCCAAATTCTGTGATTTTAGCTGTTTTTATGGGGTTTTTTTCAAAAATCATCCAGATCCAAAACAAAACTAAAACACGAAAGGGTGGTTTTGGCAAAACCAAACCAAAACACAAAAGTGGAATTAGAACCAAAACCAAAACACGAAAAGTGCCAGCCACACATCTTTACTTTTACCTAACATTAAAATGATATTTATCACCCTCAGATTGTAAGAGATCATGAAAATTAGTTTTAGCCATGATATAAGCATTTTTATTTTCTGCGTTAGGATTCAGTTTCATTGTTTGATAGGCTATGGATAATGGGGTCATTCCGAGTTGATCGTAGCTGTGCTAAATTTAGCACAGTTACGATCATCTTCCTGACATGCGGGGGGACGCCCAGCACAGGGCTAGTCCGCCCCGCATGTCAGTCCGCCCCCCCCCCCCCCCCTCGCACAGCGGTGATGCTTTTGTACTTGAAGAGTAACTCCCGGCCAGCGCAGCTCCTGCGGCTGGCCGGGAGTTACTCATCGCTGCCCCGTGTTTAAGATGCTGCGTGTGAGGTCACGCAGCCACTGCAGCCCGCCCCCACATGGTCTGACCATGCCTGCATTGGCTGGACCGTGCCCCGAAAACGTCGCCCACCGAACGCCTCTGCCTGTCAATCAGGCAGAAGCGATCGCTGGGTAACAATGGCCTTCGGCCATCTGGCATGTGCTGGCGCACTGCGTCGCCAGTGCATGCGCAGTTCTGAACCAAACGCTGCGCTGCAAACAACTGCAGCATGCGATCGGGTCGGAATGACCCCCAATGATTGTTGTCTTTCTAAATATAAAAGATTATGCTGTCTTTTAATATGAGAGAAATATGAGATCGATTCACCTCTCAGAACAGTTTTAGCAGTCTGCCAAAAGAGCGATGGATTCCCGACTCGTGTAGAATTGGTTATTTTAAAGGTGTCCCACGCAGATTCCAACTTACATCTAAAATTTTCTGATTTCTCTAAATGGGAGGGGAATTTCCATAACGGTTTAAAGTTCTTTTCCAGTGAATATGTAATTTCTATCCAGACCAATCCATGATCTGATGTAGAAACTGGTTCTATAATCGCTTGTGTATTCTCTGAAAAAGCGATGAAGCTATTAATATGTAGTCAATCCATGACCAAGTATTATGGGCCATGGAAATGCAAGAAAACTCTTTTTCGGTAGGGTTCAACACTCTCCATGAATCTATGAGATTAAGTATTTTTGCTAGCCAGGGTATTCCTATTTTTGGAAGAGGCCTGGAGGATTTATTGTAGAGAGATTTGTCCAAATATAGGGAGGAAATCAAATTAAGGTCACCACATAAAATTAAGGAAGAAAGATAACAATTATATAATTTAGTCATAAGGGAAATAAAAAAAATATTTTTATATGTATTAGGTGCATATACATTGCATATGTGATAGCGTTTATCCCTCAATTCAAAGTCTATTAGAACATACCGGCCGTTAGGATCAACGACCACTGACCATACTTCAGTGGGAAGAAATCTTTTCGCCAGTATGGCTACTCCACAAGCTCCTAGAAGTGACCAGTTTAGCATCTGTAGTTTTTTAGTCTCATGTAAAACCAGGTGCGTCTCCTGTAAACATGCGATATCAATAGAATTTTTATTGAGATATGAAAAATCTTGCATCTTTTAGCCGGGGTATTGATACCCCCTACATTAAGAGTACCAATTTTAAGTGAAGCCATGTAAAATGGAATACAAAAAAAAATAAACTGGTATAGCAGTGGCAAGTAATATTTTAACATCCCTGGAAGGGGAATTGGTGAAGGAAGAGGATGAGGAAAAACATCAGGAAGGAAGACCACAACAGGGGAGAGACAAGACAAGAACATGGATTGGCAAAAGAGAAATAATAAACAGCACTTCTAGCAGTAATGATGTAAACATCTAAAAAACAAATAAATTGTGAAATAGCGGACTTTGGGTAACACATCAACAGTTAGTAAAAACAAATATTAAATAGTAGTATTGTGGCGGAGCTTCCTACCGACTACCAGTGCCCACAAAATAATAAGTACATAAAGTACTGTATATACACAAGCTCAATATTGGAAAGCCATAGAGCAACATAAAGCAAATATCACACATTTTCAAAGGAGAACATTTGTATGGAGAGTAAGTGAACTCTAAATATCATATTAAGCCATAAAACCGGAATGGAATGAACCATCCTTAATAATATTTCAAGCCGTTGGATCATCAGAAATATCTTGATAAAGGGACTCAGATTCTTCTGTGAGATATGCTGCAGCATCTTTAGTAAAGGAGTGAAATCAGTAAAAGAGGACCCTTGAATTATCCGCAGACATGCAGGATATAGCATGGCGAACTTGCACTTGTTCTTCACCAAAGAAGCATAAATAGAAGCATAAGCCTTGCGAAGACAGGAAAGTTCAATTGATTAATCCTGGAAAAGTCTCAAATTGTTGCCTTCCCATTTAAGATTATACATTTTAGGTTAAGCTCTCCAAATAGCAGTTTTGTGCAAAAAATTCAGGGTTTTAAAGATAACGACTTATGGTCTGCTGGAACCTGTACGTGTCTGATCTCCCATCCTGTGTCTGCATTCTATCACCATGTCTGCACATTCTGTTTCAATATGCAGAACTTTAGGAAGGGTATTGCGGACAAAGTTCTCGAGCCCTGGGCCTTTAAGCGTTTCCGGTAAACTCACAATACATAGGTTACAACGGCGTGTACGGTTTTCAATATTGTAATTTTTTTCACAAAGACATTTGTTATCTTTGTCTAAATGTGTAACAGCTCGTTTCAGGCCATGAACATCATCAATAGTAGTTCTCCCTAAATACTACTCAGTGTCTGACACCCTGTGAGTAAGCTCTGCAGCTGCATGGTAATATCACTGTCTGTTTTCTGCAGCAGTGAAGCCATAGTGTCCTGAATAGCAGTTACTATCTCTGAATATGTGACAGGGTTTGCTGGATTACCCATGTCCGCATGCACCTGTAACTGAGTGGGGTCTCTGGTGGCATCCTTTATAGCTTTCTTGGACGCTGGCTTCTCCGGGCTCAAATCCGTGCTGGGTGCCATATTGTGGTCAGCACGGTGCTTCTCCTGTCTGGGCGGTAACATTAGCGGCGGGATTTTAGAGTGCGCTTGTGGCCCCAAAAACTTCTCCATGGGAGCGGGTGTGTGAGCGGAGTAGGGCTGAGAGCTGTGAAGGCCGGAAATCATCGATGTGAGAGGGTAAACTGGCAGTCACAGAGGAGCTCACGGGAGCTGCTGGTCACTCCTGCATGCCGGAACCGGAATTCTTATCCACAGCACTATTTAAGTCTAACTAATTACTATTCTGAACATCCTGATTACTTCAAATATCAGCATTCTTTGTATGCCTAACAGATAACAGACAGACACAATATTTACATTTATGTTTTGATTCAAGTTTTTCTAATATGTGTTTTTAGAGTATATGTCACAATTTTTGAAGTTTTGACAAAGCAACAATGTCAAATTATGTTTGTATTGCCACATTGCATTACCATTGTTTTCTTGTGATCTGAGGTGTGTGTGTGTGTGTGTGTGTGTGTGTGTGTGTGTGTGTGTGTGTGTGTGTGTGTGTGTGTGTGTGTGTGTGTGTGATCTGAGTTTATCTACATACTTTATTATATTTCTACAGATCCAGTATTATCTTTTGTTTGTATTGCCATAATTTCACTACATTTCTACAATAGTGATTATTTTACATATGGCTCTGGTTGCTGGATACTTTTGATTATCATCTGTTCCAATTTTCTAATATTTTCACCATATTTCGCTATATATATTGGGTGTGGTTCATCAAATCGACAGTATCTAGGTCGACAATGTTTAGGTCGACCACTATAGGTCGACAGTCACTAAGTCGACATGGATGGAAGGTCGACAGGGTTTCTAGGTCGACACGTGCTAGGTCGATAGGTCTAAAGGTCGACATGAGGATTTTTTTTTTTGTAGTTTTCTTCGTAGAGTGACCGGGATACCAAATTAGTGCACCGCGTCCCCTCGCATGGTGCCTTTGCTTCGCTCGGCACACTTTACCGTTCCAATCGTAGTCCACGTGGATCGTTAAGTATGAAAAAATTCAAAAAAAGAAAAAAAATGTGAAAAACTCATGTCGACCTTTAGACCTGTCGACCTAGCACATGTCGACCTAGAAACCCTGTCGACCTTCCATCCATGTCGACCTAGTGACTGTCGACCTATAGTGGTCGACCTAAACATTGTCGACCTAGATACTGTCGATCTTCAGACCGGATCCCATATATATTATAAAAATGTTCTTAACCTAATTTTACCCCAAAAATGCATTTCTTACTGTACGTCATTATCAATTTGGTAACTTTCATTTTATGTCATCACTATTTTGGTGATTTTCTCCTCATCACTGTATTCAAGTTACATTTCTGGAGACATTTTATCATTTGTGTTTATCTCTGTGTCTGGTCAATAAGTGTCAACGACTTTATCATACAGTATACATAGATATTTGAATAATATACTAATATGCTGTACATTTTCATTTGTATATAGGTAGAGTTCTGAAACCCACAAGGACTTCCTCTTTAGTCCTTATTTGTTAGTGCATAGGGGTACCACAATTAAGCTCTTTAAAAAAGATAGATAACAAGATTTAAAAAAAAAATCTGAATTTTGTTTTTTATTACAGTGTATCACCAAGTATAGCTTCCTTTTATTAAGATTTCATGAATTTTAAAGAGCTATAGTTATATTTGGAATCAAAAGACAAAGTTAGACCCAAGTAACATCTATTTTTCAAATTTTGTTCTTAGGGATAAAGAAAGATGTATGGTAACTCAGTGAAGCGCTAGTAAAAGCCTTTTAGTGTGTCTAAAGGATATCCCCTTTTCTTTAAAATCTTTCACAACAAACTGCAGCTGCCATTATATTTAAAATCTTCATGTAAAGAGAAATCTTGACCTACTCTGCTAAGCTGGCTATAAGGAATATTTTGGGGCTATGTACTATAGCAGGCACTATAAAAAAGTAGAAGCTAGTAATGTCTACAGGCTTTTTAAAAATTGATTCTCATGAAGGCTGAGCCCCTCATTGAGAGGGAGAGGTCGGAGAAATTAACATCTGTTTGACTAAATATGTTTGTGTAGGTACGATTCCATTATTTTGACTTGAGGTGTGAAAAAATGAAAGTCCTAAAATAATAAAGATCATCTACAGTATATACTGTAACAGCAATAGAACACTAAACAGAACTTCCCATATACATTTTTACTTGTCCTATATATACTGTAGGTTGGCAAACCTGGGCGTGAATTTAGTTCCCATGGTCATTTCCATCACCTGTATAAAATAGAGAGAATAAAACAAAATAGTTGTGTGAGAAAATACGGTAACTTGCATCTGTTAAAAAAAGGATGTAACCCATAGTTTCAAAAAGGTATCTATCTATCTATCTATCTATCTATCTATCTATCTATCTATCTATCTATCTATCTATCTTATCTATCTTATCTATAGTATTCAACACAGACAAGTGTAAGGTAATGCACTGTGGGGGCAAGACCAAAAATTACACCTACATACTAAATCGGGTAATACTAGGGGATTCTGTACTGGAAAAAGACTTAGGGGCTCACATAGATAACAAATTAAGCACAGTACCCAAAGTAGGTGTGCAGCAAAGAAGGCTAATAAGATATTAGCATGCATAAAACGGGGAATTGATGCAAGGGACGAGAGTATTATACTCCCATTATATAAATCACTAGTGAGGCCACATCTTGAATACTGTGTGCAATTTTGGGCACAATATTACAAAAAGGACATCCTGGAGCTAGAAAAGGTTCAGAGGCGGGCGACCAAACTAATCAAGGGTATGGAGATGCTAGATTATGAAGAAAGGCTTGCCAGGCTATGCATGTTAACATTAGAAAAGAGGAGACTAAGAGGGGACATGATCAACATCTACAAATATATAAGGGGTCAATACACAGGGCTCGGGAGGGACCTGTTTTATTTAAGATCAGTACAGAGGACACGTGGTCACTCGCTTAGGTTAGAGGAGAGTAGTTTTATTCACATTGAGGCGAAAAGGTTTTTTCACAGTAAGGACAATACTTGTTTGGAATTCCCTGCCTGAGAGAGTAGTAACAACAGACTCAGTCAACACCTTTAAGAATGGGTTAGATAAATTCTTATTGGATAAAGATATTCAGGGTTATGGTGCATAGGTACACATTATAGTTAATATAACTAGTCCTAACATAAAAATAACTAGTCGTATAATAAGACTGCATTGGAGACCACAAATAGGTTGAACTCGATGGACAATAGTCTTTTTTTAACCTTAGTTACCATGTTACTATGTATGTTACTCACTATCTATCTATCAGCTATGTACGTTTATTTTGTGGAATGCGATAAGTCTCTTATCATTCAATATGCTTGATGGTATTTAAGATAAGTATAGTGTCACAGATACAGTATAGGATCTCAGCGAGGTTATGTACTGTACTTCTGTAAATTGTAATCAACAAAAGTAAGATAGATTACAAGAAAGGGACTCAATACACAAATTAATAGTCTAGTGATTTATTTTGGAAGATGATAGAAAATAGGTGTTACAGAAAAATTGATAAACAAAAAAATAAAATTTCTCTTTAAAAGTTGCGTCTTCATGAAGGGCCCCATGCAATATATCTTTCATGTGATTTTGAAAAATGGAGGTAGGGTCTTTCTTTAGTTTGGGGTAGAGATAACTGTTTCAAGTTTTCATATAGTTAGTAGGAGTAGATTCCTGCTCCTTGATTACAAATCCTTCAACCTTGTCCATACCCTTAATAACAATTGTGGTGTCTTTTTCAAGTCTTTTAAAGCTTTAAGCTGAGTTTAGATAAATTAAAACTCCTAGATGTTTTAGTGGTACATAACTGCTGGGACTCATCAAAACATTTTGTGTAAAAATAGGTGATAGTACTATAATTTGGATTTACTAGATAGAAGTCTGATTGGATATTTTTTAAACCACTTTCCTATTTTTGTTTGTTTGTTTGTTTGTTTGTTTTTAAATATATTTTATTAATTTCACATGAAAAGATACAATACAATTTGTGTTACATTATAATCCGTAGGTTTAGCATTCAAAAGAGAAATAGTGTTAGAAAAAGGATCATGTAAACATCTAGCATTCTGTAGGGAATCCCTACACTGGCATAAAAAATTATAAATCCTCCTGATCAATTAAGATGTGGGAAACCAACTTTTTGACAATCACAAAAGAGATGTGAAAAGAAGTAATGAACAACGAGACATACTAACAGAATACCCAATATTAAACAACAAACAAAACACACAAAAAGGGGGTTCAGACAAACATGACACATTAGGGATGGTTGGGAAACGGGACTAAAGCTTTTAACAATATATATGTCAATTGGCCTGTACTCAAGTAGTAGTATAAGAAATACAATGGACTTTAATAGAATATTGTAAAATTGTAGGAGAAAAGTGGTTAAAGAACAAATGATCTCACATTATCACATATCAGATTCAATGGGGTATATTTACTAAGGTCCCGATTTTGACCGAGATGCCGTTTTTTCTTCAAAGTGTCATCTCGGTAATTTACTAAGCAAAAATCACGGCAGTGATGAGGGCATTCGTAATATTTTGGAAGTCCTAAGAAAAAATCACGAATCAATACACCATCGGTCAAATACGCCTGCAATTTGGTAGAAATCGGGAATTTACTAAAAAGTTAAAATCACAAACACTGCCGACAATAGCCAAACACTGCCGTGCAGAAATACAATTCGTAAAAAAGTGCTAAAAAAAACAGACCTGCTTTTTTATCCCGTGTTTGGATAGGCATGCAGGGATCCATGAGATCCGTGCATGTTTATCAGTGGGAAGGGGATGGGAAAGTGTTCATTTTTAGAAAAAAAATTGCTTTGGGTCCCCCCTCCTAAGCAAAACCAGCCTCGGGCTCTTTGAGCCGGTCCTGGTTGCAAAAATATGGGGAAAAAATTGACAGGGGTTCCCCCATATTTAAACAACCAGCACCGGGCTCTGCGCCTGGTCCTGGTTCCAAAAATACGGGGGACAAAAAGCGTAGGGGTCCCCCGTATTTTTGAAACCAGCACCGGGCTCCACTAGCTGGACAGATAATGCCACAGCCGAGGGTCACTTTTATACAGCGCCCTGCGGCCGTGGCATTAAATACCCAACTAGTCACCCCTGGCCGGGGTACCCTGGAGTGGGAACCCCTTCAATCAAGGGGTCCCCCCCTCCAGCCACCCAAGGGCCAGGGGTGAAGCCCGAGGCTGTCCCCCCCATCCATGGGCTGCGGATGAGAGGCTGATAGCCATTGTGTAAAAAAATGAATATTGGTTTTAGTAGCAGTACTACAAGTCCCAGAAAGCCTCCCCCGCAAGCTGGTACTTGGAGAACTACAAGTACCAGCATGCGGCGGAAAACCGGGCCCGCTGGTACCTGTAGTAGTACTACTACTAAAAAAATACCCCTATAAAAACATAAGACACACACCTTGAAAGTATAACTTTAAAACATACATCCACACCACCATATACACATACTTACCTTATGTTCACACGAGGGTCGGTCCTCTTCTCCATGTAGAATCCATGGTGTACCTGTGGAAAAAATTATACTCACAAAATCCAGGGTAGAAGGCTCTTCTGCTTGTAATCCATTTGTAATCCACGTACTTGTCAAAATAAAAAAACGGACACCCGACCTCGAACTGAAAGGGGCCCCATGTTTTCACATGGGACCCCTTTCCCCGAATGCCAGAAACCCCCTCTGACTTATGTCTAAGTGAGTTTCTTCAGCCAATCAGGGAGCGCCACGTTGTGGCACCCTCCTGATCGGCTGTGTGCTCCTGTACTATCTGACAGGCGGCACACGGCAGTGTTACAATGTAGCGCCTATGCGCTCCATTGTAACCAATGGTGGGAACTTTGTGGTCAGCGGTTGACCGAAAGTAGATGGTGTGGATGTATGTATTAAAGTTATACTTTCAAGGTGTGTGTCTTATGTTTTTATTGGGGTATTTTTTTAGTAGTAGTACTACAGGTACCAGCGGGCCCGGTTTTCCGCCACATGCTGGTACTTGTGGTTCTCCAAGTACCAGCTTGTGGGGAGGCTTGCTGGGACTTGTAGTACTGCTACTAAAAACAATATTCAACACTTTCAACAAAGGCTATCAGCCCCCCATCCGCAGCCCTTGGATGGGGGGGACAGCCTCGGGCTTCACCCCTGGCCCTTGGGTGGCTGGAGGGGGGGACCCCTTGATTGAAGGGGTTCCCACTCCTCCAGGGTACCCCAGCCAGGGGTGACTAGTTGGGTATTTAATGCCACGGCCGCAGGGCGCTGTATAAAAGTGATCCCCGGCTGTGGCATTATCTGTCCAGCTAGTGGAGCCCGGTGCTGGTTTCAAAAATACGGGTGACCCCTACGCTTTTTGTCCCCCGTATTTTGGTACCAGGACCAGGCGCAGAGCCCGGTGCTGGTTGTTTAAATATGGGGGAACCCCTGTCAATTTTTTTCCCATATTTATGCAACCAGGACCGGCTCAAAGAGCCCGAGGCTGGTTTGGCTTAGGAAGGGGGACCCCACGCAATTTTTTTTTTAAGTTTAAACATTTTTTTTTTTTTTTACAAGGTGCACAATGAAGCCCAGCATGGATCTCTCAGATCCGGGCGAGATTCATTGTATTAAAGTCGGCAGTGTTTTACAAGTCACTCACGTAAAACACTGCCAAAAAAAACGAATGACATCGACATCGGTAAAACGGAAAATGCAGAATACGACAGCTTAGTAAATTAGCCGTAATAAATTCAAAAAGTTGCAAATTTACACTTGCGATGTCATTCGTGATTGAACTTTGACCTCAAACGGGAAAATATGAATCTTAGTAAATATACCCCAATGTGTCTAAGTAGATACCAGTCAGTGTTTTCATATAATTGAAGTATGTGGTTTTGCATATTGACATCCAGTGTATCTATGAAAGGTTCCCATTTTTGATAAAACTTTTGCACCCCTTTATTAATATCAGGCATAGTCGAGCATCTATTATAATATAAGATCTCTAACATTTTTAGTTAGACATCAGAAAGAGAGGGTGAGGATCTTCTGACCCAGTGTGTAAGAAACATTTTCTTTGCAACTGTTACAATGGTTGTAATAAGCCGTAATTTAAGGCATTTATCCAGGCATAATTCCTAGTGTTTATAATTACAGCAAAGACAGGCTAATGAGTCTAGTGGTAAATGAAGTAAGAACATAGTATTGGCAAATTGGACCCGTACGCCAGAATATTTTTACTTTACCACATTCCCAAATGCAGTGCATAAAAAAAAAGCATTAGTATGGCATTTTGGGCATATACCAGTCTCTGTTAGCATCATATGTTTACGCTGGGCAGGAGATATATATGCCCTATGAATAGTACGAATGTGGATTTCATGTCGATATGATGACTGCAGGTACTTGAGAGTAGTATCATAATGGGCTAAGAAGTCTGAGACAAAGGAGACAAGGTTAAAGTAATTTTTCCATACCAGTAGTAAGGTAGTCCAATGAGTAGCGGAACAGTAAACCGTCAAGTGTATATAAAGCATCCTAAAGTTATAAAAGATCATAGGCAACAGTCTGAGTAATGTATATAATGGGTTAGTTCAGAGTCTGAGAGTATAGAAAGAGATGATATGTAATGTTGAACCTGCAGATACATATACAAATGTTGTTTTGGCAATGAGTATACAGTAGTTGTTGCAAGCTTGCAAATGAATGCAAGTGCTCACCTTGATCAAACACCTTGGCAGTGGATGACAAGCCTTTCTCCTTCCAACAGAGATAATTGCTATTATCTGAAGATGGAGGGAAGGCTAGACTACCCCATAAAGGAACATATGGGGTGAAAAGGGAATTACCATTTAATTTCTTATTAATAGTAATCCAGGAACAATAATTATCTTTAAATAGTTCATTACCTAGTATAGTCAAAGGAACATCCTCTTTTTTAGAATGCAACAATGCATTAGGAGAATAGGGGGCAAACATATCGACATCTAACTGATAATCAGTATAAATACTGGTCTCCAGAAGCCAATCACTACATAATAAAAAAAGATGGAGAGGGAATAAGAGGAAAGATCAGGGAAGCCGAAGCCACCTTTACATTGCGGTGTTCTCATTTTACCAAATGCCACATACAGTCATTTGCCTTGTCAGATAAAGCATGAAAAGTGACTCTTGAGAAACGTAATATCTTTCCTAGTAAGACTTATACTGTACGTAGCATTTGCATAAAATAGAGGACCTTGAGGAACACTATACTTTTAATTAGAGATGTGCACCGGAAATTTTTCGGGTTTTGTGTTTTGGTTTTGGATTTGGTTCCGCGGCCGTGTTTTGGATTCGGACGCGTTTTGGCAAAACCTCCCTGAAATTTTTTTGTCGGATTCGGGTATGTTTTGGATTCAGGTGTTTTTTTTCAAAAACCCCTCAAAAATACCTATAGTATTATTAACCCCAATAACCACAATTTCCACTCATTTCCAGTCTATTCTGAACACCTCACAATACTATTTTTAGTCCTAAAATTTGCACCGAGGTCGCTGGATGACTAAGAAAAGCAACCCAAGAGGGCGGCACAAACACCTGGCCAATCTAGGAGTGGCACTGCAGTGTCAGACAGGATGGCACTTAAAAAAATTGGCCCCAAACAGCACATGATGCAAAGAAAAGAGAAAAAGAGGTGCACTGTGGTCGCTGGACGGCTAAGCTAAGCGACACAAACACCTCAATATCACAGGAATTATTTGTTCTAATCAATGGTATTATTGGTCCAAATCACTGGAAGAAAATGACAAAATCACTGGAATTATTTGTTCTAATCAATGGTATTATTGGTCCAAATCACTGGAAGAAAATGACAAAATCACTGGAATTATTCGTTCTAATCAATGGTATTATTGGTCCAAATCACTGGAAGAAAATGATAAAATCACTGGAATTATTCGTAAACATTTGTAGAAAGTCGCTGCTTTCTGATTACAGAAATGCTCAGATATTCCTGCGAATCCACAATCCCTTCCCAGAGGAAAAAGAAATTGAGAAACCGTTGTTTGAGAACGTTTGTTCTCTTTCCCTTACAAAGGAACAAACCACTTTCCAAGAAGACTGACGTTTTTGGGATTATGGAGACATAATGTTTTTGAATATAAATCCTAAAGCAGGTGGTGTATTAGTGCAAAAGAGTGCAAGAGACCAGCCATGCAGTTTCTGAAATATTATGACAAAATGTTACTGTATTTCATAAGCACTCTTTCCTAACTCTGCTAAGTACTGTTTGGTATACTGTATCTGGCTTCTATGAGGAAGTTGTCCATTATTTCAGCTTCCATTGACCTTTTTGAAAGCGGTAGAAGTTATCGATTTTTTATTTTATTTAAATTTTTCCCTATTTTTAATTTTCTCATGCATAGCCCAGTAAAATGTTGCAATGTTAAGTATTGACTTGTGCCTTCTGGGGGTCCACTTCTTCACCAAACCCAGCCAAATCTCATCCTAACCCTCTGTTCCACATTCTCTATGTACCCCATCTGTGTCACCCATGTCTGTCTACCCCTCCCCTTTAGATTGTAAACTCTCACGAGCAGGGCCCTCTTCCCTCATGTGCTTATCCTTTGTCTTACTTTTATAATCTTCAACTGTACCACATCCAGCAGTCTTCTGCCACCTGATACTTATTCCTGTGTCATCTGCTGATGTAACTATGTTTATTTACCCTGTACTTGTCCTATACTGTCATCAACTGTAAGTTGCTGTTTTCCTGTTTGATTATTTATGTACTCTGTAATTGGGTGCTGCAGAACCCTTGTGGCACCATATAAATAAAGGATAATAACAATATAGGGTATATAATCCCCAGGTGTATCTCACACATCACACAGTACAGTATATAGGGTGTATAATCCCCAGGTGTATCTCACACATCGCCCAGTACAGATTACAGGATGTATAATCACCAAGTGTATAACACACGTAGCACAGTACAGTATACATACTGGTCTCAACAATGCAGCAGATATTGAGTACTGATCAGGATACTAGAAGTGACACAGAGCTGCAAGATACAGTAATGGCCTACTGTACTGTACTATATATGTATACTGCTGGTCACCAAAATGCTGCACTGTCCTACTATATACTGCTCACAATAAGCAGCACAGATATGGAATGGATACTTGCAGTGACACAGAGCTGCAAGATACAGCAATGGCCTACTGTACTGTACAACTATATACTGTTGGTCACCAAAATGCTGCACTGTAATACTATATATACTGCTCACAAAAATGCGGCACAGATATGGAATGGATACTTGCAGTGACACAGAGCTGCAAGATACTACAGCAATGGCTTAATGTACTGTACAACTTTATACTGTTGGTCACCAAAATGCTGCACTGTAAGACTATATATACTGCTCACAAAAATGCAGCACAGATATGGAATGGATACTTGCAGTGACACAGAGCTGCAAGATACTACAGCAATGGCCTAATGTACTGTACAACTATATACTGTTGGTCACCAAAATTCTGCACTGTAATACTATATATACTGCTCACAAAAATGCAGCACAGATATGGAATGGATACTTGCAGTGACACAGAGCTGCAAGATACTACAGCAATGGCCTAATCATGTACTGTACAACTGTATACTGTTGGTTACCAAAATGAAGCACACTGAGCACAGATATGGAGCTTTTCAGGCAGAGAACGTAGATATTTTCAGCACACTGAGCACAGATATTTGCAGCACACTGAGCACAGATATTTGCAGCACACTGAGCACAGATTACGGAGCTTTTCAGGGAGAAAACGCAGCCACGTCCTCTCCATTCAATCTCCAAGCAGAATGATGACGCTCGGGCGCGTTCGGGTTAACCGAGCAAGGCGGGAAGATCCGAGGCTGCCTCGGAACTGTGTAAAATATGTGAAGTTCGGGGGGGTTCGGCTTCTCACCACTTCGCTCCTGGGAAAAAAACAGTATGGGACAAAACCATTTGCCAAGATGTTACCAAAAACAATCCTTCAAAAAGCCAATGGGGATAACAGTGGGTAAGCACCAACCATCAGGAATCCTTGAACACTAGGTGGCAGAGTGGTGAGAAGCCTTTTTCCTTATAAACTTTCCATCAAAGTCCTGGGGCTTAAAGTGGAATAAACCAACTTTCTGTTAGATCAGGATATTTTTTAATTATTTTTTAATTATTTGTTTCTAACTGTCGGGGTATCCATATGATTTTTATGGGAGCATAAAGAAAAATAATTTTAATATACCCTTGGAGATCGCATGAATTTTTAATCACATCCATCTGAAGAGAGAGACGTTGGAGAGTTTGATCAAAGAAGCCTTTATATGCACATAGGGCCTAGAGCCTAGGTGAGTGCTATTCTATATGAGAGCTTCCTAGCAAATGTTTGTGATGGGAACATCAAACGGTTAAAAAGAAACCTTTATGTGAACGCATCTCACTGAAATACGGTGAGTCAAGGGGTTCTGGTGGTAGCGACAACAAGACAGTTGTATGCTATGGTTTAACTGTTGTTCTTATTATCCTTCTACAAACACGAGCATTACACAAGTTTGCCACGACCAGAAGTTTGTTGGAATGTATAGCAGCGCTTGAGGACCATTCTTCTATTTTTTGTTTTTTTGCCGGTAAAACATTAAACATAGAGGACACTTGCAGTATCGTGTAGCAAAGGAAAAGAAAAACAGCATATTTATGATAAGAAATCTATACAATGGCAAAAATGCAATAGTGATCATAAAGACAATGCCTATAAATGGAAAATGAGGCACAATTGGGCCCCATACTATTACAACTGAGAGTAATTTTTATAGGAAAAAAGAAAAATAGTTGCGCTATACTGTAGTTAGGGAGAAAATATATGTTCGCTCCAATATTATTATATGTAATCAAAACTCTGTAATATAGCAAAGACAGTATAAACCATTACCTACGGTAATGTAGCAAAACATAGTAACTGAGTATACAATAAGAAAAACTGAGTTAGAAAAAAATGTATACTTAGCCAATTGAGAGACAGTATCAAGCATTACATCAAACATCTGAAGTTCCTGAGTGCAAGAAATCAATGAACTTGTATACCAACTGAGAAAACCACATAGGAAAAATCCAAAAACACCTCATGGTTGGTCTTGAAGAATATAGGAACAAATGTCATAGTTATGTTTGCCCCTCAGGTGTATCCAAAATGTCCGGAGAAACCACTTCCTCTTTCTCTTCACGTAGATATGCTTTGGCATCATTAGGCTTGGTAAAATCTTTGAAAGAAGAGCCTGTGAAGATTTGGATTCGAGCTGGTACATAAGGGAATATTTATGCTTGTCAGTGGCCAGCTGGGTGCAGATCCAAGAAAAATCTTGAAAAATGTAAAGCTTCAAGGCTTCCCACTGTATGCATTTCTGACATAGTGAAGCCACACAAATTGTTTGCTTGTGCAGATAGTTGAGACATTTAAACAATATCACTCTGTGGTGGGAGTCCTGAGTACCAGTAATTTGTCTCACTCTATGGGGGTCATTCCGAGTTGTTCACTCGGTATTGTTTTCTCGCAACGGAGCGATTAGTTGCTAATGTGCATGCGCAATGTCCGCAGTGCGACTGCGCCAAGTAAATTTGCTATGCAGTTAGGTATTTTACTCACGGCATTACGAAGTTTTTTCTTCGTTCTGGTGATCGTAATGTGATTGACAGGAAGTGGGTGTTTCTGGGCGGAAACAGGCCGTTTTATGGGTGTGTGTGAAAAAACGCTACCGTTTCTGGGAAAAACGCGGGAGTGGCTGGAGAAACGGAGGAGTGTCTGTGCGAACGCTGGGTGTGTTTGTGACGTCAAACCAGGAACGACAAGCACTGAACTGATCGCAGATGCCGAGTAAGTGTGGAGCTACTCAGAAACTGCTAAGAGGTGTCTATTCGCTATTTTGCTAATCTTTCATTCGCAATTTTGATAAGCTAAGATTCACTCCCAGTAGGCGGCGGCTTAGCGTGTGCAAAGCTGCTAAAAGCAGCTTGCGAGCGAACAACTCGGAATGACCCCCTATGTACTAATTCTTTGACAAGATCGCAGCGGTCTGCTTCAATTCCAAGCAATGAAGGCAATACATTTCGGACAAGATGTTCAAGGGCAGGACCTTTAACTGTTTCTGGAAGGCCTGCTAATCTAATATTGTTTCTGCAGGCAGCAGTTCTCATGATCGACAATTTTGTTCCATCTATATATATATAAAAATGGATGTATGTGGGGGCGTGGCTTGACTGTCAGCCAGGATAGTCGCACTTCAAGGCAGCTCCTGTCCTCCTGTAGCTGAAAAAGGGCCCAAAAATCCTACTTTTGCCCGCCCTAACTGTCTGCCCTGTTGCCCTATACTGCCCTTACTGTTTTCACCTGGTGGGGATAGGTTGCAAAGCTGGGGGACAGGCTTCTTCTGTCCCTGCAGGTTGCAGTCTTCCCACCCCACAGACGCAGGGACCTTGCTTCGGCATCCTCCCGCTGAGAGCTCTGGTCCTTCTGTTCTTCAGGCAGCAGCAGCGAACTTTATCCCGCGCCATGGACGATCTTCTGGAGGGGTGGCACGGTGACTGCAGCCTTTGAAGGTCCATTGCAGCACTGTCCGTAGGTGCTGTGTGGAGGGAGCCGGAGAGACGGAGCGGCCTCTGGCATCGGGTCATGTGAGGTGAGTTATGGAAGTCCCCCCTGCCTCTGGTGGTCTCCTACAGCGCTCACTGACTCTATGCAGAGTCCCCCCCCCCCCCGGCTTGGGCTATAGTTGCTCAGCTCTCACCTGCAGAGTGGTACTCAGCATCTGCTGAGAGTAAGCAGGAGGCTCCATATTCCTGCTGTTAGCAATTCTCCCCTCTTTCCCTCTATCTGCATACTATAGCTGTGGAACAAGGGGAGGGCTGTCACACATTACTTCCATCTCCTGTTGTATGTGGTGCTGGCTTCCCATAACTGCTTTTTTAACATAAAAGTAATAGTGAGGAGCTGACCTTTGGGCTAAACCTGACTTACTGAGTGGGCAGCCGTGTTATCTGTGTGCTCCCCCCAATGCACCTGTATAGCTCCTGTTCTTCTCCCCAGGGACCACCTTGCTGCTTGATTCCACCTCTTGTGCTCCTTCTGCCACTGTTGGGACTGGCTCACGGAATCGGGGAGTAACCCTGGAGCTCCCGTGGATTGTGACCTCCCCATTTCCCCCCTGCAATGACCTCCTTTCATCTCCCACCCAGGGTGGGCCCTCAGTGACACAGCCCACACAACTTCTTCTATAATCCACATTGTATACCTCACCAGTGGGCGCATTGACTGTTTGACTATATCTGCAGCTTCTGTTTATTTTTCATACAATGCTGCGGACAGCATTACCCCTGCCGCTGATGAGTGCCGCACTCTCCAGCCTCTTCAGATACACTCTTCCACCCGTAGCTAGAGTATCCTTCTATAGATCACTGCGGAGACCGCTGTTGACTTTCCTTATATAATTGAGCCCTGCTCTACCACTGTGGTTCAGGTCCCTTACCACATTATATTGGTCCCTATGGAGCCCCTGTTGATCTCTGGGAAGGGCAGCCTTCTATTTCAGGCATATGTTTCCTACACATTGCAATACCAGTATATCTCCTCGGAATGCTGCTGATGATGCTTTTCCATAATATGCTTCCCTAGTGTAAACTCAATCCATCCTGGTTCCCATATATATTTCCAAGTGCTGCCAGTGTTCCCCCCTCCTCCCTGCTCCCATTGTGTAATTTACAGTTACCTTCTTACTCGTCCCCACTATGTCAAAAAATAAAACAGCTCAACCGGCCCCACGAACTTCTTTGGGAACAAAGGCAAATCTGCGCAGACGCAAGGTTCTCTACTGGATTTGCCTTATTTTCCTCCAAACTCTGATTTAAGTACTGATCCACAAATACAGGCTGTGACAACTAGCTTACTGGAAGGTGTGCAGTCTGCTTTTAATCAGGTACTTTCCAAGGCGGTGTCGGAATTTAAATCGGAAATCGCTTCTTTGGCTCCAGCACTGATGCTTTGGAAACTAAAACTGATGACCTCTGTCGTTCACAGCTACATATGGACTCGGAACTTACTCGGCTTCTTGATGAGCTCGAACTACATAAGATGAAACAGGAAGATCAAGAAAATCACTCCAAGCGCAATAATCTTCAAATTCACTATGTTGCGGAATCTGTGTCTGGTTCCTCAATAGAGTCCTTTCTTAAAGATTTCTTTCAGCACCTGGTGCTGAACCTCTCATACGATGATTGCCTATGCGACAGGGTTCACAGAGATTTAAGAGGCAAACCTTCAGCTACTCAACCTCCCAGAGACGTTATTGTACGCCTACAGTACAACAAATCCTCCCACTACAGTATATTATTCCGAGGCATGCAATTGCAAATATTCCAAGATTTGGCCCCCTCCACCACTCAGAAGTGGAGGGACCTTCAGCCTGTCACGAAGATCCTTTGTCAACATAGTATCCACTATAGATGGGGATTCCCCTTTCTTCTTCAGGTTTTTGCCAACAACACTATGTATCCAGCGAAAACTTTGGCTCAGGGTCAAGACTTGCTCGCCAAATTGGATCTGCTCCCGGCCTCTACTCATGCTTCCTCACCCCCGACCCCTCCTGCACCTCAGCGTCTGAAGCCACCAATCACTGAATTTTCAAGAGTGGGCCATCTGCATTCAAGGGATACAGACCCCCCTTGATCTCATCTAGTCACTTTCCATACCTCCATCATCACCCATTGCAGCGTCTTCACAAGGTCACGTTATCCTGGGCGGTGATTTTAATACAGATATTGACCTGTCCCTGGATAAAGCTGGCAACTCGGGTTCTAAAAAAGACACTACTTCCACTAGGTCATCTCTTACACTTGCCTCTTCCCTTAAACAATTTAACCTCTGTGATTCCTGGAGGTTCTGCCATTCCTCGGCCCGCGATTACACACACTACTCGGCCCCCCACCGCAATACTCGTGTATTGAGTTTCCCAGTCTCTTACCTCGGCACTAATGGACGCTGGTATTACACCTTTTACATGGACCGACCATGCAGGTGTCTATATTTTATTGGATCTTCTTCAGGGTCCCCCTCCGTCTCGCAAATGGTGATTAGATGACATGTTATTGTTGCATCCTTCAAGTGTAAATTACCTCAAGGCAGTTCTCAAGTTTTATTTTGAGGAAAACGATACCCCTGACGTTGCTTCTGGAATCGTATGGGAAGCCCACAAGGCCACTCTTCGAGGCCACATAATGGTAAAATACTCTCTTATGCAGAAAAAGATGACACAAGAGGTCTCATCTCTCGAACATCAAATCTCGGCCTTATTCAGGGCCGTCTTAACAGCAGTCTAGGCCCCTGGTCACAGCAATGCCCTGGGCCCCCTACCCATCCCCCAGCTGCAGCTTTGATGTTCCACGGGTGGTAGGGGATGTTCTATCTTCCGCTCAGCATGTAGGACCTGTAGCAGTAATTTCTGCTAATTACTCCTTTACTGCACAGATGGGGCTAAACTGTAGAGGGGCATTGGGCTGAATGAAGGGTCCCTGGTACATGACTTCCAGGGTGGTAGGGGTTGTTTAATATGCAGGGGAGGAGTGGATAGTGGAGTGGGCTTAATATTTATCATTTTCAGATGGGAGGGCAGCTTGCATGACTGCAGATATCTCAAGTTCCTGAAAATATATTTCTTAGATTTGGGAATGGGATAAAAAACTAGAGATTCCCACCTTTCAGAAGGTCCTGGGCACTTGGGGTCAGAGTTCAGGAGCCAGAGCAATCCACCAACGAAAATCTAAAACTGCATATTAGGCGTGTTTAGCTGGAGCAGGGACCAGCTGTTGGAAGGCTAATATCTCTGATTTTGAGCAGAATAGAGACAAGCTGCCAATGTCCAATAAAGGGGAGAGTCACAGCTTTTTGATTATATCCTCAGACAGAACTGGAGATATCTGGCTGGGAAGAGCAATTAACAGGCTTGGATGGGGACCGCTGCTTTCAAGTCAGATATCTCCAGTTCCCCAGGGCCAATTTTCAATAATAAGGTACCCCTGGAAAGAGGGGACCCTCAGCTATTAGTCTAGTGCCCTTATACTACTGGGGCCCTTGGGCAAGAGCCCATTGAGCCCATACAAAAAGATGGCCCTGGCCTTATTTGCCCAACATAAACTTAATCCTACAACTGCTCTTCTTACCCAGATTGATAACCTTAAAGGACAGTTGAACACTCTTCTCTCCCATCGCACTGCAACTACTCTGCAGAATTTAGGCCAAAGGTTTTATGACAAATATGATAAAATCAATTCTTTGTTATCCAACAAGCTGCACCGTAAACAGGTCCTAGCCTCCATTACCAAACTCTATTATAATTTTCCGGTTATAAAATCAAAACTGACAAAACTGAAGTACTTGATTTCTATGTTCCGGGCCTGATCAAATTGGCTCTCGAAGAGTCCTTCCCATTTAATTGGATTAACGTAAACTTAAATACCTAATTATCTATTTAACTCATCGGCATCACCAACTTTTTCAGGCTAATTTCCCCCGTGTGCTGGACCAGGTAAAAATTGGACCTACTCTTGTGGTCTTCTTTATTTATATCATGAATAGAATTAATTAATTCGATAGAGATGAACGTGCTCCCTAGACTACTTTATCTTTTCCAAACACTTCCAATTTTTATCCCCTCTTATGTATTCAAATTTTTAAGATTCCAGTCCTCTCGTTTTATTTGGACTGATAAGCACCCCCAGATTTGCTTACAACTGTTACAGCACCCTAGCCATGGTGGTGGTCTGGGTATACTAGATTTTAGATGTTATTATATTGCAGCGCAATTGGCTCACTGTGTGCAATTGTGCAGTCCTGAGACACGGAAGGTCTGGACTGACATTGAGGCTGCTAAATTGGGGCTTTCTTCTGTCTCCTCCCTTCTGCGGCTACCAAGGTCTAACCAGCCTAAAATTGTATCCTCAAATCCGATCATATCCCACTCCTTACCTGTTTGGGACCCTGCAAATAAAAAATACAGTCTAGCCCCCACCCGATCCCCAATTGTGCCTCTCCTACATAACCCTGCTTTTCCTCAGGGTATGCACAATACATTACTCCTCCTGTGGAAGAACAGGGGCATACTGTTTCTTAATGATATCTCCACAAACATAAATTTTCCTAAATTTTCTCAAATTCAGGAGGCTATATCTATCTATTTTTTTCAGTTCCTCCAAATTAGACTTTCACTCTACTGTGCACCCAGTTGTTATCAAACGGCCACTGACTGCTTTTGAGGCATTGTGCCTTAGAAGTTCTTCCACTAGAAGTCTGATCTCTCTTTTATACACATAACTTACGACTCCTCCCCACAGCCTATCTCCTACGTGACGGCTTGGGAATCCCACCTTTATACTACCCTAGCTGAAGACGAATGGACGGAGATTTGGGCCAACGCTGCCTCTAGATCTATTTGCATTAAGATTAAAGAGAACATTTACAAATTACATTACAGATGGTACTATGTCCCTTCTAGACTATGCAAAATTTACCCTGGTTCTTCCGACAGGTGTTGGATGGGTTGCGATGCAGAAGGCTCCTTCATACATATATAGTAGTCCTGTCCTAAGATAGTTACTCTATGGAAAGATGTCATTGTCTACATAACAACTCTATTACAAATGCCTATTCCATACGACCCTAAGTTTTTTCTTCTCCCATTATATGTCCCTACTTTATCCAGACATCCAAATCAGTTGATGCATCAGGGTGTGGTATTGAAAGTCGACAGTAACTAGGTCGACAATGTCTAGGTCGACCACTATTGGTCGACAGTAACTAGGTCGACAGGGTGTCTAGGTCGACAGGGTCTTTAGGTCGACATGTTCTAGGTCGACAGGTCAAAAGGTCGACATGAGTTTTTAATGTTATTTTGGTGTCGTTTTGTTCGTAGAGTGACCGGGAACCCCAATTAGTGCACCGTGTCCCCTCGCATGGCTCGCTTCGCTCGCCATGCTTCGGGCATGGTGCTTTCGCTCCACTACCGCTTCGCTCGGCACAGATTACCGTTCCAATCGTAGTCCACGTGGATCGTTAAGTATGAAAAGGTTCAAAAAAAGAAAAAAACAGTGAAAACCTCGTGTCGACCTTTTGACCTGTCGACCTAGAGCATGTCGACCTAAAGACCCTGTCGACCTAGTCATTGTCGACCAATAGTGGTCGACCTAGACATTGTCGACCTAGTTACTGTCGACTTTCAGTCCGGATCCCAATGCATCATGTGGTTTCTGCGACCACCTGTCAAATTGCAATGGACTGGAAATGCACAGCTGCCCCTTCCATTCATTCCATATTAGCTCGTATTTGGTATGTATACCATCTGGAATATATGACTAGCATCATTAATAATTCCTCCAAAATTTTTTACTCCGTGTGTTCCCCACAGATCTACCTTCAGCGAGTTGCCTCCCCATTCGCTTTCTGGTAGGTCGTCCTGTTTTCAGGCTTCACCAGTCTTCATTTCACTATATCACTGAGGATCCACCCTCCTTATCTTTTTCCCCTTTTTCTTTTTTTATGTTCCCCTTTTGTTGGTCTTTGCCTATGCCCCTTTCAACTACTACTTCAATATACCTTCTACTCTCTTTCTTTTTATTCTCTCTCTTTTCTTTCCTTTTTTCTTTTTTCCTTTCTACTTAAATTGTTGAAAAGGATCATATTCAAAATGTTGTCTACTTTGCCTTTTCCGTTTTCGTGAACTTGCTTTTGTTTCTTCGGATTTTGACAATTGTATTACTGTATTGTGTTCTGATCCCCTAATAAACAAATTCTTTAAAAAAAATAGACATATCTATGTGTGTATGTATATTCCAGCATAACTCTGAAATGCCTGGAGCAACTTACACCAAACTTGGTACACATATGACTCAAAATCTGGACAAAAATACTGTGGGGGTAAGACACCCCTAGCGGTGGGGATGGGAAGGGGGTTACATGTAAAAATCCATAGTTTTCGGGGGGTTGCTGAGATGAATAGTGATGGGCGCAATGAAATAGTCCACCCAACTTTGTACAAATATGACATACAATCTGGACAAAAATTCTCTGGTGGTAAGACACCCCTAGCGCCCCTAGGGGTGGGGGTGGGAAGGGGGTGACATGTAGAAATTTATAGTTTGGGGGTCACTGACACAAAGAGTGATGGTGTCGAAGTAAAAAATATTACATAAAGAAAACATACAAACTCCACACATTATGAGTCGCTATGCTTGCGAATACGCACAGCGTGCACAGCAATATATGGTAACATACGCATTTACACAGACAAGATATATTCAACACATATTTTATACAGCACATAAATTAAACATGTCAAGCACCAGACATTATAAGGTTTTAAATTATATAATGGAGTATAACGTCATGTATGTGTTTTGTTGGAGCGGAGCAAGATGGACATGTCGTGCTTGATATCAAAATGATCGGAGGAATGTGTAGGTTAATTTGATACTGGTGGTTAGATTGTAGCACATTGCAATGAGTAGTTATGATTAAATGTAGGAATATGAAGTCACTCTTATTGGAACAAAAGGACATTCCAAGGAAAGCAGAAGGATAGGAAACCAGAGGCCAGCCCCTATGATGTCATCTTCAAGGCTTGCATATGAACTGACCAATGACTCCTCATGAATGAAAAAGTTCCCTCCTTTGGACTAATAACAGAAGACATGCACTCCCCAACATACATAGTGTATAGCTGATCCCAGACACAAGAGTTTCTGTTGTTTGCTGGCTGCTGTTCGAGATGCTGTTCTTTTCAGTTGCTTTTAGCTGGTGTTGAGGCAGATCCAAAGATGGAGGAAATGGAGAGAAGTGTGCATTGAGGGAGATGGTAATTGTATGCTGGCCGTGACTGTATGAATTATTTTGTAACAATTGCTTCCTATGAAAATGTACTCTGTAACCATATATATACTGTACATGTGATATATTGTATACATATCCTTTTAATATCAAATATATACATCAATGAGCTTTGGAACTCAGACAAATGTGTGCGTGTACTTGTTTTCTCTTAAGGGATGTAGTGTTTGCGACATATAGTGCACTTTTATCGTATATGGTAATAAGATGCGCCTGGCGTCCACAGCATATATTAGCGCTGGCATTTTAAATATTTATTAGAAAATAATCTGACTTTATCAGTTGGGGTCAGCGTCCGTGATATCATGTACTTAATGATGCACTGTACAGACGCAGCTGTGGTCCACCAGCTAAAGATGGATGCATTTTGATGCTGCTGAATCACATACGTTTGATTTTTGTGTTATCAGTAAGGCGCTGATATGAAATTCAAGGGACAATATATAAATGCACAGTATTTAAAATGCTACAGCGTATTTTTTTATTGTTGCAAAACAAAGTTCAAATAAGTCATATTGAGTTTGATTCAGATTGGATTGTTTATCTGTTAAGTAAATTTAAAAGAGCGTTTAAAAGTTGGTGCATAGGTATAATATAGCTGTGTTAGCATGCTGAGGCCAATTCGCATACTTTTAAACCCAGGCCTAAAGTAACTTCTGGTGCTTGTATAATCTGTGATTTCTTTGTGACTAAAGAGCTAGGCACATGAAGTCCTCCATTTTGGGCTAGCCACATGGCTTGTGAATAAGGGGGAGGAGCAGTGGCCATTTTAGGAAGTTCACTTTATCCAACTTAGCTAAATAGCTGACTTTCATTCTGGTTAAAACAATCAGTTTCCTTTGTCACAAATAAACAACATATATGTACAAATCCAACACCATTTATAAGCTACCAATGAATTTATTTAACACATGCCATAGTAAATTACAAATAGTTTAAATTGGGCCTAGTGAGAGTTAATAGTGAGATGAACACTTGATGTAAGAAATTACACACAGATATAAAAAAAAAAGTATTTTTTTCCAGGATTTAGTTAATTCTGTTTGCTAAAAGATAGGCATTGAAATGTTAATTAACTTGTTTTACCACTAGTACAGCCAGGCAAACATCTTTGATATGCAAAATAGAGGCTCTGAAAGAAACTACATTCATTCAGTGTGTTTACGAATACATATGCCGGGTGAGGGGTCTCATAGAAGTGCAGTAAATGGTGTGTGTGTGTGTGTGTGTGTGTGTGTGTGTGTGTGTGTGTGTGTGTGTGTGTTTTATATATATATTATATTATTATATAATATGGGTATTTATATGCAAGATAGTTATCCAATCTGAATCATAGCATTTAAATTATAGTCAATAGTAATTATAGATTTGCATAATATCCGATACGTTTATTTGTTATATATTTGATATAGTTTGTTAAGGAAGTAATTATATATAACACGAAATACAGTTCTGGCCTAAAACGTTTAGGTAAACACTCAAATGGGGATCACCTTTGTGGGCAACTTCCGGCGGGTGTAAGGAACAAGTGTATTGTGTAGTGAGCAATAGCATTTTTGCTCACATTTGATCGTGATAAGTGTGGTATATTAAGTTGCGAACGCACGGTATACACGTGGTATGGTACGTGAGGTAAGAATACAGGAACGCGCACGTGGTGCAGGAACGCACACGGTTGCGTAAGCACGCAAGGTTGCATGTAGTAGCGAGCGCAAGTATAACCACACAATAGGAATACATTTAAAGGCGGGATAGAAAACATAGTCATACAATAGCAAGTAACTATCCGATTATAAAAGCAGATTAATATAATACTTTGTTCTGGCTTATGCTGGTGTTTTGGGGTGCCACACCCTGCACCTAGATATAGCGCTAGGGACCCCAAATATACAGAGATGCCTTGATGCGGCTTTGGGGCTTATTCACACATTTGCGCAAATATGTGTAACGAAGATCTCTGAATTCTATTATTATGTGGAATTTATATCTGGATACGGTTATCATTCAGGGTGCTGGGGGAAACAAATGCCTTTTTTTCTTGCTTAGAAATACCCCTCCCTTTCGAACACCTGAATGATATCACTAAGCTAATTGAGCATCTACCAATATATATGTTTGTTGTGAGAGGCAGAGAGGTTCCTGCATTAGGAAAATAATATAACAAATATCTGGCGCTGACAATAATTACTATAATGTTAAAAAATCACTGATTTGAGGCTGCTGCTTCACCAAGAGGTTACTGCCAACCTCTCTAAAATTACAAAAGATATATACACAATAATGAAGCACTGTCCAAATCAATGTATATTTAAAACATTAAACATTTATTTAATTAATACATGACAAACATATATCACACGGCCGGTGTTTTCCTAATATATATCTCACTTAAACATATATAATATAGTATAGCCACTCCGGGGTTAATAAGCTTGTTTAGTGCACTAGATGTTAGTAGCCATTAATCATGCCATAATAAGAGGCTTAAAATCATTAGAAAAGTTCAAAGCATGAAGAATCATTCAGCTGACAGAAGGTTAATAAAGTTCAAAGCACAGAACTTATTAGTGTAGAGCGTGTTAATGCAGGGATCCTTTTGCTTCAATAGATCCAATGCAGCAGCTTTTAGTAGAATAGTTATATACTTAACAGTCCAGCGTGGCCACGCTTATTAAGCTGCAACTCTGCGTATCTTCAGACCTGGATGGTGATTAAAATGGGGTGACGTCTCACTCCTTAGACTCCTTACCGGTCCTCACGCTTGTGGTGCTGTTTTTGGAAAGGCAATTGATCCCAGCCGAGGATAGCACTCCTCTAACGCGTTTCCCCGCCTATGTGCGACTCAGCGGCTTCCTCAGAGAGAATGAATGAATAATAGTGTATTACACCGCTCTGTATTTAACAGAAAACAGGCGCCACCTTCTCTTTCCTGTTTCCGTAGCTCACGCATGCGCACTCTGTGCGTTCCAATCATGCGTTCCATCATTAGTTTCAACGGTTGTCATGGTATCATTTCCTGTTTATTTCTGCCATTATTAAGTATCTATTGGTGTTTCCCCGTTATTAAAAAAACTCCTTTATGTGGTGTTTATCTGCTAATAGGAATCACCTATATCTAATACTAAAAGACAGACATAAATAAACTATACAACCATAAAACTCATATAATTAAACTATATATCCAACATCATAGCAATTTTCCCATACCGCTGATATGTTCAACCTGATCTTAATTAATATTAAAAAATAGTTTAAAAATGGTTTAAAAACCAAATATATATAATAAATTAATAATTAATTAAATAGAGTAAAATACTCAGAGGCTTATATGGCATCAACAATAGATGATCCATATTTCTGAAAAAATATACATATATATATATACACACATACATGTATACACACATATATATATATATATATAATGGAGGAAGATATATATACATATAATACATCACATTTATGAAGAAAGAATTCTCTATAAGTACCTCTCATATAGACAAACATAACGAGAGATACCAAAATAAATTAACTATCAATTAGCCAATCAATTATTTCATGTATCATCACCATGAGAGTAGTATATAAGTATTTAGATTAATATATATTTAACTTATATGCACTTAATTTATATGTTATCCAGTTCAGTCTATTATTCATTTATTCCACCATTCATTATAATCTATATGGCTAGTTGTTCAATTCATATATTATTTAGTTCCACCATATCGTTTAATCCTTGCTGCTTTAGTGTGCATAGTCTAAATATCCAGAAGGCTTCACGTCTACATAACATATTGAAGCGATCGCCCCCTCTCTGTGTCACTCCAATTTGCTCAATACCCATGATACTGATCTTATCCAGTGAGCCCTCTGCACAGTTTGATACATGACTTGACAAACAATGAGATTTCAGATTTTTGGTGATGTTCCGTTTATGCTCCATAAATCTCGTGTGTAAGGTCCTTGTGGTGCGTCCCACATACTGTTTACCGCAACCACAAGTTAATACATATATCACGTAATTGGAGCTACAATTGATAAAATCCTTGATACTATGACATTCATTCGTAACAAATGATCTTACAGTAGTAGACTTTTTTTCGGTAAACTTACAAGTCTCACATCTATCTTTCCCACATCTGTGGAAACATATAGGTCGCTTTATAGATAACCAATTTTCCCCTTTGTTCTCATTATTTATACTTGTCTTTCTGTAATGGCTAGGGGCTAATTTACCTTTAATATTTCCTGCTTTTCGAAACGTTACTCATTTCTCTGGTACGATAAGATCCCCAATATAGTTATCTAACACTAAGAGTTGACTATTCTTTCTTATAATATTTTTAATTTCTAGAGCATGTGAATTGTATTGGGTTATAAAATTCAATGACCTATCAATTTCTCTATCCCCTAACTGTCCTTTATTTATATTTTTATTTTTAGACCTCATGAGCATGGGTTCTCTTTTCATTCCCTGCACTTCCTTATAAGCTCTATCTATCACTTCTCGAGGGTAGCCATGCTCTATAAAGGACATATATAATCTCTGTGCTTGTCTCTCAAAGCCCAATTCTGACGAACAATTCCGTTTCATGCGAATAAACTGCCCCTTCGGGATATTATCCCGCCATTTCCTCAAATGATTACTCTGATAATTTAAAAACCCATGTTGATCTACCTCCTTAACATAGGTTTCTGTAACCAATGTATTATTTTCAACGGAGAGAGCTATATCCAAATAAGTAATATTGGTGAAATTATAAATACTAGTGAAAGTGAGTCCATATTGATTATTATTAAGACTATTTAAAAAAGGTGTCAGAGGTGTTTTAGTGTGATCCCAAACAAAAAATAAGTAATCTATAAAACGACAATAGAGAACCAGGCCCGTCCCGAGCTTGCTCCCCCACACATTGGTCCTCAAAACTGCCAATGTATAGGTTCGCGAAACTCGGGGCGAACCTGGTTCCCATCGCTGTACCCCGTGTCTGTAAATAATAACGTGAATCAAATATAAAATAATTGTGATGTAATATAAATTTGATTGATTTCAATATAAAGTCACGGAGGTCATTGGTCATTGAATCATCCTTTGATAGATATTGATCAATAACCTGTATACCTTGATCTTGTGGGATGTTGGAATAGAGTGACTCTACGTCACAAGTAACCATACAGTACCCATCCCTCCACCTTAGACCATTAATCAGATTCAAAAAATGTGTCGTATCTTTTATATAAGATTTTAAATCTTTCACATGACTTTGTAGAAATGAATCAACATAATGTGATAAATTATTAGTTAAGGAACCCACTCCCAAAATAATAGGTCTCCCAGGAGGTGCAATAAGTGACTTATGTATTCTTGGTAAATGATAATACGTGGGTGTTTTTAAACTATTTTTTAATTAATTAATATTAATTAAGATCAGGTTGAACATATCAGCGGTATGGGAAAATTGCTATGATGTTGGATATATAGTTTAATTATATGAGTTTTATGGTTGTATAGTTTATTTATGTCTGTCTTTTAGTATTAGATATAGATGATTCCTATTAGCAGATAAACGCCACATAAAGGAGTTTTTTAATAATGGGGAAACAGCAATAGATACATAATAACAGCAGAAATAAACAGGAAATGATACCATGACAACCGTTGAAACTAATGATGGAACGCATGATTGGAACGCACAGAGTGCGCATGCGTGAGCTACGGAAACAGGAAAGAGAAGGTGGTGCCTGTTTCCTGTTAATTACAGAGCGGTGTAATACACTATTATTCATTCATTCTCTCTGAGGCAGCCGCCGAGTCGCACATAGGCGGGGAAACGCGTTAGAGGAGTGCTATCCTCGGCTGGGATCAATTGCCTTTCCAAAAACAGCACCACAAGCGTGAGGACCGGTAAGGAGTCTAAGGAGTGAGACGTCACCCCGTTTTAATCACCATCCAGGTCTGAAGACACGCAGAGTTGCTGCTTAATAAGCGTGGCCACGCTGGACTGTTAAGTATATAACTATTCTACTAAAAGCTGCTGCAGTGGATCTATTGAAGCAAAAGGATCCCTGCATTAACACGCTCTACACTAATAAGTTCCGTGCTTTGAACTTTATTAACCTTCTATCAGCTGAATGATTCTTCATGCTTTGAACTTTTCTAATGATTTTAAGCCTCTTATTATGGCATGATTAATGGCTACTAACATCTAGTGCACTAAACAAGCTTATTAACCCCGGAGTGGCTATACTATATTATATATGTTTAAGTGAGATATATATTAGAAAACACCGGCCGTGTGATATATGTTTGTCATGTATTGGTTAAATAAATGTTTCATGTTTTAAATATACATTGATTTGGACAGCGCTTCATTATTGTGTATATATCTTGCATTAGGAGGAGGTGCAGGCCCTGACATGCCACATGGAGCATTATGGGGTTGCTCCAAAGTAGGTAGCTCTTAGGTTAGACATATTGTAGTAAGGAGCCATTATCATGTGGCTCATTGCTGGTTAATCTTAGACCCAGATTGGGGTAATGGAGGTGTGGTGCCTCTGGACTGGCTGAGCTGGATGGCCTTAGTGTGGCATACCTTTACATTCTATTAACACTTTTCACTTATTAATTTTTTAACACTATTTCTCTATTTTAATTGCATTTTATTTTTGTTTCACTTTCTCTATAGCTTCGGCTTCCTAAATATTAATTTATTAACACTATAGTTTATTCACTGGTATGCTACGCTGGGCTTTCTGGCTTATGCTGGTGTTTTGGGGTGCCACACCCTGCACCTAGATATAGCGCTAGGGACCCCAAATATACAGAGACGCCTTGATGCGACTTTGGGGCTTATTCACACATTTGCGCAAATATGTGTAACGAAGATCTCTGAATTCTATTATTATGTGGAATTTATATCTGGTTACGGTTATCATTCAGGGTGCTGGGGGAAACAAATGCCTTTTTTTCTTGCTTAGAAATACCTCTCCCTTTCGAGCACCTGAATGATATCACTAAGCTAATTGAGCATCTACCAATATATATAATATAATACTTTGTTTAAAGTGTACTACCTCTGGAACAAGCTTTCAATCAAAGGGAGTGATATTTTTCGTACAGAAAAACATTGTGTGTTAATGTGAGCTGAAAGGAGGAGTGGACGTATTGAACCCCGGAGAACGGGAATCCCGTGGAGACGCTTAGTTGGCAGAGGCTCGGCGGCGTATAAAGGTCGCAACCTTGCATATTGATCAAGTATTGAGGCACGTAGTGTGTGATTTAAAAACGTGCAAAGAAGCAGGGTAGAGTATAGATTGTGAAGTATTGAAATTAAGGTTTTTGGTGTTCCCCTCCGGCTGTGGAGCGCAGCTAGTTGAATTCAACTCCAGTGATCGTAGGGCATATAGATAACAGCGGATAGATACCGAAAAGGAATTTTTCGCTGACTCTCTCTCAGGAAAACATTCCAACAGACTTTTAACCTCCACTGGAAGAGGTGCGGTATTGATTTTGTTGGTACTTCAATAATTCCAGTGCTGAGGGGTCTGGTAGGATACCTCACTGGGTACGTGGGGATCACTATTGGAGTGAGTCGTGGTACTGCCAATGGAAAAGGAGCTGGTGAAAAGCGCTCAAACGAATTTTCACCATCGTCTCGTGTGGGCCATTTTGGTGTGTTGTGAAAAAGCCCACAATGGGAGCCAAATGGGCATGCGAGAGGCGTTCGGCAGCCAGGGTTCAGGCTGGAGAGCGGAGACCAAGAGGGCCCGCTTGGTTTATTGAGGCACGTACTGCATGAAAATGTGCGGAGGAGATAATGTGTGGAAAGTATGGTCCACACGGAGAGGCTTTTTGTGATGAATGGGTGCAAATGACAGTGAATGATAGGAGATCATTTCCTAGAGTTGGTGGATTTTGATCCTGAGGTATTGCATGTAGTATGTCTAACCAAAGTCATATAAGACAAGAACGTAAATATAATAACTGTTTGAACTTGTAGCAACAATAAATAAGTAGAAAAAGAGAGAAAGCAAGTACACCGCTAGCATACAAACTGTCGAAAATAATAAAAATAAAAATATGACTGTAACCTATATATGTACTAATGAATGTCAAAGTTTTATTTAGGAGGAGAAGGCTACCTGACTGGTTTCAGCCATTTCTCATGCACTCAGAGGAGTATCCAACCGGTAAAAGAGGAGCAGTAGCCTGTGGGGGAAGTGGCTGAGACCAGTGGAACTGGTAAGTATGGAGTTATTCGAGTACATATATAGTAAAACCCAAAAATAAAATAAAAATCAAGTAAGTAATGTCATAAATGGCGAATATCCTGTTTGCACATTAGTATTTGTCAGTAGGAAAGTGGACAGAGATAGGGTAACCCCCAGGTATTTCTTTTAGTTACCACATAAGAGGTATTCATTTCTAGTAATGCCCCTAGTCTAGATGAGCTCAGAAATGTTTGTTGGACCATGTACATGTACATGGTCCAACAAACATTTCTGAGATTAATACCCTTAATACGAGATGAGGAGGATTGAATGAATACTTCGCATGACCTAGAAGTTTGTCGATTTTTTTTCTTTTGCAGTACTAGAAAAATTCTCCGTCTGGATAAGATCACTGGTAAACACTAATTCGGCAAAGGGGAGGAATGAAAGAAGTGCAACATTACCCTTTGACAAAACCTGCTGACGTTATGATTGGGCCTCTATGATGCTAAACCCTTTCCTTTTTTTCCTAGCAGCAGTGGCCCCTGACTAACTTAATCAACAGAGATTTTGTAAAATGTGAAATACATATATTGTACTCCTGCTCAGGAAGTACAAGGTATGTTAGATACCCTCAAAGACTAATGTTGCATTCCACTGTTCTAGATTCATGTCCATCACAGGTAGAGGAAATTATCTTACAAGATATCGGGTTCCCTATGAACTTAGGATGGACAGGACACTGGATTGATGGCTGAGGTAGTCCCAGTAGTGACACAGCATGCATAAGCTTAAAGGGGGGTAGACCAAGTAGTTAATCAATTCCCCATAGTGCCCAATCGAGTTGTCATTTTAATAAAATCTCCTCCACCTCTACAAACTTATCTGTCCCCAACCTCTATTCTGTTTCTTCACAGTTTCCTCTTCATCTTTTGCATTCACACAGGGTGGTTCAATACATGGACCCAATTCTCCCAAGATCTCGAGTGACAGCCTGAGTATTGTCTCCCAAGCCCTGCATGACTGTTTACAGTCCTTTCAGCTTGAGAGTGGGTCGGTGCTGATACAATATGTTGATGACTTGTTGTTGTGCGCTGATTCATTTGAGTCGTCCCTGGCAGATACAAAGTAGTTTATGTTTTGTCTCTTCCAAACATGACACCAGGCCTCAAGGGATAAACTACAGTTGTGTAGGACAAGGGTCAAATACCTGGGTCACAGTACTGGTACATGATTTGACAATTCATACACAACATGCCTTAATGGTCCTTCAAAGTTCTGCCCGAACCCGGTATGTCTCATCAGCACGATGGCACCAGTATATTACTGCAGTGTGCCTAGTCATGCACAAAGGGTGGAGGATGAGAATACTGGTGAAAGGAAATTTTGTATAGACACTGATATGCATGATGGTATGGAATATCTGAATCAGACCTTTACTACGAGACCAGACATAAGTGACAGCCCGTTGATGAACGCAGACCTGATATTTTCTTCTTCTTTTTCTCCTCTAGAGATGTTTTTTTTCTTTTTTTTGAGAGATGCTCATGGTACTCTACATTGCAAACACACAACAGTTAAATTAAGATGCAAATTTGTGTTCCCTACAGGAAAAGGAGGTCTGGAAGGCGAAGGGGTATGGTTAGGAGTCCACAGGACTCTGGAGAGATGGACAAGGTAAGCCAGTGGCCCCCAGGACGTATCTCCCAGGCCTAGCTTGGGTGGCACATGGTCTGACTCACCTAGGGTAAGGAAGGTATGTGCAAATTGGTAAGAGAATACTGGCGTGTACCAGGGTTCACTTCTCAGGCAAGCAGGAAAGCAATGACCTGTCTTACTTGCATGAGGAAGAACATTTGGTAAGGTAGTACTAACAGAGCCATCCCATATCCCTCCTGCAGATGGACCTTTTCATGTAATACAAATCGACTTCGTATAGTTAACACCCTTTAGGAATTATTGTTATGTATTGGTGTGCACTGATGTTTTCTCAAACTGGGTAGAGGCATTTCCTGCCTCCACAAGTACTGCTGTGTTTACCACAAAGAAAATTGTGCAGAAATTTGTGTGTAGATATGGTACCCCTAGGAGTAGGAGCAAAGTGATAGCTTGAAACTGGACTACTGTGGTCATAGACACTGCCACTAGTGTTACGCAGCATCGGAATCACTCCCAGATCCTCGCTTAACGAATCATCCTATCAAAATTTTTGTTTTTGTTTTTTTGTTGGAAGACAACCTCATGTCATGATCGATCCGCACCATGATCAGAAATACACCAATGAGGTGACATTACAGTACCTTATAAAGATGAGCCAGCATTTGAGAACTTGACAAAAGAACTGGAAACTGTTGATTCCTGGTATGCCAAATACTAACTGTCTTGATTGTGAATCAAGAGACTGTGTGATTGTTCTTACGCTCAGGTTGCCTAATAGCAAGGTGGGAAGGACTGTACCAAGTTTTGTTGACTGCATGATCCCAGTGAAAGTAGCCCAGAGAGAGACTTGGGTCCACGATTCCCATCGCAGGAAAGTCGGTAGTCCAGAAGGAACTCGTAAATGGAGAAGCAGAAGTATCACCAGAGAGTTTGTTTCGTGAAGACTGAGAGGCGGCACTGTTGAACACTACCTGAGCATACTAAAAGATTACAGAAAGACCAGTCATTGTAATTGATTTTCTATGGACAAGATTTGTTTTGTTCTATTTTTTCTTTTTTCCCGCTGACAAACATTTTTTTCAGGACATTCTATTTTTGTGAGGTTTTTTTCCCGAGAAGTCAAGTGTGGGACTGGAACTGGTTCTGGAGGAAGGGGTGATGTCTTTATAGGATCCCAGGATCAGCCTATCACTTTGTTAAAGCCAGAGAAAATCAAAGGTCTAGTAGTTACGGAGTTCAGATGTAACATGATAGGCTATTGTCTGAGGAATACTGTATTTTGTAGTTATTGTGATCCCATAATTGAAGATGAGTGCATCCAGAGATGTCAGTCTAGCAATAAGGCAGCATTTGACAGACATCCATTGAGTGATTACCACTCACTAGTGGGTAAGGTCTTAAACCAAACGGAATGTTGGATGTGCTCACAGGTACCTCTAAGACGAAATGATGCAGGATTAGTGTCATATTTTTTTATAGTTAGCTGAGGTACTTGAATTACACAGAGGGGGGGGGGGGACAGGTGAACAAGGAATATAATATAACTAGACCCCCTAGTCATAAGATACACCAGTACCATAGATAAATCCCTGGTATGTTTAAATCTCACCAATTTCAGGAAATCAGGAAATTGGGAGGTAATCGGGAACAATCAGACAATGGCTATTCACACATAGCAGATAAAGAGCTCATTAATATATGTGGAAGACAAGTTTATGAGTGGCTCTCCCCAAACTCTGAAGGTTTATGTTATCTAGGAAGGACACAACTTGAAATAATAACCCTTGTACAGTGATGAAACAGACCTAGCATACGGAAACAATGTTCAGAGAGTGATAGGAATGTATACCATGAAAACTTTATATGTCTCTTTCACGATTTGTTTATGTTTTCTCCCTCTACCCAGCAGAACCTCTATCGAATCCGAACATCAGTGTACAAAGACGTAGGTACATGTATGTGTGAAACGTTTGTTCAAATCAGACATCATAGGCCATAGCACTGTCCCAGCATACTCTATAGGTTGAATGTCATCCCACACCCAACCAGTGGTCCCGTGACTGCTGAGTGCATATAGAGGATGTCTCGTCCTCCTCCCTGTCTTCCCCAAATTTAGTCAAATGTCTGATTTGCGAAACGAATACATACGTGTGTCTAGGTCACCGATTATGTGTTTGAAATATTTTTCTTCTGTTAATAATTTATGGCAGTTATTGTTCACTGCCAAAGGGTGTACTATTAAAGTCAAATATATTACATAGAGAAAACATACAAACTCCACACATTATGAGTAGCTATGCTTGCGAATATGCACAGCAATATATGGTAACATACATATTTACACAGACATGCCACAAAGATATATTCAACACATATTTCATACAGCACATAAATTAAAGATGTGAAGCACCAGACATTATAAGGTTTTAAATTATATAATGGAGTATAACGTCATGTATGTGTTTTGTTGGAGTGGAGCAAGATGGACATGTTATGCTTGGTGTCAAAATGATCGGAGGAATGTGCATGTTAATTTGATACCGTGGTTAGATTGTAGCACATTGCAATGAGTAGTTATTATTAAATGTAGGAATATGAAGTCACTCTTATTGGAACAAAAGTACATTCCAAGGAAAGCAGATGGACAGGAAACCAGAGGTCAGCCCCTATGATGTCATCTTCAAGGCTTGCATATGAACTGACCAATGACTCCTCATGAATGAAAAAGTTCCCTCCCCTGGACCAATAACAGAAGACATGTACTCCCCAACATACACAGTGTATAGCTGATCCCGGACACAAGAGTTTCTGTTGTTTGCTGGTGCTGTTCGAGATGCTGTTCTGTTCAGTTGATGTTAGCTGGTGTTGAAGCAGATCCAAAGATGGAGGAAATGGAGAGAAGTGTTCATTGAGGAAGATGGTAATTGTATGCTGGCCGTGACTGTATGACTAATTTTGTAACAATTGCTTCCTATGGAAATGTACTCTGTAACCATATATATACTGTACATGTGATATATTGTATACATATCCTTTTAACATCAAATATATACATCAATGAGCTTTGGAACTCAGACCTACCCCACCCGCCACTATCAAGTCACTGGATCTTGCTTCCTACTTCAAGGAGAAGATTTATAAGATCTGAGATGAAATGGTATGCTCTTCGGCAGCCAGTGACCTGCTCCGTTCTTTACCTGAACCCTCTGGTACTCTTTCTTCATTTGATCCCACAAATAAAGATGAAGTATCATCACTCTTCTCATCCTGCTTCTCTACTACCTCTCCTCTTGATCCTTTACCCTCACAAATAAGTAAAGCTCTGTCTCTGGTGCTTATCCCTACCTTAACTAACATCTTCAATTTCTCTCTCTCTACTGGTATTTTTCCTTTACTCTTCAAGCATGCAGTGATTACTCCCATTTAAAAAAAACAAAATTCTGACCCTAATGCTCTCTCAAACTACCGCCCTATCTCTCAGCTCCCTTGTCTCTCTAAGCTACTTGAGAGACTTGCCTACACTCGACTCACACTCTTTCTTATCTCATACACTTTGTTGGACCCACTTCAGTCAGGCTTCCGTTCCCAACATTCCACAGAGATAGCACTGACTAAAGTGGTTAATGATTTGCTCACTATGAAGTCTAAAGGCCACTACTCACTACTTATTCTTCTAAATCTATCTGCTGAATTTGACACTGTAGACCACTCTCTTCTCATACAGACACTACAATCCCTAGGTCTTAAAGACACAGCCCTTTCTTGGTTCATATCGTACCTATCTAATTGCTCCTTCAGTGTTCGCTTCTCTGAATCTACCTCCTCTTCGCTACCTCTTTCAGTTGGAGTACCGCAAGGCTCAATCTTGGGTCCTTTGCTTTTCTCTATCTATACCTCATCTCTTGGTAAACTAATCAGCTCTTTTGGTTTTCAGTATCATCTGTATGCAGATGATACTCAAATCTACCTATCCTTCCCTGACTTGTCCCTATCTGAACTGGACCGTGTCACTGAATGCCTTTCTGCCATTTTATCCTGGATGACATCTCGCCACCTCAAACTGAATATTTCAAAGACAGAGTTAATTATATTTCCACCGGCCAATAGTAGGTACCAACCTGATATCTCTATCACTGTTGAAAACTCAACTATCTACCCTACCCCACAAGCTCGCTGCCTAGGTGTCATCCTTGACTCTGATCTGTCCTTTATTCCCCACATTCAATCTGTCTCAAGATCATGTTACATGCATCTAAAAAACATATCCAAAATATGACCATACCTTACACAAGATACTGCTAAAACTCTAATCCATGCTCTCATTATCTCCCGCATTGATTATTGCAATAGTCTTCTAACTGGTCTTCCCAAAACGAGACTCTCGCCACTACAATCCATTCTGAATGCAGCGGCGAGGCTTATCTTTCTTGCTAGACGTTCATCGTCTGCAGATCCACTCTGTCAGTCCCTCCATTGGTTACCTGTACTCTACCGCATTCAATATAAAATACTTTTACTCACACACAAGGCCATTAACCAAACTACACCAACGTACATCTCTTCGCTTATCACAAAATATCTCCCAACCCGACCTCTTCGCTCTTCACAAGACCTGCGTCTCTCATCCACACTCATTACTCGCTCCACTCACGACTGCAGGACTTTAATCGGGCTGCACCCACTCTGTGGAATGCCCTACCACACACAATAAGACTCTCCTCTAGTCTCCAAACCTTCAAGCGTTCCCTGAAAACTCACCTCTTTAGGCAAGTGTATCAAATTCCAGAACCGCCCACATAACTTTCATAAACCTTCCTATCAAATTGCATCCACTCTGTACAGTCCATACATATCCTCACATGTCTTCTCATTCTATGCAATAGATAGCACCTTTCCTTGTGTACATATGCCTATTTCCCTATAGATTGTAAGCTTGCGAGCAGGGCCTTCCTACCTCTATGACTGTTATCACCCAGTTTGTTATTGTTATTTCAAATTGTAAAGCGCAACGGAATTTGCTGTGCTATATAAGAAACTGTTAATAAATAAATAAATAAATAAATGTGTGCGTGTACTTGTTTTCTCATAAGGGATGTAGTGTTTGCGATGTACAGCGCACTTTTATCGTATATGGTAATAAGATGCACCTGGCATCCACAGCATATATTAGCGCTAGCATTTTAAATATTTATTAAAAAATAATCTGACTTTATCAATGGTTACAATGAAAATAGTCTTCTTGTGCTAAGATGTCCACGTGGGCGATGCCATTGCTAAAAAGCTAGCAGGGCAGCATCAGAGGCAGGACAAGGCAGAGAAGGAGGTGGATTATTCTTCTCAGTGCCAGCCTTTTGACAGCATCAATCCAAGGAATGCCTGCCCAGAGGTGCGGCCTGACAAAGATTGGCAGGCGGAGCATGTCCTGTTGTAAGTCTAATTAGTTTATCAGGAAGTCCTTCAAAATTAAAGTTATACGCACGGAAATATTTGAAATTCTTCTCCAAGTTTTATGTTTCAGAGACTTTATGAGTAAGATGTTTTAACTGTAATGTAATGTCAGGTACAGCTTGTAACATACAGTATGAGTCCTGTGATGCTGCTATTTTCTTAGCTGCAGGAGTCACAGCTTCTGTGTCTATATCAGGAGCCATAGAGATGTAGAATGATATCATAGCTTAAGCAACGATACGATCTTGATGAGACCTAAAAGTGTGAATGTAATATAGCCCTATGCCATAAGTAATTATAACATTAGGGCAGATTGCAGTTGCACTCTAAATAACATAAATCAATGTGTCAAGGGCAGAAATGAGTTTGCACTGTATATTAATCATTCAAATATAAAATGTGTTCTGAAAATTGACCATCAGAGTTATTGAGTGTAGTACAAATGTTGAGGGTCACAGTATACAATATGACTGGTGTCTAGTACCTTAATTCACGGGCATTGTGGGAAGCAGATGAAAAAGCTTGTGGCAAGCGTCAGCTGAGCAAGGTACTGTATAAGATATGACTGAGATAGGTGCCTTTGAGGTAGGGGTGTGCACCAGGCCATTTTTCGGGTTTTGTGCTTTTTTTTGCATCTGGATCTCCTTAATATTTTGGATCCGGATTAGTTTTGCCAAAACCACCCCTGCAGGTTCTGGTTTTGGATCTGGATTTTTTTTTTAAAATTCATCAAAACAGCTAAAATAACTGAATTTGGGGGTGTTTTTGTTCCCACAGTATTACAGTATTAACCTCAATAACATTTGTTTCCACTCATTTCCAGTCTATTCTGAACACCTCACAGCTCACAATATTGTTTTTAGGCCAAAAGGTTGCACCAAGGTAGCTGGATGACTAAGCTAAGCGACAGTAGTGGGTGGCACAAACACGTGGCACATCTAAGAGTGGCACTGCAGTGATAGACAGAATGGCAGTTTTATTAACTATGACCAAAAAAGGCTCCAAAGAGCACATAATGCAAAGAAAAGAGGTGCAAGATGGAATTGTCCTTGGGCCCTCCCACCCACCCTTATGTTGTATAAACAGGACATGCACACTTTAACAAACCAATCATTTCAGCGACAGGAACTGCCACACCTGTGGCTGAAATGATTGGTTTGTTTGGGCCCCCACAAAAAAATAAGCAATTGATCTCTCCCAGCACAAACTGGCTCTACAGAAGCAAGATATCGTCATCATCCTCCGATTCCTTACCCCCATCAGTGTGTACATCCTCTTCTTCATAGACTATAAATTTGTCCCTGCTGGAATCCGTCATCACAGGTCCCTGTGCACTTTTTTGAGGTAATTGCTGGTAAAGGTCTTCCTCTTGGAATTTGTAATTAATTTTGATGAACATCATCTTCTTCACCTTCTACGCCGATCACTGACAAGGTTGCGCTAAAAACTCTTTCTGAGTACACACTGGAGGGTGGGCAACTTAAGTAAAACAAAGCCAGTTTGTAAAATGGCCTCCAAATTGCCTCTTTTTCCTGCCAGTATTGAAACGGACTGTCTGACATGCCTATTTGGATGCTATCACTGAAATAATCAGCAGCCATTCTTTGAATGGTGACAGCATACATATGCATCATATGGTACAGCAACAGTGTCGCACAAATGAGTCAGAAATATATTTTTTGATCTGGATCACACACAGAGGATATAATATATAGCAGTAGTGTACGGCAGCCGCAGTACTAGTAGTTACTGAGTAACGCACCAATAAAAATATATTTTTTGCTCTGGATCACACACAGATCTATAACACTAGTGTATTCCAACCTCAGTACTAGTAGTCAGAGTGACGCACCAATAGAAATATATTTTTTGCTTTGTATCACACACAGATATATAGTAGTAGTGTAAGGCAGCCGCAGTACTAGTAGTCAGCGTGACGCACCAAGAGAAATATATTTTTTGCTTCGGGTCACACACAGATTTATAGCACTAGTGTGCTGTAGTACTAGTAGTCAGAGTAACACACCAATAGAAATATATTTTTTGCTTTGAATCAAACACAGATATATAGTAGTAGCATAAGACAGCCGAAGTACTAGTAGTCGGAGTGATGCACCAATAGAAATATATTTTTTGCTTTGGTTCACACACAGATATATAGTAGTAGTAAAGGCCGCTGCAGTAATAGTAGTCAGCGTGACGCACCAATAGATCACACACAGAGGATATATAGCAGTAGTGAATGGCAGTACACAGCCCCTTAAAGACAGAGAACAACACCTGGTCCTATACACAGCCACAGTATGCTATATGCAGTGCACTACTATGCAGAGCCCTAACACAGTGACAAGACACCTACACAAGCAGCACCCCAGGTTAACTCAACTCTCCTGCAACACCTCTGCTCTCTCCTGCCTCAGTTTGCTCTCTCCTGCCCGATTCCCTAACTAGAGCACAGAAGGAACACGTCCTTACTGTTCACTCTCCAAGCCCGGAGTGAAGGTGGCGCCGATCACTGGGACTATATAAAGAATCCAATACTCGTGAGATCCAACAGCGGGATAATTACATTTTGCCTCGCTTTTGGATCCCAATCAGGTGCACAAAACTGTGCCTGGCTCGGTGCCGGGCTTGGATCTCTAAGTTCAGGTGAACTGAACCCGCTCATCCCTACTTTTAAGGTAAAAAGAAAATATTGTCAATTTATAATATGCACCACACGAGAGTCAAAATGCACCATAAGAAATAAGTAGGGCAACAAAATAAATAATTATTGCCGATATCTCCGGAGGCCTCTGAGCACAGCAAAAGCACACTCCAGCCAAGCGGATGAGGTATCTGTTGTATACCAGCCACGCTTGTTGCCGTATTGCTTCCAACGTGCTGATCAGGGAACTTCCGTGGAGCGCTTGCTCCACCAGCTGCTAAACTGGAAGCCGCGGCTTTGCTAGGTAATAGATCAGTGATAATACACTGTACTCACTTTCTACAAGTCTTCTAAAAGTGATAGATGTGCTCTCAGAGTCATCGAATAAAACAGGTGAAGCCTCTATCTCATTACGTTTCAATTTTCTGCATGCAAAATATCTTTAGTATCATAGGTTTCTTATATACTTATTTAGTTAAATAACATGTAAAAATAGTTGATGGATCTCCTTCCTGTAGCAGATATATGAACAGTCTCTCAGTCTCCAGAGATTATTTGTGCAATATATAATATATTCTATATTTAAGACTATGAGTTTTACTGAAGACTGCACATTTTTATTGTAATATTGACATTATTGTGGTATATATATATATATATACACTATTGAGATTTCTTTTATTGCATTCTTAATTGTGTGTGTACTGTATGTTCATATGTTGTTATTTGGGGATCAGTATGTGATGCCGGCGTCAGTACTGAGAGTGCTGGTTTCCCTGACGGGTGGTATTTTAACCGCATACCATTGTTTATATAAGCGTTGTTTGTATTACTAAATTATTTTATTACTTATTATTTAACCAGGTATAGACATGCTAGTTTCTTCCTTGTCTACTCCACAAGATTATTATCAGAACAGGTTCCGTTTCACCTTTATTTATCTACAGGAAGCTATTGCTAAACACTGTAAAAGAGATAAAAAAGCAATCTACAAAAATAAACAAACCGTAAATGTATTTAGATTTTGTTTAAAAAAATATTCAGTATTTAATATTCTCTGGACTCATTACAGAGCTAGGTATGCTATGAGTATCAGACAGATTTTAGGGCATTAGAGCAATATTTCCCAACACCAGTCATCAGGGAACCCTAACAGTAGAGGTTTTCTATACTCCATTCTCTTAAACTTGTTGAGCCAGTCATGGTTTATATACAGATACAGTACATATATTTTCATCCATCTATTTACATTTTTTTGTCACTTATTTATAACAATTTCCCATTACATAACAAAAGAAAGAAAGAATAAATAGTTTAGGTAAATATTAATGATCCTGGGCTGCATTTAATTATTATTTATTTTTGCAAAAATATGTATTGACGATGGTAATAACTTTTAATAATACGGGGGTGCAATATATATATATATATATATATATATATATATACATTCGGATTGGCACTCACCATTCCCCGTATATGAAGCTTTGGTGCCCTCTGGAGGCAATTACACAAGCAATACTTCCTGGCATGCAGCAGCACTCGGAGACTGACACATGGATAGTTTAACAAATAGTATATTTAATCCATTGTGTCAAATAAAGAACATCCAACGTTTCGGGGTGCTAACACCCCTTTGTCAAGGTGAATAAACAAGAAGTGAAAACAAGTACATAGTGATTACCTTTATAGGTGAAGAAGTCCCGCCGGCGGGAGGTACAGCAGACTCTGGAGGGAGCGTTTGCTTCCCCTAGCTTGCGTGTGCATCGTGACGTAGAAGCGCTGATCATGTGATCCGGCATCAAGCCGTTGGATACCCTCGTCTCCCCGGCAACCTCCAGTGTACGGGCTGTGCATTAGACAGCTCCTGTGATGGTTATGGTGACCAGGGGATCCCCGGATAACACGGCAGCGGCGGTCATATTGAAGCGCTATAATGGCAAACACATAATTATTATGATAAAGTGCAATGTGCAAAAACAAAGTAGAATTTCCCAGCAACAAGAATATTAATATCGTATTATATACATCAAATGTGCCACATATACACATATTCAGGATGATTGCTTGTACAAGATCCAGAACACATATCTAAATAAGGTAATACTATTTATGGCATATAACACAATCCTTTCTGTTAAATTTTACCTGACAGACAAGGTTAATATAATCACCATGCCTGTTGGAACTATTAAGCGTACAGCATATTTTAGGCACATTGTATATATTGCACTACTTAAATGATTTTATACTCCCTCCAAAAGGGTATACTAAATCCCATTAGTTGATGGTACTTAAAATACACTCCACTGTATCTTGTCATTTAGACCCTTGGGTTTGACAGTACCTAGGGTATTCCTCCATCTGGCCTCCAGTCTCAAAAAACTACCAGCCCTATCACCACCCCTTATGTTCCTTGGACAATGGTTGATAATCTGGAATTGTAAATCATTAAGAGAGTGTCCATATTTGGCATAATGTCGGGCTACCGGTTGTTCAGATGGTTTTCCAGTTAATGCAGCTTTTACAGCTGACCTGTGTAGTGCAAAACGTTCATGAACATTACGGACCATCTTTCCCACATATTGAGACTTACACGGGCAGGTGATTAAGTACACAATGAACATGGTAGTACACGTGAGTATATGTTTGATGTTGTATGTTCTACCAGATGAACTCGAAATAAATGAGGTTTCACACCCAAGTCATCTATAACAACCTGGAGATCTATATAAAAAGGTTGTGGGTGTCGGATTGTCAAAGTCAGTGACATCCGAATGAACAATCAGGTCTTTGATACTCCTCCCTCTAGTATGGCATACCATGGGTCTTTTGTTGCGAAATGAAGAAAGAGTCTTATCAGATGTAATGATGGGCCATAGTGCCCGTAGAGCTCTGGGGACCACTGGACTGGAGGTATTAAACTTAGTAACAAATGGCATAATTTGTACTTCGTTCTTTGAAATCTGGATTAACAGATCCTCCCTCCTCATTTGCACTACCTCTTGTTTACATTCTTGCAGGACACTCCGGTCATATCCCCTCTCAGCAAAACATGTTGTCACCTCTGACAGAGCTCCCTCTAACTTTTTAGGGTCACTAGTAATTCTTGCGGCTCTGATGAGTAGCAATTTCGGTAACCCCTTCTTCAGGGCCCCAGGGCAGGGTGATGGCTATTATGTCATAATAGTGTATTTTTGTCAGTAGGCTTGTAATACACGTCTCTTTGAATTCTGTTATTACAAATGGATACATTGACATCCAAGAAATTCAATGTGCTCGGGTTGCTTGAAGCCATGACCTTAATCGGAGAGTCTCTGCCATTGATAAACAAGATTAATGCATCAAATTTATGTTGTCCCCCAGTCCATAAAATGAATATATCATCTATATATCTAGGATAATGTCAAATGTATTCATAGATGTCAGGATTAGTAAAGAACATTTGTTGTTCCTCTTGCAGCATGAAGGTATTGGTGAATGATGGAGATACATTGCTGCCCATGGCACACCCACTGGTTTGGCAATATAATTTTCCATTTCCCATCAAATAAAAAATAATTCCGCGTGAGCGTTAATTCTAATAATATAAGGAACAGCTCCAAGTTAAACGTATCCATATTAACTTGAACTGAAAAAACTTTCATGGCAGTTAGGCCTTGATTCTGGGGTATGCTGGTGTACAAACTACAAATATCTATGGTGCAAATCAATGTGCCCGTAGGTACTTCTGGTAAAGCTTCAAGTTGTTTTAAGAACATTGTAGTGTCCTTAATAAAATTTGGCTTCCGGCTGATTAAAGGCTGTAGTACGCTATCTAGGAAGATAGAAATCGGTTGATAAAGTGACTTGTGCGCAGAGATAATTGGCCTTCCCGTCGGTTCGTTTAGATTCTTGTGGATCTTGGGCACCGTAAACAGGACTGATAAAACAGGAAATTCCTGTTTCAGCGCTGTACATAATTGGATATAGTTCCAGTTTTAACTGCTTGGTCCAAAATGCTGTCAATTTCTTGCTTATATTCCGTCGTAGGATCCATTGTCAATTCCTGATATACCTGTCGGTCCCATAGTTGCTTGTAGATCTCGGACTTATAATTTGAGAGGTTCATAATAACAATTCCGCCCCCGCTTGTCGGCAGGGCTGATAACTATGGGGGTAATTCCAAGTTGATCGCAGCAGGAAATTTTTTAGCAGTTGGCCAAAACCATGTGCACTGCAGGGGGGGCAGATGTCACCTGTGCAGAGAGAGTTAGATTTGGGTGGGTTAGTTTATTTCTGTGCAGGGTAAATACTGGCTGCTTCATCTTTACACTGCAATTTAGATTTCAGATTGAACACACCACACCCAAATCTAACTCTCCCTGCACATGTTATATCTGCCTCCCCTGCAGTGCACATGGTTTTGCCCAACTGCTAAAAAATTTCCTGCTGCGATCAACTTGGAATTAGCCCCTATATCTCTGTAAGATCCTAGTTGTTTAAGGGCTCTATATTCTGATCTAGACAAATTATAATGTGTCTCTGTTGCTGCTGCTGTATATCTAGATACAGAATCATCTACCAGTCGGATAAATGATTTGATTGAGGCAATAGTAGAAGCTGGATCAAATTTTGATTTATGTACAGAACTAATAAACGCTTGATGTGGGTTGAGAACTGTTGGAGGTGCCTGTTGCTAGAAGAACTCCTGTAAACGGAGTTTACGTGCGAATTTCTGCAATTCAACTTGCCAACCAAGACCATCAAAATTATTGGTCGGGACAAATGATAGTCCGTTATTAAGGACCCTCATTTCTAGGTCACTGAGTTGCCGGTCAGAAAGATTATAAATGAGACTTTCTTTTTTGATGGAGTGCTTTTGGATCCTTGCATTTTGTTTGCCCCTGTGGGTGGGTGTCCTCTTGTTCTTGTACCTGCTGCGATAGCAGGGGAGGTCCCTAAATGGATGCTTGCTGATCAGAGGGCCCCTCAGAGTCACCCATGGCAAACTCACTATCACTATTGGATGTGGTTGGTTCCTTGTTCCGATCTTCACGGCGCTTGCGCCAGGTGTGCTTGGACCTATAGTTTTAAGGCTTGTGATTCCCAGGATCTCCTCCAGATAGCCACCAGTATACCTTACTGGTTTCGTAGTCCTCCTTCACGGTTAATTGTTTGCCACGTTTGCACTTGATAAGTTCTTTCTTGTATTTATTACATTGAGATTGTATTTTCTGAATCATGGTCTGATTGGCATCCAGTAGCAGCATCTCCTTGTGGGCTAGCTCCAATTGTTGGATCTTGTCCCGTGTAGCCTTGAGCTCGCGTCCAGCCTATTCCACAACCAATAGAATTAAGTCCATACTGCACTTGTTTAAAATGCCCATCCGTCGGCCGCAAAATTCCGTATTAAAACGTCCAATGGTGGGTACATTGCAAATGCTACGCGGGATCATTTTGTCCCTATGATAGTTGGATAATGAGATTCCATGCATTAGAAAGTCCAGTTTATGTCTCTTTAATTTAATTAGTTGGTGATACATGTCCTCCATATTAAGTTGTTCATCTACTTCCGCTAGGCCTTCAGCGAACAATTATCTGTCCGCATCTGCGTCGTTAAAACTGTATGTATCTGACAGGCTGGTCGGCAAGCCACCATATCCAACAATGCCATCATGTGCCATGCTTCCAATAAAAAAGTATCTCTGTGATCCATTGTATGGAAATCCTGAACTACAGTGCAATGTGCAAAGTTAAGATGAATCATCCATCCAACAAAGTGCTTGGTGCTTAGATGCAAAAGTGCAGAAAAAAGTGCTGGAAAAAGTGCTGGTGCTTGTGCTGTGCTTGACTCCCATGACTTCACCTTCCACAAAGGGACTCAGTATAGTGCAGCTGTATAATTCATGTAAACGGCAACTGACAGTAAAAATGGGGGGTGCCTTATCCCAAATGGTCAGTGGGGTAATGCATCCGCAATGTCCTGTGCATATATACATTCGGATTGGCACTCACCCTTCCCTGTATATGAAGCTCTGGTGCCCTCTGGAGACAATTACACAAGCAATACTTCCTGGCATGCAGCAGCACTCAGAGACTGACACATTGGTAGTTTAACAAATAGTGTATTTAATCCATTGTGTCAAATAAAGAACATCCAACGTTTCGGGGTGCTAACACCCCTTTGTCAAGGTGAATAAACAAGAAGTGAAAACAAGTACACAGTGATTACCTTTATAGGTAAAGAAGTCCCGCCAGCGGGAGGTACAGCAGACTCTGGGGGGAGCGTTTGCTTCCGCCCCAGCTTGCGTGTGCATTGTGACGTAGAAGCACTGATCATGTGATCTGACGTCGCGCCGTTGGATACCCTCGTCTCCCTGGCAACCTCCAGTGTACGGGCTGTGCATTAGACAGCTCCTGTGATAGTTATGGTAACCAGGGGATCCCCGGATAACCCGGCAGCGGCGGTCATATTGAAGCGCTATAAATGCAAACATAATTATTATGATAAAGTGCAATGTGCAAAACCAAAGTAGAATTTCCCACCAACAAGAATATTAATATCGTATTATATACATCAAATGTGTCACATATACACATATTCAGGATGATTGCATGTAAAAGATCCATAACACATATCTAAATAAGGTAATGCAAATTATGGCATATAACACAATCCTCTCTGTTAAATTTTACTTTACAGACAAGGTTAATTTAATCACCATGCCTGTTGGAACTATTAAGCGTACAGCATACTGCAGGCACATTGTATATATTGCACTACTTAAATGATTTTATACTCCCTCCAAAAGGGTATACTAAATCCCATTAGTTGATGGTACTTAAAATACACTCCACTGTATCTTGTCATTTAGACCCTTAGGTTTGACAGTACCTAGGATATTCCTCCATCTGGCCTCCAGTCTCAAAAAACTACCAGCCCTATCACCGCCCCTTATGTTCTTTGGACAATGGCCAATAATCTGGAATTGTAAATCATTAAGAGAGTGTCCATGTTTGGCATATTGTCGGGCTACCGGTTGTTCAGATGGTTTTCCAGTCAATGCAGCTTTTACAGCTGACCTGTGTAGTGCAAAACGTTCATGAACATTACGGACCATCTTTCCCACATATTGAGACTTACACGGGCAGGTGATTAAGTACACAATGAACATGGTAGTACACGTGAGTATATGTTTGATGTCGTATGTTCTACCAGATGAACTCGAAATAAATGAAGAACCAGTGTCCATGTATTTACAGGTTTCACACCCAAGGCATCTATAACAACCTGGAGATCTAGATAAGAAGGTTGTGGGTGTCAGATTGTCAAAGCAATTGACATCCGAATGTACAATCAGGTCTTTGATACTCCTCCCTTTAGTATGGCTTACCATGGGTCTTTTGTTGCGAAATGAAGAAAGAGTCTTATCAGATGTAATGATGGGCAATAGTGCCCGTAGAGCTCTGGAGACCACTGGACTGGAGGTATTAAACTTAATAACAAAAGGCATAATCTGTACTTCTTTCTTTGATTTCTGGATTAACAGATCCTCCCTCCTCATTTGCACTACCTCTTGTTTACATTCTTGCAGGACACTCCGGTTGTATCCCCTCTCAGCAAAACATGTTGTCACCTCTGAAAGAGCTAGACTTGTTAGGGTCACTAGTAATTCTTGCGGCTCTGATGAGTTGAGATTTCGGCAACCCCTTCTTCAGGGCCCCAGGGTGATGGCTATTATGTCCTAATAGTGTATTTTTGTCAGTAGGCTTGTAATACACGTCTGTTTGAATTCTGTTATTACAAATAGATACATTGACATCCAAGTAATTCAATGTGCTCGGGTTGCTTGAAGCCATGACCTTAATCGGAGAGTCTCTGCCATTGATAAACGAGATTAATGCATCAAATTTATGTTGTCCCCCAGTCCATAAAATGAATATATCATCTATATATCTTGAATAATGTAAAATGTATTCATAGATGTCAGGATTAGAAAAGAACATTTGTTGTTCCCATTGCAGCATGAAGGTATTGGCAAATGACGGAGATACATTGCTGCTCATGGCACATCCACTGGTTTGGTGACAGAATTTCCCATCAAATAAAAAATAATTCAGCATGAGCGTTAATTCTAATAATTTAAGGAACAGCTCCAAGTTAAACATATCCATAACTCGAGCTAAAAAATCTTTCATGACTGTTAGGCCTTGAATCTGGGGTATGCTGGTGTACAAACTACAAATGTCTATGGTGCAAATCAATGTGCCCGTAGGTACTTCTGGTAAAGCTTCAAGATGGTTTAAGAACATTGTAGTGTCCTTAATAAAATTCGGCTGCTGGCTGATCAAAGGCTGTAGTACGCTATCTAGGAAGATAGAAATTGGTTTATAAAGTGACTTGTACGCATAGATAATTGGCCTTCCCGGTGGTTAATTTAGATTCTTGTAGATCTTGGGCACCGTAAACAGGACTGGTACAACAGGAAATTCCTGTTTCAGCATTGTACATCATTTTTTGGATTTAGTTCCAGTTTTAACCACTTGGTCCAAAATGCTGTAAATTTCTTGCTTATATTCCGTCGTAGGATCCATTGTCAATTCCTGATATACCTGTCGGTCCGATTGTTGCTTGTAGATCTCTGACTTATAATTTGAGAGGTTCATAATAACAATTCCGCCCCCCTTGTCGGCATGGCCGATAACTATATCTCTGTAAGATTCTAGTTGTTTAAGGGCTCTATATTCTGATCTAGACAAGTTATAATGTGTCTCTGTTGCTGCTGCTGTATATCTAGATACAGAATCATCTACCAGTCGGATAAATGATTTGATTGAGGCATTAGTAGAAACTGTATCGAATTTTGATTTATGTACAGAACTACTAAACGCTTCATGTGGGTCGAGAACTGTTGGAGGTGCCTGTTGCTGAAAGAACTCCTGTAAACGGAGTTTACGTGCGAATTTCTGCAATTCAACTTGCCAACCAAGACCATCAAATTTATTGGTCGGGACAAATGATAGTCCGTTATTAAGGACCCTCATTTCTAGGTCACTGAGTTGCTGGTCAGAAAGATTATAAATTAGACTTTCTTTTTTGATGGAGTGCTTTTGGATCCTTGCATTTTGTTTACCCCTACAGATAAGCATCCTCTTGTTCTTGTACCTGCTGCGATAGCAGGGGAGGTCCCTAAAGGGATGCTTGCTGAATCAGAGGGCCCCTCAGAGTCACCCATGGTAAACTGGCTATCACTATTGGACGTGGCTGGTTCCTTGTTCCGATCTTCACGGAGCTCGCGCCAGCTGTGCTTGGACCTATAGTTGTAAGGCTCTTTGATTCCCAGGATCTCCTCCAGATAGCCACCGATACACATTATTGGTTTCATAGTCCTCCTTTACGGTTAATTGTTTGCCACGTTTGAACTTGATAAGTTCTCCCTTGTATTTATTACATTGAGATTGTATTTTCTGAATCATGGTCTGATTGGCATCCAGTAGCAGCATCACCTTGTGGGCTAGCTCCAATTGTTGGATCTTGTCCAGTGTATCCTTGAGCTCACGTCCAGCCTTTCCACAACCAATAGTATTAAGTCCATACTGCACTTGTTTCAAATGCCCACCCATCAGCTGCAAAATTCCGTAATAAAACATCCGATGGTGGGTACATTGCGAATGTGAAAACCTCGCGGGATCAGTGGCTATCTGGAGGAGATCCTGGGAATCACAAGCCTTACAACTATAGGTCCAGGCACACCTGACGCAAGCGCCGTGAAGATCCAAACAAGGAACCAGCCACATCTAATAATGATAGCGAGTTTGCCATGAGTGACTCTGAGGGGCCCTCTGATTCAGCAAGCAGCCCTTTAGGGACCTCCCCTCATAGGCGTGCGCACAGGGGATGCCTGGTGAGCACAGACACCCCCTAATGTTCGGCACCCACCCTTCCTTGCCGAGTGGGCAGATTAATTCCATGCACGCTCACTGCTTTCACAGTGATCGCAGTGTGGGTAAAAGCAGCTGAGCCTCCTGTACAGTGAATGAGATGACTCGGGGAGCCGGCTTTGTCAGGGCATTGCTTGACAGTGTCAGAGTGTCTCTCCATGTCTGGCCCCTCCCACCAGGCGCAAAATCGGCTCTGTCTATCAGCCCAGTCCTCTCTTCCTGCTCCTCGTATCAGTCAGTACACTGCCTGGCTGGCTGTCTCCTCTCACTACTCCACTAGAAAGCCAGGTAGGGGCTAATATAAAGGAGGAGGACTGTGTACAATATAATACAGTATGTGTGCTATGAGTGAGGGGGCTGTGTATAAGTAGTATGGCTGTGCTATGGGGGCGTTGTGTAAAATGTGATATACTATGTGTATGGGTGTGCTTTGAGTGAGAGGGGCTATAGATAATGTAATACAGTAAGGGTGTGCTTCCCTCCCCCATATCCCCATGTCGTTCAGTTGATTTTTACTTATTTCTAAATGTTATTGCTGCTGCATGGATGAGGCTGCTGCTGTCAGCCCCCACCATGCAGCTATGATTGCTCTCAGTGGTGGACTGTAGACAACAGGCACAATCAGGACCCAATGTGGCTCTTCAATCTTCATCATGAGCATCCTGAGCTGGGCGGCAGCTGCTGTGCAGTGGACCGAGCAGTAGTGGCCGGGTGTTGGTGAGCCTGTGTGTAGGCTCATACTGTGTGTGTTAATGTGCTTTCGGCTCATACTGTGTAGGGTAATGTGAATTTCGGCTCATACTGTGTGTAGTAATGTGAATTTCGTCTCATACCATGTTGAGTAATGTGAATTTTGGCTCATACTGTGTGGAGTAATGTGAATTTTGTCTCATACCGTGTTGAGTAATGTGAATTTCGGCTCATACTATGTGGAGTATTGTGAATTTCGGCTCATACCATGTGGCATAATGTGAATTTCGACTCATGCCATGTGGGGCAATATGAATTTGGCTCATACCCTGTGGGGTAATGTGAATTGTGGCTCATACTGTGTGGAGTAATGTGAACTCAGCTCACACTGAGTGGTGTAATTTGAATTTTGGGTCATACTGTACCGTAATGTGAATTTCGGCTCATACCATGTCGGGTAACGTGAATTCATCTCATACTGTATGGCATAATGTGAATTTCGGCTCATACTGTGTGGCATAATGTGAATAAGTGGCACTACTGTCAGTAGCTGGTGATCATGGGGACATGTGTGACAAATGCTGGTGTCCTGCGGAGGAGAGTCATTCACATTACTGTGTGGTGTAATGTGAATTATGGCTCATACTGTGCCGTACCGTGTGGTGTAATGTGAATTTTGGCTCCTACCGTGTGGCGTAATGTTAATTTCGGCTCATGCTGTGCGGCGTGGTGAGAATTTTGGCTCATACTGTGTTGTATAATGTGAATTTGGCTCATGCTGTGTAGCATAATGTGAATTTTGGCTCATACTGTGTGGCATAATGTGAATAAGTGGCACTACTATCAGTAGCTGGTGAGCATGGGGACATGTGTGACAAATGCTGGTGTCCTGCAGAGGAGGGGTCTGATGGCAAAGAAAGGGGCAAATGTGGTTGTTATGGCACGTGTGTAAATGTAAACTTTACCTGTGTTATATTAAAACTCAAATATTCGACCACCTAAATCTCCCGTACTTTTCAGAGTGGCCCACTCAAAAACAGGGTGCAGGTACTGATGGGTGCTAGGAGTGGGGTGTGTGTGGGGGGGAGGGGAATGCATATGCACCTAGACCCATCACTCTCTAGGGATGGTTGAAGAAGTGTAAGCAGCGATAGGGTGCAACGGCAGCTAGGACGCAGGGTTATGCCATAGCGGACAGTCAGTACCGGCTGGTGGTCTTACCATTATGTTTCATATTATTTCTCTGGGGTGTTTTATATCTACTTTATTATTAGGAACTACGGATAAATTAGATTGTCATGTGATTTTACTGAGAGAATGTAAAATAGTGCTAGACATGCCTCTGGGCAGAGCTAGATATACCCAAAAGGTGGTGCTAGACACACCCCTCATGCGGTGCACCCCCTAATAAATTAGCTGCGCATGCCTATGCCTCCCCTGCTATCGCAGCAGGTACAAGAACAAGAGGACGCCCACCTGTAGGGGCAAACAAAATGCAAGGACCCAAAAGCACTCCATCAAAAAAGAAAGTCTAATTTATAATCTTTCTGACCAGCAACTCAGTGACCTAGAAATGAGGGTCCTTAATAACGGACTATCATTTGTCCCGACCAATAAATTTGATGGTCTTGGTTAACAAGTTGAATTGCACAAATTCACACGTAAACTCCGTTTACAGGAGTTCTTTCAGCAACAGGCGCCTCCAACAGTTCTCGACCCACATCAAGTGTTTATTAGTTCTGTATATAAATCAAAATTCAATCCAGCTTCTACTAATGCATCAATCAAATAATTTATCCAACTGATAGATGATTCTGTATCTAGATATACAGCAGCAGCAACAGAGACACATTATAATTTGTCTAGATCAGATTATATAGAGCCCTTAAACAACTAGGATCTTACAGATATAGAGTTATCAGCCCTGCCGACAAGGTGGGGGGCGGAATTGTTATTATGAACTTCTCAAATTATAATTCAGAGACCTACAAGCAACTACCGGACCGACAGGTATATCAGTAATTGACAATGGATCCTACAACGGAATATAAGCAAGAAATTTACAGCATTTTGGACCAAGTGGTTAAAACTGGAACTATATCCAAATAATGATGTACAGTGCTGAAACAGGAATTTCCTGTTGTACCAGTCCTGTTTACGGTGCCCAAGATCCACAAGAATCTAAACAAACCACCGGGAAGGCCAATTATCTCAGTGCACAAGTCACTTTATCAACCGAATTCTATCTTCCCATATAGCATACTACAACATTTGATCAGCCGGCAGCCGAATTTTCTTAAGGACACTACAATGTTCTTAAACCAACTTGAAGCTTTAACAGAAGTACCTACAGGCACATTGATTTGCACCATAGACATTTATAGTTTGTACACCAGCATACCCCAGAAGCAAGGCCTAACAGCCATGAAAGATTTGTTAGTTCGAGTTAATATGGATATGTTTAACTTGGAGCTGTTCCTTAAACTATTAGAATTAACGCTTACGCGGAATTATTTTTTATTTGATGGGAAATTCTATCGCCAAAACAGCAGATGTGCCATGGGCAGCAATGTATCTCCGTCATTCATCAATACCTTCATGCTGCAAAAGGAACAACAAATGTTCTTTACTAATCCTGACATCTATGAATACATTTTACATTATTCAAGAAATATAGATGTTATATTTATTTTATGGACTGAGGGATAGCATAGATTTGATGCATTAATCCCGTTTATCAATGGCAGAGACTCTCCGATTAAGGTCACGGCTTCAAGCAACCCGAGCACATTGAATTACTTGGATGTCAATGTATCCATTTGTAATAACAGAATTCAAACAGACATGTATTACAAGCCTACTGACAAAAATACACTATTATGACATAATAGCCATCACCCTGGGGCCCTGAAGAAGGGGTTGCCGAAATCTCAACTCATCAGAGCCGCAAGAATTACTAGTGACCCTAACAAGTTAGAGGGAGATCTGTCAGAGGTGACAACACATTTTGCTGACAGGGGATATGACCAGAGTGTCCTGCAAGAATGTAAACAAGAGGTAGTGCAAATGAGGAGGGAGGATCTCTTAATCCAGAAATCAAAGAATGAAGTACAGATTATGCCGTTTGTTACTAAGTTTAATACCTCCAGTCCAGTGGTCTCCAGAGCTCTACGGGCACTATGGCCCATCATTACATCTGATAAGACTCATTCTTCGTTTCGCAACAAAAGACCCATGGTATGCCATATTAGAGGGAGGAGTATCAAAGACCTGATTGTACATTCGGATGTCACTGGCTTTGACAATCCAACACCCACAACCTTCTTATCTTATCTAGATCTCCAGGTTGTTATAGATGCCTTGGGTGTGAAACCTGTAAATTCATGGACACTGGTTCTTCATTTATTTTGAGTTCATCTGGTAGAACATACAACATCAAACAAATACTCACGTGTACTACCACGTTCATTGTGTACTTAATCAGCTGCCTGTGTAAGTCTCAATATGTGGGAAAGATGGTCCGTAATGTTCGTGAATGTTTTGCACTACACAGGTCAGCTGTAACTGGAAAACCATCTGAACAACCGGTAGCCCGACATTATGTCGAACATGAACACTCTCTTAATGATTTACGATTCCAGATTATCAACCATTGTCCAAGGAACATAAGGGGCGGTGATAGGGCTGGTGGTTTGTTGAGACTGGAGGCCAGATGGAGAAATACCCTAGGTACTGTCAAACCCAAGGGTCTAAATGACAAGATATAGTGGAGTATATTTTAAGTACCATCAACTAATGGGATTTAGTATACCCTTTTGGAGGGAGTATAAAACGAGTTTTAAGGTAAGAACTTACCTTTGCTAAACTCTTTCTGCGAGGTACACTGGGATCCACAAGGATAGACATTGGGATGTAGAGTAGGATCTTGATCCGAAGCACCAACAGGCTCAAAAGCTTTGACCTTCTTCCCAAGATGCATAGCGCCGCCTCCTATATCACCCCGCCTCCGTACACAGGAGCTCAGTTTTGTTAACTAGCTCAATGCAGTAGCAAGTAAAAGAAACGACAACTGTTAGTTGCCACAAACACCACACTCTCCCGACAGGAGAAGTGTCAGCGGCTAATGTCATACCAACCGAAAGAAGCTAAGTGCGTCAGGGTGGGCGCCTTGTGGATCCCAGTGTACCTCGCAGAAAGAGTTTTAACAAAGGTAAGTTCTTACCATAAAACTCATTTTCTGCTGTGGGGTACACTGGGCTCCACATAGATAGACATAGGGGATGTCCTAAAGCAGTTCCTTATGGGAGGGGACGCACTGAAGCGGTCACAAGAACCCGGTGTCCAAAGGAAGCATCCTGGGAAGCGGCGGTATCGAAGGCATAGAACCTAATGAACGTGTTCACTGAGGACCATGTAGCCGCCTTGCACAATTGTTCAAGGGTCGCATCACGTTGGGCCGCCCAAGAAGGTCCAACAGACCGAGTAGAATGGGCCTTAATGTGATCAGGAGCAGAGAGACCAGCCTTCACAGAAGCATGTGCAATCACTGTTCTAATCCATCTGGCCAGAGTTTGCTTGTGAGCAGGCCAGCCACGTTTGTGAAACCCAAACACAACAAAAAGAGAATCAGATTTCATAATAGGAGCCGTTATCTTAACATAGATATGGAGAGCCCGTACCACATTCAAAGACCGCTCTTTGGGAGACAGATCGGGAGAAACAAGTGCCGCAACTACAATCTCCTGATTAAGGTGGAATGAAGAAACCACCTTAGGTAGATAGCCGGGACAAGTCCTAAGAACCGCCCGGTCACGGTGAAATATCAGATATGGGGAACTACAGGACAAGGCACCCAAATCTGACACTCTTCTACCTGAAGCAATAGCCAGCAGAAACACCACCTTAACGGAAAGCCACTCAAGGTCAGTGGAACCAAGAGGTTCAAACAGAGACTCTTGTAACGCCTCCAAAACCACCGACAAGTCCCAAGGATCCACAGGCGGGACATAGGGAGGTTGGATACGCAACACGCCCTGAGTAAAGGTATGCACATCAGGTAAGGTCGCAATTTTTCTCTGAAACCACACCGACAAGGCAGATATTTGAACCTTGAGGGAGGTCAGACGCAGGCCTAAGTCCAGGCCGTGCTGAAGAAAAGCCAACAACTTGGCTATACTAAACTTGGAAGCATCATAATCGTTAGATGCGAACAAAACAAAGTAAGAATGACAGACCCTATAGTAAATCCGAGCCGAAGCCGGTTTCCGGGCCCGCAACATAGTTTGAATGACCGCCTCAGAAAACCCTTTAGCCCTTAAGACGGAAGCTTCAAGAGCCACGCCGTCAAAGACAGCCGGGCTAGGTCCTCGTAGACACAGGGGCCCTGAACGAGGAGGTCTGGGCGTTGTGGAAGTAGAATTGGACGCTCTGACGATAGGCCTTGCAGGTCTGAGAACCAGTGCCGTCTGGGCCACGCTGGAGCTATGAGAAGCAGGATTCCTTTTTCTTGCTTGAACTTCCGAATTACCCTGGGCAGGAGTGACACCGGAGGGAACACGTACGGCAGCCGAAACCTCCACGGTACCGCCAGCGCATCCAAGAATGCTGCTTGAGGATCCCTTATCCTTGCTCCGAAGACTGGAACCTTGTGATTGTGTCAAGACGCCATCAGATCTACGTCTGGAAGGCCCCACCTTTCCACTAGGTGTTGAAACACTTCTGGATGGAGGCCCCACTCACCGGCATGCACGTCCTGACGACTGAGAAAGTCCGCTTCCCAATTCAGGACTCCCAGAATTAATATTGCCGATATGGCCAGTAGATGGCGTTCTGCCCACTGTAGAATCCGTGAGACTTCCTTCATTGCTAGGCGGCTTCGAGTGCCGTCTTGATGATTTATGCAAGCCACTGTGGTGGCGTTGTCCAACTGTACTAGGTTCAAGGCATTGAAGACCGGCCCCGCCTCTCCAGAATATTGATCGAGAGGAGGGACTCCTCCATGGTCCACCGCCCCTGAAGGGAGTGTTGCTCCAGCACCGTGCCCCAACCTCTTAGACTGGCATCTGTTGTCAACAGGACCCAGTCGGATATCCAGAATGGACGGCCCTTGCACAGTTGTTGGTCCCGGAGCGACCAGAGCAGCGACAGACGGTCCTCTGGAGTCAATGAGATCATTTGAGACCTGATCCGGTGAGGCAGGTCATCCCATTTGGCTAGAATCAGCCTCTGGAGAGGGCGAGAGGTAAATTGAGCATACTCCACTGTGTCGAATGCTGACACCATGAGGCCCAGCACCTGCATCGCCGAATGTATCGACACTTGCGTACGAGATAGGAAGCAACGAATCCTGTCCTGAAGTTTCAGGACTTTCTCCTGAGACAGGAACAACTGCTGGTTGTGAGTGTCCAATAGTGCTCCCAGATGCACCATACTCTTAGCAGGGATCAGGGATGACTTCTTCCAGTTGATGAGCCACCCGTGGGCTTGCAGAAACCGGACCATCACATCTAGATGACGCAGGAGAAGTTCTGGGGAATTTGCCAGGATTAACAAGTCGTCCAAATACGGCAGTATCCTGACCCCTTGACGGCGGAGTACCACCGTCATTACCGCCATGACTTTTGTAAAAACTCGCGGAGCCATTGTTAAACCAAAAGGTAACACCTGAAACTGGTAATGGCAGTTGCCAATCGCAAATCTCAGGTATTGCTGATGAGACACTGCTATAGGAATATGCAGGTAAGCATCCTGTATATCCAGGGAGACCATGAAGTCACCATGTTCCAAGGCCAGAACTATAGAGCGAAGCGTTTCCATCTGGAACTTGGAAATCTATACAAACCTGTTCAATGCCTTGAGGTTGAGAATGGGCCGGGAGGACCCATTCGGTTTCGGGACTAGAAACAGCGAAGAATAGTACCCCCTGCCCCTCTGTGCAAGAGGCACCTGTACTACGACTCCTGTATCCAGGAGGGTCTGTACCACCGAATGTAGAGTGTTTGCCTTTGTCTCGTCCAACGGGACATCTGTCTGGCAAAATCGATGAGGGGGTCGGTTTTTGAAGGCTATGGCGTAACCTCGAGTGACGACTTCCCGTACCCAGGCATCTGAAGTGGTCTTCAACCATTGCTGGGTATACCCTAGAAGCCGGCCCCCCACCCTGGGATCCCCCAGAGGGAGGCCCGCCCCATCATTCGGCAGGCTTATCTGTCTTGGAAGCTGGCTGATGGGCCGCCCAGGCTCTTTTGGGCTTAGGCTTACCAGGTTTGGAAGTGCGGGCCTGCTTGTTGTACGCCTGAAGTTTTGCTTTACCTGAAGGACGAAAGGGGTGAAAGGAAGTACCTTTAGCCTTCGACACAGAAGGAGCAGTGCTTGGCAGACAGGCAGTTTTGGCAGTAGCCAAGTCAGCCACAATCTTATTTAAATCCTCCCCAAACAGAATATCTCCCTTAAAAGGGAGTACCTCCAGGGTTTTTCTAGAGTCCAGATCCACAGACCAGGATCTCAGCCACAATACCGGGTGAGCCAGGACTGATGTAGTAGAGGCCTTGGCTGCCAGGATACCGGCATCAGAAGCCGCCTCTTTAATATAACGAGAAGCTGTGACAATATATGACAAGTATTGTCTAGCATGGTCAGAGGAGATTTCAGCATCTAACTCCAAGGCCCATGCTTCAATGGCCTCTGCAGCCCAAGCAGCTGCAATAGTTGGCCTTTGTGCAGCACCTGTGAGGGTGTAAATTGCTTTCAGACAACCCTCCACACGTTTATCTGTAGGCTCTTTTAGAGACGTGATGGTGGTGACCGGTAGAGCTGAGGAAACCACCATCCTAGCCACATGTGAGTCCACTGGAGGAGGCATTTCCCAATTCTTAGACAGCTCCGGCGCGAGGGGATATTGAGCCAGCATCTTCTTTTGAGGCACAAACTTCATACCCGGGTTTTCCCAGGGTTCCTGACATATATCAATTAGGTGGTCTGAGTGAGGTAAAACTTGTTTAATCACCTTCTGACGCTTGAACCTATATGGTTTCTTAGGAGGAACGGATGGCTCGGGATCATCCGTAATCTGTAAAATTAACTGAATAGCCTCCAAAAGATCAGGAACATCCACATGTGAACCACCCTCCCCATCAGCCGTATCTGAGTCAGAACCTGTGGGGTCAGTGTAAGTGCCGTCTCCATCCGATGAGGTGTCAGTGACAGCAGTGGATTGTGAGGAGACAAGCGCTCGCTTAGAGGACCCCTTGGACGTAGGCGAGCGACGGTCAGACTTCTTAGTAGTCAGGGACTGGTACAACTTCTTTATTTGAGCAGATAAATCGTCCGCCCACGGCGGGTTAGCTGCAGGGACCACAAACGGTTGTACCGGCATTGGGGGTTCCATAGGAGGTGTTAGTTTATGAACTAGCGTATGCAGAAGCGTGGAAAAAGTGGCCCACGGCGGGTCATTATTTGCCCCCGTTGCCACCGTCCCACTGGGGGGCAAGGAGACCCCAGAACCAGAGCCCAAAGCTGCTATATTCTCCTCATAGATATCTGCATCTTCAGCAACACCGGCAGTGTGTTCAGCCCCAGAACCATTACCCTCAGAAGCAGACATGATATAACTTGCAGTATCAGGTAACACAGTACAATTTGTCAGCAGCACAATACCTCTAAACCCAAACCCCTGCGCAGTGTTGTCAGCACCAGCAGAGATAAAGGAGAGATATGGTGACTAAATCACAGAGAAAAATACATAATACAGTATATCTTTGTGAAAATCCTATATTAGATAAAACCTGACACACCAAGCCCCCTCAGGTTATAGAATATAGGGATAGCAGGTTGAGTGAAAGACACGAAATGGACACCACTCAGCTATCAAATGCACACACAAATAGTCACAGTTTGTACACTGCAGAGGTTATTACTAACAATAATACTGCATTGGACTAGCTTACACAGCTATATAACAATAGATATAACAGTACACAGTAAGAACTGGATGTATATCACAGGGTAATTGTACTAGGAACCCCTGACTAAGTGCACTCTTTCTTAACTAACACTGACTAAAAAAAGGCAGGTAGAATACTTAAGTGTCTTGTAAAGTCACAGCACTAACAACCAGGCGGCTTTACATAGGAGGATTTGCCCAAGCATTCCCAGGAACAGTGAGCTGAGGGATAATGGCGCCGCAGACACTGCCAGGGAGTGAGGGAGAGACAGATATGCAGTTCCAGGGTGGGAACATTTGCAGAAAATGGCGCCCTGGGGCTGGGGGAGGGGCTTCAGGTCCAAGCTCTATCCCCCCGCTGGCAAAACCACCGGGTACTGCGGGCTCTAATAAAACGGTTTATAGAGAAAACCTGACCTGTCCCATGCCCTGGTGATCTAGTGGGATCGCCTGTACTGCCACAGTGTCCACCGCCAGCGCGCGCCTGGCCCGCCTCCCACTGACCGCGCTGGATCGCGATAAAGGCCAGGTCCCGCAAGCGGGACCCACTTACCACCTCCCGAAGTGCGGCCACGCATTCCCGGAGAGCCCCAGCCGTGTGTGACTAACTTGGAAGAAAACTGGAACCTCCTGCTGTAGGTGCCCGGCAACCAGGGCACAGGAGTGTACAGCACCGCTGGGGGAGAGATGGAGCTGCAGCAGGCAATGTCTACTGACATCCAGCACAATCTGTGCCTCTGCTGAAGCCCTTGTAGTCTTTTTTTTTCTCAGAAAAAGCTTTTTCTAGAGCTGCTGTGAGCAGCTCTTCCTATCACATGCTTGCACTGCAAGAACCAACTACAAACTGAGCTCCTGTGCACGGAGGCGGGGTGATATAGGAGGCGGCGCTATGCATCTTGGGAAGAAGGTCAAAGCTTTTGAGCCTGTTGGTGCTTCGGATCAAGATCCTACTCTACACACCAATGTCTATCCTTGTGGAGCCCAGTGTACCCCGCAGCAGAAAATCATTTAAGTAGTGCAATATATACAATGTGCTTGCAGTATGCTGTACGCTTAATAGTTCCAACAGGCATGGTGATTATATTAACCTTGTCTGTCAGGTAAAATTTTACAGAAAGGATTGTGTTATATGCCATAATTAGCATTACCTTATTTAGATATATGTTCTGGATCTTGTACATGCAATCAACCTGAATATGTGTATATGTGGCACATTTGATGTATATAATACGATATTAATATTCTTGTTGGTGGGAAATTCTACTTTGGTTTTGCACATTGCACTTTATCATAATAATTATGTTTGCCATTATAGCGCTTCAATATGACCACCGCTGCCGGGTTATCCGGGGATCCCCTGGTCACCATAACCATCACAGGAGCTGTCTAGTGCACAGCCCATACACTGGAGGTTGCCGGGGAGACGAGGGTATCCAATGGCGCGACGCCGGATCACATGATCAGTGCTTCTACGTCACGATGCAATCGCAAGCTGGGGCGGAAGCAAATGCTTCACCAGAGTCTGCTGTACCTCCCACCGGCAGGACTTCTTCACCTATAAAGGTAATCACTATGTACTTGTTTTCACTTCTTGTTTATTCACCTTGACAAAGGGGTGTTAGCACCATGAAACGTTGAATGTTCTTTATGTGACACAATGGATTAAATATACTATTTGTTAAACTATCCATGTGTCAGTCTCCGAGTGCTGCTGCATGCCAGGAAGTATTGCTTATATATATATATATATATATATATATTTATATTCACAGTTATATATATATATATATATATATATATATATATATATTATATGGACAAAAATTTAACCCGGAGGGCTCTAGAGCATCAAAAACAATTGTCTGTGTAATAGTCCATATAATGTTTAAGAATTTAGATGTCTGAATGCTTTCAACTGTGTTTCTATTGGACTCGATTAAAATCCCAGCCTGGAGTGGATATTCTAATCTCTTTTGGATCCAATGCTTGATTGTACTCAGCCAGGTATTTTACCTACAATATACCCTCTCACCAAAAAAATGTAGGCACCCAAGATATATAGCCTTTAATTAGTAAAATTCTGATGTTTATGTTTATTTGTAACATCCAACATAAAATATATAATGTATGTTAGTTTCTACATTATATACAAGGTGTATTTAAAGGAACAACCAGGTTACATTGAAGCAGGTGTAAACATGAGTGCCACCAACCACCCCAGGATGTGAGCTCAGTGGTGGGGACTCTCCAATGTTTACCGGGTATCCTAATGACCGTATTTTAAACCATACACGTTTCGTCCTTTTAACAGGACTTCCTCAGGGGTATATATAGATCTTTAAAAAGAAATAAGAAAAGAGGTATCATACATGTTTAATTATTACATATATATACTGTATATGGTGGAGGACATTATGGAGGAGGTTAAATTGTATATACCTAAAAGTGTAAAGTGCGGTGGATACTTATACTTTCCACTCGCCTATCAAGAAAGCCAGTAGGCAAGGAATTATATTGCCTAAAAGAGGAAAGGCGCACAGTTATGGAATATTAATTCAATTCTTATATTCTCAGAAAGTAAACAATAATTTTAATACTAGTACATATCGATAGTGGCGGAGAAGATATAACAACTTCACTGGCCCAATTAGATTTGTAAACTATACACTCTAAATATAGAGATTAAAATATCAAAAATTACTTTTTATTCCTCAAAAAAAAATTTTTATATACACATACAGGGGAGACTTTATCTCTCTCTTTGTACATACCCCAAAGTTGTAGTTATTTTTACAAAGGGAGGAATTGTAGTTCCTATCTAAAACCACTGGTCAGACACGTCTCAGGGGATCAGGAGGCACCTATATACAAAAAGGTTGCTCCCATTAAACATATCTATACAGGAATGAAGTTAGATAAACATAAACAACAGTTTTGTTGTCATGAGTCATTCCTAAACAGGACTATTTAAACAATCCCTTGACAACGGTGATTCATTACATAATAGCAATAATTATTAGTTTTTCAACCTTTTAAATAAAGGCAGAAATGTAAAACAATACAACCTTCCAGACAATAGGGACTTAGGGGGTCATTCCGAGTTGATCACTCGCTGCCATTTTTCGCAGCATAGCGATCAGGCTAAAAACCGGCTGTTCTGTGCATGCGTATGGGCCGCAGGGCGCATGCTCCAAGTAATTTCACACAAAACTAAGCAATTTTACACAGGGGCGAACAATGCTTTTCAGTCGCTTTGCTGATCAGTGAGTGATTGACAGGAAGTTGGTGTTTCTGGGTGGTAACTGAGCGTTTTCCGGGAGTGTGCTAAAAAACGCAGGCGTGTCAGGCTAAAACGCAGGAGTGGCTGGGGAAACGGGGGAGTGGCTGGCCGAACGCAGGGCGTGTTTGTGACGTCAAAGCAGGAACTAAACGGACTGAGGTGATCGCAATCTAGGAGTAGGTCTGGAGCTACTCAGAAACTGCAGGAAAAGATTTTCAAGCAGTTCTGTTAATCTTTCGTTTGCTTTTCTGCTAAGCTAAGATACACTCCCAGAGGGCGGTGGCCTAGCGTGTGCAATGCTGCTAAAAGTAGTAGTGCAAGTAAAAGCCTGCTGCTCATGTCAGATATTTATAGTGCCAAGACTCTGACATAATTTCCTATCTATAGCAAGTGAGTGATTAAACCAATAGAACTGTTTACAGAATGATTCCTATCCCTATAGTGAAAGAAAACTTCTCTACCTGTGTTTGGTTGAACTGGTTTTAATATTTTATTAAAGTTAAATTTTTAAATGAATCCCCCAGCTTAAATTTCACTTAAATTCCATATGAGATCCCTGCTGGTGCCGGACTTCCAGGAGGCCGAGTAGGTGGAACACATTCCCGCGTTCCACCAACACCTGTGTGGCCTTAGATGGAAGAGGCGGTAGTCCACGCCCGCAGTCGTGGGACTTCCGGGTTCAGCATCCCGGTGGAACGCACAATGCGTTTCACCTGACGCTCCTACTAGCGGGACTTCTGGGTTCGGCGTCCTGGTGGAACGCACGCTGCATTCCACTTGATGCTCACTATGGGCCAGATGTACTAAGCCTAAAAAATGATAAATATCACAGTGATAAAGTACCAGCCAATCGGCTCTTAACTGTCATTTTTCAAACACAGCCTGTGACATGGCAGTTAGGAGCCGATTGGCTGGTGCTTTATCACTGTGATATTTATCACTTTTCAGGCTTAGTACATCTCCCCTATATCTTAATGCTTACCACTATTAATTCCGGGTCCGGCGCTTCAGTGGAACGCATACTTCATTCCACCTGACAAATTCATTCCTTTATATTTATTGAGGAGCAAAGGTTGATCTTTAATTTATTTTTAATGAGGCACGTACATTATTTTAATAATTTCACCAGACATGTTCCATTATTCAAATAATAATATGTATTAACGTATAAATGGTGCAATCAGTGCATATATGTAGGGAACAGGGGCGATAGGGGTAATGGCGACTTATGTTGTTAAAAAATAAATATATATGTACTATGGTAATTTTGTAAAAGTACGGAACTTTTAAGAGCCAGTATTAGTATAAGAGTAAATAGAACAATTTTAATACATAAAAGAGTACAGGGTAAAAAATATACAATAAAAAATCATGAGTATAAAGGAAAACATTATTATTAAAAAATCAACGCAGGTATATTGTAGGAGATCAGACTTATCTTAATATCAATGGAGGTCAAAAGGGAAACCCAATGCGTTTCGTCCTTTAGGACTTCATCAATATATGTATTTTGTTTAAAACATTACATATTTAAACTGAAACGCTATTAGTGCACATTGGTGCATATATATGATTTTTATATATATATATATATATATATATATATATATAAACGAAAAGAAGGGATAAGGTGGTTTTAAGCGACCAGTGGTGTCTAATGCTAATCGGAGACTTAAATTTAAAAAATATTTTTATTAAATCTAATATGCACCAATAAAAACAAATAAAATAATAGCCCTATTACAAGGAGCCAAAAACGTTACTAAAAACTGTATGTAAAATAATATAAAATCAATAATACAAACTTAGATAAGACAAGAGGAAAAAACGTCCTAAAAGTGCAAAAATTGGACATAAGATCAGCATAAAAAGTATATAAAGTATATAGATATATATAAAAGGTTCTTAGCTTTTAGAGAGGATATGTATCATAGCACCCAACGCGTTTCGTCCTATCTGGACTTCATCAAGGGGTGACATACAGCTGGGACAGCTCATCTATATATACCTGTATTAGTAAGGAAGTGATAGCTACATCACTTCCTGTCAATTATCAGGTGTCAAATTTCGTATACTGTTCAAACATTCAAAACACAGAGGTAATGCTCTTATATCATAGAGTCACTATGTAGGGTAAAAACCGCTATGTAGGTAACTGTATTCTGTGCATTTAAAGTCATAAAAAACGTTCATGTAGTTTAAAGTCCCGGACTTCCTGTCCGGATCGCGGGTGACGTCACGTCCGCCCCGCTTCCGGCGTCCGGCATTCTTCATTGCGCACGCGCCGAGTGCGGGTTGTGGAGGGTTCTTGTCCAGCTTCCCAATGCGCATGCGCCCGTTCTCCGATCTAGTAACAGTGGCTGGGAACGTTTGTACAGTGGCGGCGGCCATTTTCTTGGAGTGCATTCCTTCAGTCACTTAGTTATAATGTCATGTGGTCGCGGCGGCCATTTTGGGTAGGATTTTTCATAATGGAAACGAATGTAAAAGCGAAAATAAAAAAGAAAACATGTTTCAGAAAGGGTATTTATATGAATGTTTCATATTCATATTTAGCTCTATCGGTGGTTCTAATCCCAAATATGGACATAATTGAAGCAGCCAGTGTAATTAGATATCTGGCTGGTACTTGGCAAGAAGACATTGATTATTTCATAATGCATTCAGGTTTAATAGTGCTAGTATTTCTTAATATATACTAGTATACTTTATGTCATGAGGTGATTATCCAAAATTCACTCCCATGTGGAAAATGATATAGTAGCAGTCACACATCATGTGGAAAATATAGTAGCAGTCACACATCATAACGAGCAGGGTGCAGGTAGAAACATGGTATGTGTAAATTTTGTAAAAAAAAAAAATATTAAATAAAAATTTTTTGAAAACATATTTGCACCAAAGTTCCCATAGGAGGGTGATAAAGGGTAGATTAGTTAGTGTAATAACCTCTTAGCCCTTGTTCAAGAAAATTACAGCACCCAGTCTTCCATGATGGTTCCCCATCTATGTACTAATTGGGCCCGACACTGCTTGGCTTCCAAGATCGAACGGAGTTGGGCATCTCCAGTGTGGTATGGCTGTAGCATCAGCGTGGTTTTCTGGAGGTATCACAGTAACGGCGTAGTGGAAGAAGTGAATAAAGTGGAAATAGCAGAAGTTAAGGTAAGGAACAAGGTGCCTAAATTGAAAAAATAAGCGCAATCAGCTTACGTTATAGAAAGGGGGCTATTTCATAGCCTTCATTGAAGCCATCTGGATGCATGGTGTTGAGTTCAAAGATCCAGAACATTTCACGTTTGGATAAAAGGTTGGATAGGTCCCCGCCTCTTTCGCCCAAAGAGACCAGTTCAATACCCTTGAAGGTTAGTTCGTCAGGATCCGGGTTGTGGTAAGCATGAAAGTGTTTTGGTACTGCATGTGTTAGTACTTTGTTTTTGATGTTTCTTATATGTTCCTGTATACGGATTTTTAAGGGTCTTTTCGTTTTCCCTATGTACTTCATCCCACATGAGCACTCAAGCATGTAAATCACTGACACCGTGTTACAGTTGATGAACTGCTTGATCTTGTGCTCTTTTGATCCATTAGTGTTTTTGAAGGTTTTCCTGGTAGGGTGTACGTACCGGCATATATTGCAGCGGCCGCATTTATAACACCCAATACATTTGGGCATGTTTGATCGTATTTCCGGGTTCCTCAACATGCTCGGTGCCACCAGGTCTTTGAGGTTTTGTGACTTCCTAAACACCACTAAGGGATCCTTGGGGAGGTAGTCCTTTAAAATAGGATCCATAAGGAGGATGTTCCAGTGTTTCTTAAGGGTTTTCTTAATAATCTTATCATGTCTGCTGTATGTGGTGATAAACCGTACCGTGTCATCTCGTTTTTCCTTAGTTTTATATTTCAGGAGTTGTTCCCTCTCCAAATTCTTGGCCTTCAGATTTGCTTCTTCCAAAAGATGGTTCGGATAGCCTTTTTCCCTGAATCTTTCCGTATATACCTGTAGTTGCTGATCTCGGTCTTCAGTGTCCTTACAGTTCCGAGCAATTCTGTTGAACTGTGAAAAGGGGATATTGTTCTTCCATTGTTGACTGTGATTACTTCGGTAATGTACATAGCTGTTCATATCCACTTCCTTAACGTAGTTCTTTGTAATCACTTCGTTGCCTGTATGTGTTAAAACCAAGTCAAGGAATTCTATCTTCTCCGTGCTCGTCTTTGCAGTGAATTGTAAATTCATGGAATTGTTAGATAAATAAGTAAAAAATTCTTTAAAACTCATATCATCACCGTCCCACACAAGTAAAATGTCGTCTATATAGCGTTTATAAAATGCAATATTTTGTTGGAACGGGTGATCCTTAAAAATGTACTCATTTTCCCAATTCCCCATAAAAAGGTTAGCGAAACTCGGCGCAAAAATAGTCCCCATGGCGGTTCCACAGATTTGTAAGAAGTAGGTATCTAAAAATTTAAAATAATTCCTTTTCAGAATAAAATTCATCAGTTCACATAAACAGATTCTGTGCTCCTCTGTGATCTCGGCATCTTTCTTCAGAAATCCATTGCAGGCCTCTACACCCTTGTCGTGTTCTATGCAGGTGTAGAGAGATTGGACATCTATGGTGATCCACCGATAGGTGTCTTTCCATTCAAATGAATCCATCAGGTTGAGAACAGATGTTGTATCTTTTAAGTATGCTGGCAGGTTTACCACATGTTTCCTTAGAAATATATCCACGTACTCGGACAGATGTGATGTCAAAGAATCTATCCCAGCCACAATGGGTCTCCCTGGGGGATTCGTCATGGATTTATGCACCTTTGGTAGAAAGTAAAATATGGGGGGGGTGGGGTTGGAGTTAAGCAGGTACTGGTATTCTTCTTTAGTTAAGATCTCGCACCTGAATGCTTTCAAAAGTATGGTTCTTAATTCCTCTACAAAGCCATCTTTTGGGTCTCCCGGGAGAGGGGTATATGAAGTTCTATCCCCCAAAAGTCTGTTTGCTTCTGTGACGTATGCCTCCCGGTCCATGATGACCAACCCCCCCCCCCTTTATCAGCAGATTTTATAACAATATTCTTGTTGTCCTGAAGTTCTTTGATTGCATTGGTTTCTCTGTTTGTGAGATTCTTCTCCTTGATGGTCTCCATTTCAGTTTCACATAGATCTTTTTTCACTAGATCATAGAAAATGCCCACATTGTGGCCCTTTGATTCCAACGGGTAGAACTTTGAAGTGGGTTTCAGTCCTGATTTGGATTGATCATAGTTTCGAATGGCCGCATTTTCCTTTTTAAGAAAGTGCCTTTTGAGTGTTAGCTTCCTTACGAATTTGTTTAGATCTATGAAGACGTCAAATTTGTTCATGCCTTTTGTAGGTGCATAGGAGAGTCCTTTATTCAATAGTGAACTTTCATGTTCTGTTAACGTGTGGCTTGATAGGTTGAATATACCTTTGTTTGTTAGATGTCCTAGTGGAGGTGTCTTCTTTTGCTGTTGTAGAGGTTTGTTCCTCCTGCCCCCTCTACACCCTCTTCTTCTGTTAGTCTTCTCTTTAGGGGTGTTGTGCTCGTAACTTTTTCCTTTGGGATGTTTCTTGTCATGGTTTTGAACCGTGCATTCTTGCCTGGTGATAAAAAATCCTCCTCGTTGGCCGAATTCATTCTTTGTAGTGCAGAAAACCTATTGGTGGTCTGTATATTCTGTCTTCTCTGTGAGTAGTTTCTTCCATTCTCCATGCCTCTTCTTGGTACTGTTTGCCAGTATTCCCTTTTTGTTCTTAATTCAGTCTTGTCATTTCCATTAAATCTACTCCAGTTCTTAATTTTGTTATTCTCATAATCTTGCTTGTCCCGTATAAATTTCTTTCCCTTATTTCTTATGACCTCGTCTTCAACTTGCTCAAGTTTCCTATTCAGTACTTTCTCGTTGATCTTAAAATCCTCTTTGTCCTTGAATGCTTCCAATTTAGTTTCAGTTTCTTTAATTTCTGTTTCCAGGGTGGAGATGATGCGTTTCTTTTCCGTCACCAGGATTTTCATTAGTTTTACTGAACAACTATGGAGTGCGTTGTCCCATTCTTTCATGAATTCAGGGTTCTCTGCTCCAAACGTGGGTTGTTTGGTGATTCTGAGACCCCTTGGAATTCGGTCCATGCTTATGTAGTGTTCCAACCCTTTCACGTCCCACCATGCCTTCACTTCTTTGATCAATAGTCTTTCCATACTCCAAAAGATCTCATCAAGTGTGTCTGTATTAGGTACACTCTCAATGGTGTTGGTTTCATTAAAGATTTTGTGGCATGCATTATTTCTTTTGTTGGTGCGTTCTCCGGTTCTAAACATACTGTGTGTGTGGTATCGACTTATGAAAGGCAGCCGTGGGCAAATATTACCGTAGTAGTAGATAGATGGGGGGAAGCTTGTCGGCGCTTAACCGCGATACCAAATAGTACTAGAATGTAGTCCAGGATATTTATAAAAGAACAAAAAAAGTCTCCTTTTTCTAGACACTCCCTTTATATTAATCGGGCGTCAGCTCCACCTTAAAGAAAGAAGCATTGGTAAGGTGCTTCATGTATAGTGTAAACGAAAAGAAGGGATAAGGTGGTTTTAAGCGACCAGTGGTGTCTAATGCTAATCGGAGACTTAAATTTAATTGGATCCTATTTTAAAGGACTACCTCCCCAAGGATCCCTTAGTGGTGTTTAGGAAGTCACAAAACCTCAAAGACCTGGTGGCACCGAGCATGTTGAGGAACCCGGAAATACGATCAAACATGCCCAAATGTATTGGGTGTTATAAATGCGGCCGCTGCAATATATGCCGGTACGTACACCCTACCAGGAAAACCTTCAAAAACACTAATGGATCAAAAGAGCACAAGATCAAGCAGTTCATCAACTGTAACACGGTGTCAGTGATTTACATGCTTGAGTGCTCATGTGGGATGAAGTACATAGGGAAAACGAAAAAGACCCTTAAAAATCCGTATACAGGAACATATAAGAAACATCAAAAACAAAGTACTAACACATGCAGTACCAAAACACTTTCATGCTTACCACAACTCGGATCCTGATGAACTAACCTTCAAGGGTATTGAACTGGTCTCTTTGGGCGAAAGAGGCGGGGACCTATCCAACCTTTTATCCAAACGTGAAATGTTCTGGATCTTTGAACTCAACACCATGCATCCAGATGGCTTCAATGAAGGCTATGAAATAGCCCCCTTTCTATAACGTAAGCTGATTGCGCTTATTTTTTCAATTTAGGCACCTTGTTCCTTACCTTAACTTCTGCTATTTCCACTTTATTCACTTCTTCCACTACGCCGTTACTGTGATACCTCCAGAAAACCACGCTGATGCTACAGCCATACCACACTGGAGATGCCCAACTCCGTTCGATCTTGGAAGCCAAGCAGTGTCGGGCCCAATTAGTACATAGATGGGGAACCATCATGGAAGACTGGGTGCTGTAATTTTCTTGAACAAGGGCTAAGAGGTTATTACACTAACTAATCTACCCTTTATCACCCTCCTATGGGAACTTTGGTGCAAATATGTTTTCAAAATTTTTTTATTTAATATTTTTTTTTTTTTACAAAATTTACACATACCATGTTTCTACCTGCACCCTGCTCGTTATGATGTGTGACTGCTACTATATTTTCCACATGATGTGTGACTGCTACTATATCATTTTCCACATGGGAGTGAATTTTGGATAATCACCTCATGACATAAAGTATACTAGTATATATTAAGAAATACTAGCACTATTAAACCTGAATGCATTATGAAATAATCAATGTCTTCTTGCCAAGTACCAGCCAGATATCTAATTACACTGGCTGCTTCAATTATGTCCATATTTGGGATTAGAACCACCGATAGAGCTAAATATGAATATGAAACATTCATATAAATACCCTTTCTGAAACATGTTTTCTTTTTTATTTTCGCTTTTACATTCGTTTCCATTATGAAAAATCCTACCCAAAATGGCCGCCGCGACCACATGACATTATAACTAAGTGACTGAAGGAATGCACTCCAAGAAAATGGCCGCCGCCACTGTACAAACGTTCCCAGCCACTGTTACTAGATGGGAGAACGGGCGCATGCGCATTGGGAAGCTGGACAAGAACCCTCCACAACCCGCACTCGGCGCGTGCGCAATGAAGAATGCCGGACGCCGGAAGCGGGGCGGACGTGACGTCACCCGCGATCCGGACAGGAAGTCCGGGACTTTAAACTACATGAACGTTTTTTATGACTTTAAATGCACAGAATACAGTTACCTACATAGCGGTATTTACCCTACATAGTGACTCTATGATATAAGAGCATTACCTCTGTGTTTTGAATGTTTGAACAGTATACGAAATTTGACACCTGATAATTGACAGGAAGTGATGTAGATATCACTTCCTTACTAATACAGGTATATATAGATGAGCTGTCCCAGCTGTATGTCACCCCTTGATGAAGTCCAGATAGGACGAAACGCGTTGGGTGCTATGATACATATCCTCTCTAAAAGCTAAGAACCTTTTATATATATCTATATACTTTATATACTTTTTATGCTGATCTTATGTCCAATTTTTGCACTTTTAGGACGTTTTTTCCTCTTGTCTTATCTAAGTTTGTATTATTGATTTTATATTATTTTACATACAGTTTTTAGTAACGTTTTTGGCTCCTTGTAATAGGGCTATTATTTTATTTGTTTTTATTGGTGCATATTAGATTTAATAAAAATATCTTTTAAATTTAAGTCTCCGATTAGCATTAGACACCACTGGTCGCTTAAAACCACCTTATCCCTTCTTTTCGTTTACACTATACATGAAGCACCTTACCAATGCTTCTTTCTTTAAGGTGGAGCTGACGCCCGATTTATATAAAGGGAGTGTCTAGAAAAAGGTGACTTTTTTTGTTCTTTTATAAATATCCTGGACTACATTCTAGTACTATTTGGTATCGCGGTTAAGCGCCGACAAGCTTCCCCCCATCTATATATATATATATATATATCCACGTTGATCCTGCACTCTCATCCCATAAATTCCAACGTTGCGGGTGCTCCCAATGAACCCAATCAGGTCCACTCGAACAGCAATATTTCCACTGGGTGGAAGGTGCACTCTCGCTGAAATGAATGAAGTCCGTTCATAAAAAAGACTTTTATTGGGAAAGTCCAAAAGCCTTATATGTCGACGTTTCGGTCCGTATGACGAACCTTTCTCAAGACTAATGACTCTTTAGGTTAACATCGTTCATCAAATCTTAATCATGTGTCTATGAAGAAAAACAAAGTATAGACAAATTCACATATACAGGGAACTACGCCTCCCAGGCCAAGTAACATCTGATCACCTTCCCATAGTATATTCAACTATTGAAATACACCATCTCACCAATTTTTAGTGTGTATGACCATGCTACTTTTACATGAATATACCACCATCACCTGTGACAAAGCCACCCAAACTCCTTGTACCATATAATGTAAAACAGCTCACCTAAGATCAGATCATAGTCATCAAAAATGTCCTAGCACAAAAGAGTAGCATATCCGGACACAGCCATAAGAGTCATAGATGTAGATAATAATAAATGTACATCTAGAAATCGAATATAGACAATAGATTATACTAAAGGTAGACAGGGATCACTATCTTATACTTCATTAAGAATAATCACAAACATACCTGATCAAACAGATCCTGCTACCATGATACAGCTACAGGGTCACGATATACACGACGTGCTGCATAAATAACAACAAAAACTACATCTATGTTTCACTTCAATATAAGCTCAATAGCAGGTAAAATAGCACAAAGAGTAACACTTACAGAGGTCGGGAGAGGAGCAGAGCGTCCCTGTGCTGCATGCCAAATGACAGCAACAGGACTGCTATTTAAATATCCCGGACCGGAAATGACCGGATGCATCATGTGCAACACACAAAAGCTTCCCGCCAACATGAAATCACAGCCCGTGCTCCACAAAGGGCTCTCAAATGCCCCACAGACGCGGCTCACTAGCCGCACATCAAAACCGCCGACTAGAGCCACTCTCAAATGTACCCGCAGTACTTAGAACGCTACTCCGGCAGGACGCGGATCCCATGCGTTCCACCTGCCGGAAATGCGTTCCACTGAACCGGAAATGACGCGGGTATGCACCCGATAAACGGTAAAATCGAATAACTCAGTGGGTGAACTCTAAATTAGGTTCCTACCCACTATAATGCTCAAAAGGAGTCCGTACTCAGGTGACTGGGTACAATGTATCCTAAGGCTTAACTCCAATTCAGATACCAAAACAATACCAAAGTGGTCATGGGAAGTGACAAATAGTCAACATATTTCAGATGCCTAGGCCTGGGGGGTAGTCCTTACAGACAAACATCACATAATGGGACTATTACAAACATAAAATACTATATACATATAATTCCTCTTATAGGAACCGTTAGTGCCTAATGATATTAGGCTGCCTATATGCACACTAGTTTAATATATCAAATAACCATATGCAAAAAAAAATACATAATGTGATTAGAACAGATTGTATAAATAGCATCATCGCCTAGTGTTATGCATAGTAAGGAGAACCGAAAAAATCGTCCTCCACAACACAAGTATATATCAATTTTCACAGTTGTAAATGGTCACAAGAGTTCAATAAATGATATAAAAATAAATATAAACAAAGAGGAAAAAACAGTTTTATATTATTACAAAAAAACATTAAATGGATTGGACTCATTAAGTCCTCTGGGAGCGACCGTATCCAACCGATGTATCCAATAACTTTCACGTCTCTTCAACAGCAGGGACCGGTCGCCACCAGTAGGACATGGTGGAATCCAATCGATTAATTTACATTTTAGACTGGCAACTTGATGTTTAGCTGTTAAAAAGTGCCTGGCTACCGGTTTATCCGTTTTGCCTGTGGCCAATGCAGTATGAATCGAGGATCGATGATTAGCCATCCGGTCTCGAAAGGGCCGTGTAGTCAGACCAACATATACAAGCCCACATGGACACTTAAGGATATAAATTACATGGTCTAACCGACAATGTAGGTGATATTTTAGCTTAATCACCTTACCAGAATGGTGATGACAAAACACCGGACCAGTCAACATAGATCTACATGTGGTGCAGCTACCACAAGAGTAGCTGCCTGGTCTTGACTGCATCACTTGAAATGGAGTCAATTCTTTTTTTGGGAACATGGTAGGGCGCATCAATAGTTGTCTAAGGTCCGCGCCTCTACGGTAGGCTACCATGGGTGAATTCATTTTAGAAAAAGGAAGATTGACATCCGAGGCTACAATAGGCCAGTGCTTCCTTAGCGATTTCCGTATAGTGGTAGTATTGTCATACTGTGTAGGGAAAATCATGCGATCTAAGTTTTTATTAGTCTTACTCTGTTGACCTAAAAAGATTTTTGTTGCTCTATTTAGGCATTTGGCTAATGTTCTAGGTGTATATCCTCGACTCAAAAATCGAGAAGTTACCTCTGCACATTGTATATTTCTACGGTCTGGTTCAGAGTTGATTCGCATGATTCGTAGATACTGTGAAATGGGAAGACTTTCTTTTAAAGCAGGAGGATGAAAACTATCTGCCTGTAACAGCAGATTACGATCTGTGGATTTACGAAAAACAGTGGAGATGAAACCTGCATCCGTTCTAATAACGGTAACATCAAGAAAATTAATTTCGGTAGATGAGATGGTGTGTGTCAAGCGAATAGGGCTATCTAATGAATTTAATTCATTGACCATGCAAATGAACTCGAATTCGGTACCTCGCCAAAGTAAAAAGATATCGTCTATGAATCTTCGATAGAAGATTATTTTATGGCCATAGATAGGTAATAAATGTGTGTTCTCATAATCAGCCATATAGAGATTGGCATATGCAGGGGCCAATTTTAAATAAATAAATAACTGCACACAAAGATGCATACAATTAATTTAAATTTTAATTATTGATTTTCTTTAAAGTAAATTAGTGTATATATATTGAATATGAATTATTATGATGTCATAAATGTAATGTATTTTTATTATTAAGTGCATATATATTAGATAATAATAATACTAACAACATCATTTTAGTGTATTTTAGTGTAATTTATTATTTACTAGATAGATGTATTTCTTTCTAACTAAAAATCTCATGTGATCCTATATTGTTCAAATTACGTCTGTTTACCCATATGAAAGCTATTTGTTTGTTGATTATGTCTATGGGTAAGCCGATCAAAAAACCTAATACACTAATGAAATTCTAAAACCATCTCTACTGTTTTTAAAAACAGGGTATACTCCACAATACATCCTTTTAAAATTAAGATCTTTTAGACATAGTTCAAACATACTATTTGCAGTAATATACAGAGGGTAATTTAACAGATTCAATGGAAGCTAAAGGAATGATACTACATCAATTCCCTCATTTAGTCCTCCTGGATGGAGGGTGTTAAGGGTATATATCCAGAATGACTCTCGTCTGGAATGTAGTAGTTCCCTATCACCTCCCCTCACATTAGGTTTTACATGTTCCAGAATCGTAAAAGTTAGATCCTTCACTTCGTATCCATGTGATTCTGAGAATTGGCGTGGTAAACTATGTGTCTTTATATTGTTTTTAATATTCCATAGATGTTCTTGAATCCGAAGCTTTACTGTTCTTTTAGATTTACCCACATATGCCAAACCACAGTTGCACTGGATCCTATAAATTACAAAAGTGGTGTTACATGAAACTGTCTCCCTCAATGTATATTTGAAACCTGTGTCTAACTGCCACTGAAATGTTTTCTTTTCCATATGTTTACAGCAGATGCATTTCCTACATGGAAAGCAGCCTGCTGTTTTAGTGAGGAAAGGGACACATTCATTGTTACAGGTTTCAATCTACTAGGGGCCGATATTTATTTTAAATTAGGTGCCCTTTTGAAAATCAAATGCGTTTTTTCTGGAAGATTGGGACCCAGTATCGGGTCTTTCAAAAGAATATTCCAGTGTTTATTCAGTATTTTTTTAAATAGTATTGTTGTCCCTATTAAGAGTGACATCTAAAGATGCATCAAGTGGTAGATGCTCAAAGTGGGTGTTTAAGTCCTTGCACAGTATGATGTATGATGTACAGATGTATTGTCATTAGTCTAAAGTCAAAGACAAAACTGTACTTTCAATGGCTACCAGGACATTATTATACCTTGAGTACCTATAAAAGGCAGCCTTACTAATTAATGGGGATTATGGCCCTCATTCCGAGTTGTTCACTCGCAAGCTGCTTTTAGCAGCATTGCACACGCTAAGCCGCCGCCTACTGGGAGTGAATCTTAGCTTATCAAAATTGCGAACGAAAGATTTGCAATATTGTGAAAAAACTTCTCTGTGCAGTTTCTGAGTAGCTCGAGACTTACTCTTCCAGTGCGATCAGTTCAGTGCTTGTCGTTCCTGGTTTGATGTCACAAACACACCCAGCGTTCGCCCAGACACTCCACCGTTTCTCCAGCCACTCCCGCGTTTTTCCCAGAAACTGTAGCGTTTTTTCACACACTCCCATAAAACGGCCAGTTTCCGCCCAGAAACACCCACTTCCTGTCAATCACATTACGATCACCAGAACGAAGAAAAAACCTCGTAATGCCGTGAGTAAAATACCAAACTTCATAGCAAATTTACTTGGCGCAGTCGCAGTGCGAACATTGAGCATGCGCAATTAGCGGAAAATCGCTGCGATGCGAAGAAAATTACCGAGCGAACAACTCAGAATGACCACCTATATACTGTATATGAATGCTATATTTTCTTGAAAGCCCATGACACTTCACTTAAATTCCTTGTCAAAGTAACCGGTGTAATTCCTAACATCCTAAAGCTCACAGACTGAAGTGAGCCTGTGGCCATAAAGGGCAGGGCACATAATAATTTATGCAGCCCAGGCACTGCAAAGTTACTGCCATATAAAGATTCTACATTGTTTCTCACCTGCTCATATTGTAAGGTCCTCAGAGGGAGTCCAGAGCCATCTAAGCACTATAGATACCCTAACTAGGCCCTGGATCTGATGTTGGCACTGATCCTCGAATGTGTGTAAATCTACTAAATGTTTTTTTCCTGTGAATTGCAAGCTGACAGGTATCAATGGTGGATTAGTGTCTAAAAAATCTGTAGTTTCTATGTCTCAGAGATCTTGGCACTGGAGAGTCCTGGTCTTTAATAGGCAACTGTGATGCTACGTCATGTTGATCATGGGGGAACTTCTGCACTGTATTATGGGGGTCATTCCGACCTGATCGCTCGCTGCAGTTTGTCGCAGTGCAGCGATTGGGTCGGAACTGCGCATGTGCCGCAGTGCGCTGGCGCATGGCAGCCGACGTTGCCTAGCGATCGCCTCTGAGACAGAGGCGGTCGCTGGGTGGGAGGAGACTGTGCGGCGGTGTTAAGCCGCCGTTTAGGGGGCGCGGTCTGGCCAACGCAGGCATGGGCGGACCATTGGGGGGGCGGGCCGCGGTGGCTGCGTGATGTCTCACGCAGCCGCTGCGGCCAGGGGCAGCGACAATCAACTCCCGGCCAGCCGCAGGAGCTGCGCTGGCCGGGAGTTACTCCACAAATACAAAAGCATCGCCGCTATGCGATGCTTTTGTATTTGTGCTGGGGCGGCCAGACTGACATGCGGGGTGGACTAGCCCTGTGCTGGGTGTCCCCCCACATGTCAGGGAAGATGATCGTAGCTGTGCTAAATTTAGCACAGCTACGATCAACTCGGAATGACCCCCTATGTTCCCAGCTATTACCATGGGGGAACTGCTGCACTGTATTATGGTCTCAGCTATTACTAAGCAGCTGGGACACTATTATTTCACAAGGCAGTCATGGTGTATCCTTGTCATAACTGTAACTTAGCAGCCAGCATGCTATGTGTAAACAAACAGCTGTTCAGCTGCTGCATAATAAGTCTCTAGGGGCATGCCTCTGTGAGAGTAGGTGATTGGCTCATGGTCCTGTTGAAAGGCAGGAAGGGCTTGGCCTCCTTGCCGGTTATAGATTCTGCTAGTCAGAGGTTACCTGCCCTGCTGAAGTTGCAGGTGGATTTTCTGCCAGTTTCTGCAAGCATACGATCCTTGTATCTGCCTTGTTGGTTTTGGTTTATTCCCAGCCTTTTCTATCCATGCCTGGGCCTGGGTTAGTTTGCTAGACTTTCTTGATACCTGCCTTTTAGTTTACCTGTCTCCAGGCCTTGTTCCCTGACTTGCCTCCCACATAGTCAGCGTCTACTTTACCACTTCAGCTCACTCCTTGCTCACCTAGTCCTATGCTATCTCCTTGTACCTCCTGGCAACTTCCTAGTACCGGGTGAACTTACTTTAAATGGCAACGATGGCTGTTAGAGGTGCAGCCCATTTTGTCTGCGCAGGAGTAGCATGGTTACAAGGTGAGTGTAACATTATAACTGGCCAAAAATTTCAGCTGCATGTGGAATTTGACTATGGATCCAGTTCAGTCCAATCCAGTTCAGATGCTGACAAGTCAAATACAGACTCAAGACTTGTCACTCTGCCTTGTACTTAAGAGGAGGCATTGAGGTTGACTCCAGATGTTTCAGCTGCAGTATTGGAGCCAAAATTACATTTTCATGATCACTACTCTGGGGACCGGAAGTATTCATAAATTTCAAGGAGAACTGTAAACTATATTTCAGACTCAGACCTCAATCCTCTGGCTCGGCTCAACATGAAATTAGAAAAACAATTTCCTTGTTACAGACTCTGGCCTTTGGATTGAGTCCTGGACATCCAGGGTTACAGTCCGCAGATGTTTTTTTTAAGGATTTAGGGTTGTTTTAGGATGACCCACATCAGGTTGCCTCTGCTGAGTCCCACCTGCATTCTATAAAACAAGGACACCGAGCTGCAGAGGAATAATGTTCCAAATCCAGGTGCTTGGCCACCTACAGAGAATGGAATGATCTAGCCCTTCACAGTCAACTCCATCTTGGTCTTTCAGAACAAATCAAGGACTGCCTACTCCAATATCCTGTTCTGGATTCAGTGGAGAATCTAATGCAATTTGCTATTAAAATTGACAGATGTCTCAAAGAGAGAAGAATGAAGAAGGAAGTTACCATGTGCTGCACCTTTATTCGTTCACTTTTCTTCCACCATGGACCGTCCTGAGCCTATGCAACTTGGGGTTTATAGATTGCCCTGGCAGAAAAATCTAGGAGGCACTTTTTTGGACTCTGTCATTATTGCAGTGACAAGGGACATCTGGCTTGCTCTTGTCCCAACAAGCCAGGAAAAGGCCAAGCATAATAGATGATGAAGATATCCATTTAGGCTTTCAGTCACTCTTTTACAAAAATGTTCTCCTTATTCCTGCCCAGATGCACTTTAGAAACTGGGTTACTGATATAACCACTTTCCTAGATAATGTCATAGCCAGAAACTTCCTGGACATTTACCTTTTTGAGACTCTGAACATACTCTTCCTCAAAATAAGTCCAGTAATTTCAGTTTGTGACCTAGATGGAAATCCATTACTTTATGGTAAAGTTAAACATCAAAACCATACATTTATTTACTCTTGGGTTCCCTACATTCAGTGGAGATAACTTTTTTCTTGATTAAGTGTCCATGGTTCCCAACATCCTAGACTATCCATGGATAAAACACCATAACCCAGATTATTTGTTGAGGTCCAGGCTGCAGCCAGCTCCCAAAGGATTACCTCATCATTGTCTTTAGTACTTGGACATTTTTTCCTAGAGTAAAGCAGATACACTGCCTCCACATTGTGACTATTGATGAATCATCAATAGCACGCCAGGAGCCAAGCTACCTAAGGCTAGATTATATGCCCTGTCAGTCCCTGAGTCTAAAGCCATGGATGATTATATAAGGGAAACCTCAGCATCAAGTCTTCTAAGTCTCCCATTGTTGCAGGATTTTTCTTTGTGTCTAAGAAAGACAAGTCTGAGACCCTGCATCGATTACAGAGGGTCAAACAAGATCACCCTAAATAACACCTACCCTCTACCACTCATCTCAGTTCAAGTTAGAGATGCCACCACCTTCTCCAAAATATATTTTTGCTGTGCATACAATTTTATTTGCATAAAAGAGGAGAATGTGTGGAAGACAGCCTTTAATACCCACACAGGGCACTATGAGTACCATGTCTTGTCTTTCAAATGTCACTGTGATATTTCTGAATTTAATTAACAATGTTTTTCATGAATTCTTGGGGGTGTTTGTCATTGTCTATCTTATCCAAAATCCATTGATCTTCATTACTGCCATGCAAAGAAAGTTCTCCATAAACTCCATGAGCATCATTTGTTCGCTTAATTAGAAAGATGTGAGTTTGAGGTAAAGGAGTTTTCCTTTCTTTTCCATGGAACCAAGCAAGCTGTGAATGTTGTGGGTCATTTTAAATGAAGGAAGCACTTCATGGACATCAAGAGATAGGTGAAAGATAAAATGTCTGAGGAAGCACAAGGCAGCACATAGCACCGGTGGTGGTCCCCTCCTTCAAATTGAATATCTTGATAATGAGGAGCCAATGTGGGGGAACTAGCCGAGCTCTTAGAAGATGTAAATCTACTTGACAGTGATAACCACCACTATTACTTCAGTATGTGTTCAACTATTGTACAAGTCATTATATAATTTTAAGCACACTTACTACATGTGTCTTGTCTTGGTAAGAATTCAGAATAAATTTAAGCACACAATGTAGTTTTAAAATGTACATAATTATTCTACTGTTTGTCAAAGTCAGAAAAATATCCCCATACACGCTGCCATATTTGCACCTCATGCTGGTCCGCGCTGCGCATGCGTACGCTCTCCCGTGAAGGCGCATACCCGCAATAGCGTGCACCCGCGGGCGCACGGTATGCGTATTTACGGTAGAGTTTATGTAATCGTAGCGTGCGACTCATTCGTTACATATTTTCAGTATTAATGTAGTTTGTAGATCATGATCCCTTTGATAGTTTCTGAAAGTTTGGTTAATATAGAATGTCCCTGAGCTGAGGAATCCCTCTTTGTATTGTAGGAAGGGTCTAACAGGAGTCATGCAGCAGTGTTTGGTACCCATCGGAAGAGTATTTAAATAGCAATATTCCGGTGTTGGTTTGGAGCGTATTAATCGCTCGTGCGAATAGTTATGGACATAAGAAGTTTATGTCCATTTCTACTATTTACTCATACTCAGGTATGCGGCGGGAAACCTAGTTCCCCACCCACCTGAGCTGTTTGAAATCGTCACAGCCCACCTGTATGAATCAACCTATGACCTTTTGTTATGATGCAGGGCCGAATTCCGACGTCCAATGGACAATGGGATTGTAGGGACTGTAGGATTGCATTGTGTGTGGGGCATAAATAGGCAGGCCGACCACATCCAGCACTCACTCTTCAACGGTTCTCATTGCTGAAAATCGGGTGCTGGATGTCCAGGCGCATGCGATCGTTTCCCCTTGTGCGTAAGTTTCTCTCCGTAATCATTGTCTTTCTGTGAGCCAATTTCTCTCATCTCTCTCCGTCTCTCTCTCTCTTTCCCTTCTCTTTCTCTCGTATCTCCCCTAGACTAGTATTGTATTGTATTAGATAGTATTGTATTTTGGTTAGGAAGTCTCTGTTATATTGTAGTGTATCATTTGTACTGTTATCCCCTTTTACAAGTATATTAGATATAATACAGTTAATAGGCTTTGGACCCTAAACCAGTATCTGTGTATTTCCTATAGTGTTAAGTGTTCACTTGAGCGTCGGTGACGCTCAAGCAGCTTTGTAGTTAGTCAGGTTACACAAGGTTGCACTTACACCCTGTACTCACATTAAGGTATTCTGTGCATTTCATTGGTATAAGGTCTAGACATAAAGGTATAGCGTTGTGAGCGTCTGCGCCGCTGGTGACCTCCTCGTGGTCTCGAGCGTAAGCTACGCCATAGCGAATCATTACTCTAGTCATAACCAATAACGTGTTGTCCTGTGATCACTGGGCCGTGAGCGAACGTGACGCTTGAGCGTCTCGCCTACGGCTGAGCGATCGTTACGCAAATAGCGTACCCTTACGGTACTTCTTAAGTAAGCAGCGTACAGTGTTCTTAGACTTCATAAAGGGTTGTTTATACGACAAAGGAATTTAGCATTGTCAATTGGGGACTCGTCCTATCCTTCTCATATCTGCACTAGGTAGATCAGCAGACATTATCCCCCCAGCAAAGGGTGGGAGGTTGTCTCGCAGTGCTGTGCTGACGGGATAAGCGTCTGCTTCGCTTAGATAAAGAGTGCTGAAGGAATCCGGGAACCGGAAGTAAGAACAAAACGCTTGTGTCTTTTAAAACTGTATTTCTCTTCTGTCTTGCGTATACACGCACGCATACATTTATCTGCATTTCTTTTTCAAATTTCGTATATCACTATTCCTGTTTGCCAAGTTTTATAGTTGATAGAAAGTGCTAAAAGAGATTTGCTGTTATTTCATAGTAGAGGTAATAGTTAAAGTATAGACCAACACACAGCTTGTCTGGGAGATAAGGCAGTCAGTGTGGTGTGCGGTAGATGATCAGGGATCATCTACATTGATAAAGGTAGAAATTGTGTTACGGTGGATCTTTGTTTTGCGTACACGTGTCCCTAACAAAAGACTTGCGTACGCAATCCAAACGGCAGACGCACGCAGCGTACATTACGCAACGTAGCGTCTGGTTACGCCCACGTAGCTCAAGTCACGAAAAGTTGAATTAGCGCAAAGCGATAATTAACGCACAGCGGTAAATAACGCGACGCGGTAAATAACGCAAATCTTTTTTTTTGGAAAAATCTGAAATTTAGTTTAACAGATCCTGCTCCTAATTGGTAACACAGTTGGACTGAAGACAATTTCTGCGCAGAAATAGATATAGAAACAAAGTGTACATGTGTTGAGTGAGTGTGTTTTTATCACATAAGTTTATATAACTTAGAGGTTGAACCAAAAGGAAAGTCGGGTACTCGTCAAGGGACACACGTGTAAGTGACATATACGGTGGCTAGGGAGGCATCCTTGGTTAAATAATATTTGAGCATTAGAGTATAGCGGACCATAAGGTAACAGACCAGGAGGTCATAAGGTAACAGACCAGGAGGTCATTAACAGACGGTAACAGACCAGGAGGTCATAAGGTAACAGGTAAAATAGACAAAGAGGTCCGCTATAAAGGTACAAGAGGCACAACGCCTGGGGTGTTGGTGCAGAACCCATATAGGCCATAAGCTCTTGCTGAAGGAATCGCGGCCGGAAACATCGATTCCATTGATCTTTCAGTACATGACAAGTAGTGCTTATGTACTGAACGATTGGACCGCACGTAATTGTGTGCAGTAGTTAGTAATCTGACCTAATACCATTAGAGTAAAGTGGTCACAAACGCTATTTGTACATTCTGACGTGATTTGTGTAATTTTTTATTTTTAAAGGGAAGTTCGCTGGTCACTCAGGAACTATCTAACAACCCCAACTTTACTGGAAAGAGTAAGTGTCCTTCGGGTAACCCTCATATGTTCCAGTAAACAGAAGGTTCACAGGGGCCCTGGGTTGGGTACAGCAGCTCTGGTTACAGTGATTGCAGTACTGGCCAACGTGGGCGAGAAGTAAGTGGGGTACTTGGTAAACCGCCACCGCCGGCCTGCCCAGGACATCTTGGTTTGTTTGTAAGGGTTCGCTGAAAACCTTGATATAAAGATCCAAGGAGGAATAAGCAACACCTGCAGATTATGGGGGCCAGTTGTTCAGGTAGGGGGCGATCAACCTCGGTTCGGGTTGATTCAGAGAACCGACCCGTTGGGTCGGCAAGGTACATCATGTGTGAAAAATACGGAAGTCACACAGAATCTTTATGTGATGAATGGGAGAGAATGACTGTACAAGACAGGGACAAAGTCCCAAGAATAGGTAGCTTCAGTCCAGAAGTGTTACAAAATTTAAGGAGGAGGATATGTCTCATTGAACCAACAAAGAGACGAAGTAAACATTATGATTATGTGCAGTTAGGGCAACAGGAAGGTGAATTACAAAGAGATTCAATTGACTTTTCTGAATCTTATCTTGAGAGGAGAGACATGGCATCGGGGAGGATTATGGTTGCGGAGAAAAGCACAAGGTTGAACAATAAAAACGCTCTTAGCAACTGTAATAAAGATTATAAGAATAAGTGTAATAACTGTAACAATGATTATTGTAATACTGTTGAATGTACAACTATTAACCTATGCAAGTTGCACCCCATGTCAAACTTCCCTCAGGAATACAAACAAGAAAGTGAGCCCAGAACGATGTCAGCACCTCTTCCAGCAACCATCACAAAAGCCATCCAGGTGGACGCGACCAAATTGGTAAAGGCAATAATCGAACCCCCTAACGGAGGGTCAGGTGAGGTCGTGTCCACAGGTACGTACAATGTTTCATATCACGCACAAACAGATGTACCCCAAAATGTAAGACCAACACAAGATGATGTAACTGAGTTCGATCTGGCCAGGGTGATCTCAGTCCCCAATGGGAAGACTGACGATCAGGGAATCATTCCCGTCAAGGACAGTGCAATGCACTGTCTCTGGTCCCGGACCGAATTGAGATCAATTATGTCTGAATTTCCTGATCCTAGGAAAAATCTAGCCAAATGTCAAAGGTTTATTAAAGAACTAGGAAACGCCACAGAACCCACCAACAAAGAATGGCGGACAGTGCTGAGGGCATGTTTGCCCTCCAGTGTTGACCCTGAAAAATTCATTGCTGATTGTAAATTAAACACGGAGGTACCTTGTATGGAGGAACACAATCAGGAATGTATTAGGCAGATTAACCGACAGTTAGGAATATATTTCCCAGCCGCTGTCAAGTGGAATGACATTTTCTCCATAAGGCAAAACGAAAGGGAAAATGTTTCTAATTATTTCAATCGAGCACTGCAAATAATGGCTAGAAACACTGGGATCGCAGACATCAAGACAAATGCACAACATAAAGGAATAGCGGTTAAGGTATTAATGAATGGTTTAAAAGATGAATTAAAAACAAGGGTACAGACCACCAACCCAAACTGGAGAGATATCTCGGTGACCGCACTAAGAGAGGCCGTCATCAATCATGATCAGAATATCACCAGATACAGAGAGTCACAAAGAGATGAGTTAATGGCAGCAAATATACAGGCCCAAAACACAAGACCACCCCAACAAAAGCCCCACACCCCTGTGAGAAATCCAGATATGGAAGTCTGTTACAATTGTCATAAAAAGGGACACTTTGCAAGAGATTGTAGATCAAGAGAAAGACAACACCATAATCATAAAATCCAAGGAATCAGGGAAGTACAGGGGAAACGATTGATGATGATGAGCATCCGAGCGTTTGAGGAGGCATCAAATCAACCAAAACCTCAGGTCATTGACACGTGGAGGAAGCCCAGGATTTGTTATCATTGTAGGAGAGAAGGGCATTATGCTAGCAACTGTAATAACCCACATAAAGTTAGACCCCCTAGACCAAGAAATGAGCAAAATTACAATACACACCATTATAATCAGGGATCACATAGGCAGGAAAGGTGATTATTAGGAATGGAGGCAAGCCTGAGGTAACGGTTAATGAAGTGGGAGGTCATTCACTGAAGACACAGGAATGACCAGGTGAAAAGTTGTAAATGTATTTGTGAAAAATGTTTTTTTTTTCTCTCTCTCTCTATCCCCATCTCTGACTAGTATTGGTAAGAATTCACACATTGCATATCCACTTGGTCCTTGCAGAAGTCTACCAAACCCCAGCATGACCTCCGCCACAATGTATTTCTGGCCAGATACAGACAGTGGAGTAATGCAGGTGCTGGTGGGGAGGGACTGCTCAAGGAGACCATTAGACACATAGATATGACAGCCTAATAAGTCTGACAATGTTTTTCTAATGCTAACAATGTTTTCTTAATGTTGACAATGTTTAAAAATGCTTTGTTTCTCTTTTCTTATTGATGGTTATTGTCGAGTTATGTAATGTATATATGCACATGAATTGTTCTCTATCTCTTTTGTTTTTTTGTTGTCTCTCTCTTCCCACCCATGTTTCCATGGTTTAAAGATGCTATGTCACCCCTCAGTTGGACCAATGGTAATGCCAGATTTTTGCTCCTTACAGAAAGATCGTCGGTTAGGAAGGGAATATTGCATCACCAGAATGTTCGTTTGGAAGACTGAGAGACAGCACCTTTGAGAGGACAGCAGAACAAGAAGAACAACAAGACGAGAGAACTTGTTATCGTAACAAGTTCTCTCCCCCCCCTCAAACTGTTTTCTTATACCCCCTTTACAAATTTCTTCTTTTCTCCTCCTGTAAGATGGACTTGCCCCAAGAGACTGTGATATGGATTTTCCCGTTAACCATGATGTTGACCAGAGCAGTCTGTTTCGGTGAGAGTACCAGTGAGGTCGAGAAAGGATCCAGAAAGGTCCTAATGACTGAGACGGAGGTGTAAATTTCCAATAGCAACCCAATCACCAAGCAAAGGCGAGTACCGGGCACGATCTAACAACCATGTTATCTGTAAACATTTTCTTTGAAGGATTGTTAGTTCAAAAAAAGAAAAACTGTATCTGTAGGCTCTGTGACAATGGTTGAAGATGGATGCATAAAGAAATGCCAATCCAGTCTTAATATCCATATGGACCAGCATCCATTGAGTGACCATCACTCCTTAGTGGGTAACGTGTTAAATAAAACAGATTGTTGGGTATGCTCTCAAGTACCTCAGGGTCATAGCAAATCAGGGCTAGTACCATTTCTTTAACGTTAGGGGAGGTACTTGAGCTAAGTGGTGGGAGACCGGTGGACCGGAGGTTTAACATCTCCAGCCCTCCTAGTTTGAAGCTCCACCAATACCATGTGGATAGGTCCCTCTTATGTTTTAATATCTCCAATCCCCGTAAGCCGGGAAATTGGGAAGTGTCATGGAGCAACCTTACCATGACCTTTTCACACAGAGCAGATAGAATGCCTACAGATACAGAGCTTGTACGCCACATAGCCAGTAGAGGAAAATCTTTCCGGTATCGATATACCTTAGGAAATAGGATTACTAGAGTTGGAGAGGTATCACCAGGATACTGTGCACATATCGTACAAACTGATACGTGCATTAAGCAGATGGAAGAATTAGGGTCAGGAGATTTCACCTGGAAGGTTTGTAACATGGTCATGTCCTTCTCCGTCCCTTATGTTCTCCCCGATGATGCATATTTCATATGCGGGAGAAAGGCGTACAAATGGCTTGCCCCAAACTCTGAAGGATTGTGTTATATTGGAAAAGTATTGCCTGAAGTGATGACTGTTACACATGACAAAATGAAGGACATACACCGTGGTGCCCAAGCTCCTTATACTCACACTCATTACGAGCACCGAGTTAAAAGACAACTGTCAGAAAGGTTAGAGCATCCGGCCTCTGATCTTATCCATGAATCCACCGGGATTCAGGTTCTGGTAGCGTTAGATTTCACTCGCACCGCTCGGGGAGTGATGAATTATAGGTACATTTCCGCACTCGCCAATTTGTTAGATAATATCACTGAAATGTATGATGACACGTTCAGATACACTGGAAGAGAACTTCAAGCTTATAAAACAGAACTAGTTCAGCATAGGATGGTTCTTAATTATCTTACAGCAGTAACAGGCGGATATTGTGTTACACTGGCAACACAGTACGGCATAAAGTGTTGCACGTATATCACAAATAGCACCGAGGATCCGGTAGAGGTCATAGACCAAAAGATGGACGATATTCTGCAATTAAAGTGGGAATTTCGTCGAAAACACAATCTCACCCTTGCTGCTGTAGGTAATGAGCTGACTGGTTGGGTGTCATGGTTGAACCCGCGAAATTGGTTCTCCGGTTTAGGAGACTGGGCTCAAGGAGTCATAATGGATGTTGGAAAGTTTCTACTATGTATCTTAGGTGTTGTTATATTTATTGGATTGATATTTAGATGCGGGCAGGCTTTAATGAGGTGCAAACAAAGTACAAGAGTGATGAGTTTGAGGAGTGAGGAAACTGTAATTAACCTGGATTTGATTTATGACCCAATGATAGAAACCAGAATGTGATGAAAATGCGATTATACGGTCCGTTTCTTTCACCTGTTTTTCTGCTTTTCTCCAAGATACAAAGACCCCTTGGACGAGGAAGTTAACGAGACGCTATACAGACAACAGACAAGAACCAAAGATGAAGTTTTGACGACCTATGATATGGACACTTGATGAACTTTGCCATGGATCCCCAGTTTCCCTAGTATTTTTAAACTCACGCTAGCCCAACATTTTTTGTAAATCCGATGGCACTGACAAAGCTATTTGCTCATGCCCAAAGAGCAATACAGCGCAAAGAAGACGACTCTCAACAGATACCGAACACAACTTCAACGACAGATGTACATTTCCCTGACATAGAATATCATTGCATTTTCCATAAGTGTTCTTTATCTTCATCTCTACAACCCTCAGGTAATGACACACATAGACGATAGGGAATACAGGCACAGATATCAGCAACCACATACCTCCCCCATTCATGTATCATCAACTAAAATGTGCATCCCCATTTTGTTACAACTGAAAGCCGAAATGAGCTCGGTAAAGTTTGACAGCCCATCCACAGACCCGTACCACGGGATAAGAAGGAATTCAAATGTATACTTCGCAATACCTCGAAGCTTGATTTACAACACGTACGGCACGATGATACATGACCCTCCAAACATGGACTCATACACACATGCTTCTGCTATCACACTAGGTCATACCCTCTTCACACCTACTCCCCTCTCCTCCCTCACCCAACCATGGAAATGAATTAACCACTGACATATATTTTTCTCCTTTTGAAATGTTTTCAGGAAGTGGCAGTTATTATTGACTGCCAAAGGGTGGACTGTCAAAGTCAGAAAAATATCCCCATACACGCTGCCATATTTGCACCTCATGCTGGTCCGCGCTGCGCATGCGTACGCTCTCCCGTGAAGGCGCATACCCGCAATAGCGTGCACCCGCGGGCGCACGGTATGCGTATTTACGGTAGAGTTTATGTAATCGTAGCGTGCGACTCATTCGTTACATATTTTCAGTATTAATGTAGTTTGTAGATCATGATCCCTTTGATAGTTTCTGAAAGTTTGGTTAATATAGAATGTCCCTGAGCTGAGGAATCCCTCTTTGTATTGTAGGAAGGGTCTAACAGGAGTCATGCAGCAGTGTTTGGTACCCATCGGAAGAGTATTTAAATAGCAATATTCCGGTGTTGGTTTGGAGCGTATTAATCGCTCGTGCGAATAGTTATGGACATAAGAAGTTTATGTCCATTTCTACTATTTACTCATACTCAGGTATGCGGCGGGAAACCTAGTTCCCCACCCACCTGAGCTGTTTGAAATCGTCACAGCCCACCTGTATGAATCAACCTATGACCTTTTGTTATGATGCAGGGCCGAATTCCGACGTCCAATGGACAATGGGATTGTAGGGACTGTAGGATTGCATTGTGTGTGGGGCATAAATAGGCAGGCCGACCACATCCAGCACTCACTCTTCAACGGTTCTCATTGCTGAAAATCGGGTGCTGGATGTCCAGGCGCATGCGATCGTTTCCCCTTGTGCGTAAGTTTCTCTCCGTAATCATTGTCTTTCTGTGAGCCAATTTCTCTCATCTCTCTCCGTCTCTCTCTCTCTTTCCCTTCTCTTTCTCTCGTATCTCCCCTAGACTAGTATTGTATTGTATTAGATAGTATTGTATTTTGGTTAGGAAGTCTCTGTTATATTGTAGTGTATCATTTGTACTGTTATCCCCTTTTACAAGTATATTAGATATAATACAGTTAATAGGCTTTGGACCCTAAACCAGTATCTGTGTATTTCCTATAGTGTTAAGTGTTCACTTGAGCGTCGGTGACGCTCAAGCAGCTTTGTAGTTAGTCAGGTTACACAAGGTTGCACTTACACCCTGTACTCACATTAAGGTATTCTGTGCATTTCATTGGTATAAGGTCTAGACATAAAGGTATAGCGTTGTGAGCGTCTGCGCCGCTGGTGACCTCCTCGTGGTCTCGAGCGTAAGCTACGCCATAGCGAATCATTACTCTAGTCATAACCAATAACGTGTTGTCCTGTGATCACTGGGCCGTGAGCGAACGTGACGCTTGAGCGTCTCGCCTACGGCTGAGCGATCGTTACGCAAATAGCGTACCCTTACGGTACTTCTTAAGTAAGCAGCGTACAGTGTTCTTAGACTTCATAAAGGGTTGTTTATACGACAAAGGAATTTAGCATTGTCATGTTAATATCCAGTTTGTTTATAGTACCACCTAAAAAGAGTTCTGCCATGGTCAGAATTATTATTATTATCCTTTATATATATGGCACCACAAGGGTTCCGCAATGCCCAATTACAGAGTACATATGCACATAATCAAAACAGGAAAACAGTAACTTACAGTTGAAGACAATATAGGACAAGTACAGGGTAACTAAGCATAACTACACCAGTAAACGACATAGAGATAAGTTTCAAGGTGGCCGACAAACTGCGGGATTTGGACAGTTGAGGATTATTAAAGTAAGAAAAGGATAAGCACATGAGGGAAGAGGGCCCTACTCGTGAGAGCTTACATTCTAAGGGAATATACAGTATAATACAATACAGTATAGTGCAAGCACAAAAAATTCTAATTTTCTTGAAAGTACATCAAGGGCATGTTTTGGCACCTGTGCTGCCACAAATGAACTGGGAATCATCTGCAAGTCCTGTTCAGTCATCTGGTAAGAATTATGTTTCCTAATACGAAAATGTCTTTTTACAATACTATATGTCATTCCTTCAGCTTTTTTTTCAAAAACATTTACAGTAATTTAATTACCGTATTTGCCGGCGTATAAGACGACTGGGCGTATAAGACGACCCCCCAACATTTCCACTCAAAACATAGAGTTTGTTATGTACTCGCCATATAAGACTACCCCTGCCGTCTCCCTGTCACTAGCAGCTGTCTGGTCCGCCCTTGAATCCATATTATGGATACCTGTAGTACCAGTATTAACCCACCACATAAAGTTGTAAGCCCCCCTCACCTGCAGCTTCCCTGCAGTGCTGCCGCTGTCCCCCCTGCCTAAGCCGCTGTCCCCCCCCCTTCTTATGCATACCTTGATACTCCAAATCTCTTATACTGTAAGAGACATGTCAGTGCTGCCGCTGTCCGCTGTCCTCCCTGCCTAACCGCCTGTCACTGCTGAATGTCGGCTCCTGCTCAGTGCCATGAGCCCGGTGCTGCACTGTAACAATACATTTAGCACCTGGCTCCTGTCCCTGTGTAGGAGCCGGACTTCACACAGCTTCACCCGCCGGCAGCGCCGTACACTCACCGTACACTCACACAGGTGAGATAGAGGCACTTCACGGGGGAAGTGGGGGGGGGCAGCCAACATCATCTTCTTAACCCCCTGGATTGCTGAATACGGGGGTCCACCATGAGGTCACGCCCCCTTATGCTAGGCCATGCCCTGTTTTGCGACTTCCCGCACCGGGTGTATAAGACGACTTCCCGCCCAGCGTATAAGACGACCCCCGGCGTATAAGACGACCCCCCGCTTGGAGGCATGTTTTTCGGGGGGAAAAAGTCGTCTTATACGCCGGCAAATACGGTACCTACACAATCCTTTGTTTTTTGACTCTTGAGAATTTCTATACTTTTTTGACATACTGTATGGTTATTACTATTTGAACTTCAACTACCATAAAAAAGGCATTGTAGTATATAATAAATTTCGGTACACTCAACAGTTTATTAAAATAGGAAAAAAATGACATTTATAACACAAAAATTAGTACCTGTGTATTTCTTCAACAGAAAGAAATATATTGCAGCATGATGAGGTCTCAACACAGGAGGAAAGGATTAATGAGACACAAGAGGAATACTTGATTACCCTGTACTTCTTGCCTGACTCACCACATTTACAAAAGTCAGAAGAACCTACAGCTCATTCCACTCTTCCTCCCCAACTTACACCTGCAAGAGATCCAGCAGTGGACATTATTAAGAGCAATGCATCCTTTGATAGAATCAGAAGGATTTTATGTCAACACAAATTAGACAAAATGAATGTTACAAACCTGCAGCGGCCGCGGCGGCCGCGCTTGTCCCTACGGGTGGTCTGGTCTGCCCGGCGCCTCGTTCCCCCTGGCGGTCTCCGGATTCAGTGGCGGGTCGGCGCTGCTCCCCGGCGGCTTCCCGGAAGCAGGGACGCCGCCATCGCAAGTGAGGGCAAGCAGGCGGAGCAGGTCTGACGTCACCTGCCTGCTCCGTCAATCAGGCTGGGGCGGGGAGTTTAAAAGCGGATACCAGGCAGAGATCCGGTGCCTGAGTATCTTCGTTTCTCCTTCGGAAGCTGTGATTCCAGAGCTCCCTCGTCCTGTGCCTCCAAGCATCCTGTGCCTCCAAGCTCGTCCTGTGCCTCCAAGCATCCTGTACCTCCAAGCATCCCGTGCCTCCAAGCACCTCCGTGCCTCCAAGCACCTCCGTGCCTCCAAGCACCTCCGTGCCTCCAAGCACCCCGTGCCTCCAAGCACCTCGTGCCTCCAAGCACCTCCGTGCCTCCAAGCACCTCCGTGCCTCCAAGTACCTCCGTGCCTCCAAGTACCCTCGTGCCTTCAAGCACCTCCGTGCCTCCAAGCACCTCCGTGCCTCCAAGTACCTCCGTGCCTCCAAGTACCCTCGTGCCTTCAAGCACCTCCGTGCCTCCAAGCACCTCGTGCCTCCAAGCACCTCCGTGCCTCCAAGCACCTCCGTGCCTCCAAGCACCTCCGTGCCTCCAAGCACCTCGTGCCTCCAAGCATCTCCGTACCTCCAGGGGCCTCCTAGCACGCCCTGTACTTCCAGCACCTCAGAACCCCAATACCGCGGAGCCTCCGACATCACGGTACCTCTAATATCTCAGTACCCCAGCCTTCAGTATTTCTACGAGTCTTGTCTTACAGGAGACCGTCAAGAACTCCTCTGTGCCTCCCGCCTGCCGACGTAGTCCTGCATGAGGAAGACCTACATCCGGCCATCCCTACTGCGACCCAGTGGCGGTTCCTCTTCCCGGTCATCGGAAGAAGCCCCGAGTCCACAACACTCCCAAACCAGGTCAGTGATAGTATACTCAGGCCTAATGGACTCGGGGATTCGGAACACGGACTCGAGTGCCATCCAGAACCTGGCTTCCCGAGTACAAAGTCAGGAGGCGGCGCAAGGCCAGGTGATGCAGTACCTCCAGCAGTTGTCCGGACGTCTGGATCAGATCCAGGCGTCTCTGGCCTCAGTAATTCCGGCTCCTGCTCCAGTGGTCGCACCAGTTGTCGTTGCCAGTAATGTTCAACCATCGGCTGGTATCACTCCACGTCTTCAGTTGCCTACTCCGTCCCGCTATAATGGGAATCCCAAAAATTGCCGCGGTTTCTTGAACCAATGCGAGGTACATTTCGAGCTACTTGCACACAACTTTCCTACAGACCGGTCCAAGGTAGCATATATCATTTCTTTATTGGAAGGTTCTGCTCTGGATTGGGTGTCTCCACTATGGGAACGGTCCGATCCCATGGTTTCCAACTATACCAACTTCATCTCGTCCTTTCGAAGGATTTTCGACGAACCCGGCAGAATGACCACGGCTTCTTCCGATTTGCTCCATGTTCGGCAAGGCGCCCGTTCCGTGGGCCAGTATGTGGTTCATTTCCAGACCATTGCTTCCGAACTACGCTGGAATAATGACGCCCTGAGAGCTGCCTTCTGGAACGGTCTTTCCGACCGGCTGAAAGATGAGCTGGTTACTAGAGATCTGCCGGATCCATTAGAAGATTTGATTTCTCTGTGCGTCAAGGTGGATCTTCGGATGCAAGAGCGTGGAAGAGAACGTAGCCATTCAGATCGTCCCAGGCTCCGGAATCCTACTCCTAGGCCGGTGGCCTCACCTAGCTCAGATGAGCCCATGCAAATTAACCGCTCCCGACTGTCTCCAGAAGAACGACAGCGTCGTCGTGAGGGTAAACTCTGCCTTTACTGTGGAGCCGCAGATCATTTTCTTAAATCTTGTAAAGTCCGTCCGGGAAACGGGCAGTCCTAGCTTGTTCCGGAGGAGTCAAGCTGGGAGTTGCGACAAAAGCTTCTCCAACTTCGGACTGTTTGCTTCCAGTAACTCTAGTCTCCAACTCAGTCTCCAAGTCTTGTGAAGCCCTATTGGACTCCGGAGCTGCGGGGAACTTCGTTTCTTCCATCTGTGCCCAAAGTTTGGGTTTGAAGTTACGGCCTATCGAGCGGCCAATCTCACTGACGGCTATCAATGGGACTAGAATTGCCAAAGGTCTTATAAGGTGGCGCACGGGGCCAGTTAAGCTGCAGGTCGGGGCTCTACATCAGGAAGATTTGGAACTCTTGGTAATCCCAGAAATGTCCCATGATCTGGTTCTTGGAATACCTTGGCTAAAAAGTCATAATCCCCACATCGACTGGAAGTCGTCACAAATTCTGTCCTGGAGTTCCTTTTGTCACACTAATTGTCTTACTCCTGTCTGTCCGCTCCGTGTCACTTCCAAGACGGATGAAGAGCACATTCCGGAGGCATATCAAGGGTACAAGGACGTGTTTTCGGAACAAGCTGCGGACCTATTACCACCTCACAGGCCTTGGGACTGCTCTATTGACCTTGTCCCAGGGAAGACGCCACCCCGTGGTCGCACATATCCTCTGTCTCTTCCTGAGACCCAAGCCATGTCGGAGTATATTAAGTCCAATCTGCTCAAAGGATTCATTCGCCCCTCTTCCTCCCCTGCTGGTGCAGGCTTCTTTTTTGTGAAGAAAAAAGACGGAGGGTTGAGACCATGCATCGACTACCGCGGCCTAAATGACATTACTATTAAGAATAAGTACCCTTTGCCACTAATCACAGAGTTATTTGATAGGGTTCGTGGGGCCCGCATTTTTTCCAAACTCGACTTGAGAGGAGCTTATAATCTTATACGCATCCGAGAGGGGGATGAATGGAAGACTGCCTTTAATACCCGAGATGGGCATTACGAATACTTGGTGATGCCATTTGGTCTTAGTAATGCTCCCGCGGTTTTCCAGGGATTCGTCAATGAAATCTTTCGTGATATGCTGTATCAGAGCGTTGTGGTATATTTGGACGACATATTGATTTTTTCCAAGAATCTTGTCGAACACAGGTTACAAGTCAAAGAAGTACTACACCGTTTACGAGAGAATCATCTCTACGCCAAGCTCTCCAAGTGTACATTTGAAGTAACATCTATTCCGTTCCTCGGTTATGTCATCTCGGGGACGGAGCTTCGCATGGATCCGGAAAAGTTATCTGCCATTCGTGACTGGACTCAACCTCTTTCCCTGAAAGCAATACAAAGATTCCTGGGCTTTGCGAACTACTACAGGAAATTCATTAAGGGTTTCTCCACCATTGTTGCGCCCATTACTGCCCTGACGAGGAAGAGTTCCAATCCTAGTCTGTGGTCCCCGGAAGCCATTTTAGCTTTTTCTCGTTTAAAATTAGCCTTCATGACGGCTCCAGTTCTCAAACAACCAGATTTCGATGAACCCTTCTTCTTAGAAGTTGATGCGTCTTCAGTCGGAGTTGGGGCTGTTCTCTCCCAGTATTCCTCTGATAAGAAACTACATCCGTGTGGCTTCCATTCTCGTAAGTTCTCTCCGGCCGAACGGAACTACACTATTGGAGACCAGGAACTCTTGGCAATCAAGTCTGCCTTGGAAGAATGGAGATATCTTCTGGAAGGGGCTAAACACGTGTTTACTATCTACACAGATCACAAGAATTTGCTGTACATCAAATCCGCACAATGCTTGAATCCTCGCCAGGCAAGATGGGCACTTTTCTTTTCCCGATTCTCGTTCATTATCAAGTACCGGGCCGGGAGTCTCAATATTAAAGCAGATGCACTTTCTCGTTCACAAGTTTCCTCTGACGAGGATGAACCTCCGGAGCGGGGTTTAATTCTGAATCCAGTTTCTGTCTCTGTTGCTTTAACTACTCCAGCTCCTCCTCCTGGAAGAATGTCCGTACCAGCTAGATTCCGCTCAAGGATACTACTGTGGGTCCATAACTCCAAGTTTTCCGGTCATCCCGGCGCTCAGAAGATGTACAAGTTTCTGCAAAGATCTTACTGGTGGAACACCATGAGGAAGGATGTACAAGATTGCGTTAATTCCTGTCCCCAATGTACACAACACAAATCTCCTCGTTTGCCTCCTGCAGGGTTACTTCGTCCTCTGCCTATCCCTGTGAGACCCTGGACTCACATTTCCATGGACTTCGTCACTGACCTGCCCTGTTCCAAAGGTTTCAACACCGTTTGGGTTATCGTTGACCGTTTTTCGAAGATGGCACACTTTGTGCCCTTGACTGGTCTTCCAACAGCACCGAAACTGGCACTACTGTTTATCCGAGAACATTTTCGTTTGCATGGGTTGCCACAAGAGATTGTTTCTGACCGAGGAGTACAGTTCACCGCCAGGTTTTGGAAAGCCCTTTGTTCGACTCTGCAAATCAAACTTAAGTTTTCGTCTGCTTATCATCCCCAAACAAATGGACAAACGGAACGTGTCAATCAGGATCTAGAGACTTTTCTTCGTCTGTACCTCTCTCCTTCACAGGACAATTGGGTGGAGTTGCTGCCTTGGGCGGAGTTTGCCCACAACCATTTGTTTCATTCTTCCACTGGGGAATCACCATTTTTCGTCAATTACGGGTTCCATCCCCGTGTTCCGGAATTTCCAAGCCTTCCGTTAGTAGAGGTTCCTGCTGTAGTATCCACTCTACGACACTTTGGACAAATTTGGAGGAAGGTTCATGCCAATCTTAAGCAGGTTTCGGCTCGGTACAAGTTCTTCGCAGATAAGAAACGGCGAGCTGCACCTCAATATAAAGTTGGGGACAGGGTATGGCTGTCCACACGGAACCTCCGGCTGAAGGTGCCTACCATGAAATTCGCTCCAAGGTTCATCGGGCCCTACCCTGTGCTAAAAGTCTTAAATCCTGTGGTCTGTAAACTGGGTTTGCCTGCCCATCTTCGAGTACCTAACGCCTTTCATGTTTCTCTACTCCGTCCCCTCGTTCTGAATCGGTTCCACTCAGCACTCCCTAGGTCAACGTCAGTAGTGGCAGAAGCCGGAGCAGAGTTTGAAATCAAAGCTATTCTTGACTCCCGTTATCTTCATAAAAAATTACAGTACTTGGTGGACTGGAAGGGTTACGGTCCTGAGGAAAGAAGTTGGATTGGAGCTACTGAAGTAATGGCTCCTCGTCTGATTCGGATCTTCCACTCCAAACATCCGACTAAGCCCGGGAAGTGTCCAGGGGCCACTCCTGGAGGAGGGGGTACTGTTACAAACCTGCAGCGGCCGCGGCGGCCGCGCTTGTCCCTACGGGTGGTCTGGTCTGCCCGGCGCCTCGTTCCCCCTGGCGGTCTCCGGATTCAGTGGCGGGTCGGCGCTGCTCCCCGGCGGCTTCCCGGAAGCAGGGACGCCGCCATCGCAAGTGAGGGCAAGCAGGCGGAGCAGGTCTGACGTCACCTGCCTGCTCCGTCAATCAGGCTGGGGCGGGGAGTTTAAAAGCGGATACCAGGCAGAGATCCGGTGCCTGAGTATCTTCGTTTCTCCTTCGGAAGCTGTGATTCCAGAGCTCCCTCGTCCTGTGCCTCCAAGCATCCTGTGCCTCCAAGCTCGTCCTGTGCCTCCAAGCATCCTGTACCTCCAAGCATCCCGTGCCTCCAAGCACCTCCGTGCCTCCAAGCACCTCCGTGCCTCCAAGCACCTCCGTGCCTCCAAGCACCCCGTGCCTCCAAGCACCTCGTGCCTCCAAGCACCTCCGTGCCTCCAAGCACCTCCGTGCCTCCAAGTACCTCCGTGCCTCCAAGTACCCTCGTGCCTTCAAGCACCTCCGTGCCTCCAAGCACCTCCGTGCCTCCAAGTACCTCCGTGCCTCCAAGTACCCTCGTGCCTTCAAGCACCTCCGTGCCTCCAAGCACCTCGTGCCTCCAAGCACCTCCGTGCCTCCAAGCACCTCCGTGCCTCCAAGCACCTCCGTGCCTCCAAGCACCTCGTGCCTCCAAGCATCTCCGTACCTCCAGGGGCCTCCTAGCACGCCCTGTACTTCCAGCACCTCAGAACCCCAATACCGCGGAGCCTCCGACATCACGGTACCTCTAATATCTCAGTACCCCAGCCTTCAGTATTTCTACGAGTCTTGTCTTACAGGAGACCGTCAAGAACTCCTCTGTGCCTCCCGCCTGCCGACGTAGTCCTGCATGAGGAAGACCTACATCCGGCCATCCCTACTGCGACCCAGTGGCGGTTCCTCTTCCCGGTCATCGGAAGAAGCCCCGAGTCCACAACACTCCCAAACCAGGTCAGTGATAATGAACAACTGTCAACAACTTAGGTGGATAAATCATACTTGCTTCCATATGAATAAAAATATTCAGAGGTTGGAAAGAGCATAAAGGCACAAACATATGCTGTTATTAGACTGCAAGAATCAAAATCAAAATATTTTCATTAAAATGAAAAAGGCAAATGCAATAAGAGAGCTAAATAGTACTATAGCGTCTTTTGGTGCACAAATTGTTGTTCGCATACCTGTAACACAAGGTACAACATCTGTTAGCAACACAACACCAAACAGTTCAGTACCACCATCTCTGCCTAGGCCTGGTCTCTATACTGTACATGCAATGGTTATTCATGAAAACAGCCTGATGATCCCTTTCTTGCTTTACTTCCTAAAAGAAAAGAATAATGTCATATTATTACATTAATGTTTGTTGACATTATACTGTACTTAAATAAAAAAAAATGTATGATGGGGTGTTTTCCAAATATGTTTGTTTATACAATGTTTTGTATGCCAATATTATATCCTGGGGGGGGGGGGGGGAATACATTTATATAAATATGTAAATCATTTACTTTACAAATATTTACAAATATTTTTATCAAGTTGTTATTCTGTTTAAAACTGAATGAGTGATTAGACTGGTAGAATAGGAACCAAGAAAGGGCTGTCTCCTGAAGACTTAGGGATTGTAGTGTTTGTATGAGAAAAGAGTGGTCAACAGTCTCAAAAGTAGCAGAGAGATCTAGAAGAATAAGTTAGTAATGGCCTTCAGACTTTGCAGTGACCAGATCATCCACTACTTTAGTCAGTGTTGTCTCTGTGGAGTGTTGGGAATCAAAGCCTGACTGATGTGGGTTCAATAAGTTGTGTGAGTTAAGAAAGTGTGTGAGGTGAGTGTAGGTAAGTCTCTCAAGTAGATAATAGTAACACAGTTAAATGATTTTGTGCTCACTATGGACAAAACTTAAATAAACAGCACTTCACTTCAATTAAAGTCCTTAATCCCGATGTTTTTGTAGATATGAGGAACTTTTCAATCTTTACTAAGAGTACCATAGGTTTATAAACAGTCCTATTTGTATGTTTGGTGAACATACTTCATAGTTAAGAATTTGCAGCTCCTAGCGTGCACAGTAATAGATACCCATTTCTTATTCAAAGTCTCTCAAGTAGCTTGGAGAGGCAAGGGAGCTTAGAGATGGGACGGTAGTTTAAGAGAGAGATAGGGTCAAAATTTAGTTTTTTTCAGAATGGGAGTAAGGACTGCATGCTTGAACAGAGAATGAAAGACACCGAGATGAATTTGAAAATATGTTTGTTTGACAGTGTCCAGGGCATTAAAATAAAACTGGTAGACAGCCTTATATGTGAGGAAGTCACTTGGAGTACGAGATTTACACCACTGACGTTCAACTGTACATAACAGTTTTTGCAGGTGTCTTGTTAATTTAGAGTGCCACGGTCAGGGCCAGTGCTAGGGTGTCCGGTGCCCCCTGCAAACTATAAATTTGCACCCTCCCATATTTTACATGCAGCGAAAAAAGGAGTGTGGTCTCACAAGGAAGAGGCATGGCCACACAATAGTACACACATTTCAAATTACGCGACACAGCAGCAATCTTATTCACATTACCCCGCGCATAGTAGTGCTGTTTATACACATAATGTTCCCAGTAGTGGTGCCGGTTATACACATAATACCCCTTGTAGTAGTGCTGCTTATACACATAATAGCCCCTGTAGTAGTGGCGCCGCTTATACACATAATAGTCCCTGTAGTAGTGCCGCTTATACACATAATAGCCCCTGTAGTAATGCCGCTTATACACATAATAGCCACTGTAGTAGTAGCGCTGCTTATACACATAACAGTCCCTGTGGTAGTCGCGCCGATTATACATATAATAGCCCCTGTAGTAGCGCTGCTTATACACATAATAGCCCCTGTAGTAATGCCGCTTATACACATACTGTAATAGCCCCTGTAGTAGCGCCGGTTATACACATAATAGCCACTGTAGTAGCACCGGTTATACACGCAATAGCCCCTGTAGTAGCGCCAGTTATACACATAATAGCCCTGTAGTAGCGCCGGTTATACACGTAATATCCCCTGTAGTAGCGCCGGTTATATATATATAATAGCCCCATTAGTAGCACCAGTTATACACGTAATAGCCCATGTAGTAGCGCCAGTAATACACATAATAGACCATGTAGTAGTGCCAGTTATACACGTAATAGCCCCTGTATTAACTCCGGTTAAATGCGTAAAAACCCCTGTAGTAGTGGCCGTTATACACGTAATAGCCCCTGTAGTAGCGCCAGGTATACACATAATAGCCCCAGTAGTTTTGGCACTGCTTATACACATAATAGCCCCTGTAGTAGCGATGGTTACATATAATGCCCATAGAAGTGCCATTTATACAAATGATGCCCCCCCCACACACATACACATAGATAGATACACACACACAGACAGACATATACACATACTGTAGATACACTGACAAACGTACAAACACATACATACACATAGATACACACACATATTGTAGATACACAAACATACATACACATAGATACACACATACTGTAGATACACATACATACGCACAGATACACAAACACACTTTCTCACTCACTCTCCCTCAACTTACCATCTGGCTGGCCAGATTTGTGGTAGTTTCTGTCCTCCTCTGCAGCCTGTTCTTGTGTAGCTCTGCCCCTCAGCTCCATGTAGCTCTGCCCCTTAGCTGCATGTAGATCCGCCCCCTCAGCGCCATGTAGCCCGCCGCTTTTCAGACTGAACAGTGGACACGGACACTGAAGATGACGCTGTGGCTGTCAGGATGGTAGGCGGAAAGGTTCAAGCTGCCGACACCGCTGCCTGTCAAATGGTATGACAGGCACAGCAGCCGGCTGCAGCAGCAGCAGGGGGACAGGCACAGTATAGGGATGCAGAGCGCCTCTCCAGCCTGGCTCCTAACTGCTTTGCATCCCTTTGCTGAGTGGGGAGTGCAGGGCTTGGCCACAGTTGACATCTAGGCCTACGCGGAGTGTGATTTGTAGCAGCAGCAACTTTATCAAGGGCTATATCTAGAGTCTGGTTCAGGTGTGATACAGCTGTCAAAATGCAGAAATAGGTGAAAGCAGTGGTTGGAGTGAGGTGGAAAGTTTTTGAAAATTAATTTTGTTAATATTTCTGCGGGTTTGAGGAGGATTTGAGGACTTGAGTGACACTGAGTTTGAAGTAATGGAGGAAAGCATTCAGGTGATAAGGTTATGATCTGAGAGAGGAAAAGGAGTGTTAGTGAATTCAGAAACTGAGCATAGTCTGGTGAATATTAGATAAGGCAGTGGCCCTCCTAATGAGTAGAGGAGTGTAAATCCTGATGGAATCTACTACAGATGATGTGAATGTGAGTGATAGAACCTGTTGTCAAACTGTGTATGCGAAGCATTGGGATAGTAATAATCCAAACCCACCACCTTTACTGTTACCAGGCCTGGATGTGTGTGTGAAGTGGAAACCACCATGTGACAGTGCTGCAGGGGAGGCCATGTCTAATTGTGTGAACCATGTTTCTCTAATAGCCAGCAGGTTGAAGTTGTTAGCTATGAAGAGGTCATGAACAGATGTTAATTTGTTACAACAAAATGTGCATTCCATAAGGCACATTTTAGTGATTTGGAGGGTAATGGGAGACATGTGAATTTTATGAGGTTAGCTGTATTTCTATATTGCTGTGAATCAGATGCACCTGCACATTCATGCAATAGAAAAGGTGCCTAATTAAATTCTGACCTACAGTATTATTTGGTGGTCTCAGCCAAATGTATGTTTAGTCTACAGCTCCCAGGATATTAGGCATGCCTATGAGACTACAGAAAGCTATCTTTAGTTCATACCACTGTGACCCATGACTGAGGAAGAAGATTGACATGTAGCAGATGGTCTTCAGGGCTGCCATAACCTTGGTGAGATGGTAGGAGAAAGTTAAATGTGTTATGCCCACCACTCTGAAGGCTAATTACTTAAAGAAACCAGTTGCAAAAGTACAGAGCACATAGCAGCTTGTGCAGGCCTAATAAAGCTATTGACCTTGCTGTTTCTGGCCTCATCTGATCCTTGACAAGGTTACAGTATATATGTGGTACCCCACTTCAAAGCATACCCAGCCCATTATGGTGTCCCACCTACTTACTAAAATCCACATCTGCTGGCTACAAAAAAGGGCTGGCCATCACCGGGGTTAGCAACCACCCCTCTCACCTGATGATGGCAGTGGCCATACCCAGAGAGCACCAGGACCCAAGAGAGACACAGCAGCAGCACTTGGAGAGCAGGAAGAGAATTGTGGGACCGGCTGACATCCTGCACTAGGGAAAGGCAAACTCAGTGAGAGCCGGAGAGAGACAGGGCACCACCCAGTAAAGCTGAGGAGACCATCTGGGAAGATGCATGCTGTGGGAAGTGGTGCCAGCCACAAGAGGCATCATGCAAGCAGAAGCCCTAAGGGCACTGTGGAGAACAGCAGCAGCTGACAGGCCAGAGGAAAGTACTGAGAGTAATGCTAGTGGGTAGCTGTGTTACTGGTGGAGAGCAAAGATGACTTAAGGCAGTCCGTTGAGCAAGAGAGTGACAGTGGCAAGAGTGTGAGCTTCCACTTTGCAGGTACCAGACTTGGGGTGCTGTGGCTACCAGCTGCCAGGGCAGACAATGGGGAAGCTGGGACCTGAAAGACAGGAAATGAGGAGAGCCAGTGACCCTCAGTGCCAGTCAGTGCCAGCACCAGCCAGTCAGCCACTGACATCCTGTCAGGTAATAACAGCCTGGCAGCTCATTTTACCAGGACACTGAGACCCTGCAACTCTTTTAGAAAAACCAGAACAAATCAGTCATAGCTAACTGATGCATTACACTGTCAGACAGTGAGTGCAGAAGCAGTAACAGACTGTGTGTCACACTGAGGAAGAAGAGCCTTTACACAATACCCCACAGCAACAGATACAGGAGGATCCTAACCTGTGTACAGTCCCACTACAGCTGTAGAGAAAGACTTAGGCAGAAAGTGCCAGCTCAAAACCAGTGCATAATAATCTTTCCAGAATAGTCAAAGGAAGATTTGGTTAACCCTGCATGTTGTATTATCTGCTGCAGTCAGAAGTTTGTAAGCACAGTTAACAAAGAAGCTTTGTATCACCCGCTTTTACCTGCTTTCATAGTCAGTCTGAGGAACTGTATTGCTTGCTACCACTAACCATTAAAGGAACTGCTTTTACCTGCTTTTATAGTCAACCTGAGGAATCATATTGCTTGCTATCACTAATCGCTAAGAGAACTGTTTTCATTGCTGTCAGAATAAGCTAGGGGAGCTGTTACTTTTACTGAAAGCCGGTAGACTTTACAAGTGAGGAAAATTGACTTGCTTATTTGTATTGCATGCTCAAACCTGCCACCTGGTGTACACTAGGGACATTATAGTGAACACTTTAGTCAATAGTACACTTACTCTTAATCTAACATGTTTATACAAGTACACTACCGATAATCCGGCACCCTCGGTTCCAGCACTGTGCCAGATTATTGATGTTGCTGGATTATCGGTGGTAACATTTACGGTGGTGTCGACAGCATCCTGACCACCCCCTCTGCAGCCTAATTATATCCAGCGTGTCCCCTAAAGCCAAAATTCGGCCATGCAGCCTGATTTCCCACCTGCAGCTTGCCTCCCCGCTGCAGCCCGACTGACCACCCGCCGCCAGACTCCCCCACCCGCAGCCTAAATAAGCCTCCCACTGCTAATCTAAAACCTCCCTCAGCCTAACTAAGTCTGACGCTGCTAAATTAAGACCTCCCACATCCTATCTAAGGGCCTCCCGCATCTTAACTCCCACCCATAGCATAACTTCCCTGGCACCTGAAATGTCAGAATTAAAAGAGGTGCCGGACCATCAGGTACCGGATAATCGATGGTGTACCTGTATCACAGGAACTCAGATAGAGCTTTTTACCTTTACACCACCACCTGGTGGACATTTGGTATAGTACATTAATATTGTAAAAATTGCTAGTATTTCTGGCTGAGAGATGTTCATAATACTGAACTGTATCCTACGTTCCATGGTATGTATAACCAGTTGTAATGTTAAGAAAGTGAAAACTTACTGCAAGTGAATGTTACTGTACATACTTGTTGCAAAACTAACCTTTTAAATTTCCAGAACAATGACCATCTTGCACCAGTTAATAATACTTTCAATTACTGTCCTCACGTGTGGTGACTGGTATTGTGGGGGGTACTTATTCTTCTGTCTAGCATCTAGGAGAGGCATGTTCTGGAGTTCTCCAGGAGGCTAAGACTGACAACAGCAGGGAAGACACAGGTACAACACACCCACAAACTACTGACATCCTACCACTAAGGGGCTACCACAAGTACAGTACAGACTGATTAAGTTGAAGACTTTGAGGCAGAAAACGTGAGTGACCATGCCATCATAGACAGCATTGAGGTTCACCCCCCCCCCCCCCCCCACACACACACACACACACACACACACAGAAGAAACTATGTTTGTGGTGCAGGCTCTGTGGTACCTCATGCGGCTCCTCTTAGTCAGGCGGTGGTGTGCTGCATATATGGTGAGCATATATAAGTCATGAAACACTATGATAGAGGATTTCAGACACAAACCCAGCCTTTAGTTGATAATATATTATATGGGCATTTTATACATCATTTTTGGTAGATTTCAATCAGGTTTGGAATCCAACAGTGGTTGGTATCTACAGTACTGTATACTGGATGTTTTCAGAAAAATTGCTTACTAGTGTCTGGTGCAGGGTCACACCAAACCTCCTCAATCAGATTTGATTGAGCATCAGAACCGATGGGAAACCAACAGAAAATTCCAAACTGACCTTTAGTAAATGTACCCCTTAGCATGAGTAGCTCACTGACAAAACTTGGTTCAATGAATCAGGCATCACTACAGCTGCACAGAAGTGAAATGGGCAAAGGTAAGGATCTTATAGGGTTTACATGTGTTCTAATAGGTCACATGCTGTATTTGTGTTAATAGGTCTCAGATGCCAAATATCATTCATCTCACTAGTGGATGACATTGAGGTAAATCAGAAAGCATTCTGTCAGACTGCAAAATGTGCTATATAGCTGCCACAACCCTCAGGGGAGAGCACTAATTTCATGATCAGTATTTTGAAAATAAGAAACCATTTAGGTCAAAGCTGTCTGATTTCATTAAAGGCCTCAAAAAATAGCCTCATCCAAAAGCTAATTCAGACAAGTGAATCAAAGAGATTCTAGTTATAGATCATTTTGCCTGAGGTCTAGACTGACCGCTGTAGAGGTGGGTGCTGAAAAATAGAACACAAACATTTGAGGAAATTGCCATCACTGCTTAGGGCTTTGAGGCTATGCTGACAATGTCTAAGCCCTGAGCATGGTGAGAGAGACCATTTCCATGATAACATAATGGTTTGCTGGTCTGTGTGAAAATTCTTCAGGGATTCTGACTTGAGAGTGGTGGCAAACAAACTGCATACAAAACACAGGATCATTTCCATGCTTGAGTACTTTTTCCCAAATTTTACATCTCATCTTGATTTTCTAATAGTGTACCAAATAGCTAATAGTGTACTAAGGGCCTTATTCAGGTTTGTTAGCAAACCAAAAAAAGCACACTAATGGGCAAAACCATGTTGCACTGCAGGTGGGGCAGATGTTACAAGTGCAGAGAGAATAAGATTTGTATGGGGTGTGCTCAAACTGAAATCTAAATTGCATTGTAGAAATAAAGCAGCTAGTATTTACCATGCACAGAACTATATAACCCACCCTATCTAAATCTTTCTGCACACGTTACATCTGCCCCACCTGCAGTGCAACATAGTTTTGTCCATTAGTGTGCTTTTTTGATTTGCGAACAAACCTGAATAACCACTTAAATACTTAGGATTAGTATTTTTGTCTCTCAGTAATTGGTATAAAGTAGCAGATGATGTCTGGCGCAAAAACCTCATAGGATCTCTTTCTTATGTTTTTTTTTTTACCAGATTTGGACCTTTTCCTGCACTTAGCATTTTAGTTCACTAATACTGTACTATTTATTATATACAGTATCTATTCATTTTTTATAGTATAAAAAATATGGGTACAGTACATGTGGACCCACAAGTATTTAAAATTACACACTCATTATGTATGGGCCATGCCTCACTAACAATCACATGCATTGATAATAATTCCCTTACACAACGTCAGTCTATCTATTTCCTGCTGCTTTAAATATTCTGTAGACTTGACTGGCTGAAGACTTTAGACTGAACACATTGGGCCTAATTCAAGGTTCAACATTTTCCGCTAATGAGCAAAACCATGTGCACTGCAGGTGGGGCAGATATAACATGTGCCGAGAGAGTTAGATTTGGGTGGGTTATATTGTTTCTGTGCAGGGTAAATACTGGCTGCTTTATTATTACACTGAAATTTAGATTTCAGTTTAAACACACGCCACCCAAATCTAACTCTCTCTGCACATGTTATATCATCCCCCCACCCCCCCACCCCTCTGCAGTGCACATGGTTTTGCCATGAAAGGAAAAAATAAGAATTTACTCACCGGTAATTCTATTTCTCGTAGTCCGTAGTGGATGCTGGGGACTCCGTAAGGACCATGGGGAATAGCGGCTCCGCAGGAGACTGGGCACAACTAAGAAAGATTTAGGACTACCTGGTGTGCACTGGCTCCTCCCTCTATGCCCCTCCTCCAGACCTCAGTTAGGATACTGTGCCCGGAAGAGCTGACACAATAAGGAAAGGATTTTGGAATCCTGGGTAAGACTCATACCAGCCACACCAATCACACCGTATAACTCGTGATACTATACCCAGTTAACAGTATGAAAAATAACTGAGCCTCTCAACAGATGGCTGTAAACAATAACCCTTTAGTTAGGCAATAACTATATACAAGTATTGCAGACAATCCGCACTTGGGATGGGCGCCCAGCATCCACTACGGACTACGAGAAATAGAATTACCGGTGAGTAAATTCTTATTTTCTCTGACGTCCTAGTGGATGCTGGGGACTCCGTAAGGACCATGGGGATTATACCAAAGCTCCCAAACGGGCGGGAGAGTGCGGATGACTCTGCAGCACCGAATGAGCAAACTCAAGGTCCTCCTCAGCCAGGGTATCAAACTTGTAGAATTTAGCAAATGTGTTTGAACCCGACCAAGTAGCAGCTCGGCTAAGTTGTAAAGCCGAGACCCCTCGGGCAGCCGCCCAAGAAGAGCCCACCTTCCTCGTGGAATGGGCTTTTACAGATTTAGGATGCGGCTGACCAGCCGCAGAATTAGCAAGTTGAATCGTACTACAGATCCAGCGAGTAATAGACTGCTTTGAAGCAGGAGCACCCAGCTTGTTGGGCGCATACAGGATAAAAAGCGAGTCAGTTTTCCTGACTCCAGCCGTCCTGGAAACATAGATTTTCAGGGCCCTGACTACGTCCAGCAACTTGGAATCCTCCAAGTCCTTAGTAGCCGCAGGCACCACAATAGGTTGGTTCAAATGAAAAGCAGATACCACCTTAGGAAGAAATTGGGGACGAGTCCTCAATTCTGCCCTATCCATATGGAAAATCAGATAAGGGCTTTTACATGACAAAGCCGCCAATTCTGATACACGCCTGGCCGAAGCCAAGGCCAACAGCATGACCACATTCCACGTGAGATATTTTAAATCCACGGTTTTAAGTGGCTCAAACCAATGTGACTTAAGGAAATCCAACACCACGTTGAGATCCCAAGGTGCCACTGGAGGCACAAACGGGGGCTAAATATGCAGCACTCCTTTAACAAACGTCTGAACTTCAGGCAGTGAAGCCAGTTCTTTTTGGAAGAAAATCGACAGAGCCGAAATCTGGACCTTAATGGAACCTAATTTGAGGCCCATAGTCACCCCTGACTGTAGGAAGTGCAGAAATCGACCCAGCTGAAATTCCTCCGTTGGGGCCCTTCTGGCCTCACACAACGCAACGCAACGCAACATATTTTCGCCAGTATCATCATTTCGGCCATTACCTTGGTAAATACCCTCGGTGCCGTGGACAGACCAAACGGCAACGTCTGGAATTGGTAATGATAGTCCTGTACCACAAATCTGAGGTACTCCTGGTGAGGAGGGTAAATGGGGACATGCAGGTAAGCATCCTTGATGTCCAGTGACACCATGTAATCCCCCTCGTCCAGGCTTGCAATCACCGCTCTGAGCGATTCCATCTTGAACTTGAACCTTCTTATATAAGTGTTCAAAGATTTTAAATTTAAAATGGGTCTCACCGAACCGTCCGGTTTCGGTACCACAAACATTGTGGAATAGTAACCCCGTCCTTGTTGAAGGAGGGGTACCTTGATTATCACCTGCTCAGAATACAGCTTGTGAATCGCCTCCAGCACTGCCTCCCTGTCCGGGGGAGCGGTCGGCAAGGCAGATTTGAGGAAACGGCGAGGGGGAGACGTCTCGAATTCCAGCTTGTACCCCTGAGATACTACCTGTAGAATCCAGGGATCCACCCGTGAACGAGCCCACTGGTTGCTGAAGTTCTTGAGACGGGCCCCCACCGTACCTGGCTCCGCCTGTGGAGCCCCAGCGTCATGCGGTGGACTTAGAGGAAGCGGGGGAGGACTTTTGTTCCTGGGAACTGGCTGTATGTTGCAGCTTTTTCCCTCTACCTCTGCCTCTGGGGCCGAAAGAACTGTACCTGATAATACGGTGCTTTCTTTGGCTGTGAGGGAACATGGGGTAAAAATGCTGACTTCCCAGCTGTTGCTGTGGAAACGAGGTCCGAGAGACCATCCCCAAACAACTCAACCTTGTAAGGCAAAACTTCCATGTGCCTTTTAGAATCTGCATCTCCTGTCCACTGCCGAGTCCACAATCCTCTCCTGGCAGAAATGGACATTGCGTTTATTTTAGATGCCAGCCGGCAAATATCCCTCTGTGCATCTCTCATGTATAAGACAGCGTCTTTAATATGCTCTACGGTTAGCAATATAGTGTCCCTGTCTAGGGTATCAATGTTTTCCGACAGGGAATCTGACCACGCAGCTGCAGCACTGCACATCCATGCTGAAGCAATAGCCGGTCTCAGTATAATTCCTGAGTGTGTATATACAGACTTCAGGATAGCCTCCTGCTTCCTATCAGCAGGTTCCTTTAGGGCAGCCGTGTCCGGAGACGGTAGTGCCACCTTCTTTGACAGGCGTGTGAGCGCTTTATCCACCCTAGGGGATGTCTCCCAACGTGACCTATCCTCTGGCGGGAAAGGGTACGCCATTAGTAACTTTTTAGAAATTACCAGTTTCTTATCGGGGGAAGCCCACGCTTCTTCACACACTTCATTTAATTCATCAGAAGGGTGAAAAACCACTGGTAGTTTTTTCTCCCCAAACATAATACCCTTTTTTGTGGTACCTGTGGTAATATCAGAAATGTGCAACACATTCTTCATTGCCGTAATCATGTAACGGGTGGCTCTATTGGAATGTACACTAGTCTCATCATCGTCGACACTGGAGTCAGTATCCGTGTCGACATCTGTGTCTGCCATCTGAGGCAGCGGGCGTTTTAGAGCCCCTGATGGCTTTTGAGACGCCTGGGCAGGCACGAGCTGAGAAGCCGGCTGTCCCACATCTGCTATGTCGTCAAACCTTTTATGTAAGGAGTTGACACTGTCACGTAATTCCTTCCACATGTCCATCCATTCAGGTGTTGACCCCGCAGGGGGTGACATCACATTTATCGGCCCCTGCTCCGCCTCCACATAAGCCTCCTCATCAAACATGTCGACACAGCCGTACCGACACACCGCACACACACAGGGAATGCTCAGAACGAGGACAGGACCCCACAAAGTCCTTTGGGGAGACAGAGAGAGAGTATGCCAGCACACACCAGAGCGCTATATAATGCAGGGATACACACTACACAAGTGATTTTTCCCTATAGCAGCTATATATATATATATATTATATGCGCCTATATTTAGTGCCCCCCCTCTCTTTTTTACCCTATGTAGTCTGGAAACTGCAGGGGAGAGCCTTGGGAGCGTCCTTCCAGCGGAGCTGTGAGGGGAATTGGCGCCAGTGTGCTGAGGGAGATAGTCCCGCCCCTTCTCCCGCTTTTTTAAATGTATATTTGGCAGGGGTATTTTACACATATATAGTCTTTATGACTATATTATGTGGTATTTGCCAGCAAGGTACTCATATTGCAGCCCAGGGCGCCCCCCCCCCCCCAGCGCCCTGCACCCATCAGTGACCGGAGTATGTGGTGTGCATGGGGAGCAATGGCGCACAGCTGCAGTGCTGTGCGCTACCTTGATGAAGACCAGAGTCTTCTGCCGCCGATTTCCAGGAACGTCTTCTTGCTTCTGGCTCTGTAAGGGGGACGGTGGCGCGGCTCCGGGACCGGAAGACCGAGGCTGGGCCTATTTTCGATCCCTCTGGAGCTAATGGTGTCCAGTAGCCTAGAAGCCCAAGCTAGCTGCAAGCAGGTAGGTCCGCTTTTCTCCCCTTAGTCCCACGTAGCAGTGAGCCTGTTGCCAGCAGATCTCACTGAAAATAAAAACCCTAAAATATACTTTCTTTTCTAGGAGCTCAGGAGAGCCCCTAGTGTGCATCCAGCTCGGCCGGGCACAAAATTCTAACTGAGGTCTGGAGGAGGGGCATAGAGGGAGGAGCCAGTGCACACCAGGTAGTCCTAAATCTTTCTTAGTTGTGCCCAGTCTCCTGCGGAGCCGCTATTCCCCATGGTCCTTACGGAGTCCCCAGCATCCACTAGGATGTCAGAGAAATAATGTTTTGCAATCAACCATGAATTAGGCCCAAAGCGTTCAGTTTAAAGTCTTCAGCAAGTCACATCTCCAGAATGTTTAAAGCAGCAGGAAATGGGTAGACTGACGTTGTGTAAGGTGTGTCTTCATAGACTGGCTTCAGTTGCACCAAAAAGACCCTCTTGGCAAGCCGGGACTCAGCTGCAATGAGCATCTTATTTATTTTTTGCTCAACATGTGCACCTTTTTCACCTACTGTAAATAAAACTGGAAGTGACAAAACTACTTTTCTAGATGACACTGACGTCAACGTGTTCATTAGGTGGTAATAATAATAATCATAATAATAACACTATTTATATATCAATTTTCTACCAGTAAGACTCAAGGTGCTTTACATTTGTCCCCCTTTGCAATGCAACACTGCTAAAGGGAACACATGTCACCCTGTATGCCCGCTGTTGCGCCACCCCTGCCCTGCTATTTTTATTAAATTTTGGGGGGGCTTGGTCAAATTTGTCTACGCTCTCCCCAGTACACAGGCCTTGCTTGTAAATTTGCATTATTGTAACTTCAGAGTGACCCTTTAAACATGTTCTTTTGTGGTAGTTACTGTATAGTTGATTTACTAAAGCTAACTCAAATAACCTGTATGCAAACATTTACAAAAATAATAACAACACTAATAATAATAATAATAAGCAGAAATAGAATGATATTACGAGATAAATTTTATGCATACTAGTTACAGCAAAGCTTCTCTTCAGTCTCTTAAATTGAATGCATGATTAAATTCAGTTCATAAGAAAAGATTGTGCAGCAGATATGATTGACCCGCAAATAAAGTTTTTGTGTTTGTTGGATTATTTTTCTGTAAAATTGAGACCATTAGATCCTCACTGTAAAATGATAAAGCAAGAATAATTTTTTTTTAGCATTACAGTAGAGTTAATGGCTAAGAGAGTGGCGCAACATCCTAAACCGAAACTTTTGTATACAGTATTTACAGTACATGTTTGTGTATCAGCATGTGGCATTAGACAGTGGAGTGTTAATACAGTTAGAACTCAATCATTCAGTAATGTACTTAGATAACAGAAGCAATTAATCAAGTGACATACTGTACATTTGCTGTCACTACAATCTCAGTAGGCATGGATAAGAAATGAGTCTAGAAGCATTTATGGAAATAATCACCACGTGTCCCCCGTAGATTAACACCAAATTTAAGAGGATCTTAACAAGGAATGCTCATATTAAGAAGAGGGAACTAATGAACATATCTATAACAAGAATGATCACCTTACTCCTATTTTTGTTTTAAGATTATTCCTAGAGTAATATTAAATTATTCCTACTTAACATACTTAAGAAAATAACAGAGTTATGAATTTATTAGAGATGTGCGGCAGACACATTTCGGGTTTGGTGTTTTGGTTTTGGATATGGATCCCCGCTCGTGTTTTGGATCTGGATTGGTTTTGCCAAAACCACCCTTTCGGGCTTTGGTTTTGGATCTGGATGATTTTGAAAAAAAACCCACAAAAACAGCTAAAATCACAGAATTTGTGGGCAATTTTGATCCTACGGTATTATTAACCTCAATAACATTCATTTACACTCATTCCAGTCTATTCTGAACACCGCACACTTCACAATATTGTTTTTAGGCCAAAAGGTTGCACAGAGGTAGCTGGATGACTAAGCTAAGTTACACAAGTGGGCGGCACAAACACATGGCCCATCTAAGAGTGGCACTGCAGTGGCAGACAGGATAGCGGCCATAAAAACTAGGCCCCAAAGAGCACATAATGCAAAGAAAAAAAAAGAGGTGCAAAGAGGTAGCTGGGTGACTAAGCTAAGCGACACAAATGGGCGGCGAAAACACCTGGCCCATCTAGGAGTGGCACTGCAGTGTCAGACAGGATTGCAGTTTTAAAAACTAGGCCCCTAAGAGCACATCATACAAAGAAGAAAAAGAGGTGCAATGAGGTAGCTGGATGACTAAGCTAAGCGACCAAGTGGGCGGCACAAACACCTGTCCCATCTAGGAGTGGCACTGCAGTGTGAGACAGGATGGCACTTTTAAAAACTAGGCCCTAAAAAGCACATAATGCAAAGAAGAAAAAGAGGTGGAAGATGGAATCGTCATTGGGGCCTCCCACCCACCCTTATGTTGTATAAACAGGACATGTACACTTTAGCAAACCAATCATTTAAGCAACACGACTGTGGCTGAAATGATTAGTTTGTTTTGGCCCCCACCAAAAGAGAAGGAATGTATCACACCTTGCACAAACTGGCTCTACAGTGTCAAGATGTCGGCCTCAACCTCAAAATCCCCCCCCCTTCAGTGTTTATACCCTCATCCTCACAGAGAAATAATATTCAAACAAAACCTGATCATTTAGGTGTCAGTGGACTGCTTACGCTATTACCCAAAGTTTCTGAACTTGACAATGACTTATGATGAATGCGCTGCAGGTGACATATAAGGGAGGATGTTTCTAGGTGGTTAACATCCTTGCCCCTACTTATTATGGATTGACAAAGGCAACAGATGGCTTGATACCTGTTGTCCGGATTTGTGGAGAAATAATGCCACACACTACACCTCTTCCCCAGTCACGCCACAGACTCCATAAATGAGCAAAATACCCCGCACTAGCCTACTTTGAAAATCCAATACAACTAATTAATTATCCACCTGCAGCTGTTCTCATATAAGGGAAAATTTTCAAATCTTACATAAAAGACCAAATATAAAAACTGTAAGAACCCGCTGGTGAATAGTTGCTAATGAACAACAAAATCTCCTAGATCATTAGAATAATTTATTAGCAACTCATATCAATATAAAAATACAGCAGATTATATTACCATAGGAAATTTGATACAAAAAGTTGTAAATAAAACATACAACTCCAATAATTAATACATACCACCAATAAATATACTGTAGTTTCAACTATATTGAAACATTCCTAAAATAAAGAAAACTCAATTTTGAAAGTACATGGCATTTACAATAATGTTATTGGCAAGAACACATGTATAAACAAATGGCATGCATGCAGTAAGCTGAGTATATAATTATGGAGGTTAGGCTACTATGTGGAACCGTAAAAAAAAGTCCCTGCTGTTAATTTATCTTATGTAATCCTGGGACGTTAAGTATTCTCACCAGTGCAGTGTCCGCAGTTAAAATATCTGCAGAGTTAATAAAAGCAGTCAGCCCATTGCAAATAGATAACAATGGTGTCTGGGAGGAAGTATGTTCACATAATAGAGCAATTTATTCACCTCTCTATTCCAATACAACCTCAGTTATACATATTATTATTATTACCAGTTATTTATATAGCGCACACATATTCCGCAGCGCTTTACAGAGAATATTTGGCCACTCACATCAGTCCCTTCCCCAGTGGAGCTTACAATCTATATTCCCTACCACATGTACACGCACACACATTCATACTAGGGTTAATTTTTGTTGGGATCCAATTGACCTACCAGTATTTTTGGATTGTGGGAGGAAACTGGAGTACCCGGAGGAAACCCACGCAAGCACATGGAGAATATACAAACTCTGCACAGGTAGAGCCATGGTGGGAATCGAACCCAAGACCTCAGTGCTGTGAGGCAGTAATGCTAACCATTACACCATCCGTACTGCCCACATATGGAACATCACTTCCAGCAATGCACAGCAGTATGGATTAAGTTCACAGTTTGATGTTAAAACCAAAACAAAACATTAAATGCAAGCCCTTGAAGTATTTCCTTGATGGCATCAGTTTACTCAAAAGGTAAGTAGCCATAATGACATGAGTAGCACTGAGTCTAGATTTAAATCCCATACAACCAAAGTTTTCCAGTGATTAGTCCGCATATGTTGAATAAAATGGTGTTTTCAATTACTCCCAGTAAATCATGCTGTATATTGCAACATTAGAAAACAGTTAATTTCTACTTAAAATATTGTTGTTGTTTTTTACTTAATTCTTTTAAGACAACTATGTATATAAATAAGGTTACTATGAAAAAAGGTGAAATTACAAAATTAAATTATTGTATCCCTAATATTTTGATACACAATATAATATGGATGTATAGTCAGTCTGTTGAAAGACAAACACAGATCTAGCAGATAAAACAGTCCTGTCTACAGAGACCATTTTTGATAATACAAACTTCCAATCCTATTAAATAGGCTACCAATCAAAAAATTATCTTCACGTTAACGTAAAGTCATAATATTGCTATTTATGGGTACTTCCACATTTATCACATGTGCAGACAAAGAAGTAGTTATGGCTCAGGATACCTCAGACTACTTAACAGAAGCTAATAGACAGCTCTCTGACCAGACATTCTTCATTTAGTTCAAATAAAGGCCATTGAACACTATCTTAGAGGTAATGGTGAGACGAAAGGGCGGGGGGTGGCTGGCCTGTGCACCCTAATTTATACATAATAAGAGATGCTACCTTGCTGTAACTTGTAGTGTCATCCAGTCAGGGGCTAGCCTGGCGGGCAAGTCCAGAGCACTGGCCCATAAGAAATGGCCAATCCTTAAATCAACTGCAGACAGACCGGCAGTACACAAACTGGCAGGTAAGCCTAGCGATATGTGAAAAATGACAAGCTATAAAAGTGCACTTATTGTTTTCTAGTAACATCTTCATTATTATCTTCACCACATATATTAGTAATGGTGATGGTGAAATCATTAGATGTTTGCAGATATCATAAAGTGATTTTCTCTATGTTATCTGCTATCAAATGTAGTGCTATCCAAACTTTGTCAAGACATGCCTTGATAAAGATCAGTGGACTGATCGACACACGTTGGCTGAGAAAAGGGGGTGAAGCGGCTGACTGACCAGACGAGGAGGAAACGGGGTGCCCATCTTTGGAGTGTATTCTTCCCCGGGGATACGTTACATCTATAGAATCTCCTATGTGCACTTCATTAATCTGGATTCTGGTAGGAAGCCACCCTCATAAGTTTGGATTGTAACATCAGAGAATGTATATTGTCCTTTTATGAAGAAACTGACATATTTTTATTGTGCTTCTTTTATTAAATGTATTTGTTTTTATGTCCATTGGATCAATTTCTCCTTATTGTAGTAATAGAGAATGTCTATATGAGATACACATTTGGTGAACATATTGCAGTATATCATCTTTGTGTTTTCTTACATGTACCACCACCTGGACATATTTTATAACATTCATATGCGAGACATATTTCTTGTGAAGACCTTTTAATAGTGTTTGGAAGCATTGGCTTTAAGCTAAGTAGAGCCCTTATCTCTGTTGAAATTGTTGTAAGGAGCGCAAAGGGAAGGGTGTCCTATATGTGAAAGTACTCTTAATAATTAGGACTTTGGTAATCCCTTCTTCAATGAGGGGGTATGAAAGATGTTATGTAACAACAAAGTGTTATGATCCGTAGGTCTATTAAAAACAGTGGTGGTTATTTTGTTGTTTTCTATTCCAATATTCACATCCAGATAGTTAATTATTGTAGAACTGTAACTGGCTGTAAATTGAATAGGTGATTCACTTTGATTAACAGTATCCAAAATATTTTCCAACTCATCTTGTGTTCCAATCTAAAATAATAACAAATCATTTATGTACCATCTGTAAAGTAAAATTTTATCCAAAATTTCCCTTGATGAAAAGAAAAATTATTTTTCCTGCAAAAACATAAAATATTTGCATACATTGGAGCTACTGAAGAACCCATGGCATACCCAGTGAGCTTTAAATAATAATTACCATTATGTAAAAAATAATTGTGTAAGAATGAATTCCAGTAGTTGTAAAAATAAGGGTATGTCCAACTGATCAAATTGATTAGTGCGTAAAATTTTCCATTGCTTCCAATCTGGCTTTATGAGGAATTACCATATATAAACTTTTTACATCCATGGTACACATAATTGTGCCCATGGGTACTTCTGTTATCTCATCTAATAGGTTGAGTAGATGAGTAGTGTCCTTCAAAAATGTTTCTTGTTTCATAACCAAAGGTTGCAGGAGGCTATCCAAATATTGTGAAATTGGTTGCGCTAATGAACCCTGGGCTGATATGTTAGGTCTTCCTGGTGGTGTAATAGGGTCCTTATGTACCTTAGGTACAGTATAAAGGATAGGCGTGATATGAGTCTTCTGTGTTAATGCCGCTTGAAGTTGGTGGTCAATCCCTTGTTAACTGCTGTGGTTAATATTTTATCTAGTTGTTTCTTGTACATATCTGAGGGATTGTTCCGAAGTTTTTTGTAGATTCGTCTGATAGTTGTTTGTCAATCTTTTCAATGTATTGCACTCTCTTTTGGACCACTATTGCTCCCCCCTTATTGGACGGGTGTATTATTACATCAGAGTATGATTGTAGATCTTTGATAGCTTGTTGTTCTTCCTTGGTTATGTTTTTAAACAGTTTGGGTTGCGCTTGAGAAAATCTCTGTACTGAATCATCCAATAATCTGGTAAATGTTTTTATAGCAGGGTTACTGG